>NW_026535816.1:2064000-2752000 GCF_028551555.1 Melozone crissalis
ATGGTGGGAAAATACTGAAACGAGTCCATGAAGTTTTGGAATTGCAGAATTGTGTGGGGTTCAGAACCCACAGGGCTGTTGGCAAGTATTACACCATCGCTCAAATCCCTCACACCAGAGTTACCAATGAAGCCAGAAATGAGCAGGGTTAAAAAAGTCCTTCTACACAAAAGATGGGTAACATTTTAAAATAGGAGAAAATGTCTTGAGGCAACTCAATTCTCAGGGAAGCTTCCCATGTTAAAATCCTGCTCTAAAATGATGGGGGGCACTTGTGAGAGTTTTTTCCCCAGATGTCAATGTGCACCTCCTTGTTTGTTTGAGTGGCTGAGTGGCCCTGAATCCTTCTGGGTTCTGCATTCAGGGGAGGGAACAGGGGGAGTGAAGGAAGCCTGGGGGCACCCATTGGACACAGGGAAGGACACTGAGCTCTGCCTGCCTGGAAAAATTCATCTGAGCATTGACCTCTCCCTGTGCTGAGCTGAGCACAAACCACTCAGAGAGTGCTGCCCCAGGCAGTTCAATTTGTGTTTAGGGTACCACAGGCTCCCCACATTGTGCATTTTCCTGTGTCTCAGCTTGTGTTTGCAGCATGTTTCATTCCTTGATAGGGTGTGTTGGAGGGAAAGGGGATGGGAACTGGGCTGTGGTATTGCTGGCAGTCTGTTATTGATTCTGTCCCTGAGGGATTTGGGCTTTGAGAGACTTGGACCTTCTGCAAGGCACAGAGGGGCACGGGGCAGCTGGTGCTGCAGGAAACCCCTCTGCAAGGAGAGGCTGAGCTGAAGGACAGATTCACTGGCAAACCAGAGCACTGTGACCTTCCTCCTGAAACTGCTCAGTACCTGAAGGAAAAGTCACCTCAGGAGATCTCACCAGGCTCTGTGACTGGCACGGTGAGTTTGCTGACCCTTTGTACAACAGAATCCATGGAATGCTGCCTTTATGATGGATTTGGAGTCAGGCTCAGAATGGGGATGCAGAGTTACTGGAGTGCATCATTCTGCTGTTAAACAGAGCACCTGATGCTCTTGCACAGCCAGTGAAATACACCTGCATGTCACAGTGCAGGCACACTGGCAGGCATCTACCAGTGACTCTGACATCAGGAGCACACCAATGATATTTTCCTTTTCTCCTGAGTCATTCCCCTTTCTTATGCCTGGTGCAGCGTGATTTATAAGAATTGGGATGTCTTCTAGTGATTTGTGGTAACACACCATTCAGCAAGGAAAGAGAAGTTTCATTTTGTTATTATTCCATATTTCACTTGGTTGGCTCAGTGAACCCTTACAAAATGTGTTCAGAGATTGTGCCTGTGGATGAATGTGGGGATAGAATTTAGCAATGGGACCAAATGCAGAATGCTAAAAGTGATCTGGGAAAGGTTTCAAATTCTTCATTTCTGTGACAAGAATTACAACCAACTGGGAAAATGGCACCAGGTGAGTGAATTGTAGTGACACTGAACTGTAACAATGGAGAGGAAAGATAAAAATTTTAGTCATTATTTTTAGAACTTCATCGTATCTGACTTGCTGTCAGATGTTGCAGCATGGAGAATTAAATAATTGCACCAAAACTAGATATACATTAGTTCATTTTACATGATTTTTCCCTTAAGGTTACAGTTCTCATTACTAGAATTGAAATTTAGGAATATATTTTTTCTATTAATTTCCTTTTTAAGACTATCAGCAAATAGTTTACATTGAATCGTAATAATTTATTTTCATTCTTTCTTGCTCTGCCTTTGTTTGAATGACAAAAATCATAACCTAAGTAGAAAACAGTAAGGTAATCCATTCTTGTGTCACAAGTCATAAAAAGAAAAAAGTAAGGCAACAATTTATAGTTTTGACATGCCTAAATTACTCACAGGAGTTAATACCTATTTTTCCCTGTCAAATTCGTGTTTGAATCTCACAGTGGTTTATAAGTAATTTATGTGCAAAACATTGTAGCAGGCATACAGGGCAGTATCTAATTATTCCAGTCAGAAAAATTTTAAAGCTGCAAATTTTAGGCCTTCAAATGTGCCACATGTTACGGTCTGGCTGCAGGGTACAGCAAAAATAGAGACGCTGATTTTATAAGTTGAGGTTTTCCAGCACAGAAATGTTGCAGGATACACAGTGTAAAAAAAAAATGCTGTTAAATTTACAGGACTCAACACACAGAGATGTGGGAGATCTTTTGCTGTGTGCCAGTCAGAAATAGGGGATTTATCAAACCACTGCTGTAGCTTGAATGAAGTGTCACAGAATGTGCATTTTAAACAGCCTTACATGGCAGTGTTTGAGTGCTTCACTTGAAAGGGCAGAAAGCACCATTAGATTGCTCTTGAGCTCTGTCACTGCAGTCAGCTTGACATCACTCACATTTACATGGCTCAAGTGCTGCCTGCTCTTTAATCCTCATTTCCCCCTAAGTGCTGTTTTTAGTGGAACCTTTTTTTGCATTTTCAGGAACAGGCAGAAGCCATTTTTAGGTCAGTGAAATGCTAAAAATGCTGTCAGACACAGCAGAGGGAGAGCAGCGGGAAAGCAGGCTGTGGCCGTGGATGCCACGTCAGAGATGCCGTCAGTGGGGTGGAGAGAGCTCTCTAAAACACTTCTCTGAAATGCACAGGCTGTGAGAAGGGACTCTGGGTCTCAGTGCTCCATCTCCAAGTGGGATTCTGCCTGTGTGCAGCATAAAGATGGTTTGTGCTTGCAGATGTGCTGCTTACAGTGACTCTGCTTTAATCTATTTTTAATTGTCAGGCAAAAGAAAGAGAAGAAACCTTTGGAAGCTTCATCTGTGGTCTGAAAGCCAAAGCTCTGCCTTTGCTGCTCTCTGCCTCGTCAGCCATGAAGGTTTTGCAGGGAGAGCTGAGCTGATGCAGTGCTGGTAAGCCAGAACTGAAAGCAGCTCCCTTTTCTAGGACTCCTTTGGCTGTGCAGCCCTGGCAGGGCAGGAAAGGAGCAGCCATTTATTTCAGTTCCTGGGGAATCAGCCATGCCCATGGATTTACAGCCACAGCAGCTCAGCTGGGAACAAGGCAGGGAATGCAGAGTGGGATTGTGCTTGGATGTTGGATGAATGCAGCTCTGGGGCTGTTGGCTCTCCCCTCTGTGCCCCTGTGTGTGCCTGCATCCATCGCCAGGGCAGGATGGAGCAGGGGCTCCTTCACCTGGGCTGGTGCCAGGGCTTGGCAGGGCCCGAGTGTGCAGAGCTCAGCAGTGTGTGTGTGTGTGTGTGTGTGCCCAGGGCTGCCCAGCAGCTCACTGACCCTTTGGGCAGGGCTCCCATTGCCAAAATGGATCCTCTCACCCTTCCTTAAGGTGACTTCCTTAAAACATCTGCTTGGCAGCCGTGGGGAATGCCAGATGTGCTTCTAATGGAAAGGATCTTGCACTGATTCAGCTCCTCCAATGGGCACAGTCTGTTCTCCATATTACAGGCAAATGTTTGGGGATGTCCACCTTGCAGTCTGTAATGTTTAGTCAAGGTTACTGAGAAAGTAATATCAAATTAGAAATGTGTTGCTCCAGTATGAAAATATTCTTATTTCATTGAGGTTTCCCAATGATCACTGTAGGTTTCATCCATTATCTTCATTCTGAAAGACATACCTGATGCATTATTTTTGATATGCACGCCTTAATTTTGCTATCTTCTCAGAAGTTCATCTTGTGATCACAATGTTCTTGGTCTACAAAGGCTTGATTTCAGCAACAGTACAAATCAGATCAGGATCTGTGAAGAGATCCTAATTTGAGAAAGAATTTTTCCCCTCCCATTTACATTGAGTGGTCACCTCCTTTCCTTCAGTCTAAAAGCTCAGTCAAAGTAGAATGAACTGTATTCAGTTTATACAAATCTGTTAATCTACTGAAAGAATGAAAAGAGAAGAAGAAATTTAAATTGATTAAGGCATTGTTTGCTATACCAGTAAATTAAATACTACAGTAATTTTACATTGTTGTAAGTGAAAACCAGTCAGATAACTAATTCGCAGTTTGAAAACCATGTAGTTTAAATCCTTATTACTCATCTTCTTGACTAAAAGTTAAATCAGCTGAACTACAGTGCCCAAAGAGATATTAAATCAAAGCCACATCTGAAGAGCACAAGTTTCTCCCAATAAAATATGTATTGCTGTTTTCTGGCATCACATTTGCTGTCTGCATTTGGGTTATCTATTACACCGTTGTACGTATCACAACAGGGCTCAAAGTATTTTTATGTCTGAATAAGTCATTTATTCTATAATAATCGTTAAGGATATGCTGCTGTAATGTATTTAATTTCTGGAGAAAATGAAAGGCAAGCAAGTAGAGAAGTTGCAGTAGATTGTTTAAAACTGTTTGTGCTAGGCAGAATTAGACAGGAAACAAATGAAGTTTTATGGAGAATCAGTTAATACCCAGTGGTACAAAAGTTGGCTGGCCAAGGGCTCTTCATCCCTCAGAAATATTCCACGCCCCTGTTGGATATGCAGAGCCTGGCCCCAGGGCAGCTCTGACTCCAGAGCAGCTCTGTGGTGTGGGTGGGACATTTGGGCTGGTGGCAGAGGGCAGGAGGGCTCAGAGCATTTCCTGCAGACAGCAGGGACTGCCCCACTCCTGTCTGGGGGGAAATGGGGGAGCTGCTGTCAGCCTGGGACAGCAGGCACAGGAGTCAGGGTGTAAGCCTTTTGTGCTTTATTTATTTACTCATGGACATTTCCCACAGCTGCCTGAGATGCAGGGCGCCCCTGAGGCTGCTCCTGGGTCAGGTCACTGTGCCCAGCCCCAAGGTCACTGCTGTGTACAAAGGCCCGGGTGCTCTTTGCTCTCTGCTCCAGGGAGATCCTCTCACAGCAGGAAGCCTGCCCAGGTGGGTGAGGGATCAGCCTGCCCTTTGCTCAGGGAGCAGCAGGCAGCTTTAGGGATCAGCTGCCACTCTCAGAGGCTGAGAACTACATGCTCTGGGGGGAATTTAAAAAAAAAGTCTTTGTTAATAGATGATTAGATTAGATTAGATTAGATTAGATGGGGGAAGTCTAGCAGGGCTGGAAGAAGGAACAGAGAGATGAAAAGAGACAGGAGTTTCCTTGCAGGCTTTTGTCACACAAATTCCCTAAAACTGTGCTTGCTTCTGGAAGGGACAGATGGGCTGTAAAGGCTGGAGGCTGAGTGCCCACAGAGACAGGAGCTGATTTCTGTCACAGTTTCTGCCTTGCTGAGTGCACCTCCAAGGGAGGCTCTCCAGCCAGCAGCTCTTCTTGAGTGAATTCTCTTCTCCGGTTTTCCTACATGGAAATCTAGCCTCAGAGCAAGGAAACCTCCCAGGGGCCTCCTGCTCAGGCCCCAGACACTTCCCTATCTCTGAGAATCTGTCTCTGGTGCAGCTGCTGCATTCATCTCCCCTTGTAAAGGCAGCAGCTCAATCCATCCTTCCTTAAGATCCATGGGATGGAGACCAAACCAGACCTTGGAAAGAAGGGTGATAAAGCACAGGTCTGCCTTCAGCTGATGGCAGGGTGCTGCCTCTCCTCTTGGGATTTTTCTAGGATAGGGAAAGCTCCTCCTTAATGTCTGTTTTCCTTCTGCCTCTTTTTTTGGCACCCTGTAGAGCTGGCCATGGCAACCTGTCCCTAGGCCTTCAGGCAGGTCAGATTTGTTATCAGTGCTTTTGCTGAATGATAATTTGTTTATGATTTCTTGGAAGATTTCACAGTATGAAAAAAAATAGTACAGGCATATTTTAAAGCAAGTGCTAAAGGTTCAATTGATACAAGATCAGATCTACAAATTGTGCGAAGCTTGAATTTGACAAAGCTTTTATTCTAAAATGTTTTAATGAAAACCTACCTGCACCAATATTGTATCATTTCTTTATTTTGAGACCCAGGAGATCATCAGCTGATTTAACATGGGTTTAGTTCAGATCACCACTTACCTGTCAATTCAATCAGCAGGGTCATCCTGTGGGACTTTGCTCTTCAGTGAAACCACAAACCCAGAGGAGTGGGGGAGTCCAGTTCAGGGAACAACATCTGCTGGGACCACTGAACAAAGGGTAAGGAACATGTCTGCTGTTCTGGAGAATAATTATTCCTCTCTCTGCTCTTCAGCTAATCATTTGCCATGGTGTTTTTGGGTTTGGGATGTCAGACAGAGATATTTCAGAGGAGGACTCTCTCATGGTGTTTCTGATGGAAAAATCAACACTTTCCCCCTGCTGTTTCTAATGTGCCATCCCTGGCCAAGCATTGTCTGTTCTGCCAAGGGGCTGCCATGGGCTGCTTTCCCAGGTAAGGGGAAGCTGCTTGGAGCCTTCCAAAGGCACTGGTGAGGCAGGAGGGGAGGTCTGATGTCAGTAAGAGCCAGACTGCTGTGATTAGGCTGGATCAGTGTTTACAGCTGGATCAGTGCTTACAGCTGGACTTTTCCAAGGTGCCGGCACAGGCTGACTTTGAGTGAACATTCCACAGCTCTCTGTCCAACAGCGACCCCTGAAAATGCAGAGCAGGAGTTACAGGGGTAGTTTAAGGCCCCTGAGTAAATGGGTACTAACCTGATGAATTAATATTCCCAATCATACATAGCAATCCAGTTCTAATTTTTATTTTTGTTTTTTAAAGTTTCTGACATGGGTTGTATTTACTGCAAAAAGCTTCATTAAAATATATGACCACTCATGGCATGTGAATGAAATCTGAATTAGTACAAGCCATGGAGGTGAGTCAGCAATGTAGATTTATGTCTGTTTTAATGTGGTAAGAAGTACCTTCTGTGAAGACAAAAAAAATTACATATATAGCCATAATTTAAGAAGTGAAGCCCCTTTCAGCAGCACTTGAATATCTTGAAGGATATACACGAGGACTTGTCATAAATGACCTGGTGGATGTAAAACAAAGGTTATTCAGAGTAATTATGAAGGGCAGTCTAATACAGTAGGGCTGTATTGAGTCCATTAATCTCATTTGTGTCATGTCAGAGAAGGATCAGTCAGAGGTGTACATGAGGGGATTGCCCTTTGTTCTGAAAGGGTGGGGCATGCACCAAAACCCCCTGGATGTGTGGGCAGCTCCCCCAGGTCACTGTGTTTTAGTGGATTCCTGTGAACTGAGCTGACTGGCCATGGTCATTTGGTGCTGAGTATCTAAATGTCAGCTACAAATCATTGATGTGTGTAGCACCTACTGTGGGTTTCATCCTAAAAGGACTAATAGCAACAATTCCCCAGGAGCCTGTGGGAATCAGGGATTATACTTAATAAGAGATAGGCAATTTTTTAAGGGAATGAGGAAAATATGTCACTCTCTTCATTCCATCCATTCCATCCATCCTTGTTTATTTCCTGCAATGTACAGTGTATTTTCTGTGTTCAGATAAGTTAGTATCAGTATAACAGACAAGCTAAATGAAATGATGCTGTTCTCTGGTCTGCCACTGGAAAACACCATTAAGACTATAATTGATTTCATAATATTTATTTGCTCATCTTAATTCCATGTTTGAAGAGCCTGTAATAGAAAAGTAACTTTTCCAAATGAGGAAATAAGCTTGAGATAATGATATGATAAGATACTTGTACCCCAATGGAAAATTCCTTCTGTTCTACTTCTGAAACTGCAGAGAAAAACTCTGTAAAATGTAATTGTCTTTGTCACTCTGAGAATCTGTATCACCTGCAGAAATGAGTGTCTCTTTTCTCCCTAACCTGTGAAGTTCTTTCCCTTGTTTATCTACAGAAATGGTCTATATTTTATGTCCCACTAGACAATCCAAATATTTCATATTAATGGAGGGATAGGGTATTTTTGGGGGAGGGCAGCCTGCAGGAATCCTACCCCCCTGGCAAACAGGAGCAGTTTATTCCAAGTTCTTGGAAGATAATGAAGAAATGTGCTTCTTATCCTAGATCTTTATTGAAGGATACAAAGCCTGCAAAGAGCTTTTTTAATCTAGTGTTATTCCCATAAAACTCTCCATAAGTGCTGTTTTATAAGCAGAGTTACTGGACAGTGATTTAGCTGAGTTCTTATCAGAATATTAAATGAGTGATGAAATCAGCAGATGTTTTTTACTCAGCTTTCTTCCTCTGTCTGATGAGTGGCAGCTGCCATGCTAATAAATGCATGGTGACACAGCAAATACCACCACACCTTCCAGCTGCACTTTCATTTCCTTACGAGAGTGTCTCTCATTTTAGCAGCAGAATTTTTATCTTCATTACAAAGAAAAAATTATTAAGTGTATTTTTGAAGTCTCATTTACACATTCTTGAGGAAAGCAGAATCACAGGAAAAATGTTTAGGCATTCCTGAAGCATCTGATTAATGGCAGGCCTTTTTCTCCTTTAGTTGCACGTGAATCCTGAATTGCTGCCTCAGTCTTTCTGGGGCTGAAAGCTCCCCATTATCCAGGGGACTCTTCCAGCTCTCTGTGCTGGTTGCACAAACGGCACTCGTAGGTCTGTGCTGAGAAGCTGCCTGGATCTGAAAGCAAACAGCACAACAGCCTCAGGACAGAGCCAGAACATCCCTTGGGGCTGCCCAATCCAGCACTGCCTGTGAGAGGAGTACAGTGTTTCCCACATTTTCTGCAGAAACAGGAATTTGTGTGTCAGGTCTCAGTGGGAGGAGCGTTGCTGTGACTCCCAGCACTGGCAGGACTGGAGTGTGCAGTCAGAGCTGAGGGACCCTGCTGCAGCCGGGATGGGAATGTGGCTTTGGGTCCTGCTGGGGCACAGTGAGGCGCTGGCAGCGTCACCTTCAGCCCCCTGAAGGTGCCATTTGTGCCATGGAGAAGGCTCACCTGCCTTTGCGTGGGCCCGTGCCAGGTGGTGTCTGTGCTGGGCACAGGGCCAGGAGTGCACTGCAGGGGTGTGCAGGGAAAAGGGCACTTGTGGCAATGAGTGCAATTATCATTAGCAGGCTTTCCCAGGGGATTACTTTGTACTGCTGTCACTGTGGTCCCCAGCAGCCACACACCCTGATCCTGTGCTTGGGGGCTCCTGCTGTACCTGCAGACAGTCTGCACTGGAATAAAGGGACACATCAAGGCTTCAAATGAAGAGATGTGTCTTACACTGGCTAAGGCCTGAGCTACATTTACCCAGTTAAATTAAATTAACACCAGTGTGTTTGTGATCTTTTTGTTCCATACATAGTAAATTATTGAAAACCAGAGTTAAATGTAATTTCTGATCCTTATTCCTGGCTGCATAAGTTCATTATTTAGACCTGCTTCCAGTGAAATCAACTGAAGTTTAGTTTCTGCTTTCACTGAGAGCAGGATTGAAAGACTCCATATTGATGTAGGGAGTGAAGGCAGCCACACGAACAGGTGTAATAAAGCACGTTGCTCTCATTCATCCTAATAGGCGTGATAAAAAAAATTTTCATACAAGCCTACAAGTAATACAAATGAATTAAAGTCATTTAATGGCAAAATATTTTAAAAGTCACAATAATAACTTAAAAATAACTGCTGTGACAAATTTTAATGAGATAATGACAGATTCATTAGCTTTTAAAATGTGCATAATTTACAGGAATGTTGTGTTAGCATTGAGGCGACATTTCCTATTTTATTCAGATTAAAATTGTGTAAATAGGCCATTTGAAATGTTGTATATTAGAATGAACTATCAAGGAATTAATTCTTCAGCTTCTCAGGAGAGTTATCCTTATTCACACAAGAAGTGCCATTGATTAATGATATTTTTCAAGCATAATCAGATGACATTGGGACAGGTATAAGAATTACTCATGTGAAAAATACCAACTCCATCCTTCTTTGTTGAAGTATTTGCTGATGATGGTTCTTTTCATGCAATTTGCCCATCCAGTGTTCAGTGCTGCACAGCAGACTTTGGGAAATTCCAGCCATCTCCTACTGGTTTGCTTGAGGAGTCGTGTGGTTTCGTTTTAGTCTCTGGACAAATAATGCGTGTTTTTATGGGCAAAGCCTTTCTGGGACTCCACAGGCAATCCATGGACATCCAAGGGTCTCTGGAGCACAGGCTGGAAAAGAGTGGTTTAACTGCTGCACTGCAGCTGGTTTCAGACCACTTGTGTTCCTTTATCAGCACTGCATAAACCTATTGATGACCTAAATGTGGATGCAGAGCCCTGGCCTTTATTGCTTGTTTTATTCCATATTTCAAATGTTTTCTGGTTTTTCTAGCCATGCTTTCATGCAGCTGTTGCTCTCTGAGCTGCTCTTGCTCACACACAGCATCCTGCTTGCATCATTGTTTGTGTGGCTCATTAAAACACACACATGTTTGAAATGAAAACTCTCCTGAGCATTTCAAACTCGTCACCTGGCAGTGTGTTGGACAGGATTCCTGGGACTGATGAGAAGCACTCGGTGAAATATGTCAGCTCCTCATCCTGGAATTTGTAAACAGATAACCCTCATCAACAGGAGAGAGGGAAATGCTTCCTAAAGCAATTTTGTTGCTTTTGTAATAGATCAGATTTGTGCCATGTGGTACATAATTCAAGAGAATATTTGAAGAGTAAAGCTATAGATCCTCTTAAGTGACTTTGTTCTCCATAAGTCTGGGCTGAAGGCTGTCCCATATCCTTCTCTAATGATATCTGCAATACATTCAAATACTTTTGAAAGTTTTTTTGCTCAAGACCAGCTTGCTGCTCTAATCCTATTTGCTCAGCCTTCATAGTTGATCATGAGAAAGAAGGTTCTGCTTTTATTATTTGCTTTTTTGTCAGAAAGACTTATTTCTTAAAAAAAGTAAAGTATTAGCAAGAGGAAAGAAGGGATTGTAATAGAATGAAAGTGGCACTGGGGCTCTGTGTGTGAAGCAATATCAAAGTCAAAACACAGAGCCTTGTAAGCAGGCCAAAACTTACCTTTCAAGGTGAATTTTTAAAAAACAGGATGGAAAATTTCTGATGAGAGTTGAAATCACTTTTGTCAGCTAAATTAATCTGCCCCTGTGTCCTGTCAATCATTTCATGCTGCAAATAATTGATCAGCGAGAGAAATTTGGGCTGTGATTTAAAGGGAATTAATTCATAATTAAGTTGGCTTACTTTGGATTTTCATCTTTAGGGAGAATAGGCTGCTAAGCATTCCTAATATCTGCCACTTAGTTGAATATTAGGAAAACCCTTCACAAGAGATTAAGGAACTCCTCAGGTGAGGGAGATGGGGATTCAGGAAGTACCTGAATTTAGGACTAATTTAGGGGTCTGGTGTAATCTACAAGGTGAGCTCCCAGTCACCCCAGGAAGTGAACTCCCAGTTATCCCATGAAGTGAGGCAGAGCAGCAAGGGCAGGATCCTGTGTTTGCAAGGGAAGCAGGCAGTTAATCCAGAAACCTTTCCGTGGTGACCTTCCCTCCGCTCTGTTTCTCTGATGCAGCTCCTGTCAGCAATGTCCAGGAAGAACAGTGCAGTCCTGTCTTTGTCACTAATTGTAGGGTCTTGGGGGAGCTTCTTCCTGAGCATTCCTGGAACTGTCTGCATTGTTTCAAAGGGCTGCTTCCTTCTCTCCTGTGCTAATTGTTGTTTATTCTGTCCTGCTCCTGGGTTATTCCCTTGCAGATGGATGTGTTCAGAGTGCTTTAATACAGCGTGGAACATTAGTTCTGAATGTCATTTTCCGGTTTATTTTTTATGTTGCCTTAAGAGGTCTTTTTAAACACCCCGAGTGTCTGTTTCTGCCATGGGAACACTGCACAATCAATTGCCTCTGGTGTGTTTTAGGATCAGCGGGATGCTCTTCCTTCCCCGGTGCATTTCAAACCCTGTTTGCTCCTGGTGACTCGCTGTGTTGGACAATGCTCCGTGATGAATTGCATGAGGGGCCCTCAGCAGTCAGGAAAGGAGGCACTGTGGTCAGTGCTCAGATTTTATTGCAGAGCTTGTGAAGTCATGGAGTGGGATGAGTTTCTACCGCTGTGTTTTCAGCCCTTGCAGCTACAGGAAAAAGCCAGGAAATGTGACACAGAAGACTGATGGCAATAGCAAGCATCAGGAAGATTCAAAATACACACCCCTCGTGGTTTTAAGGCAGTCTTGCTGTTCCTTAGGGTCTGGCTTGCAGTTTGTCTGTTTGAGGGTAAGCAGCCTTGCTGAGGGTACAAAAGGAGAAAAGTAAGGAGAAAAAAAGGGGAGGAAGTAGAGAAGAGCCTGCCCTTGAAAATGAGACAGCGAGCTGTGTTATCTTTTTGTGTTGCTCTTCTGGCAAGGTGTTTGTCCTCTTGCCTGGCAACGTTCTTGCCTCTCCCTTGGAGTGGATCTGTTCATTAGTGTCTCCAGACAGAGGTAGTTTAGCTTTTAATTAAAATACAATTTGCAGGTTTTTTCGTGTGTTAATGAGACAGCAAAAATGAATTCGTTGAAAGAGGAACAGCTATCTAGGCCTTACAGCAGTGAAAGTTAGAGCCTCATTAGTAGCTAATTATGCAGCACAGTATATAAATAGAGCTGTTGTGGCATTAGAAACAGCTCCAGTGCCTTACCTAATGACATAAAATGTTTACAGTCTGTTCTGAGTATGGGCTAATGCCTTCCTGAGGTAATTAATGGCATATTTAACAGTGACACAGCTGGAATCACAATTGCTTTGCAGGTACAAGTCGAGGGCAAGGGAATGCATTAAAGTCTTTAAGGAACGGATAATTTGTCTGCTAATAAATATATGAAAACCTTTCAGAAGATGCTGGAGGAGCACAGGATTTATGCAGGAAGTGGGAAAATGTCTGTGTCTGACAAGGACAGGGTGCACTGGCCTTTATTTTCATGTTCTCCAAAAGGGAGCAGTGAGATGCCAGAGCTCCAAACTGGCACTTCCAAAAGGGGAATAAGAAGAAGGTGCTCGGTATTTTGAAAATCCTTATTTTTTGATATAAAATGGCAATCAAGGCTGATAATACACCCAAGATGGAACAGAAGGGATTTTGTTTCCCTGTGTGGGCCCTTGTAATTAGACACACCCACTCAGAACAGTACCTTAGTAGCAAGTCCAGTTCTGCTTTTAATAAACTGAAGCATCCATAGAATTTTTTTGCTCTGCCTAATAAGATCTCCATATGCAGCTTAACAGCCGATTCTCCCAAGAATGGGGGCAACATCCTGGCCCAGCACACCAGAGTTGAGCTGAGGAATGTTCATGCTAATAAGAGAGGCCTGTAAAATGGTCTGGGCATTAGTCATCGTGATTCCAGTTACTGTGGTATTGACCAGCAGCCACAGAGCTGAATCAATTATTCCTTTAAAAATACAAAAGGCTCTTTCCTGCTTCAATTTGTTCAGCAGTCAACAAGTTTAGCATTTTTTTCCTGGGAGATGATGTGGATGTGATGACCAAGTTAGAGACTGATTAATGTTTAGCTGGGGGTGGGTGAGTTGAAATGACTTTGCTGTCAATCCAGCGCTTTATCTTGTAGTCCTGATGCTCAGTGAAATAACACAGAGCAATGGAAAACATCATTATTGCATGTGTTAATGACTTTATCTAGTGGGAGAGGAGTTACTGACCTGCAGGTTTGTGTTACCTGCAGATAGGAAAACGAGCCACTTGCTAATTGTGGTGGGATTAGTTCAGTTCATTCAGGAAAATAACTCTTTGTTCATAAAGAGGTCTGGGTAGGCCAGTGCTGAAAGCCTGAGCAATCTGTTGCACATGGAATGGGTGCAGTTAAAAAACCTCAGTGCCACCATTGCTGAGAGCCCACCGAATTGCCCGAGCCCTGATTTACAGGGCCAGCTCTGTGTGTGCGTGAATTATGGCTGCTGATGTCTCAGTCTGAGTTGTTTAATTACCCTGGTCAGTGTGGATTGATCAGATTTGCTGTGTTAAAAGCCTTACATTTCTGCACGAGTATTCTCTGATAGAAATCCATCGGCCTTGTCCACAAAGAGCGCCACCAGGAACATTTGTCTGGATTTAAAATAGTTTATGTTTCATTTTTATAATCGGGAGGGCAAGCAGGGGACTTAGAAACTTTCCAGATTAAAAGATATTTCTTACAGTGCTGCAGATGGTTCCTTTATTGTTAGAACCCTGGGATCTTATTTGGACCTGTATGAACATGATTGGAAAGACACTTATTAGAAAACAGCTGTCAAATTAGGGGAATAGCAAGTGCAGAAGAATTAAAGAAATGGGTAAGGGCTTTGTCTGAGTTCTAGGTAACTAGCTGGCTGTATAGCAAAAGATCCAGGACAGGAGAATTAAAATGCCCTGTTTTGTGGGAAAGCAGATGAGGGATGGAAATGTCATGTTGTTAAAATAGAACATAAGCTGTAAATGTGCCCAGTGGAGAATTTTTCAACCAGGAGTAGAGAATGCTGTATGGATACAAGTCAAGTGGAAATCAAGGAAGTGAGAGTAGTTAGAAGGGGCCCAGGGGTCCCTCTGTTACTAAGATATCCATAATCCCTCTCAAAAGCTGTACTCAAAACCTCTTCTTGGATAATAACATACAGCTTCAAAGCCAACCCACACAAGCCCTCACGGTGGATCTCAGCAGAGGGACATGTGGAAACAGATGTTCTGTGGCTAAATTAATCCTTGGAATGTTAATTAGCTCATTCTCTTTTTACTGTTTTTTTAAATCTTGTGGTTTAGCTGTTCTCTTTGCCTTGCAAGGTTTCACTGCTGGATCCACTGTTTCCATGGAGTACTTGTACTTCTTTTACTTGCACACAGGAATTAAACTTTAATAGAGCCCAGCAATATGGTCTATGAAACTGTACATAAGTTGTGACATAAAAATTAAGCAGAAGAAAGTGATGGCATATGTTGTCTTTTTATATTTTGTGCCTACCAGCTCAGAGAAGTATCCTCACAATTCCTAATGATGCAGGGGTGAAAATGCTTTATGGTTAGATTTCCTAAAGCCTGGCTTAATTTACACGATCTGAGAATTCCTCTGAAACCATTAGATTTGCTTTACCAAATATGTGCAGTTAAACTATTTTACAGCTATTTAAATATGAGGCTTTAGAAACCCTTTACTATCATTTTCTGGCAAGGTTTTTATATTTTTCTGCTTTGATTATAAAAGAAATAATTGATGTAATATTGTGGTTATTAATGTAAATTGCTTCATGTATCAAATCAATGATGGAATCATCCAGTGGAAATAAGGTCTGGTAGATGAATCTTGATTAAAACATTTATGGATCAGAACAGTTTCAGAGACTATAGTGCAGCGGGACAAACTTTGTCTTTATTTTGATAGGTGTTTTTTAATTGAAAATCCTACCTAAATTGTAATTCAGAAACTTGCTTTTTAAATGTACTACATCTTATATTTATTAAGAAAAATATGCTTCTTTTACATGGCTGTGCCAGTACTGAATTAATTCCAGATGAGTCTTTAGTGGAGATGGGGAAATGAGGGTTCTGGGAGCTGCTCTGCAGTTCAGCTTTGCTGTTGCTTGGGAGTTGCTGATGGAGGAACCAAGCTGGGCATTGCTGCGGGAACAGGGCCAGGAATGATCTTTGTTCAGCAGGGCAGGGGCACAGAGCCCTGGCCCAGAGCAGGCCAGTGTCCATTCCCCTGTGTGAGGAGCACCAGAGGTGCAGATAACCCAGCTGAGGGCAGGGCTCCGTGCCTCCATTGCAGGGGAGAGGGAATAAAAACATCTCTGGTCCCCGGCCTGTTGAACAAAAAGATGCAGAATTCAGCAGAAAGAGGCTGGAATTTCCTTCCCAGCCCAGCCCATAGTCAGTACCTTGTCACTCAGGGATTGGCATTGCCTGCAGCTGCCTGGAGCCCACTGGAGCACTGGCTGCTGTTTTCCTGCCTTAGATGTCTGCCTCTGCTGGAAGTGCTGCTGAGTGTTGCTAGTGATTGCCTGAAGACACAAAGCACTGTGGAAAGCGAACATTCATTTAAATTTGCATTCTTTCTTGGAGTTCAGCTCTTGAAATATCGCAGTCCTCTCCCAGTTGGTTCTTCCTGTGCCAATCTCTTGCAGGTCTGCCTTGATCAATTCATTCTCCATCTCTGTTATCTCTTCTGTTTTGACATCTGTGTGCCCACAGCCTGATGCAGCATAAGTGAAGTAGAAAACAGCTCAGGCAGACATGGAAAATCAGATTCTGTTCCTGACATATGGCCAGGAGTGAGCTCAGGTATCACCACGAGCAGCCACAATGAATAGTTCCTGCTCTGTTACTGACACAAACCAACGTGCCCTTGGCTCACACCCAGAGCTCTGAGCAAGGGCTCCTCCCCTTTGGTGGTTCAATGGTTTGAATGTCTTTGTACGTGTGTGAAGGGTTTATGCTGCTGTTCCCTTGGGTTATGAATTCATTTCCTGCAGCTGCCATCATATGAAATCTATTGGTGCCTTTTCTAGGTGGGCTTTTAGAGCTTCCATTGGTGTCTTCCCCTCACCCCCTTTTCCCCTTGTTCTGTTGTTCAGTCTGTGGAAATGTTTCTCTCTCTGTGGTGCCTTACAGCACTGGGATCATCCGTGCCAGGAGCCCCAGAGGAGAGCAAGGTTTGTCACATGCCACAGACTGAACCTTCTGGCCCCTGGAAAATGCTTTTGCTCCAAAGCAGCACCTTCCATCTCCAGTACAGGGAGCTGTGGCAACACAGGGCTTGGTGACATGCACAGAAGACTTCATCTGCTTTGTGAGCTGTATGAAAATATGATGAAATGTGCTGTCCACTAAATGGGAGAGCATTGGGATTCCAGCCAAAGAGTCATAGGATTAATCTCAGGAACATAAAATGTGCTCTTTTAGTGAAATGAATCCTCCCTCTCAAACAATTGCAGCAGGTGGGCAGCTTTGGCTTGTTTCCATCACATCTGCTTAGGCTCCTCTGGCAAACATTTGATTTATTCCTATATACCTAAAATAAATTAGTATATTTACTTCAGCAAATCAATTGGCATGGCATGCTTTCCAGGGAACTGCTTTAACAGGCATATCAGTGACTTCAGCATTTTATCAGGATTCTTGACTTCCATAAGCAAAAAGAGCAAGGGGGAAACTAAGAAATCCAAAAACTGCATCAGGGAGGTAGAAAAGTCTGAGATAAAATGGAAGTTAATTTCCTATTAAATGTGACCGGGTACTTAAATTATTAATTGCCATCTATTGTTATTTCAGTCTTGGATGCCCATGGAACATGATGAATGAGAGCATGAATGATAAAAGGGTTTGTGAGAGAAATTAGATGGAGGTGATTTCTTGCTTCATTTTTCCACAAAATTTGTCTGGGGAAAGTCCATTAATTCAGACAAGACTTTGACCCACTGAGGGAATGGGAATCAGCTTGGAGAATTCAGAAAAATCCAAAGACTTGGCATAAAAAGCTACTTCATAGCTGGTATGACAAAGCTAAAAAGCCAATACCTTGCTGAATCCCATTTCTCAGATTCCAGTTTTAATAAATAGATTTTTAATAGATTTTTTAAATATAAAGCAACAGTACTGCTAATCTAGTCATTACTGGAGTTAGATGAATTAAGATACAATTAATAGTGTTATTTCCTGTAGTGATAAATTACCAGAAGTAGCTTGGTTTTGTCTTTATTACAAGTCTGTCCCTTTTTAGGGAAAAATTGTTCTCCTTGTTTGTTTTCCCTGAAATTGTGGGTTGATGATAGGTAGTATTGATAGTATTTAATGATACTGTCAAGTGCTGCTGCTTCACTTAGAAAGAAGACCTGAAGTAATTCATTCTAATGTGCACTCTGAAGTTTTATTTGTATTTAGCTGTATCCAGGTTATTCCTAAATATGTCAAAATTTCATTTAAACAAGGAATTATAAATGAGGGGGTGTGTTTACTTCTTCTATTCAGTAAATTTCTTGCAAAGACACAAACATGTGTGTGCCAAGTTGGGCAGCAAAAGCATTACCAGGAAGTAGTTCTAGGCCAGCTTTTTCTGCTTCATTTAAATCAGATTCATTTGGTCTGTCTTGCTGGGATGCCTTCCCCAAATAGTGCTTACACTTCCTAAGCTGGGGACAGAAATTCTCTTGTTCTGTGTAAGATTTACTGAAATGTTCTGCCTTCAAACAGGATCTCAGCCTAACCCAGAACAGCAAACTAGAGAAGCAAAGCTGATGGGTTGCATTCACAGGTGACTTACTCTGGGTGTGCAGACACTCCTCTTCTCCATGTACAGAGGGAAAAACAGATGTTCCTGCTCAGCTCAGACCCACGGGAGACCTTTTAACCCATGGCCACCATCCAGCAGCAGGGTAATGCCACCAGCCTCGGGAGGATGGCTGTTTCCTTGTGATTGATTTAGCAAAAAGGTCAGCCCCAGACATGACACCTGTTTGCCCTGTGGTCCAGCGTTCACCCCACAGTTCTGTAAACTGCTGAAATGTTCAGGGAAAAAAAAATATGAGATGAATTGGCTGTTTCAGTGGGCTTCCAAAAATATTCTGAAATACTGTTGCCATTATGGGCACATAGCATCGCTCTGGGTGAGATTCAGGGAGGAGCTCGGGAAGAGATACCAGGAAGGGAGGAAAGAGCTGTCTGAAAGGAGAGCCATGATGGGACAGGATGTACACGGTCACTGTGCTGGAGAATAAATCCTTCAGGAAGAGAGGGATCCAAAGCGAGTTTATAGCCTGAAATGTGTTAGTTAATATTTATAATGTGCATCCACCTTTCTCTGTGTCTTGGCTGTGCACTGGCTCCTGGCTGGTCTTGTGTCAGGTACAAATAATGATATTAAAGCAGGTGATTAATGTCTGTTTGAGACAATTGGGAGGTTATTTCCAGCTTTGACAGCGCTGCTCTTTGTGCAGCACACGAGCACAGCACATGAGGTACTTTGCTCACAACACAGAGAGGTGTTTTATTGATCTCCTCCCGTTCCACTTCGCTAATTCTGCCAATTTTCAGGCAGGCACAGCACCAGGATAATGGAGTCAGCATCCACTGCAGCTGCCTGGGCCAGCCAGGCCTGGGGAAATCAAAGAAATTGTACAAGTTATGGTGAGGGGAAGAAGAAGGGGGGAAATCCCCACTTCTGAGGTAGTGGGGTTAAAGGGATTTAAAGCTAATTGGAGGCCTGAAAACAGGAGCTGCCATTTAAAAGGGCAAGTGTGAATTGTACTCTGAAATGAAAACCCAGATTTTGATGAGAGTTGTATGTTCTAAGCCATATAGATATAGCTATATATCCTTGGAAGTGCTCATTAAACCAACAGATTTTATGCAGTGCAAAAATGAAGAGAGAATTACTGAGTAGAATGGTGAGAAATAAACGGATTTTGTCTGTATATATTTTCAACACTTCCATCTACTGGAAAAAATTATTTCTATATAAAAATGTCACTTATTGGTAAATAATGAAAAAACGTTAATGCCTGAGCTGGCTGGAAACACAAAAAACTGTGATTAATATCTGATTAATTATTAAGTAACAACTTTAGTAATACATTTTCCCTGTGTAGACACAGTCATAGTTGGTATAACCCATATTAAGATAATTCAGAAAAGCATGTCTGTGTACAAGAAATATATGTATTATCCAAATGGATTCAATTAAACCCATATCAGCAGTCAGTGCCTCAAAAATTAGGAAATCGCTGATATTAGCTGTTCGAGGGCATACTTAATTTATTCCCACTTGGATTCTGGCAATATTAATTTATTCTGTAGCAAATACCCTAAGTGTACAGTAATTTTACACAATGCACAAAAGGGAATGAAACCAATTAAGTGAGCAACAGAATGAAACAAAAGCAGCAAGGAACACTTTTCTCAGGAAGTGGCCTCATTCTGGTACCTCATGATCAACTCCTAGATCTTGTATTTCTGTTTTTCTTAACAATCCTGTGAAAAGGCAAAAGGAATATTAATTACATTATTAATTAAATCCAGAGTTTGTACTGTATTGTGAAGCACTAAGATAACACTGCCAAGAGAAATAAATCCATTAAATGGGACTCAATAAAATGAACAATAGTGAAATGAAATGCATTCTAATCCGTGATTTCCCTTATTATCATCGCATCATGGAAACCACTTCTGTAAATGTGCCTCACGTGCCTGATGAGCTGACAGCAGAACAGTCTGGGAAGCATTTGTACCTTAGAATAATGTAGGATGTTCAACACCCAATTCAATACTTCCAAGATGAAAATATTCCTCTCCTGTAAATGAGATAAAAATATCAATTAGAAATTTAAGATCTTATTCACGTTAATGAGGAGTAGAACTTGGACATGGATGGTGTGTGCAGATCACAGATTTTCTTTCATGACTGTCAGAACACTTGGCTTTAAGGCAAAACAGGACAAACTTGTCCCTGTTTGCTGAGGCTGACTTGTTGTGCCTTGGTTTTGTTTTCCAAAGGTGCTGCTGCTCTGTGCTGGTTCCCTGTGACCCATTCCTCATGGCTGCTGATATCCATGGGTACCAGATGTGGTTTGTGGCCGGGTGGCTGTGCTGTCCCCAGCTTCTGTGCTTTTGGGTTGGAGGGTTACAATTGATAGCAGCCTCTGTCAGGAGCACTGCAAATCCCTTTGGTTTCATGTAACTTTTGTCCATTTTGAGAGAGAACATTGGTCAGGTACTTCCACTACCGGGCTGCCTTAACTGCATTTTTTTATCAGTCGCACAGTTCATGGGTTGTAATGGTTTCCAGACAGGTGCAGAGTTTTTTGGTAGGTGTAATCTGCATTTTTTAATATGTTGTGTAAATACTCAATTTACTATTTAGTTAGTAGTGCTAAAGAAGGAGCTTAAATAAAGGTGCTGTTCTAGTATAATTAGCACAGCTGTTTGTGGCTCTGCTTCAGATACCAATGGTGTTTATTTCATGACAAAGATAAGACAAAATGGAGCTGGGATTAGCTTGAGAATTCCAACCCAAGGAACTGCCTCAACAGCAGTTTCTTGGCAGAAGTCAAGCAGGAAGGAGGAATTCTTAAATAAACAAAGCAGCCCATTGCAGCATCCAAAGGTGCTTGTTACTTCTTAGGAACAACAGGCCTTCATGCACCTGTATTTATTTTTTTCCCCTTTCTTTTGGTCTGGGAAAAGAAGATTTAGTTTGTGATTGGAACCCCTGGATTGAGTTTTGAAGCTTAACAGATGAGACTCGTCTGTCCGCAACACTGTGCAGATAAAGGCACCTTTCAGCAGCCCAGTTTCAATAATCAGTGCCTGAGCTTCAGAAACAGCTCATTGTATTTATCAGTGCTTCTGTCCCCATCCACATGTGAGTCAGGAGCTGCTCTGGGTGTAGGCCATAAATGAACTGTTGACATGAACTGGATGTGATGTAAATCAGGGCCCTACAAAGCTCGTCAGTGAGCAGGAATCAATAGGAAGGAAACAGTAAAATTTCAGCAATTTTTTGCTCTGATAAATAAATGGATTACTCTGTGCTCTTCTGGGAGGAAGCACAGCACGGGAGTGGAAACCTGGATCTCTGCTTTTCACCTTACTCTGCTGCAACACAGTCACAACACCAGTGACTTACATTTGCCTGACCTTCATCTATAAACACAGCCCTCGTGCTTTTATATCCTTACATCTAATTTCAGTTATGTTCATTGTTTACAGGCATATAAATATATTCTGGAGATACATCCTGTGTATAATGAATAAACAGAAATATTTACAGTTAATAGTTTGGGGATTAGAATAGCTCTGCTTTTTAATCCATATTTCTCTTTCACACTTGTCCAGGTACCTGAATTTTTCACCATTCCAGTCGATGCAACAAGGCCTTGTGTCTTGGAGAAAAGAGCCAATTGTTTCTGTTTGGGAAAGCTGCCGAAGGAGCACAGCTCCTTGCCCCCAAGGCCAGGATGATCACCCCTGTCAGTGACCCAGGGCTCAGACACACTCTGGTACCAGGTACGAGGATGTCACCTCCTGTTGCCACCATCCCTGTGGTTTTCCCCTCTGTGACCCCATCCCAGAGTGCAGGGTGCACCTCTGCTGCAGCTGAACAGCCACACTTGGTGAACACATTTAGCAAGGCTGTGGGCCTGCTGTGACCCTCCAGCCACAGACTGGGATTTAGAAACAATTCTCCAGCAGCACCAGGCTGTGCCTGAGGATCCAGCAGTGCTGAAACCTTTCCTGGCACTGGGAAAAGAGAAAACTTGTTTGCCATGTTCAAGTAACAGCTGAAAGAACCTGCATTTTGTCAAGGCTTATTTTCTTCTTCTGTCGGCCCTTCCCTTTTCTATCTACCTGTTTTGGGGTTTTTTCATTTTGAATTAAAGTTCTGATTGTTATGGAGTGTTCTGAAAGGCTCTGGAGAAAATACACGTGTTGATTAAAGTTAAGGAAACTTTTGAAAATAAATGTTTTGCAAGTAGAAGTGGCGTTTTGGTCAGTGTTTAAAGACATGCAGAAAGAAAAAAAAAAAGACAATAAAACAATCCCAAAATACAAAGACATTGTTTTAAGGGCAAGTTTGATCTCTGTAAGAAAATTCTCCAGAATTAGTGATTTCATTTGAAAACAAGGAAAACCAGACCTTCTGTTTAGAATAATTATAAAAAAAGGTGGTTGAATATACATTTAAAGAACTGTTCCATAATACTTTGAAGATATTAAGACTTTTAAAAGTCATTTATTGACTTTTTTTTTCAGGACCTGACCTAAAGTTAATTACAGTCAAAGGTGGAACTGCAGCAGTTGATAAAATATACTAATCTACCAACTTCAGTTAACATGAGTATTGGAAGGAAAGAAGATTTCGGACAGAAAAAAAAGGACTAAATTGCAGCTAAGAAGAAATTTTGGAACTTTGAGGTTCAGAAATGCCTGCATACCAGTACTTTATTATTGCCAGCAACACGGGCACAGCTTAGGGGTGTGAGCCCCTTTTTAAATGCATATTCCCTTCACAGTGGATCTGAAAGCCTGTCAGGAAAATCAACCCTTTTAGCAGCATTTACATCTGTACTCAGCCTGCAGTGTTGCTGGATCTCTGTGGGACTTAAACGTATCCTGAAATGCTGCCCTTAGAGACATTTTCCTGAGAAACTCATTTTCTGAAACACGGCCTCTTAGTGCATGGAAAACCAGCAAAGCGTCTTTGTCTTCCTATTTCCTGAACTTCAGCTCAATTATAAAAACACTAATTTTTAAAAGTTCTTCCAAAGGAGCTCTTTTCTTGTCACCATGTGTCACTCTGTCAGTCATACTTCAAGTCATGGATTTGAAAACCGACCTGCAGAAGCAGCTACCTTTGTCAGAAATTTAACTTGACAGCTTCTCTGGGGGACTTTCAATTAGGATTTTTTTTTTTTTAAGAAAAAAAAAAGAACACTAAAAGTGTCAGTCCAAATGCAGTGAGCAAATGCTGGTATATGGGAGGCCTACACATACTGCCTTCTACTTCAGGATGATCAGGAACATAAATGCCAAGTTTTGGAGAAAAACAAATTTTAAAAACTTGTTTCAGGGACACAGAAAGAGCAGTTTCTGCTGTTTGAGGGGCTGGGTGGCTCTGAGGCCTGATGGGCTGGGCTGAGGGCTCAGCCCAGCCGGCAGAGAGGTGGCTCTGTGACACTGCTCAGAATCTCGTATTTTCCACTTCAAACTTGGGAGTCTTGATGAAGGAAGTTGAAAAACCCCAGCAAATTTCAGTGCTGCTTGCTGAAAGCTTGGATTCTAAGGCGGTGGGAGCTGCTGTGGCTGGAAAGAGCCGAGCCCTGGGCCCGGCTCGGAGCCGCCTCAGCCTCGAGGGCAAAAGCCCCTCCCGGTGTCCGTGTGAAAACGGGAGCGAGGTGTGGGAGCTGCCGTCCCTGGCCGCTCTGCTCCCGGGCTGCCTCCCTGGAAACCTCATTGCTGTGGATGTGGGGGATCCCAGGATCCTGTGGAAGCCCTGGCTGCCCTTCAGACCGCCCCGAGCCCGTCCGGCCCTGCCTCGGGATCGCCGCCATCACCGCAGCCCCGTCAGCTGCGGTCAGTGTTACAGCCCCGCTCCAGAGCGGGAATTTCCTCGTCAAGCGTGGAGAAAAAATATACGTAATTGAGTTTATAGCTGGAAAAGTGGTAAAACAGCCCTTGAAGAAGTCATTAAATGTGAATGGACTCAATGATTTCTGCCTGAATCATCAGCAAGCTTTAAAGACACGCAGTGTGTGCGTGAGGGGAAGGCAGGAGCCCCGGCCGAGGACTGTTCCTGAAATCCCGCTGAGTTTGTAGATTTTGTGACTTTATTTGTATCTGTCACCGAAACGTGACTGGAAAACTGATAGAAATGCTTTGGATAGACCGAAGGGGTGAAGGTGCTAAGGACAATGATATCCCGCACCAGCGTTCCTCATCCTCTGCCTTCTGCTGGAGCCGGGACTGTGGTACCGTGACCGGGTGTGTGCTGCGTTTTTTAAAGGTACTTTGTTTTTATAGTGTTAATTATAGATGGGCAACAGCTGAGAAAGGAAGCAATTGTAAATACGCTCAAACTTCAAAAGTTTATTGGAATTTTTCTGGTCTGTAATAGTTCTGATGGGTTTGTGTGATCTACATGATAACTATTTTTCAGTAAGAGAAAAGCTTTTATGAAAGTGTTTCAATATTATGTCTCCATTTGGTGTGGGAGGGTTTGAGGGAGGCTGAGGGCGATGGTAACTTGCAGCCTTCAGGTGCTCTCAGCAGCTTATCCTTTAAGCGCAAGGTTTTTGTCTAATTCATGGAATGTGAACTTCAGGTAGCTAGAAAATGTCTTAGGCTTTAATTGCTACATTGTCTCCCATCCCTAAATCTCCAGCAAACAGCCAGTGTAAACTACAATTTAAACAAGGCTGACTGAGAAACAGCGTTCCCCTTTCAAAAATATCAAGAGATCTTTTTTCTTCCCCCTAGAATTGATGTTAATGTTTAAACCAAGTGTTTCCAGATAACACTTATACTTTGAGAAGGGAAGATTTTAAATTGAGCTTTATTGTGTAAATGCTTGCTCTGCCCTTAGTATGTCGCTGTTGTGCACACAGTGGTCCCTGCTGAGAGCCAGTGGTTGGGATCCACCATCTCTCCTGGCAAGGCTGAGAGTCACAGGCTGGAACAACATGGAATCATTATGGAAATGATTGGCATTTAGGAGCTGTTCTGAGAACATGATTAGAAGGTAGAAGAAAGGAGAGGTCATTTTTCCCTAAAGAACTTATACTTGCAGAGTGAAATCTTACCCTTTGGGATTGAAGGTTGTATGCAGTGGGTGTGTATGGTGTGTTAGCACTAGTGCCAGCTAATAGTTGGCAAAAAGAGGTGAGCACGGGTAAGTAGTTGTATTTAAAATTAACTGGAAACCTGCCAAAGAATCCAACCATGAGGGAGGGCTTCGGCAAGGAGGAAAGCACCTGATTCGTGACTCTGCACATCTCTCAGGTAAGAAATTCAATGTTTTTGTGTCCTCAGGAGCACCTTTGTGAGCTTTTTAATACAGTTGAAAGGAAAATAACTAGCAAAAATATTTGGTTTTATTTTCTTTTGCGGCTGCATTTCTTGACTTTGTGTTACATATCTTTGTAAAAGAGATATTTAGAGGTATTCAGCTAAGTGATGCTTTTCTGTTTGTCTGTGAAACTGTGAAAAATGTGGAGCAGCAGAGCTGGGATTCCTGAGTTACAGAATGCCAGTTTCACTTGTTGGTACAGAGAACTTTGTGGCATTTCCTTAGAATGAGGGCAGAGGAGAAGCTGGGCCGCAGCTGTGGGCGTGGGCACAGAGCCCCCAGTGGGGCTGGGGCTGTGCAGGCACCCCCGAGGGATGCTCACAGAGCCCCCAGTGGGTCCGGGCTCCCCACGGGGCTCCCCCACACCCCAGGGATGCTCACAGAGCCCCCAGTGGGTCCGGGCTCCCCACGGGGCTCCCCCACACCCCAGGGATGCTCACAGAGCCCCCAGTGGGTCCGGGCTCCCCACGGGGCTCCCCCACACCCCAGGGATGCTCACAGAGCCCCCAGTGGGTCCGGGCTCCCCACGGGGCTCCCCCACACCCCAGGGATGCTCACAGAGCCCCCAGTGGGTCCGGGCTTCCCACGGGGCTCCCCCACACCCCAGGGATGCTCACAGAGTGGTGCAGGCACTTGGAAGCATTTCAGCATTTCCATGTTTACTTAGACTCATGCCTAATCAGTTGAGTTGCTGTAAATTTCTCTTGAGGGAGTAAATTACTGAAAAACATCCCTTCTCAAATATTGTGTTTAGTGAGGGAAAGCAGCACATCTTAGAAGAACTGCAGTAAGCCAGGAAAAAATGGCACGTTCCCATGTAAAGGATCACAGCCTTTGGTTTCCAACAGCAAAGTGGTTTTATGAGGGGAGAAAGGGAGCAGAGCTCTCGAGTAAGTTTCTGTGCTTTGGTGGTACAGGAGCTGTTCCTTGGCTGGCAGCAGCGGTGGGACACAGGAGAAGGGAACTGTTTGTGGGAGAGCTGAGTTTCTCTCTCACTTCTGTGTGTTGCACTTGGTGGCTGTGTCTGAGTTACATGAACAGATTTTTTTAAAGCTAAACAAACAAACCAACCTGAGAGTTCTCCATCACCTGGGCTGGGCAGCAGATGGGCAGTCGTTGTTGGAGCCTTCGGTTGCATTTTCCCTGTAATGAGCTTCTAATTGCTTGTCCAGAGCTGGTGCTAATCTATTTACACATATAATTCATTCTAGTTTTAAAATAATCACACAACCTTTTTAGGTTGTTTGTTCTTTTTTTTTGATTTGTGGAACATCAGACTGTCATGCTGGTGAACAGCTGCTGTGTTTATTCATGGACTACATTATGACTCCATTCTGGATGTGTCCATGGAAGGACATGTGATAGCTAATTGTTTCTCAGGTTAAAGGAAATAATGAATATCAATTGCAGCTACTTCAGCATGGCAGGAGAACGTCAGGAGTACCTCCCAGGCTTATGCTGGCTACCCATCATTTTGATTCTGTTTTCTGAATTAGGAAATGGGACCCCACTGATGTGGCACATGATGTTCAACTTCCTGAAATTGAATTTGGAGAGGGAAACAGGGCTCACCGGTTTTGTAGGACACCTGGCAGACCGGTGGGAGTGGGTGAAATGTTGGTATTTGCCATGAGAGAGCCCTGCTGTGCTGAGGGCCCAAAGAAGAGCTGTGCAGGCCTGAGAGTGGTGCCTGGTGCTGGCACAGCCTCAGTGACACCGAGCCATGGGACAGGGCAGCTGCGTGTCCCTGATCCCAGGAGCACAGCCTGGTGTGTGTGTCCCTGATCCCAGGAGCACAGCCTGGTGTGTGTGTCCCTGATCCCAGGAGCACAGCCTGGTGTGCGTGTCCCTGATCCCAGGAGCACAGCCTGGTGTGCGTGTCCCTGATCCCAGGAGCACAGCCTGGTGTGTGTGTCCCTGATCCCAGGAGCACAGCCTGGTGTCCCTGATCCCAGGAGCACAGCCTGGTGTGTGTGTCCCTGATCCCAGGAGCACAGCCTGGTGTCCCTGATCCCAGGAGCACAGCCTGGTGTGTGTGTCCCTGATCCCAGGAGCACAGCCTGGGGGGCTGCTCGGGGCTGGCTCTGAGCTGCCCTTACAGAGCAGTGCTTGTGAGGGACAGAGGGGCAGAGCAGACTCAGTGTGCTGCTGACAGTCCATCTGCACACACACACAGCCCTACAAGGGTGTCATCTAGGTTTAAAATAGCCCAGTCTGTCTCTCTGCATGTTTCCTGTGCTGTTAAATAAGTTTAAAGTGTGATTGATGATCTCCAGATCCAAACCTGGGTTTCTAAACCCTCCAGCTGCATCTGCAGCCCTGTGGTGAGAGCCCCTGTCATCACATGCCAGATCTTTCCAAGGCAGCTCACACATTTCCAGAGCTCTCCTTAGCAGTTAAATGGCTTTGTCACTGTTCTAAGGAATGTCACTCCTTTGGTTAATGACAGCATTGGGGCAGTGTTTCAGCTGGGCTTAGCAGGCAGTGCTAGTATGGTTTTGGATTCTCAGTTTTAAATTTTCTTCCTCTCTTTCTTTTTAATTGAAAGCCTGAGTTGAAGATAGAACATAGAATGTGCAGGTTTTCCATCACTGCTGAGCATTTGAACATTTCTTTGCCTTCCCTGCAGTGGCCTTTTCACATTAAAGGAACACATTAAAGAGGTGTAGAACATTAATGTGAGGTGCCGGTGGAAGCTTGACAACTGTCAGCTTTGCCTGTGTGCATTTACCTCATCCTCTGTGTTATTTATTCATCTGAAACTCTTTTGCAAATGAGGCAGATGAGAGGGAACCTGAGGTAAATGAAGCCTGTTTAGGGCAGTGGAGATGAGAAGGAGCTGGAACAGCAGGAGGAGCAGAGCACCTGGGTGTTGGTGGCTGCTGCCTTACCTGAGGTGTTCCCCTGAAAAACAGGGCTTGAATTATTCAGGAGTTACCAGCATCTCCAGCCCCAAAGCATCTTTATTCTTCTGAATGTCTACTTAATAACTATTTTATAGTTTAAACTCTGAGTCTTCAAATGATGAAAGGTGGCAAAAGGAGCAGACAGTTAAGAAAGTGAGCAAAGAAGGCTCTGTCTAAAGAGAAGGAAAGGTGAATCCAGTCTGTGCATTCAGGCACCAGCCCCACACAGAGAGAACAGAAAATGCAGCCCAGTCCTTGTGCTGTGTCCTGGTACCACGTACCTGGGGACGGATGATGACAAGGCATTCCTGCAGATCTTTGCAGGCTCAGTTAAACCCCAGAGTGAAACTGTGGGAGTTTCAGATCTGCTCATCCCCTGGCTGTTTGAATTGGGTTTCACCTGGCCCAGCTCAAGGCAGGGGAATTGTTTGGGGAGTCTGTGTTCTCCAGCTGCTGCTGGGAGTGGAGCTGGTGCGCTGCCACTGCTGATGGATGTTGCATGAAGGATGGGAGCTGACCTCTGGCTGCAAAGCTTTGTGCTGTACAGGGCTCTCACCTCTGTAATTTGCATTCCCCTTGCTCAGTTTTATCCCTGCTAGGGGTAATAAATGGCCTGGGGAGCCTGGGCAGAGTTGTGTTAATCACAACAATCATAACAGAAACAAAAGGGTTCTGGCTGGAGAAATCAACATTAAGTCCATCAAGCTGGATTTCTTTTTAAATGGTTGGTTAGCTAAGCCAATTAAGAGCTCCTCCACTTATTATTTTGCTGGTTCATTTATTTGGGCAGCAGGATTTCAGGCACTGTGTCATACAAGCAATGTCAGTTTGATTTGGTCCCATCTTTTCTGTCCCCTCCTACCACATCAGGACCCCGCTGCTCTTCACAGCTCTGCGTTGTCTCAGGAATTCATTTGCAAGCTGGAGATAATCAGCATCTCCTGACTCTCTAGGGCTGGTTTGATTATTGATTGCTGAAATCAGCCTGAATATTGCACAGTCACAAACCCCCCCAACATAAATCAGCTCTTTTAATGCTTGGGGGTTTAATGCTGCAGTCAGAGATCTGTGAGACAAGGGAAAGATGTGGATTCCCGTTGTCACTTCAGTTAATACTTGACTTTGTTGTACAGCAGGAAATGCTGGCGCATCTCTTTGAGCTGGGTTATCAGAGACCGCGTTCCTGCCGTGCTGTGCCCTCTCCCAGCGCTGAGGGTGAGGAGGGAGGGTTTGTGTGCAGGGGCTGCTCACAGGGGCAGCCCTGGCTGTCTGCACACGTGAGCAGGAGAGTGCAGGAGCCGAGTCTGGCTGGCAAAGGCTGTTTCTGGGAGCTGGCACTCGTGGGACAGGGCAGCTTTTGAGGGTCTGATCGAGGGAATTATGTGCTGACATTCACTGTGTCCTCCTTGGAGCTCAGCAGCTCACTGGACTGGATGAATTTTGAGTATCTTGTTCAGAAGGGAATTGTTACTGCATTTCAGTTCTAGAGATGCCAGAATTCTTCAGGCAGTTCAATATGGGGAAAATGTATTTTGTCATAAGCTTTATTTGTTTTGCTGTTATCACCAGCTCACATCTCTTTAACTGCTTTTTGCAGTATGGACAGAAATTCAGATATTCAAAGCGTGCATCACCATTGCTGCTGTCTTGGGATGCATGAAGACTCCTGCTGTCCTTGTAGCACATTTCTGTAACTCACACGTTTTTATGAAATTTCAGATGAGACCTTTTTTCAAAAAGACTTCTGTGTCTGTTATTGTGTAATAAATATATGTGGAGAGCTAAATCTGCTTTTGTTCAGTTGAAGGGTTACTGCATTCAGTGGCCATAATTTAGTTTCTGAATGGCCTGAAGATTTTCTGGCACGGCTCTGAAGAAGCCACTTCAGAGAGCAAAAAGGCTTTTCCTGTCCTCTTGTGCTGTGATGGCACTGATGTGGCTTTGGGTTTGTGGTTCTCTTTCTGGTTGGAACTGCCACAGAGGGCTTGAGACTTTCAGAATACCTCAGTTATTGGTTAGTCATTGCAGAGTCTTAGTTTTGTGGGCCTTTTGCTTTCAACACTAAATGTCAATTTTTGTTTTTCTTTTTTTAAAATCTGATGGTATTTTGGTTAGATAGATAGCTGAAAGGATGGAGGTTTAGAGATTTATGTGTCAGAATGTAAAGAAATGGGTCAGGCGATGCTCAAGTGGGGCTTGCAGCAGCAGAGCTGGAAGTGGCAGCAGCACGAGCTGAGCAGCCACCATGCCCTGACTGGAGGACTCATTTTTCAGGCCTCCTGATCAGGCTGGTGGAAATGCACCCCCAGAACTGTTTGCTCTGTGGTTTCAGGGGTTATTGGAGTTTCAGATAAGAGCAGTGCAAATCTGTGTAATGTTATCCTGAAGTGCAGATCAGTGCCTGCCGGGAAATTGGCAGACTCCCCTGGTGCTGCAGAACAAATCAAGGCACCACTGTTCGTGTTCTTGCCTTTCCAAGAGTGTCACTCATCCTTCATCAGCAATTCCAGGATGCGAGGGAGATGCCATTGCAGTGATTGCATTGCCTTTGTCATTTGTGTGTGCATTAACCACGTTCATCAGTCAGTTTGCTCACAGGAGCAGCCTGGGGACTTCCCTTTGCAAGGTGCATTCACAGTGAAACCCGAGAGGTTCTGTTTCCTTTTGTTTATTAACTCCTCCCTGCACCGTGTCCTCCTTGTGGCAGTGTGCATTCCCTCCCAAGCCCTGCAGAGCACAGAGGTAAATACTTGAGGACATCACCTGTTTTTCAGCTGCCCACACAACGTTCATGTATCTTAGCTAAAGCTAGACCCGATTCTGAAACCTCTTCCATGGGGTTTCATGAACATGAAACATGAGCCTAACAATTGCTAATGGCTCCCCTCACTGTGCAGTTTCTGCGCCCTGAAGGTGAGGGGTAGGAAATGCCCTCCCCTGCCCTCTCCCCAAGGTGCTGTGCCCAGGGCAGCTGGGAGATGAAATGCACTGAGGACGCGCTGGGCGCTGTCGGTTCGGGTCAGTGCAGGGCTGAAACTGCAGGAGAGAAAGGAGAGGTGTCCCAGATATTTGATATGTGCCCTCTGTGTACAGTTTCATGTCCTTTGAGCGCTCCAGAAATCAGAACTCAGGAGTTCAGGAAGTTCCAGCTCTCTGCTTGATTTTTATCCCCATTCTCTAGCAAGTGACAACAAACTGAAGTATTATTCCAATAATCTTCTTGTTTATTGTTGTTCAGAAAAGGGCTTCTGGCTAAATGTTCGTTACCATTTTTTTCACATCCCAGCCAATACAGATCATGGCTTTATGGGTGCACTTTAAAAATGTCCCATTTAAAACTTTCTGAAGGCTATTCAAAAAGTTACTGTATAAACTCTGTATGCAAAAATGCGAATCTCCTCTTGTTTTTTTTCATTTGAAGGAGAATGGCAAAATGATGAGTTGTGAGGAGTGGCATTTCCCCGTGCTGCCATCTCTTTGTAGTGCCCTGAAAGGCTGCCCTGCCCACATCCATTCCTCTTTTCTCTGGGGCCAGTTCTGCCGTTTGCATCCAGGTCAGTCCCGTGCCGAGCCCGTGGATGATGGCAGCGGCGCAGGGCAGATATCGATCACACCAGTGTGACGAGGGCTCTTTGTTCAGCGCGGCCCAGGCTGGCACTGCCCTGCCCTGGGGACCATTAATGCTCACGGGGAGTTCGTGTCCCTCAGCAGCGCTTCAGGCACGGCGTGCTCGGCTCTCGGCGATGGGCTTGGACGGGCAGCACGGCAGCCTGAGGCGTGGGATGTTTATTTCTGTGTGTGCCACCTTTTAAAAAGCATTTTTAATAGCCACCACTTGTTCGATATGCTGTGAAATTCCGACTGAAAGGCGCTTAGAGCTGGGCTTGCCCAAACAAAACCAGACCAGAAGCCCCCCGTGGCTGTGGCCGAGCCGATGATCGGCCCCTGCAGCCGGGGCTCGGGGCTGGGGCGGGGCAGCCGCAGCGCCCTCACGGCTGTGCCGGCCGTGCCGCCCGCAGTGCCCGTGGCACGGAGCGCCGTGTGGGGCTGGCACGGAGGGCTGGGGCCGGGCTCGGCGCTGTGCGCAGCGAGGAGGAGGAGGAAGGTGCCTTCCTCCCGGTCCCGTTTGCTGGGAGCAGTGACTGTCACCTCCGGGCTGTGCACACGGCTGGTGCTGAAGGAGCTTCACATTTGTGATGTTCGCCTTTCCCCTCTCCTCTGCTGTGCCAGGGCTGCTCAAACAGGACTTTGGCTTAGTTGGAGCCTCTAACAGTTACCGAGGTGCGAGTACCATTAGCCAGTAAATTTTGGTTTATTTTAAAGGAATTCAGCAATGCCCCTCAGTATTTCAGCTAATGGCATTATGTGCCTGGATTCCTCGGTGTCCTCTCAGAATTCTTCCCCTGCAGCTGAGCACTGCACACAAAGCTGTCCCTAATGAAACCCCATCATTGTGGGTAGCTGCTGCTCTGGGAGAGGAAAGCTTTCCCTGTGGAAAAGCAAGCAGCCCAGTTCTGCACAGAGAGCACAGTTCCTCCAAACTTGTCCTGTGCAATGTCAGAGCACAAGCTTTAATGAATGTGGTGGAACCGTGGTGCAGGTGTTCATTCTAAAGAAATGAACATGGAAACAATTTATTTTTGATGATTCAGTTTATTAGCACACAGTTCCCTGTGCGGCCAAGCCTAAAATAAAGCGGGTTTGGGGCTTTTATCCATGGCTTAGTGAGGGCTCTTTGAGTTGCCATTCAGCTCAGCAATGTTCCCGAAATGCCTCAGTTCCAATTTCACTCTGTATTCCCATTCACAGGGCTTCCCCTCCCTCCCCCTGCCCTGTACTCTCTGGAGATCCTAAACAACCTACACAAATTCCATTTTATTGCCCAGGGAATGGTGTTATTTGAGGATTCAGATTGTTTAGGTGCATCCCAAGTAGGATATTTGACAAGTGCTGGAACTCTGAAATTGTAGGGAGAGGAAAGGCAGGGCCCTTGCTGCTTCTGTTCCAGACTGAAGCTGAAATTCTGATGGCTTCTGACTTTGCTGACACTTCTCTGGGATTAGATTGGTACGAGCAGCCCAAACTGAAACCCAGTTCCAGGTTAGAGAGACGTGTGGGATCTCTGCTGCTCCGTCTCAAATAAAGGATGTGGTTAAACACTGTGGCACGTGCCTTCATGGCAAATGCAGCAAAACCGCTTTCTGTGGCACCAAGTATAAAACCTGGAGATTGATGTGACAGCTGGGCTGGGCTTTTTAATCAGCTGGGACAACTCAGAACTGTCGTAGTGACAGGGTTATTTTTTTCCTATTTGTGTGTGTGTTTCAAACCAAGTCATGAGTAATGTTACCAAGTCTGTTAGCAACACTTAACTCCCACTTGTTTGCTTTTAAGAGTTTTTGGATTTCAGATTTCTGGGCAGAAAAACTCACTGGGAATCCCAAGTTGCTGCTGATGGTCAGGATTTTGTAATGCCAATTTGCGATGTGTGTGTGGATATCACGTGTAAGGAACTGCTCCTTTGAGATTCCTGCAGGCAGCCCTGCCTGGGCCAGGGCTGGTGTGGAGCAGCCAGCCCTGCTGAAATCAGTGATCCTCACACTGCACAGCTGGTTTTCCGTAGGGAAAGGCCCTTTGTGTTTGCCTGAGGTCCTGGCTCCCTTTCCCCACGGCTGGCAGGGTATTCCAGTGCTGTTCAGTAAATGTTAACTGTCACAAATAATTCATATCAGCACGCTGGAGAGCACCTGGGGGAAAGGGAGCTCTGAAATAGAAGGGAATGATTCTGTAACGTGGTAGGGAAAGGCCTCCCCTGGATAATGAGCAATTTCTGTGCAGCATCCGTGGGTCATTGTTCCCTTTAGAAAAGAGAAGGTTCCCGTGTCTTTGAGGTGACTCAGGTGGCCTTTGTGGTTTTTAATACAGCAGGTAAACCTTGTAGGAGAGCTCACTGTTTACTGGGCCCTGTGTCCGGGGGCATTTGGGCAGGCGGTGCTGTTGGATTTCTCTTTAGAGGCGTGGGCACGTGTGGAGTTTGGGAAAGGGAGGAAAAGCAGCGAGAGCTCCTGTGGGTGCATCCCCACTGGAGTCAGTCCCCGCTGCCCGTCCCAGCTCATGCCCAGGAAAATCCCCCGGCTGCTGAATTTCTCTGGAGCAACAGGGACACCGCGCGGTCACTTTTACTCAAGTTCCACGTGGAAATGTTTGTGCCGCCCCTCCGCCTCTGCCTGTGCGGAGAGCAGCAGTTGGAATGCGGGCGGCATCCTTGGCCGTGTGCTCAGCACATCCCAGACCTGGCAGCACGAGAACTGATGGATGGCAGAGCTGCTCTCGAGCCAGGGTGCCAAGGGCTGCGCGGAAATCCAGTTAGCAGGATGATATTATTGGGAAATAGGGTTTTAATTGGCAGCTGATTGGTAATTGGGTATTGCACACATTTCATTAGGAAGGCACAGAGGAAGCTTGGTTGTGCACGGACGACAGAAGGCTGAGGCGCTTGGTTCCATGCAGGAGTTTAGGGATGGCAGTGTCCTTGTTTTAATTTGGGAGAATGCAATTAATTAATGTGCTTCAGGTCTCCGTTCCCACCATGGCAACCTCCCCCTTTGCATTTTGGTTTCCATCTCTGAGCACAGCTTTTGCTGCCGTGTTTGCCAGTTTGCTTGCAAGACTTTATTGCATTCAGACCTATTTTTTTTTTCTTGGCATATTGAATTTGTTGCTCCAGAGGATTTTTCATTCCAGCTGGGCTCCAGTTATTCTCACATTCCCTCAGGCTCCACTCTGAGTCCTGCTGTGATCCACATTTGTAGCTTTTCAATGAGTAAACATCAGAGCTCCTCTGGCTCTGTGCTGGCACATCCTCTCCATGGCACTCAGCTCCTGCTGGACCTTGGAAAAAGCTGGATGCTTTGCATTATGTTTTGTATGACATTCAATTATGGAGATCCTCACATTTAAAAAAACATGGAACTGGGAGAAGAGTGATCTGCTATTAATTAGCTGTCTGATGCCCTGGACTCATGTGGATAATAATGGTTCCCTTTGGCTATGGTTTTAGTAATGTATAGGAAAACATGCCATTAGAGATATTAAAAATTCATTTCTGAATTTATACTGGCAGCTTGAAAAGTGCCACTCTTTTAACAGAGCACTTTTAAATAAAAGCTCCAGATTTGAAGTACTTAGTTCCAGCAAACCTGAAGTGAACATCTTTGTGTGAGCACAGACTTTGCACACGAGCCCTGCAATGTCTGCTTAAAGGAGCTTTGAGATCTCTGTTCCTGAACATCTGTGGGGATGGATGAGGTGTCTCAAGATGAAGCTCCCAGGCTGATGGGTCAGGTCCTTTCCCCCTGTTTCTTCCTGGCCCACAAAGCCGTGCCCAGACATTTCTGCACATCCAGGCAAACTTCTTCAGTGGCTTTTTGGAAATGAATGTCAGTGGCACACTGACATCTGCTCCTCCTCTCTCCTTCCTTGTCTCCCTGCACCATCCTCGTGTTCAATCCAGCCCCTGCCTTGCCATAAATGCAGTGCATTGGTGGATTTAGGGCTGTCCTGCATCTTCTGCCTGGCATTGCTTCTCCCAGGGTTTCCCCGCTGGCTGCCAAAATACTCCTGGGAAAGAGAGAGCTGTGATTTTCTGTGTCCCCACACATCACCTTTCTTGTAAAAGCAGCAACATCTACAAGTGTTTTCTTCTTGGAATCACAGTTTAAAGTGAAGAAGTAGAAAAGAGAGCCCACAACCTAATAATGCCTTGGCTTGGGAAGAAATATGATGGTGTTGCAGGGGACTCTTTCTGAAGAAACAACTGAAGTTCTCTTTATGCTGCAGCAATTTGTATGTACCCCCAGCACCGTGTTTATTTGGTGTCAATATAGGGTCAGCAGGAACCAGCACAGGCAGCTGGAACTAAAGGTCCTCTTGTCCCATTTTACAATATTAGTGTTCAAAATGTAAACTAAAGGCCAGATTCCACCCCAGTAATTTGGCTAAGAGAATAAGGGCTTATTGAATAGTAAAATGCTATCGTCAAAATATTTCTTTGCGTTAGGATTTTCCCAAGTATCTCATTTAGCTTTTGTTAATGGATTAAAGAAAGGGTGTTATAGTTTGGTAACCCTTTGTTAAGTGTACATATTTTCTATGTTAAATGGGTGAACAGGAGTGCAAACCCCTATGGACGAGGGCTGCTGGAGAAATCCTCCAAAACCGATTGTGTCCTAGAGACTCGAGTCATCATTTTGTCCTATTGCAACATCTCTTATTCTTTCGGTTCAGATAAACCTGCAAACAATTTAACCTTTAGAGCTTTAATATTTTTAAAGAGACATTCGTGTCCAGAAGGTGTCTCAAGGTGTTTGTGCCGTCAGGCTGGGTTTGATATCCCTATTAAAAATATATATGGCTCACTTGATGGGAAAATCTTCTTCAGAGAGAGGGGTTTTTCTTCAGCTTGAAATCTGAAATATAAAATAGAGTATAATAAAGTGAAGAGGCAAGTCATGATGCAAGGGATAGAAAAGAAAAATGGCTGGGAACACATTCTACTGAAACTGTTTGGATTTAATAGGAAAAGTACAGCTAAATCCTCAGTCAGTGAACCAATTAAAATTAATTATTGCATTGAGGGAGTTGGTGCCAAATCTGAAGAAATAATTCGAAGAAGGAAACTTATTTGAAAACTGCAATCATGGATGTTCTTTTTTTGACCGAGTAAGGAAGAGATGAACAGAGAGGGCTGCGATGGCTTTGGGCCCCGCGTTGTACCCAGGGGCAGAACGGGCTCCGGCACAGGGGAGAGGAACCCGAGCACTCAGGCTTTGGTTTGTGCCCGGGCACGGTCAGTGATGGGCTTTGGTTTGTGCCCGGCACGGTCAGTGATGGGCTTTGCTTTGTGCCCGGCACGGTCAGTGATGGGCTTTGGTTTGTGCCTGGCACGGTCAGTGATGGGCTTTGGTTTGTGCCTGGCACGGTCAGTGATGGGCTTTGGTTTGTGCCTGGCACGGTCAGTGATGGGCTTTGCTTTGTGCCTGGCACGGTCAGTGATGGGCTTTGCTTTGTGCCTGGCACGGTCAGTGATGGGCTTTGGTTTGTGCCTGGCACGGTCAGTGATGGGCTTTGGTTTGTGCCAGGCACGGTCAGTGATGGGCTTTGGTTTGTGCCTGGCACGGTCAGTGATGGGCTTTGCTCTGGGCAGGCGCCGGTGGTTTTCCATGCTTCTTGTGGCTGTTCCTTACTGCTCTGGTTTAGGATGGTAGAAGATGTCAGGTAAATTACAGCTTTTGGGTAGGAACACACATGCCTTTTATATTGAGCAGAAAATAGTCCATCTGTTGGGGGAAAAATAATTGTAATTTACATCAACACCCCTGAAAGGTACTTTCTCTACATGACATCTGTTTGTGTGGACTCCTCTGAGTTTGGGAATGTGGAATCGTAGCATCATTTAGGTTGGAAAAACCCCTTATGATCACTGGGTCCAGTGGTGAAATTCTGAATGGGCTTGGGGCTGCCCCCAAAGGAACGATTGCCTTGGGTCTGGGCAGCGCCGTGCGCTTGGGACTGTTCAAAGGTGAGCCCAGCCCAGGAGTGATGTGACACATCATCCCGTACAAAGCACGAATCTAACCCTGCAAAGGTTCAATCTGAAACTGGCACACAGAAAATCCTAACTGGCCACTCGATAGGTGATGCTGCAGCAAACCAGGCATCCATCGGAATTCCCTCCTGTAGCAGAGCGTTCAGGGGCAGTTCGGTCAGAGCCGTGCCCCGGTGCCCAGAGCCCTCAGGCAGAGCTCCGAAAGCGCTGGGTGGGCTCCGTGGAGTCCCTCTGCTGGCGAGGTGACACCACGGTGCTGTGGCAGCGAATGCCCGCGGTGTCAGAGCCCCCGGGGACCGGGCTGCTGTGCCCTGGCCGCAGAGCTGTGCCGGAGCTGCGGGGACACCGGGCAGGGCATTGTCATTGCCCGGTGCCACTGCCCGGCCAGGCCTGGGATGGGACATGGGCAGGGCACGGGAGCTGCGGGGAGCGGGGGAGGGAGGGAGGGAGGGAGGGAGGGAGTGAGGGAGGGAGGGAGGGAGAGAGTGAGGGAGTGAGGGAGAGAGTGAGGGAGTGAGGGAGTGAGGGAGAGAGTGAGGGAGGGAGGGAGGGAGTGAGGGAGGGAGGGAGGGAGTGAGGGAGTGAGGGAGTGAGGGAGGGAGGGAGTGAGGGAGAGAGTGAGGGAGAGAGTGAGGGAGTGAGGGAGGGAGGGAGGGAGTGAGGGAGGGAGGGAGGGAGGGAGTGAGGGAGAGAGGGAGTGAGGGAGGGAGTGAGGGAGAGAGTGAGGGAGAGAGTGAGGGAGTGAGGGAGGGAGGGAGGGAGTGAGGGAGGGAGGGAGGGAGTGAGGGAGAGAGTGAGGGAGGGAGGGAGGGAGTGAGGGAGGGAGTGAGGGAGGGAGGGAGTGAGGGAGGGAGGGAGTGAGGGAGAGAGTGAGGGAGAGAGTGAGGGAGTGAGGGAGGGAGGGAGGGAGGGAGGGAGTGAGGGAGAGAGTGAGGGAGAGAGTGAGGGAGTGAGGGAGGGAGGGAGGGAGTGAGGGAGGGAGGGAGGGAGTGAGGGAGGGAGGGAGTGAGGGAGAGAGTGAGGGAGTGAGGGAGGGAGAGAGTGAGGGAGGGAGGGAGGGAGGGAGGGAGTGAGGGAGGGAGGGAGTGAGGGAGAGAGTGAGGGAGTGAGGGAGGGAGGGAGGGAGGGAGTGAGGGAGGGAGGGAGGGAGTGAGGGAGAGAGTGAGGGAGAGAGTGAGGGAGTGAGGGAGGGAGGGAGGGAGTGAGGGAGGGAGGGAGGGAGTGAGGGAGGGAGGGAGTGAGGGAGAGAGTGAGGGAGTGAGGGAGGGAGGGAGTGAGGGAGGGAGTGAGGGAGAGAGTGAGGGAGAGAGTGAGGGAGGGAGGGAGGGAGTGAGGGAGGGAGGGAGGGCGTGAGGGAGGGAGTGAGTCAGTCAGTCAGTCAGTCTGTCAGTCAGTCTTTCAGTCAGTCTGTCAGTCAGTCAGTCAGTCAGTCAGTCAGTCAGTGAGGGCTCTGCTCTGCTGCTCACAGCCCCGGCAGGGCCCTGTGGAGCAGCAGGGGCTGCTCTGGGACACGGGCACAGGGAAATAGGGCAGGGCACCATCTCAGCAGTGCCGCAGAGTTTCCCTTCAGAGCAGCGAGCTCAGAGAGGCCCCGCAGCCCCGCGGCCGTGCCCGCCGAGCGCAGGGGTGCCGAGGGTGGCAGTGCCAGTCACCCTGCCGGTACCTGGGCAGCACTGACGCTCCAGAGGGAATTCCTGTCCGAGTCAATTCGGTTGATTTGGATGAGGGAATGAATTCCTCCTCCGAGTCCTCCTCTGTGCGGTCTGGCACAGTTGCCCACGGTCTGTCGTGTTGCTTACAGAAGTGCCAAAAGCCAAAACCTTGAGGAACAGACCTTAATCTGACTCTATAAATAGTTTTAATTAGCCACTCCTTCTTTTTTTTTTTTTTCTTTTTGGGGAAATCCTAATTGACTTTGGTTTTATACAGCCAGAGTTAATCCAAAATCTGTCTCTTCAGGCCACTTTCTGGCCTTGCATAGACCACAGCACACTTTTTTCCCCCTTTAATGTTTCTCCTTGCTGGTAAGGAAATGAAAGGAGTGGGAGATGATGTGAGAGGAGCTCAGTGAGGGGCAATTGCCAAGTTCCTCGCTCTCACCTTTGAAATAAGGAGGGGAGCATTGCCCGGCAGGCAGACGATGGAATAGCAGGGATGCCTTGTGAGGGAGGCCTGAGGAATTAATGTCTGTAGGAGCCAAGTGAGTGCTGAGGCTGTGACTGCAGAGGCACAACAGACATTGTCCCCACGAAGGGCAGGGGCAGTTTCTCCTGTTTCTGGGGAGTGCCAGCGTGGCTGTCGCTGCTGCTGCCGCTGTAACTCTCAGCCCAGGGCTCAGGCCGTCAGCAGCAGTAACTTCTGCCAGGTCACGGGGATTGCTGAAAGTCTCCTTGGCTGCTCACTGATGCTCAGCAGTCTCAGTTCTGGTCAAAATCATTTCAGTGGGAACCAGGAGGCATAAAAATGCTGAGACCGATTTTCACAGAGACACCTCTCCCTGGTGAGTGCAGGGTGCGATCCCAGCAGAGCAGGGGCAGCTCTCCCTGGCTGCGATTTCTCTCAGCACCTGAATGAGCCTCAGTGTTCGGCAGGAAAGGGCCTCCAGTAAACTGCCTCCTTTCTCCTCTTATTGGAGTCCCGGCTGTAGAAAGAACCGAGCAGCGGGGTGAAATCATTGTTTGAAATTACTGACAATGAATGTCGATCGCAGCCTCAGGACTGAGCCACGATCGCTGCGTGTGCCTTCTCCTGAACGCGCTGCAGTCGCTGCTGTGCCCAGAGCGGGGATTTGTGTGCCGGCCTCAGCGGGCTGCAGTGCCGGAGCTCTCTGTGGGCAGGAACGGGCTGCAGTGCCGGAGCTCTCTGTGGGCAGGAACGGGCTGCAGTGCCGGAGCTCTCTGCGGGCAGGAACGGGCTGGGCTGCCTCGGCCGGATCCGATCTCCATGGGGACTCTGCGCTCCCCGCGTGCGGCACTCCCGGCCCTTGGGACAGGCTCCCGGCTCTGCCCTGGGACTGAGCCGGAGCTCTGGGACACCCAAGGTTGGAGCGGCCCCCTGAGCCTCGGCAATGTGTGCGGGGGTGAGGCTTCCCTGGGCCAGGGGAGGGAATCCCTGCTCGTTCCCAGGCGGGAATTCCGGGCTGGAGCAGCTGGGAGGCGCGGCCGATGGACGGGGACGCGAGCTGAAGGCAAAGAGCTCCGGGGAAAGCGGCGGCTGCCGAGGGAGCCGAGCCAGAGGCAGCCCGGGCAGGGCACAGGATGGGAATCCTGAAAGGTGAGCGTGCCCAGACTGGCAAAGGGCAGAGAGCAAAAGTCCAAGCAAGCAAAAGACAACAGAAACCGTGGAGATTAAAAGACTCTCGAATTTGCCTTTTATTCGTGAAATAAATACAGCTGGAACAGCATAAATAAAAGCAGCTGGAAGGATCGTGTCAACAGGCGGGGTTTTGCTCACCTCTGCTTTGCTTTGAGTCCACTACAAAAAATCAAGAGTCATCAGGAAGATGGAAATGAGCACACGGGTTGATCCAGGAGCAGTGGAAAGTGGGAATGAGGCACTTTTAGCCCCGCGAATGGCTCTTCCCTTGTGCGCTGAGAGAGCTTCAGCAGCAATTCCTGCTTTGGTGACATTTTACAGCAAGGTGTGTTTTCTACAGGGGAAGACTTGAAAAAGAGCAGCTCCACGTTCGGATCATGTGAGAGCTGCTCGTGAGTGTCACAGCTGCAGCTCCCCAGAAGCTGAACTGTTTATTGCAGGAAGAGGGAGAGGCAATTGGTTTTGCCATTGTCAGCGTGGGAGCAATGTGTGCCCTGCGAACGTCACGAGCAGAGGTGGCAGCAGGCTCTGGTCTGAGAAGCAGAACTGGTTGGAGTTAGGGCACCCTAATGAGATTAGAGTGAGACAAAATCCGAGAGAATAGGAGCAGAGGAGCACGTGGATCCATCCTGGGATTTCTGTAATGGAAAGCTAAATATGCAAAGATCTGGCATCAGGTTTAATTTATGGCTGTCATCTTTCTGCTTCTGAAACCTAGTCAGTGGCACGGTATTGGCCAGAGTTTTAAAAAGAAAATGGCATCAGGTGTTATTAATCTTAGCTATGTGCAATCGCATAAAGAAGGAAAGGAGAACAGCGTTGTTTGTCTTTGTTTTGAAGCCCGCAGACATCGTGGCTGTTTTGCATCACGCACGTTGCTGTCGGTCGGTGTGCGATAGTCTGTAAAATGAATATTAAAGCTTCTGGCCGTCCCTTAGTCCCGCTCAAGGAGCACAGACAGAGCAAGTTCTCCCCTCGGGCCCAGCGCTGTCGGCCGGCAGTGCCGGCTCCTCCCGGGCACTCCCGTCCGCCTCCTCCTCCTGGCGGAGCCCGAGCAGAGACCGCGGGGGGCTCAGTGCCGGCGCTGCCCAGCCCCGCCCGCCGGGGCTCCGGTTCCTCTCCCGGAGCTGCCGCTGTCCCCGAGAGAGGCGGGGCGGCTGCCGTGGCACGGGAGCGCGGCCGTCCTTGGGGAGCCGCAGCTGGGAGCTCCCTCGGCCCGAGCTCAGGGCCCGGGCGGGAGCGCCCGGATCGTCACCCGCTGCTGCCGCTCCGGCCCGGGCACCGGGCACCGCTCCGGTTCCCGCGGGCCGAGCGGATCCGGGGCTGCTCCTGCGCCGCGGGAGCGCCGGGAGCCGCGAGCGGCATCGCTCCGTGAGCCGGAGGCGGCACAGCAAATTCGGCTGGGATAACGGGATATGGCACTGCTGGGATAACGCGGTATTGCAGATGGGCTGCGTTCTGTGGCGTCCTGTCAGGGGAGGCTCCCGGCCTTCTGATCCCACCCGTGGTTTTCTGCCAGCCTGAAGCAGTTCCCACAACAGAATCAAACGTGTGAGAGCTCCATTCCCCGCCACCGTCTGTGGCGATGTCCGCAGTCAATTCCACGACCCTGTGAACTGAGACTAATAAATCGGGCATTTTTCTGGTCTCAGAATCGGAGTCTTAAGTCCTGTGGGTTGTTGTTTTTTTTGTGGTGGTGAAGGTGAGGAGGGCTCAGGGACACAGTCTCCGCTGCCGGCACTTGGGCCCAGCCCCATCTGGCCGGGCCCAGGGCTGTGAAGCGGGGACTCGAGCCCTGTGTTTGGGGAGTGCAGAGCGAGGCTGGCCCAGGCCTGAGCACAGAGGCCAAGCGCTGCATTTTGGGCCCGGGGACAGAGCCCGAATCCTGCGTGCGAGCGCTCGGAACGGGAGCCCCGGCCCGGCGCTGTCCGGGCCCGGCCCCGGCCTCACGGGGGCGGCTTCGGGGCTGAGAGCGGCGCTCGGGCGCTCCCTCGTGGGGCTCCGCAGCGGAGCCCGAGCTGCGGCCGAGGCTCTTCCCGGAGCCGGGACACCGGCGGGGCCTCTCCCCGGCGCCGATGGGCGGCGGGTGACGAGCCGGGAGCGCGGCGTTCGGGGGCTCGGGCCGGGCCCCCGCCGCGCTCTCGGGCTCCGGAGGCCCCGGGGCCGTTCCCGGGGAGGTGCCGGGGGCAGGAGGCGGGGCGGGAGCCGCGGTGTCCCCGGGCCTGGGCGGTCCCGGCCGCTGCTCGGGGACCCTGGTGCGGGCAGGCGGGCCGGGGCCCGACGGAGCGGGACGGGAACGCGGGGCCGGCGGTTCTCGCTCCCTGTCCGCCTCTCCCGCCCGCGGCGCCGGGACGCGGAAGGTGACACCGGGACGCGGGGGAGACACCGGGACGGGGCTCTGCGGGCTCAGGAAAGCCAGGCTCCTCCCGTCCCGGTCCCGATACCGACGGGCGACAGGCGGCACCGCCCGGGACCCCCGGCAGACCCAGGCGGCGCTCGGCCCCCGGGCCACGGTCACGGCCCCGCCGCAGCGCCCCGGGCTCCGAGCGGTCCCCGCGGGAGCGGCCGTCGGGCGGGGCTCGCACGGCGCCGAGCGAGGCTCCCGAGCGAAGGCCCCGGGACCGGCGGGGACAGGGGGGCGGGGCCGGCACAGGTGCGAGGGGCGGGGCCACGGAGCGCGGGCAGAGGGCGCCGCGGCGGGGCCACCGCCACCGTGCCCGGGCCGGGGGGCAGAGCGCCGCTGGGGTGTGCCGGGCCGTGCCGCCTCTGCCCCGCCGGGCGGATCGAAGCGGCACCGGGCCGGGGATCGGATTGGGGCCCGGGATGGCCGCGGGCACGGGGCGCTGCCGGCTGCGGGATCGCGGCCGTTCCCCGGTGCGGGCGCGGAGCCCCCGTGTAGGGCCGGGACCCCGCAGGGCGCCCTCTGGCGGACACGGAGCGCGGTGCGAGCGCGGCGCCCCCGCGTGGCCGGGGACAGCGGTGCGGGGGCGGGGCCAGCACAGGTGTGAGGGGCGGGGCCACAGAGCAGGAGGCCGTGCCAGAGAGCGCGTGCGCAGTTTGGGACAGCGGAGCGCGTGCGCAGTTCGGGACAGCAGAGCGCGTGCGCAGTTTGGGACAGTGGAGCGCGTGCGCAGTTCGGGACAGCAGAGCGCGTGCGCAGTTTGGGACAGTGGAGCGCGTGCGCAGTTCGGGACAGCAGAGCGCGTGCGCGGCCGTCACAGGTGTGCAGGGCGGGCCCAGCTCAGGTGTGCGGGGCCCCAGTGCGGCTGCGCGGGGCGGGGCCGAGGTTATTTAGACCCCGGAAATCGCCGCAGCCGCCATTTGCTCACCCAGAGCTCGGTGCGTATGGAGCTCCCTGTGTGGGCTCCGCAGGTAAGGCGCGGAGGTTTAGGCCTCCCCTTCTGCTCCTCTCTCTAGCCCTCCTTCCTTCTCCGCGTATTCCCCTTTCTTTCTGCCCCTTTCCTCTCGCCCTGAAACTCTCCTTTCCTCTCCTCCCAAACCCGACCGCCCCCCACTTCTTCCTGTCCTGTCCCTTCTCCGCTTCTCCCTTCTGTTCCTCCTCTCTCCACCGTTCCTCTTCTCCCCTCTCGGCCTTTCCCTTCCTCTCCCGCTTCCCTCCTCACTCCGACCCCTCTCCATTCCCGTCCTCAGCACCCCCATCTCTCCTGTCTCCCCGTCCTCCTCTCTTCTCCTTCCCTCGCACCGCGGGGCTGGGGCTGCCGGGCAATAATAAAGGCCAGAGGCCCGGAGTCCGGCGCCCCCGGCCCCGCTGGAGCCCCGCTGGTGTCCCCATGCAGTTCCGTGGTTGAACGCAGGGGGCGCCGCCGGGGCTCCGCTTCCCCCATCCCACGGGGGCCCCTCGTTTGGAGGGGGTCCCGGGATGGGGGGTCGGGTTTGAGGACCCCCTTGTTTGGAGGGGGTCCCGGGGTGGGGGGCCCCCTCATTAGGAGGGGGTCCTGAGGGGGGGGTTAGGAAGGGGCCCCCTCATTAGGAGGGGGCCCTTGGGGGAGGGGGGGGGGATTAGGAAGGGCCCCCTCATTAGGAGGGGGTCCTTGGGGGGGGGGGGGGGTAGGTAGGGCCCCCTCCGGAGGAGGGGGTCCCGGGGGGGGCGGGGCGGGCCCCCTCCGGGGGAGGGGGCCCGGGGGAGGGGGGCGGGGCGGAGGGGGGGCATTCCCCCCTCCTGGCCCCGCCCCCTCCCCCGGGCCCCCTCCTCCGGACGGGGTCCGGGCCCCGCCCCCTCCCGGGGACCCCCTCCTCCGGACGGGGCCCGGGGGGGGGAGGGGGGGCGGCGGGTGGGGTGGGGGGGGAAGCAGAGGGGGGCACGTCACTCCGCGCCGTGAAACACAAACACAAACACAAACACAAACACATGTACACGTGTAAAAAAAACAAAAAAAAAACCACACACACACACGAATTGCCCTCCCCCTCCGGACCCCCCCTCCCCACCCGCCCCCCCTCCCCCTCCCACCCACCCCACCCGCCCCCCCTCCCTCCCCCCCCAGGGCCCCGTCCGGAGGAGGGGGCCCCGGGAGGGGGCGGGGCCCGGACCCCGTCCGGAGGAGGGAGCCCGGGGGAGGGGGGCGGGGCCAGGAGGGGGGAATGCCCCCCCTCCTCCCCGCCCCCCTCCCCCGGGGCCCCTCCCCCGGAGGGGGCCCGCCCCGCCCCCCCCCGGGACCCCCTCCTCCGGAGGGGGCCCTACCTACCTACCCACCCCCCCCACAGGACCCCCTCCTAATGAGGGGGCCCTTCCTAACCCCCCCGCCACCCCCCCGACCCCCTCCTAACGAGGGGGCCGCTGTAACCCGCACCCCCCGCCCCAGGACCCCCCCAGTGTGATGTAGGGACAGCCGGAACCCCGGCGGTGTGGGGCGGTGCTTGAACTGCAATGGGGGGACCCGCGGAGCGGCTCCGGCCCCGTGTGGGGACCCCAGCGAGGGCGGGGGCGCCGGGCTCCGGCCCTCGGGGCTTTATTATTGCCCGGCACCCCGCGCCCCGCGGTGCGAGGGAAGGAGGAGAGCGGGGAATACAGAACGAGAATAGGGGAGCGGGGGAGAGGTCGGGGTGTGCAGGGCGGCAGGGGACGGGGCGGGGGGGAAGGCAGGGTGGCGAGGGAGGGGAGAGGATGGAGGAATAGGGTAGGGTTAGGTAGGGATGAGTAGGGTAGGGATGGGTGAGGGAATAGGGAGGTGGGATGGGAGGGAGGGGCGGGGGGCGGCCGTAGGGGGGGAGGGAGGGGAGGGCTAGGGGGGAGAGGGAGGGGGGGGGGTTTGGGGGGGGGGGTGGGTGTGGGGGGTGGGGGAGGGGAGGAAGGGAGGGTGGAAAGGAGAGGTGTAGAGAAACAGGAATACTAAAGAAAAGAAACGCAGAAGAAAAGAAAGAGAAACAGAGATATAGAGCCCCGACCGACAGCAACCTACCCCACCGAACGCCGAGGAGCAAATGGCTCCGCCGGCCGCCCCCCCGCGCCTTAAATACCCCAGGGCCCCGCCCCGCGCAGGCGCACTGGGGTCGCTCACACCTGCGCACGCCCCGCCCCTTGCACCTGTGCCGGCCCCGCCCCCGGGCCCCGCCTCCCCCCCGCCCCCCTCCCGCCCATAAAAGCCGCCGGGGCCGCGCCGGTCCCGCTTTCTGCGGGGCATCTCGGCTCGGGATGCGGCGGGAGCGGCGGTCGGAGCGCGGTGCGGAGATCCGGATCCGGGGCTGCTGCTGCTGCTGCGGCGGCTGCTGCGCGGGGACCGAGGCGCTCAGGTAGGACCGGGATCGGGATCTGGGCCCGGGGATTCGGGTCCCGGTTCCGCCGGTATTCCCTGTGGGAGCCGGGCCGAGCCGCTTTTTCCCCGGCGGGCAGGGCACTGGGGTAGTTACCCGGGGTGCCGGGGCCGGAGGATCGAGGGGGGATCGGGGCTGGATCGGGACCGGCATCACCGCGGGCGGGAAGAGCCGCTCCGGGACAGGCGGCGCCGCTCTGGCTGCGGCCGGCGCGGGGCTGGGTCCCGCCGGGCCTCCGGGCACGCTCCGGCTGCGGCGGCAGGGAGCCGGTGCTGTGCCGCTGCCGCGCCCGCCAGGAGAACGACGCTGCCCGGGAGCGGCCGCTGGATCGCAGCGGGAAGGACACGGAGACCGCCCGTACCGGCCCCGAGACCCCATCGGCATCGCCGCTCGCTCAGCGCCGCTGCCCGTCCCGGCCCGGTAACCCCGGGGGGACACCGAGCCCCCTCCCCCGGCCCGGTAACCCCGGGGGGACACCGAGCCCCCTCCCCCGGCCCGGTAACCCCGGGGGGACACCGAGCCCCCTCCCCCGGCCCGGTAACCCCGGGGGGACACCGAGCCCCTCCCCCGGCCCGGTAATCCCGGGGGGACACCGAGCCCCTCCCCCGGCCCGGTATCCCCACGAGCCCCGCGCTCCCCCGCAGCCGCAGCGCCCGCAGCCCCCTCTCCGTGCCCGCGCCCCGGGGGCTGCAGCCCCGGCCGGGAGCAGTCGCTCTGGGACGGCCGCTGGGGCCGAGGCGTTGCTGCTCCCGCTCCCGCTGTGCCTGGGCTGGGACCGGAGCCCAGGGAAACGCTGGGGAAAAGCAGTGAAAACTCTTTGCTCTTTATTTGCAGAGCCGCGAGGATCATCGAGGCAAACGCTGAGCAGCGACCGGCCCGGCCGCCCATCGATCACAGACTTTTGGCCTTGCCAGCGCCCTGCTCCAAACACCTGGGCCGATGCCAGGGCTGTTCCAAAGCCCTGCTGGGATGGCAATGACCGCTGCCAGTAAGAGAGCTCCCCTACAAACGCAGCTCCTTCCCTTCTGTGAGTGCTGCTTTGCACACCGGCCCCTGCAATGGCTGCAGGGCAGAACCGGCTGGCACTCAACCTGGCAGCACCGAGCTCTTCCCCATGACCCTGATTGTTCTGCCCTTTCCAGGATTTCCCCAGCAGCTGTGAATGTGCTCCCACCATGTCCCTTTGCTTCCCCAGGAAGAAGCGAACCAGACGAGTGCTGAGGGCTCCTCTGGAGAGCGGCAGGGGGCGTTTCCTGCAGGTGAGTGCTGCCAGCTCAGAGCCACGGTGGCTGCCGAGGCCGGGGCTGCTCCCCTGGCCCAGAGGCGTCGGTGCCTCCTGCTCGCTGCCAGCCGCGCTCCCTGCTGTTCCCTCGGGGTGTCCCGGCTGGCCGGGAGCGCGGGGCAGGAGGAGCCAGAGGCTCCTGAAGGCAGCGGCCCCTCGTGTCTGTGGGATCTGCAGCAGGAGCTGTGCCTGCGCCGCGGCTCCCGGGCCAGGGGCTGCTCTGAGCAGGCCCGTGGAAATGCTCCGGCCCACACGGAGCACCCGGAGCCTGGGAGGAGCCCAAGGAGCAGCTGGCATCACCTGGCACCGGAGGCACGGCCCGTCTGCACGGGGGCTGGCACAGCAATGCCCGGTTCAGAGCTCCCACACGGCTGCAGGTACGTCCCAGCCACCCCACATCCCTTCCCTCCTCCCAGCCTGAGGCCATCGTCCCTCAGCAGCGTTAAAGCCAAGGCAATCTTCCCCCACAGATACTGAACCCCAGGCAGGAGCCCTCAGAGACACCCGAAAATCAGCGGGATGGAGTCTGGAGTGTTCAGGATCCAGCTGCAAGTGCACAAGTGATGGAAAGCTCTCACAGGTGGGTCCCACTGGAGGTGTGCTGAAGACAGGGATGTGCATCCCTTTCCTGAGGGAAAAGAATTTGTAGAGGCCACTGCTGAGGCTCTGAGAGGAGCTGAGCTCCTGCAGGGAGAGATGTCCCCCCTGGGCACAGGGGCTGCCCCAGCACGGGCTGGGAGCACATCTGGCCACTGCCTTCTCCTGCTTTAAACACCACCGGGATGTTCTCCATCCTGGAGCTCAGGGGGTGACACCAGCTCAGTTCCAGGCAGCTCTGTCCAGTGCCCCCAGGGACATCACCGGGGTGAGGGGTATAAATGCCAGTTCTGTGCCACAGAACCCTGTCCTTGTCCCCGTGCTGCTGCTGGGCTCCCTTGGAAGCTCTGCTGCTCCTGGCACAGCCGCTGTCCAAGGCAGCAGCCCTGCATGGCAATGCCCAGCTCCATGGGGCACTGGGAGGTCACTGCAGCGGGAATGGAGCAGGGAATTTGGGGCTCTGGGTGTGATTCAGCACAGCCAACACAGCTGACAGGGAACCCCAAATCTGGGCACGGCACAGAGAACAATCCTTGTCCTGCCCCGTCAGCTCAAACCCCTGGGCTGGGAAGCTTTGGGAATTAAATATACGGAATTACACAAAGCACAGCAAGCGGCATCACCCAGAGGGACAATCCAGGTCCCAGACAATTCCTCCTCCATCCTCTATGGGGGAAAACACCCTGGGCCTGCCAGGAGCTCTGGCTCTGCTTTTCCTCCAGCTCCTGAGCAGTGTCAGGGCCACCACGAGGGCTTTAAAACCCAAATAAACCCCACATCCCACACAGTGAATAACCCAAATAAAGAAATGCATTCTTGTCATCAAAGCTCAGAGCTGTGTTAGGAGTTGTGACAACAAGCTAATGGGATTCCCAGGAATCTCATTCATGCTCCTGGTTTCATTTTCATGTGGTTTTAATCCCTCAGTGGGCAGCCTGTACAACTTCTCCTGGCATTCAGAGGTTGAGCAGGGCTGGCTTTGGATTGACCTTCACCTCTGGCCCCAGGCTGTGCAAACACACCTTGTGCCAGGGTGGGTGAGCTCCTCGCCTCAGCTTTTCCCTCCTAAACGTGCCCTTACTCATCTCTGTGCAGATGAACTCACACTTTGCCCCAAACCATCCGCTCCTCACCTCCATGTGGCCTCCGAGTGTCCCTTCTGCTCCTCACAGGTGCCCTGGTGACCCCGCGTTGGTCCCTTTGCCCTTCCCCAGCCCGAGGCCGCTCCTCTGCTCGCTCTCTCCAGCCCCATCCCACAGGGATCCTCTTGTCCCTTCCCTGCTGGCTGCTGCCAAGGAAGGAGCGCACAGTGAGTCCCAGTGCTGTCCCCTCAGCCCTGGAGAGGCCTGGCTGCGGCCCTCGGATTTCCCAGGGGAATTGTCTGCTGCTCTCCCCTCAATGACCTCAGCAATTCCCTCACAAATGCCACCTCACTGCCCCTGACATCCCCTCCCATTCCATTTTCCCACACAAACAGTTCTTGTATCCCCTCTAGATTGCACCAGGATTTCAGCTGCATGCATGGCATCATCTGTGCCCACTGCTCCTTACTCACCCAACCAAAATCAAGAGCAAATGCTGGTTGGGCTTTAATAAGAACTTGAAATAACTTTAAAGCAAAACAAATCACCTTTTTCTCCTGTGGTTTTTTTTTCCTTCAGATGCTGGGCTTACCTCTGAGGATGTGTGCTGAGCTCTCAGTGGAGGCACTGTCAGGCTGAAGGGCTGTGAGTCTGTGTTCTTTCCCTGGCACCAGCAGTGCCCCAGTCCCTGTTCCCAGGCTGTGCCCAGGCTGTGGCAGCACGGGCAGACTCAGCTCTCAGCACTCCCTGCTCCAAACACAGCTCTGGCCTCCACTGCCATCTGTCTCTGCTGGGAGCCTTTCTCCTGGAGAAACCAAAGAATGGCTCGTGGTGGCACTTTGGAGACTCGATCTGCACAAAGGGAGGTGAGGGATGGAATGCTGCTCCAGGAGCCCCTGGGATCTGCAGGGCTGCTCAGGGAAGGGACAGTCGCTGCTCAGGGAAGGGACAGTCACTCCCTGCAGTGCCCCAGCCCCCCTGCAGCACCAGCACAGGCTGCCAGCTGGGCTCTGCCAGCCCCTCTCTGCCACCCTCCCTGTGCAATCCAGCCCCGGGCCTGAGCCCAGAGCCCTGGCTGGCAGCCCAGGGACACAGGGACACTGCCAGGGATGAGGCACATTGCCAGCACACGCTGCCAGCAGGGCACACGGGCCCCCCTGGAGCTCCTGTGGGGCTGGCAGGAGGGCACAGCCCCGGGGCTGGCGGTGCCAGTGACGGCAGCACAGTGCCACGGTCTGGTGGCACGGCAGGGACACCAAGGGCAGCAGTGCCCAGGGAGGGGCACGATGGATTCTGCTCCCTGTGCTGCCCCGTGCCAGCAGGAAAGCTCCAGGGGATGGAAACTCCTCCCCTTGCCCCAGCCCCAGATCAGCCCTGCTCAGTCTCACCCCCGGCTCTCACCTCCGGCTGCTCTGGGGCTGCTGCCACATCCCTGCCAAGGTGCCAAAGCCACCTGGGACAGGGCTCCCTCCCCCTGTGCCTCAGGGCATGGCAGGGACCAGGGTGCTCCGGCAAGGACAGCCTGGAACAAAGGTGGGAGGAGTCTGGTGATTTGCCTGCCCTGAAAGAGAGGAGGAAAAGAAAATTAAGTCCACTGAGGAAGTCAAAGGATCCCAGCTCTCACAGGGTCACAGACATCTTTCCATTAAAATCCTTTCTTTAGCATTTTCCCTTCTGGGAAGCTGAGGCCCCAGAAAAAGAATGCAAACAATGGTTCTCTGCTGCTGAGGAAGGCAACAGGTGCAGCTGTGATTGGCTGTAGGATGTGTATAATTAATGTATAATTAATGGCCAATCACGGACTGAGCTCCTCTGTTACTCATTCTTTTCTATTCTCAGCTTAGCCAGCCTTCTGAGAACTTTCCTTCTATTTCTTTTCAGTACAGTTACAATGTAGTATATGTATCATAAACTAATAAATCAAGCCTTCTGAACACGGATCAACATTCTCGCCTCTCTTCACCTGCAAACCCCTGTGCCCACTGTCACACTCCCACTGCTGCCCTGATTGCTCCCTGTGGGGTTTACCCATGGCAGGTGACACCAATGCAAACACAAACCTGTCCTTTCCCAGCATTTTCATTCCTGACTATTGCAGACATTAAAAGGAAGCTCATTTTCCATACCGCATTCTTTGCCCAATTTCACAGAACCATTTCTATCCCAGCCCCCACGTGTCAGCCATTCCCTCCTTTGCCACTGGACTTGGCACAAAGGCAGGGACACCTGGGATGCTGCATCACAAAAATCCCACAGAGAATCCCCTCAAAACCTCACAGAGAAAGGGTTTTTGCTTCTGGGACACAAGAAAGGCCTTTGACCATTTGCATCCACGTGGAAAGCCCCCATGAGCACTTGGTTTTAGAGATGTTGCACTTGGAGTTACAGACATGGAACTGCTCTGGGATTTGGCATTTCCTGCACCCACACGAACACATAAAGGAATGAAGGGCAGAGTCCCAAAGTTTGGTTATTCCAGTGCTGCTCTGGTAGTGCCACTTGGCACACCAAAATCCACAGCAACACTTAAAAAATGAAAAGCAACTTTCACCCCACATCCCCCTTCCTTTTGATTTTGCAGTTCTGGGCTCCCCTTAGGAACAGGTTACAGAGGAGAAGAGCCCAGGAGCTGCTGCCAGCCAGGGCACCAAGCAGCTGTTTCCCACAGACGGCCCTCACAGCTGATGCTGTTCCAGGACAGCTCCAGCCCAGCCCTGCCACGGCCACCCGCAGCGCTCGGTGCCAGCCCCAGGGCAGAGCCCGTCCCTGTGCTGTGCCAGAGCTCGGTCCCTCTCCCTGGGACGGCCCTGCCCTGGCCAGAGCTGGCTGCAGTCCCTGCCAGCTGCGCTGCCCGGGCTGCGGGGCACAGCGTGTGCCCTCTGGGAGAGCTCCACGGGCACCCCCGGTGCCCACAGCGCTGCCGGCAGCCCCTGGCACGGGACACGGGGCCTGCCCGCGGCTCCCGCCCTGGCACCGAGGGTGGCACGGCGCAGAGGCCACGGCAGCCGCGCCAACGCCGCGCGATGGCACCGACGGCACCGAGAGCCCGGCCCGGAGCCGCTCCTGCCGGCACAGAGCCCCAGGCGCTGCCAGGGAGCCCCGCAGCCGTGACAGGGACACGGCCACAGCAGTGCCCGGCACACACAGAGCCGTCCCCGGCCGCTCCACCGGCCCAGCTCTGTGCTCAGCTCGGGTGTCCCTGCTCCGGGCAGGAGCGGCCACACAGCCCCGGGGCTGGGCACACCCTGCCCTGCAGCAGGGAACACGGGCTCAGGGAGCTCGGGGACACTGCTGTCCCCAGAGGGGTGTGACACACACCCAGAGTGTGCATCTCTAACAAGCACAGCCCGTACCTGCCCCTGCAACAGACTCGCCTGCGTTATTTCCTCAAAGTCTCTGCTTTGGAATATTTTGCCATTCCCAGTGTTTGAACAAGACTGACCGTGAGCTCTGCACCCTGGCCATGCCCCAGCCCTGAGGAAGAGCCGGACACGCTCACACCCGCCCAGTGTGAGGGAGCTGCTGCAGCATTTCAGCATTTCCAACCCGCCCTGCCCCGAGGGTGCCGGCCCAGCAGCGGGTACGGGGCAGCAGCAGAGCAGCAGCAGCAGCCGCTGCAGCCCCGGCACTGCCAGCACTCGGCTGCCCCATCCCCGCTGCCCAGCACTCCCAGCTCTGTGCCCAGGGCTCCCAGCAGGAACCCGGGGCCCTTCCCAGGTGCCATCCCCACAGAGCCACCGCTCTCCCCTCTGCCCGCCCTCCTGCCCAGCCCTCACCCCTTGGATCGCCACCGCCCCCCCAGGACACAGAGGAGCCTCTCGGTGCCAGCCGGGACCCGAACCGTTCCGGTGCCTCGGGAAAGAAACACAAACAAACTCGTCCCCATAGGGTAACAAAATGTCTCGGTGCCCGGCTCCTGTTTCCTAAGGCAAAACACACGGAGCGGGGGAAATGGCAAATCCCAAACCCAACAAAGCCTGGTTTGCCATGGGCTTCCATCAGGACTGCTCAGGGTTCCCAGTGCCCCTCGGCTGCAGCCACAGGAGCAGCTTCTCTCTGGGACCCCGGGGGGCACAGGGACCCCCATCCCGGAGCTTCCCGGGACACAGAGCCCAGCCCGGCCTGAATGAAACACAACCAATGCAGTCATTGCCTCTGCCACTCGTGTGTGAGCTGTGGCACAGCATCACTGACCACAACCACCCTGAGAGAGCACAATCTGTGACTACTGCTCTCGATAAAGTACAATCTGTCAGCTCATGTATGCACTGCAGAGCTTTTATAAACAGCAGGGTAACAGATGCTATCTTAGACTGTAGCATAACAGAGACCGTGAAATGGTAAAATGCTTTTACATGTAAGGAACTCAGACAATGGTGTAAGATAATTAGGTGATTTGCCACATGTGGGGACAATCTTATCTGAAACACAAGATAACAGAAACAGAAACAAGAGCACCGAAAAAAAAGAAAAAATGATTGACTCTCGTTATCAAATAACGAGGGAGTGAAAATAAAACAGGATGGCACCACAGGAAGAAATAAAGTATATTGGCTAAATCCACAAGATGGCACGGAGGTTAAAACCAAGCAAAAGAACATCTCAACTCCAAGGACTGTTTGAACACGTATAAACTCCAATGAACACGCACACACCGCTGCAATGGAACAGAATACCGAGAACACGGTTTAAGGTGACCGGCTGCTCCTGGCAAACAGCCCAGCACCCCAGCGCTGCCCTTCATCCCTTAACAAACGAGTCAAAGTTCTCAGGAGTGAACTTTGTTTCCCACACAACAAAGCGCTGTCCCCGCAGCCGGGACGAGCCCCAGCTTCACTCCACGGAACGCGACCCCAGAGAGCCGCAGGGCCCGGGACAGCCCCGTCCCACCCACAGCGGGTCCCCCGCAGCAGCAGCAGCAGCGCCCGAAGCAGCCCCGTCCCGCTGTGGGCGCCCCGGCCCCCTGTGGGTGCCCCCGGCCCCGCTCCCCCCGCTCCGGCCGCTCACCTGAGGGCACCGCCCGCCGCCTCCCGCCGCCGCTGCCGAGCCGAGGGCATCGGCCCCGCTCCTGCCTCCGAGGCCGCGTTCTGCGCTGCAGGGCGCGCTCCGGGGAACGCGGGCCCGGGCAGGGACACGGTGGCCCGGGCTGAGGCGGCTGTGCCGGCGCTCTGTCCCCTCACGGGGCTCAGGCCGGGCAGCGGCGCCCCGCCACCGGCCGCCATTGCACCGCGGAGCAGAGTCAGGGACGGCCGAAGAGCCGAGCGCGGCCGAGTGGAGCCGACAACAGCCGAGTGCGGCCGACGACAGCCGAGTGCGGCCGACAACAGCCGAGTGCGGCCGACAACAGCCGAGCGTACCCGAAGGGCCGACGCTGGCCGGGATTTGCCGAAGCGATCCGAGTTTACTGAGGTGAAAGGAACGGAACGGGACAGAACCGCGTTCAGCCGAACCGAACTAGATAAGCAAAACCGAACTAGATAAGCCGAACCAACCTGAACATTACGGGGTCGTTGACTCAGCCATCTCTCAGTGCGGGCAGGCACCCTCAGCTCCGAGGAGCTGCGCAGAGCGAGCGCTTGGTCCCTTGGGAAGCACGGAGTGATCAGCCCCAGTGACAGCAAAGTACAGACAAATGCCACGCTCAGCCCTGAGGATTCAGGGGGATTCAGAGCCAGTGGCCTAGAACCTGCCACAATTACATCTACAATTGCAATGTAATTATGGTGTGACAGTGCAAGGCTGCAGTTCAGAGAGCCCAGCCATTCCACTGGGGCTGGGGACATTACTGAGGGGGTTTTGTGTCGGTCTGATGGGTCTGAGCAGCATCAAGAACTAAAAGGAAATTTTACAGAAATGTTTTGAGACTGATTGCCCCAAAAACTTGGGCTGCTTCTAGGGGGACAAAAGAGTGAAAAAGATTTCTGTTGAATTCCTGTCAGAAAGTTCAGACCCACTGGTTCAGCTATGGAAGGGATGGGTACGATGCACCACAGAAAGAGACAAAACCAGAAAGGTAAAAAGATCTATCTCCCATCCTTCCCCAAACACGCTGCAAGGAAAAAGTTTCCCACAATGAAATAACCAAGAACTGGCTCCTACCTCTGGGGTTCAGTCCTACATTCTGTCCCAGTGCTGAGCGGGATGAGCGGCAGGGCTGTGCAGCCCTCATCAGGGGAGACGCGCCCTTAAAAGCTGCCACACATCAGGGGGCACCAGGCACGTCTGCAGGAGCAAGGAGTGGCACAGAGCTGCTCTGGAAAAGGAATCCCCCTGAGCACAGCAGACAGGAGCTGCCTGAGCAGCCCTGCCGTGCCCGGGCTCCCGCCTCTGCGGGCACATCCACGGCCTCGTGCTGCGGAGCACTTGGATGGGTGCCACTGCACACACGGCCTGAATGGAGTCATGGGCTTATCCAGGTGTGGGACTGCACCTACGTCCCTGGAATAAAAGCACTGGCACATAAACTCTGTTTTGTAGGAGGGTAACTACATACTGAAGTCATACAAACACGTAAAACTTACACTGTTCACAGAAAAAAAAGGAAGCACTGCCATTACTGTCAATAATACAGAACATGAGAATATGCACCTCACCTGTCAACATCTAAAGGTCAGAGCATTTCCATCCTGGAAATGCTTCCCAGATGGATCCTCTGAAAATTTATAGAAGCATGCTGAAGCAAAACACAAGCTGAACATATTTGGGGTGAGAGGACCAAAGAAGGAACTAAGACAATTATTGCGGCTGAGCCTCATCCAGCGTCAGTTCTGGGTCTCAGGCGGATCTGGAGGAGCCCCATTTCTGCTGCAATCCTCTTTCTGCACGGCCTGGCGTGGTGTTCTGTGGCTGCCTGGAAACTCTGCTCCCTCTGGGCTCTGACTGAAACACTGCACAGCGTGCAGGGCAGCAGAGACTCATCCCGAGGCTCCTCAGTTATCCCTGCTCTGCTGGAAGCTGCCACTCCTCTGACAGCCAGCTCCTACCTGCTCTGTGCTCACAGCTTTTCAGTTTCCCATCCTAGGGACACAGAGCACAGCAATACTCTTTTCTTTCTCCTGGCTTGTGCTCTTTGTTGATTTGTGAAAACATCTCTCGGGATAGGTGATAACTTCTGGCTTTGTACTGCAGGCACGGTTTTTCTCCTGGTATCAGCTCCTTCAAAGCCTGAAAGGTTACCTTGTTTTCCCTCACTTGCTAACTTCATGGAGGTCGCCTTCCTGCTGCTCAATTAGATTGCATTTTTGCCACGTTGGATAGACAGGAATAGAAAGGAAAGAAAGCAGAAAGAGCCCCCAAACCTGCCACTATTTCCCATTTTTGGAACTTCATGTTGCAACAAAATCAATTCCCGTAACTCCATCGTGGCAACCCCAAAACCCTGAGGTTCATCTTAGCTCCACTGAATGAGAATTAGAAACAGGGAGTTTAATTTTAATGCAATTTTAGGATTGAGACACAGGCTGAATTTCCATGAATCTGACTGTTTTCATGTTTGCTGCTGCCCAGAGCCCAGCCCACATCCCTGGCGCTGCAGTGACGCCCTGGAGCTGGATCTGCTGGGGCAGCTCTTCTGGAACTGTGCCAAAGGGGGGGCTTGCAGAGCTCTGGCTTGTACTTCCATGAGTGCAGAAAGAAAGGAGGGTTTTACAGACCAGGGCACTGGGGAACAGTGCTGGGAGCAAACAGCCATTAATGCGATCCATCCTTTATCACCCAGGAAGAATTTGTACAGCAGACACTAACCTAACTCATGTTTCACTGCTGTTTCCCTTTTCCACAAGGAGTGAGGCAAATCTAAATCTGGTTTGGCTGCCAGGTGTGAAGAGAAGCTCTGAAGTGCTGGGTTTGTGCACGGGTTTGCTCACAGACTGCAGGCTGTGCACTGGCTCTGAGCTCACCTCAGGTTCTGCTCACTGGCTCCTTACAAACAGCCCAGCTTCCCCAAGTGCCGCTGCAGCAGCCAGAATGCCTCAGTCCGTCAGTGAACCCAAGCTGAGAAATAAATATCCGTACTCACGATTGCAGAAGGGGCTTGGGGCGTTTTCTGATTGTCTGAGGAACTCAGAAACTCTTGGTAACTCTCCCATTCCTGGCAGGGATCTCAGAAATGAGGAATGGCTCTTCACAAGTCACTGACAGGTGCAAGGCTTTCCTTTGGCAGGTCTCTGAAATAAAGCACAAGTCAGGTTTGGTGGGAAGCAGTTACTGTGATTTACAAAGCAATATTTAACATTAAAGCAGAACATGAAACTCCTTGTGTTTGTTGAGCTGTCAGATGGAAAAATTCTGACTCTACTGAGCTGAGCTCTACTGAAACAGAAGATTTTGACCATTTTGTAACACTTTCGATGCTTCTAAAGGAGAACAGATCTTGAAACGACAACTTAGATGTTCTACATCTAATATTCAGGAACATTTTTATATAAAAGCATGTAACAATCAAAGATCCCTCAGTAACTACTGAAAGGATCTGGCATTTTTTGTTAATTCTCCAGTTAAAAAAAAAAAATCTCAACTCAAGCAGTCGCGAATTCTCTGCAGAAGGAATGTTTTCTGGTGTCTGTCAATAGCACTTCAGTGCACAACAGTGCTTAAGAGTTTCCAGTAGTCTGGGAACACGGCAATCTTTTTCCTCAGATATTAGGATAAATACATACTGAAGTATTTATAGGTGTGTATATATATGTGTGTGTGTGTGTGTGCTGCTGTGCCAGATTTCACAGGCATTCAGCAGCCAGCCACAGCACATTTTGTGACCCCACACCTCCACTCAAAGCGGGAAATCTCATTTGACCTCACTCCTGTCTAACACAGTTATATCCCAACGGTGTCAAAATGGGAGGGAAAACCTGGATAAGCAGGAAAGGAAAACAAACAAAGACATTCTTTGCAATAGCCCTGTAGGATAAGGGCAGCAGTTCAGCTGCCTGATAATTGCCTTGCCATGGAAGGCGTTGTGAGTGAGGGATTGGTTTGGGCTGTGTCTCACCTGGAGCTCCGTGGATGATCTGTAATTCAGAACAAAACCTCCCAGACTGGAAAGGTGATTCCAGTGACCTGTGCTGGTGAGAGGACGGTTTAACATCAGCATCCAATTCCCTGCCACAGACCAGGAGGACACATCACCCCAGGCCCAAAACTGAAAATCTCCACTGGCAGCAAAAGGGTTCTGTGCTATAAAAAAATTCCCTTGTCAAATGGCTCCTGCTGAAAGGAAGCCAGGAAAATTCAATGCAGTGTAAACAGAACACGGACTGGGAGTCCCCCACTGCGAGTTCGGTTTACCTGGATGGGTTCCAGGGAAAAATAACAGCACACAAGCCAGTGTATGGATACACCAGCCTGCTGCACTTGGCACATCTTGTGTGGAGTAATTAAAAACCAGCCCCTGGTACATTATGCAGCAGGAGTTTTGTACCGCAGGAATTAAAGTGCAGTTTCACACACTTTTATAATCCTTGCTTTCCCAGTAGCTACAATCTGACAGCACTAAGTCCCATGAAGATGAGGAGAATTTGAGTCCTTGTTTTGTTTCCAAGATGGGCCTCCTGTGCACAGAGTTGTTGGGAACCGGGCTGCTACTCCTTGGTAGTGAGCTGATGTTAGCAGAGCAAACAAAAATATCCAGCAGAAATAACTTTCCACGTCTGTTTTCAGCACCTGCCACCCGGGGATGCCCAACCTCGGTGGCTCCTTGTGCACCAAGCGTCTCCTCCCCTCCTCCCTCCCTGTGACAGCAATGCAGCTGCACTGACTCTGTGACCTCTGAGCTGCACAGAGAGCAGTGAGGGAGGAGCCATTCCCTGGGAGTGCAGTTCCAGCTGAAGCGCGGGCTCCTGTCCAGCCACTCACCCCCTGAGCTCCATCAGAGTCACAGAGACTCCAGGGGGGAATCCAGGTGGGATCCCACCCATCTGGGACTGTGCTGCACTCCTGAGAGGAGACAGAGCAAACCTGAAGCCCTGCCAGCCTGGGAAAAGCATTCCCATCGTGGCATCATCTTCTAGATATGATAAATCATAGCCTATCTTTTTGCAAATTGACCTGTGAGTTCCTGGCAGCAAATCAATAGGACACACATGAACAATAACAAGGCAATGACAACACTGTGCATTATCCCAGGCCCCAGATGGAAGCCTGGGGAACGATCAGTATGATAAAGATTCAGCACTGCTGCTCTCTTACAAAGGAATGCCAAAGTCACAGACTCGTTTCAGAAGGCAGCTGTGCAACACACCAAACCCACCTGCCACGAGATGCAAAGAAAACCCCAAATATAAAACACTTCCTCGTTGGTTTGTCTGTTTCCTCTCCCCCAGACTTCCATTCATTTGAACTGGAATTCAGGGGAGCAATTTTTTGTCCTTGTTTGGAGGAAAAGCAAGGAAGGGAGGCAATTATCCATTTATCCTTAGCCCAAAAGCTCAAAGACACAAACTCACTTGCCCACCACGGCAATGTGAAAGGGGGAGTTTTTCCCCCAGCCCCTCCGTGCACTTTGTTTGTCTCTGATTTTAATGCCAGTCTGAACTGCCAGGGGGCACAGCCCAGAGACAGCCATGCTCAGGGGCACGGCCCAGGTGTGGCACCTCCCTGCAGGCTGGCAGGGAATCATTTCCAGTGCCAGCTGCGGGGCTGGCTGGGGCACAGGGCAACAGAGCCAGCCCTGAGGCCAAGGACTGACTGAGCACTGATCCCCAGGGGTGTTTGCTTCTCCCTGTCAGTCTGCAACCTGCTCTGTGCACAGGCAGCCCAGCACAGACTGCCCAAGGTCAGACAGTCCAAGGAGAGGGGATGAAGGCAGAACTGAGGGAGAAGAGGCAAACCCATGAGGGCAGCAGCTCTGCAAACAGCCCTGCCCATCCAGCCTGTGCTCCTGCCACAACAAGCTCCCTCGGGCACTGCTCTCAGGATCTACCCAATGCCACCTTACTGGGCAAGGTTTCACAAATGAGAGCCTGAAAAGATGATGCCAACTTGTGCCAGAATTCCCAGAACTATGTAAAATAACGTCCTCAACCAATGCAAGGTGGCACATGGCAGCTACCCTTCCATCTCACTTAGATTTTCATTCTGGATTACCAAGGGCAGGGTGAAAATAAAATGCCTTTCCTGAAAGGCAGCCAAAAGCCAAGGTTTCCAAATTCCAGTTTATGTTCAGAGCTTTATCACAATTTCACATGAGTAACAATTTCATACAAATAAGTTCTTTGCACATAAATTTCCACAACTGCCTCAGGGTGCATTTAAAGTCATTTATCTCCACATGGGTGCACTGTTTTAAGAACTTTAAGACTCAACTCAAGATGAATCCACAGTCTGTGGTTACAAGCACAGAGCAGAGAGACTCACGCAGCTTCAGCCCCAAGACAGGCAGCACCCATGGGGTGCCAGGGGACAGTCCCCTCCTGATCCCATGACACCACGAGCACTGAAGTGACTGTGCCCTTCCAAGTGAAGGGTGCCAGTCCCCAGCTCTGTGGCACATCGGCCAAGGGAGGTGTTGGAAAGTGCTGCTGCAAGGCTCTCTCTGTCAGGGTGTGGTCCCACCTTAATTCTGGGCACTCTGCAGCAAACTCTGCTTGCAGGGAGTTTTTTATCCTTTACAGTGTCCGTACCTCTGACTTTTAAACAGCGTTTGTTGCAAATCAGAACCGCCTCAAAGCTGAAAAATCTCACTTTGGGAATTATCTAAAAAAACAATCAAAATTCTTTAGGGAAACCAGATGAAGTTTGTCAGACAGCTGCAGTTCCCAGCTGTTTGCAGCATTTAGGGAAAGAAACTCGGAGGTGTTTTTCCCAGGTGTGCCCAAGTGATTTCTGCATTATTCAGTCCTTCTGCTCTCCCTTGGCAGCTGTCACTGCCCAGCCTGAAGGGATCAGTCTGAGGGGATGCTCCTTCTGAGCCCACAGTCCCTTTTCCACGCCCATGGCACTGCAGGAATGCACTGAGACACGCAGGGAGCAGCAGCAGCAGCAGCTGTTCCCACACCCTGCTGGGCAGCAATGCCCCCAGCAGTGCCAGCAGCAGCCCCTGCTGCCCCTCAGTGTCCCCTCCCGCAGGGAAATCTGCCCCAGGGCCTCTGGGAGAAGGCCTGGCTGGGAGCAATCTGCTGGCACCTCCCCAGTGGTACTGACCTGGCTTCCATTTCAAACACCCAGGAAAAGATATCCTACAAACACCCTTTCCTACAGCCAGGGCTGCTCATTACCTTGAATGCTCAATCAGAGCCATATATATTGTCAAAGACCAAAACCCAACTCTCTTCCTCTGCCATAAAGCTAAACAGAATCCTGCTCTCTGTTTCCATGTAGGCTGGTAAATCACACAAAGTATTTTTTTACTGTTTCTTTGCTGCTGTCCCTTGTTTTCTATGGCTCATGGGCCCTAGGAGCAGCCTCAGCTCAATGACATAGGCAGGCAACGCTACACAGCCCTCACTGAGAAGAAACAATTAATTTTGAAATTTCCTATAGGATTTGTAATTATCAGAACCTGATTCCTACAGCTGAGGTATCCCAGACCTCATGTATCCCATTTCAGGAGCCATAATGCTTTCAATTCAAGTGGAACAGGTTCTTAATCTTGATTTTTTGTGCTCAGGTGTTTATATTAAAAGCCTACTTAGTCACAACGTGGAGCAAAACAGGGATAATTCCAATCAAACATCTAAACCCAAGGAAAGTCAGAGGGGAAGGAAAAAAAAGACATGTCCAAGCCAACAGGGAGTGAAATAGTTGTGATCAGTCCTCAGCCTTGCTGATTTTGGGAGAGGACACAAAACCAAAGGGTAAAAATATACCTCATGTAAGCAAACAGCTGCCTGCTCTGGTTAAACAGTGTGGAAGGAGACATTTCCTTGCTTCACAGTGTGCCCTCCTTTCCTGATGGAGTCTGGAGCTCTGCAAGACCACATGGAGATCTGCGGGTCCAAAGCGCTTTACAAGTAGAACCCACACTACTGTCCAAAAATTAAATACAGCTTCTTCTTGCCAGTATCCATTCAACCCTTTGTGTAAGAAAAATGGGAATATGCTGGTAGATCTTCAGAGCCCCACCCTTAGAAAGGAACATTCATACCTTGAGCGCAGAGCTGACAATTAGGCTGTGGATACTCTCCCGAGGCAGGAGGGACCATCCTGGCTGCAGCCCCAACCAGGATCTCACCACAGCACAGGGGATGGATCTGTGCACAGCTGGGAGCCCCAGGGAGAGCCACAAAGCAGCAGCTCCATGTGGAATACCACTGCCCAGCCTCACCCTTCTGAGGGAGCTGGAAAATAAAAGGTTCATGTTTAGATTAAGAAAATGGAAAAGGGAAGAGCAAGGAAAGATATTTTCTGAAACCATTTTGTATTTTGTCCTCAAACATAAGTGGAACAAAAGTGCTGTGTAAAAATCACAGCGTGAAACAAAGCCCCAGAAGAAGAGCTAAAGGCTATGCCTCCCTTCCTCTAATTTATTGCCAGAGTTATTCAGAGTGCAGACACTTAATCCCTAATGTAAACCCGCAGGCAACATTATTTATCTTTAGGAAGACCTGGGATTTTTGTCTTTTCATTGTGTGGGCTGCGAAGGAAAGATGGATTCAATTGCTTTCTGCAGATATCAATATGGAATTTAAGGAGGTGGAAGGGCTGGCATTCCTTGGAATGACTCAAGTGCACATTTGCTGTCTCCAACGAAAGGAGTTTACAATGGACAATGACAGAAACACGATCCCACCGTGTTGGTCTGTGGCATTTGGACTTGTTTAGTGAGGCACCTGAAGGAGGCGTTTCCTTACAGCACCAGCTGAAAGAACCAAGTGTGTGTGTGCAAGAGTAGAGGGCTTTCCTGCCTAAGGGTGATTTTATGCCACAAACAAATGTTCATGGTCATAATGAAAGTGACTCTGCATTCCTTCACAGTTATCACATTAGATAGTTTTCATCCTTCTTAATGAAAAAAACTATTAATGAGAATGAAACTGGCCTCTAAAGCATTTCATCCCTGCTTTCAGGAAAATGGATCAAGGGCTGCTTCTCATTATTTTTCCAAACTGAGCAGAATACATTTTAATGAGGCTTCTTTAACCTTTACTCCCTGTCCCTCTTCTGTCTGGCTTCTGCCATTCCATCTCACGGCATTTCTGTGCTCAGGTCACAGCTGCCTTAGCAACATTAAAATATGGGGTGCATGCAGGCCTGAAACACACGTGATCCTCTCTTAGAACAAGTTTAAATTTTAAACTTATTGGAACGCGTGATCCGAGTACCTGGAACAGCTTTCTCAATAACCTTTCCACAGGAAAATGGAATCAAAAACAGCCAGTGGGAACAATTCCAGCTCCAAGCAATTGGCTCCTGATCACCAAGTCTGACGGTGTGTGGCTGGGGCTGGCACCCTGTGCTGCCCAGGGCGAGCAGCCTCCACAGCCACGAGTGCCCCGGCTGTGCCAGGGCTCCATCCCCACCCCAGAGGGACACGGGGCCGGTCCCAGCAAACGGGGCCCTGGGGTGGCAGCTGGCCCTGGGAGCACAGGGACACTGCAGCCCACAGCACCTTCAGCCCCAGGCACCCGCTCCTGGGGCTGAATGTGAGTTCTCCTTTCCATGGTCCTACAATGCAGCCTTTCCCAGAGGTACAGAGAGGAAAGGGTCAGGCTTAGGGACACACCCTCCACTTGCAGCGCCTGCTGCACCCAGGCCTTGATACCAATGATCTTTCCCTCTGCTCGTGGTGCAGTGTCCTGCCAGCACCATTTTCCACGCCATTCACTTCTTCTCTTTTCCCTTTGCTAGCTCCAGCTTCTCCACTGCAGTAGGTGAAATTCACTCATCCTCACCTTAAAGGTTCTCTGTCCTTCACTCCCCGCTCATTACCTCTCACATGGGACCCAGGGAAGGACCTGGGCACCCCTGCACACCCTGGGACAGCAGCTGGCCATCCATCCCCTGTGCTGGGGCTGTCCTCCGTGCCTTTGGCACAGGGGCACACACAGATGGCCCTGGAGCCAGGGCTGAGCCACTAAACCCCTTGGAGGGGACACAATCTCCTGTCCCAGGCCTGAGAAGCGATGTGCACAAAGTACCCACGGCCCTACCAAGCTAAATAACAGAAGGAGATAAAGAGCAGGGAAATGAAGGAGAAGAGAGGACAAGCAATAAGCAAATATCCCCTGATTTCTGCAGAAAATGTTACCCCAGTGCCACTGCACACTGATGGATGAGAGGAGTAGGGCAAAGCAGGAGGAGTTTTCCAAACCTTTGGCAGCCATCCGTCGTCCAGAGCTGGGAATGACCCCCTTGGTGCAGCTCCTCAGGCCGGGGCTCCCTGAGCCACCCACACAGAGGATGGATCCTCAAACAGCAGGCACAGGTGACAAGGTAAGGAGCCCAGCACACCATGCCTAGGAGATAAATGGATCCATCTGTCAGCAGTTACTTCACAGGGGAATTGCTCCCAGTTATGCTAGGAACAGCTTTTCACAAAACACGGATCTAAAGTACCACAGAGAGGAGGAAAATGTACCAAGGAAATTCCTGATATAATGGAAATTGAAAAGAGCACTGGACTCTGCTGTTATAACTGCAAAGAGAATGGAGAGTTTGATAGAGGCGACAGTGGAACAGCTTCTGGGGTATTATTTGGCTGGGACAGCAATCTTCTCATCACGTGTCCAGCCTGTCCCCAGAGGTCATTTTCAAGGCGCACGCTGAGGTGAGAAAGAGCAGAGGCGTGTGACAATCTCTGATGGCTGCAGAGAAATGTTCACTGTGCTGCCTTCCTGCCACAGAAGGGACAGCCACGTGTCAGATGGTGGGAGGGTGTCAGTGAAACACTGCAGTTTGGCTACCCTGAACTGAAATCCTTCACACAGCCCACCCCCAGCCCTTTCTCTTATGATACCAAGTCAATGAACCCATATCAGGGGGCAGGCAAATATTTTCCCTCCCCAGTTTCTTCTGGGTTTTGGTGTGAGAGACGTGGATGGCACGGGTGGCCCCAGAGCTGCTGCCCACAGCCCTGAGGGAGTGTGACACATTCCTTTGGGCTCCAAATCCCTTGGAGCTCTCCCCACAGCCCGGCTGCTGGAACACACCACGCTTGTTTGGCAGGCACCAAACCGAGCCTCAGTTTGTGCTGTAGCCCCAGAGGGGATTCAATAATGCTGAATTTAAAGTGAGTAGAAACAGCACTGCTGTCACAAGGACACAAATACTGAATTACTGCATCTCTTTGAGATGGGCTGAATTATGATAGTGCTTCGCTGACTGATTCATGCTGGAATCCACATCTACAAATTACATTCACCAATAAACTCGGCTTTGGTGTGGCACAGAAGTTATTGCTGTTACCTGGGAAATGTTTTCTGCTTTGGCTTTTGTTCCTGGGCATGCTGCACACCAAACAATGAACTTCCCACATCAAACAGCTTCCCTGAAACATCTGCTACCAGGAAGCTTGTCTGCAACTTGCAATGGTGGATGACTTTCTGACAGGCAATAGCAATTCAGATCAGATGCAGACAGATTTAGTACCTAGAAGCTCCCAGTTTATTAAGATCACCACTGATTTATTCAAGCACCCCCCTCTCTTTTCAGCGCCATTGAGAAATGAATCACTTGGCTGTGGTGCTCAGGGCTCAAGGTTCTGGTTCCTTGTAGCTGACAGGAAATACAGCTTTGCCAGCTGTGAGAACTCCTCACTCTCCTGCCCTGAGTGGGAGAGGACAGGAAGGATATGATGTTTTTACCAATGTTCATCCTCTCTTTAATTACATGGGCTGCTGCAAAGGAGTCATTCTTCTGCCAGAATTTCCCACCCACGAATGTCTGTCTATCCTTTAGTGATTTTAGATAGAAGATGTGGATTCCCTCTCTTGCTTATAAGTAGTGGTTGAAATCTTTAGTAAGCCAATATTTTAAGGAAAGAGGGCCCACAGTGTCTCTGACAAAGCTAAATACAACATCAGAATGAGGATACACCGCTATTCAAAAAGTTCTATAGGGAGTGAAGATTTATAGAGGTGTTCTGCTGATTCATGAGGAGGAGATATGGAAATGCATCTCTGGCAGCCACTCAGTGATGAAATATGTAGCACGTAATGCATTTGTCTGTAAGACAAATACGTGTGTTGGCCGATTAAAAAAGATACACAGACTTCTGCAAATAAAGCAGCAATTCTTCTCAGGAACAAACCAGCTAATTGTAAAACCAACAGGAAACAAAATCTGCCTGTTGAGTAACTACAATTTTCGCTAAACAGGAAACTTTCAGTATTAATTCCTAATGTGCTTCATACACAACCTCAGTATGTGATGACCAGTGTAAACTCTGAATACTTGCAATGCACCACCCTGCTGCTTCTAGGCCACTGCCAGGGTCTGTGGGGCACAGCAGGCACACACAGGTGGCTCAGGGTTTTTTCATTACTGGTTTTTAAAGTCGCCCTCAGAATCTGTCAATGTAAGAAACAATTTCTTCAGCAAGAGCAGCTCAGCTTCAAGCATTCAACAAGTGATAAATGAAGCTTTTCCAAACCAGGAGTGCCTACAGTGTTGATAAGGCAGTATGTGAATGCTGATGGATAAATGCCATCTGCCTGAGTATGCCAGATTCCAGCTTGTGCTCACATGGAAACGATTTGCATTTGTTCAGATGTGCTGATGTTACATGCCTTTTGGAGAAGAAAACAGAAATGCTAAAAAACACTTTCTCCCTATTTATGTTTAAAAATAAATTACTCAGTTGCTCTGTCCGGTTCAGAAACTTGAAGCAATTGATGCTGTTGGAGAAAAAAATATCAGGATATAAATCATCAAGCTTGTAATCTAAAATTTCTCAAGTCCTTTGGCAAAAATAAGACCAAATTGTGTGATGGGTTCAGGCACAAACTCCTGAGAGATGAGGGCTTTGAAATCTGTAGATTTCCCTGAGACCTCGTGGTTCAATACATTTTCTCCCAAGTTTTAGCTCTGCTAAAAGGAGAGATAGTAGATCTGGATAAGTCTTTTAATTCAAAAAGGAAGATGGGCTGATACCTCAGGACTGACAATATTTTGGATTTTTTTCTGGTTCTGTCGGGTTTAATGGAATGCACAATGTTCAAAGGATGTTCTGCTTTTCATGAATCTTTTTTGCATTTTCTCTTCCATCCCTTAAGAAAAAGGAAGGAGAAGATAAATGGCAAGAGGAAAGGAGCGTTTGTTGCTTTGCGGTGTACAAAAGAGAGGGGGAAAAAGAAGTGTAACGTGGAACACACAGAAAATGGTTGTTACCAATTTCTGTGAAGTAGGAGCACTAACTTTAACAACTGCTACATAAACCCCTCTAGGTTGTTCTCTTTGCTCATCCATAACCTCTTTTATCTTGTTAGGATGGGATATCAAAACACGTGGTGCTAACCAAAACTACAGAGCAGCAGAGCTGCTGCATTACCCTGCAGTCCCTTTCCAGCGAGGAATTCTGAGGCAGCTGCAGCCTTTGAGGGAAACTCCCAGCGGCAGAGCTGGCAGCAGAGCCTGAGCTCCTGTGCTGGGGATCAGGGGTGCTGCCCACAGGGGGCACAGAGGGGACTCTCTGCTGTTCCTCACCTCTCAGCCTGAGGGGACAGTGCTCAGCTTGGAGCCTGTGCTCCTGTGCTGGGGATCAGGGGTGCTGCCCACAGGGGGCACAGAGGGGACTCTCTGCTGTTCCTCACCTCTCAGCCTGAGGGGACAGTGCTCAGCTTGGAGCCTGAGCTCCTGTGCTGGGGATCAGGGGTGCTGCCCACAGGGGGCACAGAGGGGACTCTCTGCTGTTCCTCACCTCTCAGCCTGAGGGGACAGTGCTCAGCTTGCAGCCTGAGCTCCTGTGCTGGGGATCAGGGGTGCTGCCCACAGGGGGCACAGAGGGGACTCTCTGCTGTTCCTCACCTCTCAGCCTGAGGGGACAGTGCTCAGCTTGGAGCCTGAGCTCCTGTGCTGGGGATCAGGGGTGCTGCCCACAGGGGGCACAGAGGGGACTCTCTGCTGTTCCTCACCTCTCAGCCTGAGGGGACAGTGCTCAGCTTGCAGCCTGAGCTCCTGTGCTGGGGATCAGGGGTGCTGCCCACAGGGGGCACAGAGGGGACTCTCTGCTGTTCCTCACCTCTCAGCCTGAGGGGACAGTGCTCAGCTTGCAGCCAGCCTGGGAGGCCGTGTGAGGACCATTCCTGCAGCGAGGCAGAGCAATCCCAGGGCAGTGCCAGCTTCTCCCAGCAGCTGCACCAAATCCCTGCTCTGAATATCCATGGGCACGCGACCAGGCACTGTTCTTTCAGCACAGGCGGCCATGAACTCAAGTTTTGCATTATTTTGACCTTTCTCATCCTCTGCCATCACATCTCCCCCTTCACTTGCTCAGGGAGCTCTTGCCTGACCCTCCCTCCCTCAGCCATGGACCAGGGTCACCCTTTGAGCTGCACTGCCCTTGGCAGCTCCCCCTGAATTCCATCCCAGTGTCCATTTTGTCAAGGTCACCTCCAACAATCCTGCTCTCTTCTAAAGCCATGGCAGAGTCCCCCTGCACAGTTGCTCCCCCGTGACTTCATTCAAGGCTGGAACTCTCCTCTCCCTGCTCTTGGGCATGAGGGATCCTTAGGATCAAATCCCCCTGGGCAGCGTTTAAGGGGCAGCTCCTGCCCTAAGGAGGGCAGGACAGGACAGGGGAGAGGAAGGGGCAGGGCAGGGCAGGACAGAGCAGGACCAAACCCCTTTGGTGCATGGGGGTTTCTGCATCTCATCAGAGAGGTCACAGGAGTGGGTGCACATACACAAACCCCAGAACTCTCTCACACTGAGAACTGGCTGTTCACATGGCAATTCTTCCTCAGCCTCTCAGTAGTGGGGATTAGAGGGACTTCCTAACTGCACGAAACCAGCTTTGTTATACAAAATATTTTAGGTCTTTCATTGAATAAAGCTTTACTCTCTTGGTTCATCTACTCTGAGAACACTGCATCTGTTCCATATCCCTTGTTGGCACCCTCTGGATAACATGAAAATTCAGCAGCAGCAATTCCCTGTGTCACACTTAGGGTCTCCTTTCAATTAAAACATTAAAGCTGTGCCAAAACCCTACAGAAACCTGGAATAAGATTTCAGTGGCATGCTTCATTTTTTGCTGCCGTGGGCCCTTGAATCCTGCCATGCTCCTGGAGCCATCCACAAGCACTGCCCAGGATGGAGCCTTGCTCAGTAACTGCATCCTCTCTTCTTTTCTTCTTTAGCCCTGCAGTGGCTGGATGGAACTACCCAGCCTAATTATTACCCTGCAGGATATCCTACAGGAATCTCATCAGATAAAGAAATTGTTTTAACACCATAAAACATTAACACAGCCCAAAATATCTGAGCCCAGGGCAGAGGTACCAAGCCAGCTGTGCCTGCACAGATCAGAGGGCTTTGGTCACTCTGCTCTGCTGGGGAATGAACATTTTCAGTTGGATGAGCTGAAATGGGGAACTGAGGGAAGGAGATGTTGATGCCACAGCCAATATGGATCGAAGCTGAACTCACCATTTGCACGATTCCCCTTACACATACAATAGGAAGAACAGAAAGAATGAAATCCCAAGCTCTGAGGCATTGAGAGAAGGTGGTGTATGAAGGTTTCTGTATAACTCCAAATATTCCTTGTAATCAGGGTATAGGAAATAGTTGACTGAAAACAACAGCTAAAACCTTTTGTTTTTCATTAACCAAACCTTTTGTTATTCATACCAGAACTAAGCCCAAGGGATCTGGTGTGCAGGTGAAAGATCAGCTCTAAACCTGTTCTACTTCTCTGCCAGAGCTGACAATGTACAGAACACAGCTCTACAAACTAATGGGGCTGATCCTATTGCAGGCTCTCTCCTTAAACTGCACATTAATCTCATAACAAGATGCTGCACCTTTGGGAAAACACAACTTTTTATGTGACCACTTTTGTGTGTAATGCCAGAATTATTTGGAGAACAGCAAAAAGGGTTTTTTTAGGGTAGAGAGAGGCTGAGAACAAATCCCTCTGATGTCACTCTTTTAGAAGTTGTCCTTCTGTCAGGTATGGCTAATGCTGGAATTTTGAGCAGAACAGTTCACAGTGCTCTGATGGCTACCCAGAAAGGACCAGAAAACAGAGGTTTAGTGAAGTATTTGACCAGGCAGAACAAAAACAGCCAAAAGTATTCAAGGTAACACCTCCACCCACAATCAGAAATGCAGTGGATTTCTTATCTATTTCTCATAAAATCATAGGAAGACACAAAGGAATGCAGAGACAATCACAGGCAGCTAAAACCCAGCAGCCTCAGAGACAGAATCAAACCCAGTCCTGTCTCTTCACCACCTCACCAGTGCACTTTGCCATCCAGTCCTAAATGGGGAAGATTAGAGAATAGGTTTAAGTTGAACAATTTGTACCACAAGGAAGAAAACCTAACCAAGGTTTGCAAAGAACATTTTTATATCCGTAATTCTGTTTTAAATATCACTTCCCTTACAACTCTTACTTCACTGCAAAGTACATTTTTCTCAAGTGGAAATAAGAAATTAAACAGGTATTCTTACTGAGAGGATGATTTGCCATCTGTTGAGAAATCTGAGCTATAATTTACAGAAATAGGTTACCTAATAAAAACTCCTTACAAAAGCAACAGGATTGGAAAGGACCAGGACAGGTCATTTCTCACAAGGAAGTGACCCATTACTGATTCCAATGATGTTAAAAAATCAATAGTTCTCTGATTTTTGCCTTTCCTAGGCTGACAGATTGGTAACACTTTGTTCTCCCACCTGTGCTTCCAGGCCCCGGCTGATGCTGAGGGAGTTTCCCTGTTTCCCTTGCAAGTGGCTCCCACTTTGGTGGCAGAGACTGGAAGCCTCTCTTTGCATGGAGAGGTCAGAGTTCCAGTACCTTGAATTCAAATTACCATTGTAAACCCAAACTTTTCTTATTTTGGTCATTCCAGTCTTTTCAGAGTGGATGGAGACCCTGGGTGCTAAAGATTGCCTTTGTTAGCAGAAGCAGGCTCTATAAGCCATGGTGCTGTTAATATTTCCAGTTATCTTGGCTTCCTTAATATCATTCAGCTATTTCTGTTCTCTATGGGTGCCTTACTCTGCTTGACTCTGTTTCACTTTGAACCTGCACTGATGCTGAGGGTTTCACACATTTTTTATCACACTGTGCAAAATGCTGCTGGAATCTTTGTGCAGACTCTCTGGTGACAGAAAAAGGTTATTATTGCCATCTCCCTTGTATTGTGTCTCCAGAAATCCGTGCACGTGCTGTGCAGCCGCCCATTCTGCACTGGAACCTGAAGAAATCATTTTGTTGTACTGACCACAAGAGCACTTTCTCAAAGAGGTGTCTTTCTAATTGTCCATTTCTAGAGCTGGTGCATGCACAATGCAGAGCCTCCAGGAGGGCTGCAGTGATTGGCTCCAGTTAGCTGTGCCTCAGCACTGGGGCTGCTGCCTGGCACAGAGGTGAAACCATCCAGGCTGAAAGGAAAAGGCTCTGGCAGGTTGGAATGCAGAGAGCAGAGAATTGCATTCACTGAGGGCAGGGATGGAAGAGCTGCATCCACACTCTCTTCCAGTCACTCCATTTCTCTGTTCCTGACATTCTCAAGGATCCTAACCCACATGGAGCTTTTGTGACCCCAATCCTCCATCTACAGAGGCAGAGAACAAAGAGTGAGCAGGCTTTCCTCCCCTCTGAACAGTTTCCATGCTTCCATTAATTCCATCTGCTTTCTCTCTGCTGTCCCACCCTCCCAACAGTCTGTGCCAAGGATCAGCAACTGCCCAAACTAAATGGCCACTGAGTGCCATTACTCAGAAATATTTCTGTGTGAGCAGCAGGTTCACCCAGGGCACCCCAGCCAGCCCTGCAGCCATTCCCCACTGGCACACAAAGAGCAGCTGGATATTGAGACACAGCTGTGATATCCATTACTGCCCACAGGCTCACCTTGGAGAACCTGGGGAGACCTGTGCCTTGCAAACAGGGTTAAATGGAAATGATGAAATAAACCAGAAAGAGAAAAAGCCATCTAGTGAGTCTGCTGGCTTACTGTGCTCCATATTCCTAAAAACTCGCTTTGCAGTCAGGAAGGACACAGGGGGTTTGAATCATTTTCTGCCTTTACACCTTCCCTACCACCAGAAGTAACATGGGGATGCTCTTCAATAAACAAATCTGCTCTTTTCTCTCAAGGTTTGTGTACACTCTGAGTGCACTGGTGACATCAGATTTTTCACCAGGGAAATGAAAGAAACCAACAAAACCAACAGCCCACATTGCTGAAAACCCAAGAAGCTAAGCTGGTCACGTCTCTGAAATATGGTATGAGCAGAAAGAGAAATACAATAAAAATCCCCATCCAGCACAAACTGGGAAGTGATGGAACGAGGGCTTTCCTACTGAGGCTGTCTCCAGTTACCACCCTTCTGAGCATTGTCCATTATCCATTCTGCACTGAGGAGGCTCTCAGGCCAAAATTTAAAAGGTGACTGACAAACACAGGAGGCCAAAATGAAGCAAAAGAATCACAAGCAGAGCCTATGGAAGAAGCCTTCTGTAAAACATGAGGGAGCCCTGAGCCACACTGGATTAGTTTCCTCTTTTTTTCCTCTTTAATTCTCTTCTAGCAGACAATATTTCCTATCCCCCCTCTCCTGAGTCCCTACAGCGTGCAAGCTCTGTGCTGGGATGCAGGCAGGCTGAGAAGTGCAGCTGTGCTCTAGAGCTGCTGGAGCTGGGAGACACATTCTCAGTGAGTAAAAAGCACACTTCCATCAATGACACACAAAAACTGCCCTCCCAAACCTCACCACACGTGAAACAGATCCCTGGATCAGTCCCATCTCCAGCCCTGCCCACTGCCGTGCAGGCCTGTTGGCAGTACAGCTGGGACACAGCTGGGACACAAGGGACACTGTTCCCATGGTCTCACAAAGGCCCCAGGGATGCAGGCTCAGTGTTTGTCACATTCTGCACAAGCCTGGGGAAAAACCCCGAGCCCATCACCTTCACTCCTCCAGGGGCTGTCAGGCGGCTGCAGAAGGGCAAAGCTCCCTTCCACCTGCAGCAGCAGCCAAATCTCTTTGGGAGAGCAATCCCATCTCCACAGGCACCTCCTGCCTCTGCACTCTGTGTATCCTTCCTTCCAGCAGTGACACACCTGCAAGGGACACAAGCAGCAATTACCTCTTCTGCAGGAAAAGCCCATCCTGCCCCTCCACACCAACCTGTCCCTTGCTCGTGGTTTAGCTGCTGTTCCTATTGCAGTTAGAGATTATCGATGTTTCCAATGGAGACGGGCTGGAGACACACCAGGATCTAATCATTAATAATATTTTGACCTGTAGGCCCAGATGGGCAGGAAAAAATGCTCACTCAAGAGGAGTTTTTCCTTAACTCCAGCAGACCCTGGATTTTCCATTGAATGTTTTCATTTTCAGCTGCAATCACCAGAAATAACATTAATGACTTTCAGTGCAGGGCAGAAATAATTAGAGGCAGAGCAGGTGTCCAGCTTACATGCTTATGCTAAGAAAAGACTGAGAAAAATCATGGCAAAACTTGATAACCTGAGGGGAGAAAAAAGCAAACAAGCTCAGGGGTGAGATCTAAATCAAATATAAAGCAATCTATATCTTCCATTAAAGCCATTGTGGAACTGGGCATTTTGCAAAGGTCTTGATTGAAAACCATGGCAGAGTTAATGGGTTTGACTCAAATGATCCTCAGCACTTCAGTAAGGAGCAAGGAGAAAGGAGGCCCACGAAAGCACAACTTGAAACGTTAGTGCAAAACCATACAACAGAAAGGAAACCATTTCAATTGCTCTAGGAAGGACTATACATTGCCTTGTTCTCAAAACTAGAGGGAGACTCAAGAGTGCAGAATCTCATTAGAATTTCAGCACTGGATTTCTTTTATAAACAGCATATCAGTAAGATTTACCAATATTGTCTCAATATACTGAAAGCTTTATTATTTGTTCTTGGACAAGTAGCATTTTTTTCTAATTCTTTACTTCTAATAAAAAACAGTAGAGATGTTTTTGTGCTGAATTGAAAGCTAATTAGCACATTCATATCTGCCAAAAATTCAATAACTTGTACTCATTTTGGGTTCTTTTCTGGTCAGTTTAATTTAATTTTTCAGTTTAATTAAATTTTTAATTTTTCAGTTTGATTAAATTTTTTTCAGTTTAATTAAATTTTTAAATTAAATTATCAATTTTTTTGATAAAATAAAGGAGGATATGAAAAAATTAATAGCTTAGGCTAGGTTTTTCACAGGCAATTAGTAGTTAGAGCCCATTAAACTAAGGAGGGAAGCAGATCAATAATTTCTAGGGCTTTTTTAATGTTTCCCTTGAAATTTTAGGATCATCAGGAAAGGACAAAGAGCAGTCACGATCCAAGAGAATTTCCTGGGATCCAGGGACAAAACACATTGTTGAGGGGCTGAGAAACAGGAGTTCAGAGCTGCTGAGGCTGCTGACAGCCTCTTACAGTGGGTGCTCTGTTTCAGAAGCTGGGATTTCAAGAGGAGGCAAAGTGGGTCATAAATGCTACTGAGAGCTGAAAATCAGGAGATGAAAACCACTCCAGAGCACTGAAGTGTGGTGGGTCTGATTACAGCAATCAAAATGCTGTCCCATTTTGCTACAGTTTGTCTTGAACAGCAAGGCTAAGGAAAAAAAGGCCAAAAAAGAAAAGCCGTGTGATCCTAAACTGTGAGTGTGCACCAATGTTCCAGCCCTGCCAGGGGCTGCACAGGCACCTGGTCCCAAAGGTACCGTGGGATTCATCTGGGTTTGTGCTGGCAGCCAAAGCCACTCCTGCTGCTTCAGCAGGCCTTGCCCTCCCGCCCACGCTCTGAATCCCTGCGGGTTTGGCACTGAGCCCCGACTGCTTCCCACCAAACACCCGCACACCCAGCTCCATCCCTGACATCACCCTGAGGTGCCTCTGAGCGTGCACCGGCCTGGCTGCCTTGGCACGTGGCCAGGGGGACAGCAAAGGGACATTTGTCCCCTCACGACCCTGGGCAAGCGGAGCGTGCTCAGAGCACCCGGGCACGGCCCCCTGTGGGAAACCTCCTGGCTGAAGGCAGCTCCAAGGATCACTGCACAAACCTCTGCAGCTGCCCCACACACACACAGTGACAGTGACAGCTCCATCCAACCAGCCCCCACTGGCTCTCCTGGAGCAGCAGGGGACAGCAGAACAAACAGCAGGTGACAAAGGCTGGGTCCTGCCCACCTTGAGCCCCAGTGACTCCAAAGTGCTGCTGCCACACACCAGTCCTCTCCTCCTCCTGCCAGCTGACTCTGCAAGCTCATCCCAGTTCATCTGGGAGCTGCTGTGCTCGTGAACTGGGGAGGGCTTCAACAATCAATCACGTGGGAGATATTAAAGGCACTAGAGAGCAAACAAACAAACCCACAAAGAAAAGAAAGAAACCTGAGTACCAACAGCAGTACCCAGTGCAGATTAAAAACACAAACAAACAAAATAACTTCATGTGGGTTAAATCCTAATCCTCAGGGATGAGTTGAGCACCAAGGTGCACAGGCCTTGTTTATTACCAGTGAGCTGAGAACTGAGAACACCCTTCCATTTCTTTAGGCAGCATCATATAAAGCCTATTTTCAAGAGTGAAATGAATAACGGGATTGAGATAAACTCTGTGCAAGGGGAGGTACTGGGCAGTGCTTCTGAGTGCCACAGGCTGGGAGAATCCATGGAGGCATTTCCATTCACATCCCAGAAAGCACCCAGGGCATCAGCAGTTGCTGTAATCCCCTCTCCCACAATGACCATCACTGCTGTCCTCTGTGCTCTCCCCTGCTCACACTGCCTCCCTTCCCTTCCCTGATGGCAATGCTCCATCACACAGCTCCCTCAGGGGCACAGCAAGCAGGGATGTTTCCATTTTGTACTTCAGGAATCTCTGCAGGTTTAACAGCTTTAAAACAGACATGAGGCTGCTCTTGGTGTTTTTCCTTCAGCTGTGAAAAGTCTTTAAATGCCCCAATGTGCACCATGTGACCCCCTGAGCTCAGTCCTTTAGTGGCACAGGCCCTTAAATGTGAACTCAACAGATACTTCAGGTGAGGTGTCAGCAGTGCATAAGCAACAAGCTGACATAAATCCTGAGGAATTTAACTTACAAAAAACTTGAATTCCTTCTTTACTCCAGAAGGATCTCTTCAACCTTTGCACTAGCTTTACATGGCTCCTTAAGCTACATCAGCAGGACGGTGCAGCAGCTTACAGCAACTAAGTCACAAGCAAATGTATGTAAAAACAGTGTAAGGACACTTCAAAAAATGGACTTTGCAGAAAATCAATACATTGTCACTGGGGTGCATCACCCAGCATCACCATCTAATGTATTGCACTAAACCAGCTGGAGCAAAAGGAATCAAACCCAATCACCACCGGGGAAAGCAATTCTATTTATCATGAACCCACAGGGCCATTTCAAATAGTTTTTCCCAAACAGCTTCCACACTCCTTAGAGTCCCATTTGGATCTCAGCTCTGTCACTCTGCACTTCCATCTCTGTACACTCAAAATAATAATAAGAAAAATCTAATTCCTGGGGGGAAAAGGGGATTTTTGTTTCACCCAGGCTGTGAGTAGCATTATCCCAACCTGAGGTGAAAACACCAATGAATCAACGTTTCCTTAACTGACTTCACTGTAATCCTGGTATTGCACTGACCCCTGAGGAAGCAATTAAGGAGCAATAATTACAAATGGATGAGTATTTCTTCCTGAGGCACACAGCATTTTACGATGCAACTTCATGAAGTAGCTCTAAGGTATTTCCTGCAACATATTTCAATAAAAGAAAATATAAGCCACTCAATGTAAGCATTGAGGATTTAAGGAATTACTCAAATAATGAATGCATGAAGCTATTAACCATCCTGGAGAATTAAAATGTGCCCCTACGTGATGAACCAAAAGCAGCAAGTCATTTCAAGTCTGCAGGATTGATTTGATACATGTGACTGAAATATAATTACAGAAACACCAAACTGTGCTGTACCTAGAGAAAACTAGCCCAGACTGCTAGACCATGAGCACACCTCTGCAACAGCTTTTATTTGGTCCATTTGTTACCTCCTGGAAATGGTTCCAGCCAGGGAGGTTATCATGTGGCAGTTACCCCCAGGTAAAGGCACAGCATAATGAAATCAGCCATTTTTTAGTTTCATTTCATTGCAATCTTCTGCTGTACTGAAATATCAGGAGGATCAGCATGACTAAGTAAAATTTTGCTCAAGCACAGCTTATTGCATAAGAGCAGTAGCAAGCAAAGAGCCCTGATACCAGACTAAAGTGGGCGCAGGTTATCTCTGAGTGTCAGGTATTTCATGGGAAAAGTTATAATAGGAAAGACTTAGAAAATTAAAACATTTTCTTTCTGAAACAGGTCACTGGAACGTTCTCTGCTAAAAGCAGCTGCAACACTGTGAGATGAAATAAAACACAAAAGGGATGAAAGAATGACCAGGTCTCTACAATCCAAGTCCAAGGGCCACAGGCACCAGGGCTGGCACAGGAAATCCCCTCCCACAGCTCCGAGGACAGGCTCATCTCCCCTGCAGTGCCCCCCCTGCATTTCCCCTCACTCTGGTTCCCCCTTGGGAGCACCTTCTGCTCCCACAGGGAAGGCACCATCTGAGCTGTCCTTCTGCACTGGGAGCTGCTCTGTCTCATGGCTGGGACAGCAGCAGCTGCTCTGCTTAACAGCTTTTCAACTCTGCTTCTACCATTTTCCCATCTACCCTTCCTGCACTGTGAGATTTCCAGTACAAACAGGACTCCTGTTGGCTACTGGAAAAGTGAAATATCATTAAATAATTTTGCTGGATAGCAATCAACCACACTTCTCTCACCTGTCACTCCTCAAACATGCAAGTAAAGTAGAAGTATTTGGAACAGAGATCCCTTGTTTTTATTTTCTTTTTTCCCCCCTGTCTCTTCATTGTGCTTTGTTGATAGGTAAAAGGCTAATTCAGTCTCAAGACTCTTCTGTGTCCACCCCAACTATTTCACTGCAATAAATGACGTTGCTGTGAATATATTTTAATTAGTGATTTCATAGTTGGAATTGTGCAATTGGAATACAGTAGGCATGAGGAGCTATTGAAATAGTATAAAAAGGCATAATTATTTTCAAAAGCTCTGTGGGAATAACACAGATAAAAAAAATCCCCTGCTGGCACCTGTTTTCTGTGTCCAGTGTATCATTAGCACCTCACAGTCTCTCTGTACTCATCAAAGGCAAGATCACAGGTGCTGGAGATTTTTCCTTCTCTGTTTGCTGCTCCTTGCTGAGGTCATTATAATGAAGACCAGATTTTTACTTCATTTGACAATTTCGTTCTAATTGACTGAAAGATGTTACCAAGAAAAATGGGAACAAACCCCAGAGATTCAGAAGGATTTTCCTGACTCCTGGGCCTGACCTGGGACTCTTTCATGCAACGTGGAATAAGTGAAGTAGGGCCTAAGAAGAAAAAATCAAACCCTTGTCATACCTGTTACTGCTGAAGGCAGGCTGGCAAGGGCTCTGAGGAGCGAGCAGAAGGAAAATCTTGAAAGAAGCACCAGCTCATTTCAGATCTGAACTCCAACTTGCAAGCAAGATGCTGGGCTAGAGGAACTTGGTATAAAATGAAGGCTTTGAAACTTGACTAATTCAGAAAACGAGACTTTTCAAATCCCGTAAAATGAACGGATTACAAAAGCAATTCAGTGAACCTGCCCTGCCTTCCAACGTGTATCCCACTGCAAAGGCTGACAGCGTCTCTGCTTCTCCTCCTGCAATGCAGACTTGGCCTCTGCCTCACTCATCCCTCTTTGGTGTTCAATTGTTCCACCATTTCTCCAACCCTACTCATCAGCTGAGAGGAGCAGGACTGACAGAGGAGGAGCTTGCTTGGGAGTGACCTCCTCAGCACAGCCCAGCAGCATCCCTCCCTGGCAGCAGACTGCTGGAATTATTTACCTGGGCATGGCTCTGGGCACGAAGGTGCTGTCACCGAGAGCACCAAACAAACAGGAGCCCTGTTTGCAGAGAAACCTCAGGATAAATTATGTCCAGGTGTCATGGGATCTCCTGCCTGAATCCATCAATACTAAGGCCTTTGCAAGAGGAAGGGAAGGTTCAAAGATGGGGACTGGGAGTTCAGAAAGCAGCCAGGTCACCTGAAATGCAGCAGCCCTAAAAGCCAGGCTCAAAAGCAGGGGAAAAGGCAAAAATCATAAAATAGTCCCAAGTATGAACACTTAGTCAGTGATGCAAGACATGAAGACTGCGAGTATTTGCCTGTGCTTTTCTACAGAATGCTTGGGAGGAAGTCTGAGCAGCCTGCACAGACTTGAAAGGAACATGCAGTAAAGCAACTCAACAGCAGAGAGTTTAGAAACTACAGAGGGGTGGATGAAGAGTTAAGACATAAAGGTCACTGTGCAAGGACCTTGCCAACTCTGTATTGGGTGCTTTCTTGGCTATCTCAGTTCTAAAAGGAAGAGAAGCTCACTCAAGTTGCAATATGGAATAGACTCCAGTCTGATTTGTACAGACAAAGCTCCCAAATGCTGTGTATCACTGAGGAAATCAAAACACAAAACCAAGTTCTTCTGGGAATAAAAAAGACTGAAATCAAGTAATAAAAAAAAAATTATCCCCACCTGCTGCCTTGCAGTTGGTGGAAATTGAACATCTTGGATGCATCTGCCCACCCTGGACAAATAATTGCTGTTTACCATCCTAGGGGAAAGCCAGGAAAGCAGGGGAGGGAGATCATAATCCTCAGAGCATTCCCCTCCTTTTCATGGAGTGTACTCAACAAAGCTGTGATCACTCAGAACCCCTGATGAGATGCCTCCTCCAGTGACCAAAGCTCAGCTTTTCCCAGATACGGCCATCGTAAAAAGAGCAAGGAAATTATCTACTCCATTCATATTGCTGAAGTCTGAGTGAGAACAGGTACCTCCAGCTGTTCAAGGAAAGGCAGAGGGATGCACCACATGCTCCCCACCTCCCTCGCTGCTGCACTGGGCTCTCTGTGCACCTCAGTAAGGAAAGAGGCTGAGTTCTATTCCTTCCTGATGTTCCAGAGAGGAGCGAGCACCCAGGACTGCACAGCAGCCTTACAGAGATTGCAATCTGCTCCTACAGAACAACCCCCCCTTCTCCTGGTACTTCCTGAATGGAGGAATGAGATGGGGGTGCTGTGTGGTTGAACGGAGGGAAAACACTGCTGAGACACTCAATATTAGCACTACACTTTCTGGGTCTCCAAATTAGGATGCAAAAGAAGGATGCAGCCCCTGCCTTAGCCAATGGAAAGGGAATATTTTTGCATATTTTTGATATGTGATCTTATCAGCAGACAGCTTTTTCTTTGCAGTAAAATAAACCCTTGTAATTCCACAGTACAGAAATCTGGCAGTACAGAAAGGAATCTTTATGATGGCTGAAAGTCTCTGCACAGCACATATTGCAGCTTAGGATAATTATTTATTACTGGTGCTACCATTCCTGAGCCTTTAATGCACTTGTGGCTAGTGGGCAGAAAATGAGCAATCTCTGGTGACAACAGCAGAAATGCACTTCTTCCCATGGCAAGTAACTTTTTCAAGTTGCTGTCAGGCTGTAATATTTTTCTCCTCTGTGCAAGAGCATTAAAATGAAAACTCTGGATATATAAATCGGAGTAGGGTGAGTGCACTCCTGTGCCAAGAGGGAACCAAATGAATCCTGGGCATGTTAAAGCTGAGAGGGGCCTCCTGGATCATCCTGGTGTGCCTCCCTTCCCCTGGCCATGAACAGCTGCTGCTGCCACTGGAGCAGAACCCTAAACAGCCCAGGATGGGGAAGGAATGCCAGCCTCTCCCCTCCAGCTGCTCATTAGTGCATTAACATTTTCTACAAGCTATTTCATACAACAGTCTACTTCCTATTTACTTCTCTATGCCTCTCTGCTTTTTCCTGGACCTTATCAACTACTCACATCATCACCTCTACATTCACAGTGAACTTTCCCTACCTAGGTTATTGTCAGACTGACCTTCCCTCTAGAGGGCCTTTTTCTCCTAATGCATAAAAAGAACTTCCTTTGTTCTGGTTTCCGTCCATTACATCTTTTCAATACCCAATAATTCCTCAGCACCTTGAGAGTCCCTACAGTGCAGGTATTCATACACAAGCACATCCCTCCCTCTCTGCTCCAGCATGGAGGCACACAAGTGACAGCCCTGTGACAAACAGCCAAGCTGAGGAACCACGTGGGAGCCTTTCAGAGCCACCAAGAGGAATTGCCAATCCCCAGTGGCAGCATGTGTGCACACACGGGTGTGCCAAGGCAGAAGCCAAGAGAGCAGCCATTTGCTGCATGACCAACATTCCTCCTGCAGGAATGGCTCTCCTCAGGTGCTTTCAGAGCAGTCAGATGGATCTGCTGGGATACAATTTCATTTATTTCCTCTTCACAGAAACTATCACTCTGGGAGTGAAATAAGGCACATGAGGGGATCCCATCCATCTCTCTGCCATTAGGCCCAGCAGAATAAAGCCTCCTGTTCCCTGAATTTAGCTGCCCAAGCCTTACACAACAGGCTCTCCTTGCTTGCCTGCATCAGCACCTGAGGTTTAGCCATGCCACGCTTCCTCACTGGCTGGACCAGGAGCAGAGACCTGCCAGTGCCCGGCAGGAGCTGCATCCCCTTTCCCTCTAGGTCTGCTCCAGCTGCAGCACCCAAGTTATCCACCACCACTTCCCTGAGGTGGAATTCACCATCCAAACGCGGCCCTGCTTCCTCCTGGTGTAATGGTACCTGTGCTTTCCCTAAAAGGGCTTCGCAGATGTCATCTTGAAAGAAATCTACCACAACACTTTACACTCACAGCTGACTGCATTTCCTGGTTTTCCAAAGGGAAAACTTTTTACCATGTTCCTTCTCTCACCAATCTCCTTGTTACAGCTTTTCAATATCTTCAGACCCTTTACCTGGCATCACCTTTCTGCCTCCTGAACACCAGAGCACCTGCCTAGCAGTTTTCTGATGGATCAGCTGAATGCAGGCTACTTTTTCACATTATGGAAATATATTTCTTACTGAAAGTTTGATCCATTTCCATGTTCATTAAAGAGGGTAACAGCTAGTGCTCTTATCAGTAGCTGCAACTTACACATATCCTGAAACTAACACTGTTAATGCTGGTAGTATAAGCTTAGGAACAGATAAAACTCACCAAAACACGTTGGAAAAACAAAAAAAGTTCAGTAGGTTTGGAAGAAAAGGCTAGCTGAATCCTCAGAGTAACCAATTTCAATATTGCTAAATACAAAGTTCTATCCACTATAAAAACTTCAGACAATGGTCTCCCATTGGGTTTCAGTTTAGTTCAGGTCTGTCATTTTCAAAGACTTCTTTTGCTATAGTTCAAAGCTCCATAAAGTAGGTGCAGAGACGGTAGCACAGCAACCACCACAAAGTGAGTTTAAATACAGAGAAAATGAGCTTTTAGCTTTCTAATAGCAGAGCTTTCATATTCATATCTTCTTGCTGGCTTTGAAACACCTGTTTCTATTTCAGTGACTTGATTCATTCTATCAGTACAGAAAGCTGAATGGCATTACTGAACTGCAATTAAATCAACCTGGTTTATGTGAATATTCTTTGGTCATGGACAAACAGAAAACCGAATTGTCAATGGTGAGGAACTCATTTCATGTTTAAATTAAATTATCATTTCCTTGAAGCAGAAGAAGGGTGGTTCTCTGCATGAAGCAGAATTTGTTCCCCGAGTGGGCGCAAGAATAAATCTACTTCTTCCTGCTGACTCAGGAAAACCAAATAAACCCAAACATTCACCACTGTGATTTCAAAAATCAGTTTTGAGGTTATATATGTGCCCTCTCTGCACAATAATGTGAACTCTGTCAGAACAGCTGAAGGACCAAGAGTTCAGAGTTTTGGCACCTCGGTGACTTTTCCTGTTCACCTGAACTGAGTTTAAAACTGACTGGCCTTGGATTTCCATCTTTGTTTGAAAAGATCTTGGTGCCTGGAGAAGCGGATGTGAAATGCTGATTTAAAGAGCATCTCCAGCTGGTAACATCTGCACGCCTGTGCAGGCACACAGCCTGAAAAACAGTGGATAATAATCAATGAACACTTTTAAACTCCAATTGTGCATCTTTGTTAGGCTTGAAGCCTTTTGCCTTCTCCATTATTTTTTTAATGAGGGTGATTTTTCCTGCTGATGTATTAACTGAAACTATCACCTTGCAAAGAACTTTCCTCTACCAGTGCTAGATGCAAAACCAAAAAGCAAACCTAGGAATGCCTGCCACACTCCAGCACACAAAGCTGCTGCTGCTGCTTTTAATGGCTTAGCCTGAGGGCTTTGCTGCTCTTCCTTTGCTCTGCTAATGGGAAGGACTGGGAGACCTCTTTGAACTAGCTACAGACACCAAAGACTGAATAAACAAGTATTCTTCATCCCATTTCTCTTAAGCGTTTGTCCTGACAGATGTCTTCTCCCTCCTGAGGTGTGGATTATAGTTTGTGTTTCCCTTTTTTTCCCCCTTTAGCCCTTGAAGCATTTCACACCCTGCTGGGCAAATGCCCAGAAGTAATCAGACTGACTGAACACGGGGAAACGAAGACAAAAGAAAAGGCTGGAAGCTACTGTTCTTCTCCCAGCTGGCACCGCCAGCTCCTGAGGGCTCAGCCACCACAGCCCACGTTTGTGACAGTACCTGTACGCTCTGGGTGTGTGCAGCCCTTGCGTCCTGCGGCAGCCTGGAGCTGCAGGCTCAGATATCCACCGCGAGCTCCTGGATCCTCCAGGACAAAGCCAGCTCTCCCTGCTGCTCCCGTGTTGCGCTGCCTGTGGAGCAGGGAGGGAAGGAGAGGCACACAGGTTAGCACAGTGGCAGTGCACGAGCTGCCAGGCGTCACCCATCTGACCCGCACCAAAGAGGAAATCTTAATTTTCAGAACTTCCCATCATGCCACACAAGACACTGAAGCCGTCCAAATCTGGAAGGGATAGCCTGGCATGATGCCTCCCCAGGTCATATCTTACATCAAGAGTTCTTTTCCTCCTGCACAAGGCTCTATATCCTACTTGGACAGATATACAAATATCTATAGAAACTACAGATATTCAATAAGCCATCTTAAATCATAACAGCCAGGCCTCTGTACGACCGTGCTTAACTCCTGCTCAGCTCACGCCATCTCCCCGTTCCTCAGGCATCAGAAACCACTGAAACTCCCGGGTTTTCCTGGGGGCTGCCTGCCTGCAGCTGCCCTCCTCTCACCAACGGGGCCACCTGCCAGGCTCCCCAGGGCACAGCAGCCTCCAAGGGGAGCATTCGTCTGTTTGAGAGGTGAAGGAAAGCCTGGGGAAAAAAAAAGCTCAGCGACACTGTGGCTCTGAAGGTGCAAGAATCATTACCCTGGAGACGTGCAGCTCACCTGGTTCATGCTGAGCACGCTCCCTGCTCGCTTCACCTGAGCGTTCAGCTGGAGAGATCCATTTCCACGCGCTGGGCTGGGTCCGTCTCCGTCCCTGCTGCGAGAAGGTGTTCGGGGGGATGCCGCTGCCCGCTCAGCAGACGCTTCACACACTCTGCCAGCAGCAGGGGCAGCCTTTGAGGCCACACCAGCCTGGCACAGAGTCGCTGAGCCATTCTGACTGTGTTAACAGCACCACTGATGAATCCTCAACCTGAACCCCAAATTCACCAGAGCAGTTCTTCCCCAATTTTCTGCTAACAGCTGTACACTGCAGCTCCTCTGCTGTTTCCCACCTACAGATGTGTGCCAGCACAGGAATATCAGTGTATTTTTTTCCTCCACATCTGTCTGATAACGTTGGCTATAATGTTGACATTGTCACGACTATTAAGTCATCCACGCTAAAATGAAATAAACCTCCTACTTTGAAGCACTAAATTCTCTACCAAAGCAAGTGTCTTACTGCTGTCTGCTTGGCCATACTGGGCAGCTTATTTTCATTCGGACAAATAAAATGAGCTTTTCCAGTACAAAACCCCTCTCCAGCAGCAGAGCACGTACCACGAGTACCTCGGCCAAGAGAAGCGCCCCCGCCAATGCCCGTCAGCGGCCCCCCCGAACCCGCCAGCCCCCCCGAGCCCACAGCCCGGGAGCCCCGCACCGGAAACACCGCGGAAAACCCCGCCGGGGCGGCGCCGCCATCGGGGCGCCGTGCGGGCAGCGCCGCAAGCGGACCGCGAGCCTCGAGTTCCCGGCCCTCTTTGTCGCCGTCTTGGGAAGGTCACCCGAGCCACTCCCGAGACGGCGGCGGCTGCAACTCCTCGGCAGAGTGAGGCGGCTCTGCCACGGCCTGTCGGCGCCCGCCCAACACCCGCCCGCCCGCGGCGCCGCTGAGCCCACAGCCCGCGTGCTCGGCACTGCGTACCTCACGGAAAATCCCGCTGCGGCCTCGGGGTGCCCAACAGCCAGTCTGGGGCACGGACCGCGCGGCTCCTTTCTCCCGCCCCCGTTGCCGCCATCTCGAGAAGGGGTCAAGGCCAAGCGCGTCCCGGCCGAGCCGCTCCCGAGGTCGCGATCGCGCCTGCGCCGCGGCAGAGACGCGTCATGGCCGCCGCCCCCCGGCTGCTGCCGCGCTCTGTGGCGGGCGGGGAAGGCGGGCAGAAAACCAGCTGCGATGCCCTCAAAAAGCCTCTAAAATAAATGCCAAACGCCTGCCTCTTACTCAACAAGAACCAAACAAGCCCCCTTCCTTTAAAACCATATTGAAATATATTTTATATTTCTATTTTTCATATTTACATTTACATGCATATTGATACCGGATATGGATGTGTTAGGCAATTGATATAGTATATTACGTCTATTCCTATTATTGATATTTGTTTATCTTTTCTGTTTTCATAAATATCTTTATATATCGACTGCATATTTCTATACTTAGATTTATATTTATATACCACTTCTATTATTCCAGATAAAAACCCCGTCTCTAAACAAATAAATACAAAAACCTCCTTTCCTTTAAACGACATAGAAATATTTTTATTTATACTTTGTAAAATTACTTTCATATTTATATATATTGTTTCTTTTGACGCATTATATTAATATTTATATACAAGATATATGAAACTCGAAAAACATAATTAAATGATTACTTAAATTATTTACCACATCTACTGCTGCAACTAATTTTTTTCTTAGAGCTTTAAATTTTAAATATATCTGTAAGTATTTAAGACATATTTCTGTACTTACATTTCCACCTTTATACTGTTTGTATTTATAATTTTTATAGTCAAAACCTTGCCAACTGGCAAATAAAAAATCTGCTTTAACTATTTTTATAAAAATATTTCTATTTATTATCTTCATAAGTATGTTTATAATGTGTTAAATATTATATGATAACATATTGATGTACTGTAATTCAAAACATTTTTTATATAGTATTATATTAAAATACTACATATACAGTATTACTTGTATTATGTATTGTATCAATTTTTATTTTTCTATATTTATGAATATTTTCTTTATACAAGTCTGCATATATTTGTCATGCATTTCTATATTTATATTTGGATTGGGGTTTCGTTTCTATTTATAATCTATACTTTTATATAGCTAAAAACATATATAATACCCTGTATTAAAAAATATATCATATGGTAATATATAATGATTTATGTAACATGGATTTTTTTTACATATTTGATCTATATTTAAATTTTAAGTTTTTTATTCCTATTTCTATACATATATTTGTTTTGTTTAATTATCGTTATAGTCCTAATTGTACATTTATAATCCAATTCCTAAATAAAATGACAAAACAAACAGCACCGAATTCCCACCAATATGTTCCAAAACCGTCAAGATACCTCCAAGAGCCAAGCAACTGCCAGCGAAAAAACCACACAACACTCTTTTTGGTAACAATTCTCATCATGACAGGAAAATGGAACCAAAATAAAAGGAAACCCTATAGAGACACACACAGCAAATTACAAAAAGTACTAAAAAAAAGTCAAACCAATTTACTAAACTCCAAACAGTGCCACAGATCCTGAACGTTACTACAAAAAAAAACAAAAAACAAAAAAAAACAACAAAATTCTACCTTTCCACTAACTCAAAGAATAACCAATCCACTGTAAAAATAACTTTAAAAACCGAACTAATTAACGAAATGGAAAAAAATTTAACCACTAAAAACTAAGAAAATAACTACCCAAATAAATACATACTTTAAAAACCCACCATATAAATACCCATGTTCCCAAAAAAAAACCCCCTGATAAACAATACTCAAATACATTAAAAGACAACAACAACAAAAAAAAAGAAAATAAGGAAACCAACAATAAGAATAATCACAAAATGCAAGTAAACTTAAATCTGACACAAAAAAATTATTCCCAACTGAATAAACCCATAGTGCCTCAAGCTATCAAAATAAAAATACCACCTAGAAACAAATACAAAGACTAAAGACAAACGTAACCATAAACAATGTCTCCCAAGTGATCCGTAACCATAAAACATACACTCCAATCAAACAAACCGAATAAATAAAAGCCCTGGAAGACGATAAACACACATGCAATTATCGAGATTAAAAACCCGCCGCTATGAACGACACGACGCTACTTCAAGCCCCACAAAACAAACACTACACCCTCACGCTAATAAAAGCTGCCGCAACAGAATTAAAATCCGAACCGCTGCTTCACGCTACGACCCGTAAAAACCATTGCGCGCCTTTGAAAACACAATACCCCGGCAAAAAAAAAAACAAAAACAAAAAACAAAACAAAAGAAAAACCAAAAAAACACACCACCCAAAATCCGACTACAAAACTGAATCCAAAACAAACCTTTATCATCCCTACCAGCACCGAGAACCGTACCACTCAGGAAGAACACCGTATCCCTTAGCGTACAGCCGCTGCAAACCGAACACAACGATGCAATCAATGCCTACAAAGCGTCTCCGAACCACGGCACCGCCGAACTGTGAGCGGCCGAACGCCGCGCTCGCTGCCGGCCCCGGACGGAGCGCGGCTCCCGGCAGGAAAGCGGCTCCTCCGGTGGCGCCTCCGGCACGCGGCGCCGTTCCGGGGAGCCCCGCCCGCTGCCCCTGCCCGCCGGGGCCGGCACCGGGCCCGGGGCTACCGGCGGCGCCCGAGCCCGCGCCCAGACCGGACGGAGCGGCCGGCACCGCCCGGGCCAGCGCAGCAGCGCCCGCGCCGCCTCTGCCGCCCTCGGCCGGCCCGGCACGGCTCCCCTCGGCTCCGCACGGCTCGCACCGGCGCGGCTCCGCCACTGCCGCCCTCGGCCGGCCCGGCCGCGCCAAATCCCCCGTGCGCCCCGGCAGCTGCCCGGGCCGTGCCAGCGGCGCTCCCGAGCGAGAACGTTCCGGGCCGGGCCGCGGGCATGAGCAGCGCCCTCCGATGCAGCGGCACAGCCCCATTGCAGCCCTGCAAACGCTGCCAGAGCTGCGGCTTCCCGCAGCCCAACCCCGAAACTGACGCTGCCGGCGGGGCTCACCTCACTTCAACAAGGGCAAAGAAATGCCTTCTCCCCTTCAGTTTCGTCCCCTACGAGAGCAGAAAAGAAGGGGCGCTCCTCAAATGAAAGCCTTCGACTGATGGGAAAGGGCGATTTCGACCTCCATTCCAACCCTTGAAAAGGAGGGACACCAGGGCTGCCCCCTCCATTTAAACCCGAGGGTGATGAAAATGGGGTGGCTGCCTTCAAATCCAACCCATAATACCACAAGAATACTTTTCCCATTCCCCTTAAAATAGAACGCAGGGATTCCCTGTCACCCCCGGGATACCCGTAACAGCCTGGAAAAGGCAGCTTTTCCTGCAATCAACACCCTTAAAACCACAAGTGAAGAGGGATCCCCTCAGCTCAAACGCAGACAATAAAAGAAGAGTAGCTGCTTCCTTCTCCTTAATCCCTTTTGTCCTCATAAGGTCCACTTTTGTTCCTGGGGATCCGGGGAGGGACTGGCGAGATGAAATTGCAAAGGGGAAGGAGAAAATTCCCCGCTCCAAACCCACATGGGCTCACCTGTTCGGCTGCTGCTCCCCGGCACAAAGATTCGTCCCTCGGCGCCTCCTTTAAGCGCTGCTCCACGTATCCAAGCGCGGATCCAGGTGTTCCCCCCGACCCTGTGAGAAGCTCCCGCAGTCCTTCCATGAGACAGCGCCGGGAGCGCCCCATAAACCCCTCCACTCAGCAGCTCCACGCTAAAGGGAGCTGAGGCAAAGCCTCCCCCTAAAACAGCCTCGCCCCGGCAGGAGCGGGCCCCTCATCATCCTCACACTCACACCTGGGCTGCTCCGAGCCCCCACCATCCTCACACTCACACCTGGGCTGCTCCGAGCCCCCACCATCCTCACACTCACACCTGGGCTGCTCCGAGCCCTCATCATCCTCACACTCACACCTGGTGGTATTCCGAGCCCCCATCAAATGCCTTTGCCATTTTAATTCAAAGCGCCAACCCTGCAGTCCACTTCCCAGCCCCACAGTGATATCAGCTGCGCCCCAAGAGTTGCCATGACAGGCGCAGGCAATATTCTAGCATCAACGGGGTATTCAGTCACAAGCTTGCAGCCCCCTTTTCCCACTCCACACATCCTGTTCTACTGTTAGTCGCAATACCCAGCCCCTGCATCCATGTCAAGGCCTACAGTGATCTCGGCGCAAGAACACTCCAGTCCCTTTACCAGCCTTAAGGTCGCTGTGATGTGTTAAGCCGCAACTCTAGTCCCACATAGATTACAAGATCAGGCCCAGTGATTTCAGCCTTTTCAGATCTTGACCCACAAGCTTTATTTCACTGCCAGCTCTCTTCTTCCAGTTCCAGCTCTGTGTTTCTCCAGCTTGAAATGGCAGCATCTTCCCTTGGCTCCAGGTCGGCAACAATTCAGCTCCCGCACGAGCCTCTGGAAGCCCGCCCCACCATCCATCCCTTTACCAACCCCAAGGTTGCTGTGATGTGTTAAGCCGCAACTCCAATCCCATAATGATAACAAGCCCAGGCCCAGTGATTTCAGCTCTTTCAGCTCTTGACCCACAAGCTTTATTTCACCATCTCTGTGCCAGCCCTATAGCTCCTATGTTGTGCGCAGCCCCGATCCCTGACCCGCATTGATGAAAACTCCAGGCGCAGTGATTTCAGCTCTTTCAGCTCTGGACCCACAAGCTTTATTTCACTGCCAGCTCTCTTCTTCCAGCTCTGTGTCCCATTCTGCGATTTGTCCTCAGATCCACAGTGAGAATCCCTTATAGCAGTGACTGTTTCTGCAGCACTGCAGTCCCCACCCCGTCCCCAGTGATTTCAGCTCCAGTCCCACAAGCTTTATTTAACTGCCAGCTCTTCTCTTGCACTTCCTGCTCCACATCTGCACAGTAGTGCCACACAATACTACTTCTGCTTCTCAGGACTGGATCTTTGTTTTAGCTCTGGTTCTTGCGCTCAGATCACAGCCCTTACAGCAATTTCAATTCCAACCATGCAGTTCACCTCCCCGCTCCACAATCCCTATCCCAGCTCCACAGGAGTTTTACACCAAACCCTACCATATTTCTGTCTCCTCCAGCTCTGCTGCCTCAGCTCCAGCTCCTCAGCTTCCTACTGGCTGCAGCTAAAAGCTGCTCATGCTTTTCACTGCACCTTGGGGCTGTTGACAAGGCCACAAATCAGTTACTGCCATCCCTTCAATTTCAATATCTCTAGAAGCTGTCCCATCCACCCACCCACCCCTAAGTGGCAACCCTAAGTGGCATCCCAACTCTGGGGACACTGGAGGCCTGAAGCTCAACATCCACCTTGCCCCTCACCCTGGCTCTCAGCCCAGCACCTGCACAAGGGCCCCCTCACCTCCCCTCAGGCAGCTCCAGGGGCTGGGAATAGCCACTGGACTCCTGCCCCCCATCCCAAAAGGCACTGTCGGGCTGGTTCTCGGGCCCTAGAACCCTCTGAGCCCCCACACCCTCAGCCCCTCGTTGGCACCACGGGGCAGGGGCTGGGAACCCCCAGGCATAACCTGCAGGCCCTGTGCTGCAGCTCCATGCCTTCCTCCCATGGCATTTATCTAGCCTCAGTATTTCCACCACTCCACACGGTTTTGGGCCTGACTCATGCCAAAATCATTATTCCACACCCTGGGGTTTTATGTCCCCACTGCTCTCACAACTGGTGTTTCAGCCCCAGTCCCACAACCCTTACCGAGTTAACATGAGACATCTAGTAAAGAAAACAAATCAAACCAAAAAGATGTATTAAAACGGGCAATAATAAAATAACACAATTAAGAAAAAAAACATCACAACTAAAACCAAAATAAAGTAATAAAAAACAAAAAGCAAGCTTTATTCTGCGTATTCTGAACATTTCTTTAAATCCAGAAACGGCGAAGCGGCTACTTCCCAGCCCCCAGTGACAGCAGGCGGTCCGTCCGTCCCCCGCCCCCCCCCGCGCCACTCCAGGCCCCACATCAGCCGCCAGCTACCCGAGCCACGCAGGGCGCGGCAGAAAGAACTGGACACGGCCGGCCCCCAGACACCGCCGCAGGCGCCGCGTCCGTGCTCACCGGCGCTCCCCGGATCAGCTGCCGCGGGGGGCCCGTCCTGGCGCAGCGCCGCTCCTCGGATCGCGCATCCGCAGCTCCCGTCGCTCCCCGCTTCACCGCCCAACTGACGCCATTGCTGCACCAACGCACGCTATTTATGCCCCGCGGGCGGACAGCCAGCCAATCACAACCCGAGGCAGCGCCTGCCGGCTCCACCAATCCCAGCCCGCCCATTCCCGCCGCGCTCGGCCCCGCGACTCCCCGCGGTCCCCTCAAGCGCTGCTCCCGCCGCCGCCATTGCAGTGGCCGCGTCCGTCCGCTCCCCGCCGCCTGCCCGTTTCCCTGGACCAGAACCTGACCCCGACCAGGACCTGAACTGGAAGCTCCCGGCCGCCCTTCCCGTCCGCAACAGCTCCTGCCGAGGCAGCGGCAGCGGGGACGCTGCTCCGCCGGCTCCCAAAGCGGCGGTGGCGGGAGCGGCGCCTCAGACGTACGGGCGAGCGGGGCCAGTCTGAGGGGTCCAGCCGCGACTGAGCGGGCTGAGATTGGCGGGACCGCTTCCGGTTTGAAAGGGCGGCTGTGATTGGACAGGGCCGACGGAGAAAGGCGGGCCGTGATTGGCGGGTTTGGGAGCCGTCAGGCTCTTTCTTTTAAACAATGTTTAAATATATATATCCTTATGTTTTCATATTTATATTCACATTTATATTTAAAATATATAATAATGTATATTGCTTACTTAAACATTTATCTTTATCAATGTCAAGTTATAAAGAAATTTATATTCTATATTGCATCTACTCCAAGCACTTATTTATATATTTTTATACATATTTTTATATATTGGTTATATATTTCTGTGTTAAGATTTTTACATCTGTAACAGTTGTATTATTTAAAATAAAAACCCTGCCTCTACTTAAATAAAAGTCAAAAAATTCCCTTTCCTTTAAAATATATCTACCTATTTTTATATTTATATTCTCATTTATAATTCATATTGCCATACAATGTTATTTATAGTCCATATTACAATTCTGAATTTTACTCACATATATTTATAATTAAATTTCTATTCATAGATTAGTAAACTGTCTATATATATATATTATTCATTTCTATATTAAGATTCACAATTTTATAATACTTAAAATATTTCAACAAAAAACCCTGCCTCTAACCAAATAAAAACCAAAGACACCCCTTAATATACACAATATCTGAAATTCTATTTTCCCTCATATCTTCAGTTTTAGTGTATTCAAAAAACAGGCTGCTAGAAAACGAGCTGCATTGCAAAGGACCAAAACTTGCTAAAACTAAGCTCACAGATGTTGCAAAAGCAGGGGAAAAAGACGAGGAGGAAGACAAAAATCGGAGGGGAAGATATGAGGCACATGGCATGGATAATTTAAAAAAAAAGAAAAAGAAAAAAATCTTTCCCAAAGTCAAAGCCATCAAAAGGCATGGCATGCCATCAAGGCCAGGGACAGGCACCAAGGATTCGTCTATTGGTCCGGAGTGAAATCGCAAGATCCCTTTTCTCTTAAGAAAATGAAATTTCATTTCCTTTCGGGAAAGGAAAAGGAATCTTGCAAGCCTAAAAAGAAAGGCTTACAAACACTCTGGAAAGGAGATAGGATCAAATAAAATGCAATTGAAAAAAAACCTCAAAAAAAACAAAAAATCAGGAGTTTTAGTGTCTTCAAAAAATAGGTTGTGAGGAAATCAGCTGCATTGCAAAGGATCAAAACATGCTTAAACGAAGCTCCCAGATGTTGCAAAAGCAGGGGAGAAAGTCAAGGAGGAAGACACAACTTAGGGGGCAAGATATGAGGGACATGGCATGGACACTCCATAAAACAACAAAAAAAGAACAAAATCTTTCCCAAAGTCAAAGCCATCAAAAGGCATGGCATGCCATCAAGGGCAGGGACAGGCACCAAGGATTCCTCTGTTGGTCCCCATTGAAATCGCAAGGTTCCTTTTCCCTTCCCGAAAGGAAATTATATTTTGCATTTCTCTCTAATAACATAAAAATAAACCCACCCCCTTCTTTTTAAAGATACTGTAATTTTTAATTTATACTTTTTATAATTATATTCATATTTTTATTTCATGTTTCTTTTGACTTATTCTATTATTAATTATTTAGAATATAGATAATATTCTAAATTTATATTTAAATGATTATTTAAATCATTTATTATATCCACCGTTGCAACTAATCTTTTCTTATATTCCTAAATTTTATATATCTGTCTGTATTTATCACATTTTTTATACTTAAACTTCTACCTTTATTTTTTTAATATTCATTATTTTTATAGTAAACCCCTGGCTTTTGGCAAATATAAAACCTGCTTTTTTTGAGTATTTTAAAAATATCTTTATTTTTATAATTTTCATATGGATGTAATCGTTTTTTAAATAGTATATGATAACATATTGTTCTGCTGTATTTATAAATATTTTATACATATTTCCTATAACATGTTATAATACTATATATACAGTATTACTTGTATTAATCATTGAATACTATATATACAGTATTACTTGTATTAATCATTGTATCAATTTTTATTTTTCTATAATTATGAATATTTTCTATTTCTATATATGTCTGCATATATTTGTCATACATTTCTGTCTTTATATTTTGATTGTGGTTTCGTTTCTATTTATAATCTCTATTTTTGTATATCTATAAACAAATATAATACCCTACCCTGTATTTAAAAATACTATATCCTAGTGTAATATATAATGATTTACACTACATGGATTTTTTATATATGTATTCGGTCTCTATTCAATTTTAAGTTTTTATTCCGATTTCTATACATATCTTTGTTTTGTTTAATTATAGTTATAATTTTACATTTAAAGTCCAATTCCTAAATAAAATGACGAAACAAACAGCATCGAATTGCCACCAATATCTTCAAAAACATCAAGCTAAAAAACCACACAATGCTCTTTTCCATAACAGTCCTAATCACATCAGAAAAATGGAACCAAAATAAAAGAAAACCCTATAGAAACACGCACAGCAAATCACAAAAACTACTTAGAAAAAAAATCAAACCAATTTACTAAACTCCAAAGAGTTCCACTGACCCTGAACATTATTTAAAAAAAACAACTAAAACACAACCTCTACACTAACTCAAAGAAGAACCAATACTCCGTAGAAATAATTTTAAAAACCGAACTAATTAACGAAGTGGAAAAAAATCTTAACCACTAAAAACTAAGAAAATTCCTACCCAAATAAAAAAACTATTTAAAGAGACCCACCATATAAATACCCACGTTCCCAAAAATTAAACTAATAAACTGCAATCAAATACATCAAAGGACAAAAAAAAAAAAAAAAACCAACAACAAAAACAAAAAAAACCCCACCAAAACCAAAACCAAATAAACTTAAATTTACAACAAAAAAATTACTCCCAACTGAATAAACCAATAGTGCCTCAAGCTATCAAAATAAAAATACCACCTAGAAACAAACACAAAGCCTAAAGACAAACGTAACCATAAACAATGTCTCCCAAATTACCCGTAACCATAAAACATACACTACAATCAAACAAACCGAATAAATAAAAGCCCTGGAAGACGATAAACACACAGGCAATTATCAAGACTTAAAACCCGCTGGTATGAACGACACGGCTCAAGCCCCCCAAAACAAACACTACACACTCACGCTAATAAAAGCCGCCGCAACAGAATTAAAATGCGAACCGCTGCTTCACGCTACGACCCGTAAAAAGCATTGCACGCCGGAGAGCCCCGCCCGCTGCCCCTGCCCGCCGGGGCCGGCACCGGGCCCGGGGCTACCGGCGGCGCCTGAGCCCGGAGCGGACGGAGCGGCCGGCACCGCCCGGGCCGGCGCAGCAGCGCCCGCGCCGCCTCTGCCGCCCTCGGCCGGCCCGGCACGGCTCCCCTCGGCTCCGCACGGCTCGCACCGGCGCGGCTCCGCCACTGCCGCCCTCGGCCGGCCCGGCCGCGCCAAATCCCCCGTGCGCCCCGGCAGCTGCCCGGGCCGTGCCAGCGGCGCTCCCGAGCGAGAACGTTCCGGGCCGGGCCGCGGGCATGAGCAGCGCCCTCCGATGCAGCGGCACAGCCCCATTGCAGCCCTGCAAACGCTGCCAGAGCTGCGGCTTCCCGCAGCCGAACCCCGAAACTGACGCCGCCGGCGGGGCTCACCTCACTTCAACAAGGGCAAAGAAATGCCTTCTCCCCTTCAGTTTCGTCCCCTACGAGAGCAGAAAAGAAGGGGCGCTCCTCAAATGAAAGCCTTCGACTGATGGGAAAGGGCGATTTCGACCTCCATTCCAACCCTTGAAAAGGAGGGACACCAGGGCTGCCCCCTCCATTTAAACCCGAGGGTGATGAAAATGGGGTGGCTGCCTTCAAATCAAACCCATAACACCACAAGAATACTTTTCCCATTCCCCTTAAAATAGAACGCAGGGATTCCCTGTCACCCCCGGGATACCCGTAACAGCCTGGAAAAGGCAGCTTTTCCTGCAATCAACACCCTTAAAACCCCAAGTGAAGAGGGATCCCCTCAGCTCAAACGCAGACAATAAAAGAAGAGTAGCTGCTTCCTTCTCCTTAATCCCTTTTGTGCTCATAAGCCCCATTTTTTTTCCTGGGGATCCGGGGAGGGACTGGCGAGATGAAATTGCAAAGGGGAAGGAGAAAATTCCCGGCTCCAAACCCACACGGGCTCACCTGTTCAGCCGCTGCTCCCCGGCACCAAGATTCGTCCCTCGGCGCCTCCTTTAAGCGATGCTCCACGTATCCAAGCACGGATCCAGGCGTTCCCCCCGACCCTGTGAGAAGCTCCCACAGTCCTTCCATGAGCGCCCCACAAACCCCTCCACTCAGCAGCTCCATGCAAAAGGGAGCTGAGGCAAAGCCTCCCCCTAAAACAGCCTCGCCCCAGCAGGAGCGGGCCCCCATCATCCTCACAGCTCACACCTGGGCTGCTCCGAGCCCCCACCATCCTCACAGCTCACACCTGGGCTGCTCCGAGCCCCCACCATCCTCACACTCACACCTGGGCTGCTCCGAGCCCCCACCATCCTCACACTCACACCTGGGCTGCTCTGAGCCCCCTATTTTTCATATTTATATTCGCATTTATATTTAGAATTTATATTACTGTACAATAAAAATTATATTGTATATTGCATCTCTTCATGTTACTTACATAGATTTCTATTTCTATTCATAGTTTGATATTATATCTTTATATCTCTATATATTTATTATATATTTCTGTATGTCGATTTACATTTCTATAGTACTTATATTATTTAAAATAAAACCCCTGCCTCTAACGAAATAAAAAGCAAAGGCACCCCTTTATTTAAACCCCATTTAAAATTTTAAAATTAATTTTGTTTGTCATAATTCTATTCACATCTATATTTGTAATTTTCATTTGTTTTATTTATAGATATTTTATATATTGGAGAGAATACCTTTTTATATAATAATAGATATATTCTTTTGACACAATATATTTTTAACTTATATTTATATATATTACATATTTATTGATATCGACATATATATGATATATTTGGATTTCTATTTTTATATTTTTTATTAAATCTCCAGCCTATACCCCAATAAAAGCCAAACAATCCCCAATTTATTTAAACTGTATTTAAACATAAATCCTGTCACAGCTGCATTGCACAGCAGTGCCCCAAGCGAATCTGACACTTGTTCATCTCCTGGACCTGAAACTGAACCCGCTCACCTTGATCGCACCTGGCAGAACCGTTTTCGTACCTTTTTCTGGCATTTCTTGTTTTTTTTTCTTGAGTTTTTGTGGCCTTTATTGCCTCTCTTTCTTGCCTTGTTTCTTGGGTCTTTTACTCCCTTTTTCCTTGATTTTTTTCTGGCATTTCTTGGGTTTTTTCTTTGTTTCTTCTTGCCCATCTTGGTGTTTTTTCTGGTTTTATCTTGCCCCCTCCTTGGGTTTATTTTTTCTTTTTGTTTTTTTTTTTTTCTGGATTTTTTCTTCCCCATCTTGGTTTTTTGTTCTGATTTTATTTCTTGCCCATCTTGGGGTTTTTCCCTGGTCTGTTTTCAGGGATTTTTCTTGCCCATCTTGGGGTTCTCTTCTGGGCGTTTTCTTGCCCATCGTGTTGTTGTTGTTGTTTGGGTTTTTTTGTTTGTTTGTTTTTGGTTTTGGTTTTTTTTTTCTGTTTTTTTTCTTTTTCTGTGGTATTTCTGGGATTTTTCTTGCCCATCTTGGTTTTTTTTGGGGGGGGTTTTCTCACCCATCTCGAGTTTTTTTTCTGTGGGTTTGTTTTTTGTTGGTTTTTTTTTTTCTTTATCTTTTTTTTTTTTCCCCTTGGTTTCTCCTTGCCCTCCTGGTTTTTGATTTTTTTTTTGTCTGTCTTCCTTCCTTCCTCCCTTCCTGTCCTTCCTTCTTTCTTCCTTTCAGTTCCTTTCCTTATTTTCTTTTTTTCTTTTTCTTTCTTACTTTCTTTCTTTCTTTCCCTGTATTTCTAATCTTGGTTTTCCTTTCTAGCTTTAGAATAAAAAAGCAGCAGTAGTAACTTTCAGGCTACCTGGGAGTAAAAAAAACTCCAAAACGAAACTGATTTAAAGAAAACTATTTATTCCCTGGGAGCCTGAAATTTTCTACTGCTGCACATGACATAGAGCTTTTAATTCTTCTTATAGAGAGTTGATATTTTCTACTTTCTTTATACAGCGCCCCCTGCCGTCTGTCCCGGAGCACTTCAGGCACAGCGATCCCTGCCGCCTGCACAGGCGCACTGCAGGCACAGCGATCCCTGCCGTCTGCACAGGCGCACTGCAGGCACAGCGATCCCTGCCGTCTGCACAGGCGCACTGCAGGCACAGCGCTGCGGCGTTGTTCGGTTCTGTTGAATGAAACTCGGCTGAATTCGGCTTGGTTCGGCTCTTGGTCTAAAGTCGTTTCGGTTCGGCTCTTCGGCCGAACTCGGCATGGTTCGGCTAAACTCGGTCATATTGGGCACATTGGTCTAAATGCGGCCAGTGCCGGCTACACTCGGCTATCGGTTCCAGTCGGCTATCATGGTCTCTTGGTGTAAACTGGGCTATTTTGGGCCGCCCTGGGCTCTTCGGTTCAAGTCGGCTGTTTTCGGCCACCCTCGGCTCTTCGGGTAAACTCGGCTGTTTCCGGCCACACTCGGCTCTTCGGCTCTTAGGAACAATTCGGCCCGGCTCGGCTCCCTCAGGGCGGGAAGGCGGCCGTCAGAGGACCCCGGCACAGCGAGGCGTTTAACCCAGATGCCTGGCACAAACCCGCCAAAATACGCCCGCCCGCGGTGCCACTGAGCCCACAGCATGTGTCGGGTACACATGAAATGCCACAGAAAAATCCGTCGGGGCCGCCATGACGTCGGTATTCCATGCAGGCAGTCCAGTTACACCCATCCCGGTCCTCCACTTCCCCGCCCTTTTCGCCGCCATGCTGAGAAGGTCAATTAAAAGTCCGCGACATCCGCGACGCGCCACTCCCAAGGTGGCGGCCTCTCGGTGCAGGGCTGCAGTACCGCGCTCTGCCCACAAGGCGGCAGCACTGCCGCACGCCCCAGCCGGGGGCGCAGCGCGCCTCGGGGCTGCGGGCAGGGAAGGCGGCGAAAAAGAACAGGGGCGGCCCCCGCCGAAAACTGCTCTGAAATAAATGCCCCAAAACAACGGGGAAGAGGAAAAATAAACTTCTGCCTCTAATCTAATAGGATAAAAGACAAAACAAAACAAAACACAACACAAAAAAAAAAAAAAACCCAAACAATTTCTTTTAAAAAATATTTAGGTATTTTTTAAAATATTTTTTCATATTAATATTCACATTTCTATTTACAATGTATATTGATGTACACTGTCCATTTATACATTTCTTTTTATAAATACATTTCTATTCCATATTGCATATATCCCTAAAACTTAAATTTATTTGTGTATTTTTATACATATTTTTACATAATAAGTATATATTTCTGTTACGATTTTTACTCCTGTAACACTTGGATTATTTAAAATAAAACCTTTGCCTCCATCCAAATTAAAGCCAAAAACAACCCTTTTCTTCTCAACTGTATTTAAATATTTTTTAAAATTCTATTTTTCAGGTTCATATTCACATTTACATTTAAAATGTATACTTATGTATACTGTTATTTGCATTCTTCATTACATCTCATCCTATTATTTGTTTTTCTTTATATTTTGTGTTTATATATATATTTAGATCTTGATTGTATATCTCAATATTTAGAAATATATGACAATAATATCTACATTCGTATTATTTAAAATAAAAACCCTGCCTCTAACACAATAAGAATAAAAAAACCCACAACCCTTTGTTTTAAACAATATTTAAATAGATTTTATCCTAATGTTCAATGTTTATGTTCATATTTGTATTTATAATGTATATTAATGTATATTGCTTACTTATACATTTATCTTTACCAATGTCAAGTTAGAAATAAATTTATATTCTATATTACATCTGATGGGAGTAGTTATTTATATTTTTTATATATTTTTATTCATATTTTTTATATTTGATTAAATGTTTCTGCGTCAAGATTTTTACTTCTGGAAGACATATATTATTCAAAATAAAACCCCTGCCTCTACTTAAGTAAAAGCCAAAACATTCCATTTCTTTTAAACTATATTTACATATTTTGATATTTATATTCCCATTTATAATTTATATTGCCGTATAATGTTATATATATTCTATACTACAACTCTTCATATTACTTACATATATTTATATATAAATTTATATTCATACTTTAGCAATTTCTCTTTATATATTTATTATATATTTCTATCTTAAAATCCACATTTCTATATTACTTATATTACTTAAAATAAAACTCCTGCCTCTAACCAAATAAAAACCAAGGACACCCCTTTATTTGAACCAGATTTAAAATTTAGGAAGTAAATTTATTTTTCAAAATTATAATGATATTTATATGGATATTTTTATTTATTTTATTCATAGATATTATATATATTAGAGAGAATACCTTCTAATATAATAATAGATATATATTTTCTGTATTATATATTTTTTTACTTATATTTATTTAAATTAAATAAATATATACAAATATATATACAAAAACAATCTGATAAGAGACTAAGAACTTTTTCAACAGATAACCACAGTACTAATTTCAGACTTGGAAAAATATTTAGGCGTAATCACTACCACAAAATTAACCCAAAGTAGAAAAATTACCAGAAAACCAACAAAACGAGCTAAACTCATTTCTGAGCACCACAGTCCTTCCTCACTCACAATATGCAATTAATTCTCTCCTGCCATTTACATCCCCAGCATCATCCCATGCTGAGCATTCCTGGCACCAGAAGTCACTCGGAGCCAATTAACATCCAGCTTTCCCTTCCTCAGGACTGTGTGCTTTCTGTGTCTTTATGCACACAAGGAGCAGCTGTCAGACCCACCTCTCAGCAGCCTAACGAGCACCCAGATGTTCTCTCCAGGTTCAGGGGCTGCTCACAGTGAGGCAGCTTTCAATCCAGCCAGGATTGCCTCGCTTCTTCCCTGGCAGTAGCCTTGCACAATTACCTCAGCTGGAAGTCAGACCCCACTCCCTGAATTCTCATCTCCGCCTTTAAGTAATGCGTTGTGTGGAAGACTGTGCAGCAGTTTCTGAAAGAAAGTGACTTCAGGAGAAATGGGAAATTCATGGTCTCCAGTTTCTCAGTTAGTTGGTGAGTGTCAGGGGTCATCTAATAACAGCACCATCAACAGTTTCAGCACTACCTCTGTGCAACCAATACTTGTTAGGACATGAAGTGCAGTGCTGTCATGGCTAAAGTGAAGAGAAGTGCTGTCACGGCTAAACGCTTTCAGGGATCAGGGACATGGGGAGGAAGCAGGAAGGCAGGAGATCAGGAGTTTCACAGTGCCTCTCACCATAGCTCTGTGCCAAGTACTTGACACTGGCAGGGGTCCGTGCACAAATCACAAACAGGGCAGGGCTGCTGGGAACATCCTTGAGCCGTTTGATTTTCCAGCATCAGCCTCATTCCATGGTTATAGCAATGGGAAGATGCCACCAGCTCACATCCCAGGCAGCAGACCAAGAACTCAATGTCACAACTCACTTTATCAGTTTTTTGCCCAATCACACAAAGCAAAAGCACATTGACAGTAGCTCTATCCAACCACTGTAAGCACAGGTACCTTTGCTTAAACAATGCTTGCTTATTTCAAATACAATACCTGCTTGTGAGCCTTAAACACAATGCACAGAGCTCCAGTATTAAGCCTAGAACTTCCTAATATCTTGCTAGATAAACTTCCTGTAGCTTAGGGAGTTATTCTAGGCGAGTGTTAATACACAGACCATTGTTCTATTTGTCCTTGCTTTTCCACAGTTTAAATAGTTTTTCTGCTGACCAATCTCATGGCTGCTGCTCAGCTCTGATCACAGTTCTGCTGTCTCTGAGGCCTGCCTTTTGCAGCTTTCCCAAACCCCTCTGATTTTACACATTCCCACAGTACTCAGTGCTGGATGAACCCTAGTGCAGAAACAGAGGAAGCAGGATTTAGAGTGAGTCTACTCACCCAAAGTACTGGGAAAGAAACTCCCTATCAGATGAGTTCTGCAGACCACAGACAGGAGCAAATGCAGTTACAATGGGTTACGCCTGAGAACTGTGCTCACATGCAGTTTCCCTGGGGGGTTTTGGCCCTGCTAGCAAACGTCACCCTTGGAAGCACATGAGCAGAAACAGATGGGTCCCCCAGCGAGCACCTTGATAAGATAACCCTCACAAAAAAACCATTCCATCCCCTGTGGTAAACTATAACTGCTGAACTGCCAGCTGATGGCATTGCTGCCCCAGGGCTCTGTGTTTGTAACTCTGCACACGTTGGGAGCGAGAGCAGCTGAGCTGACACTTTTCTATGGGGAGGAGCCTTCAGTTTGCACGTCCTTTTCAACCACTCCAAGCAAAGACACCGGCCCAGGGTTACAAGGAATAACAGCTGTGGAACTTCTCCTTGAAAATGCTACAGCTGAAATAAAGCTGCCAAGGTGTGCTGATATGAGCCATTCTTGTTTCTCACACAGAACCTGTCACAAAACTGAATGCTGCAACAGGAGCAGACAGCATGCCAAGTAGGCACTGCTGATCTGAAATGCATCCAAAATAACTAAACCTCCTGAGCCTGGAAATCCCGGCTTGAAATTCCATTACAATAAACTTTCCAGCACTGGCACTCTGGGATTTGGAAAGTAGAGTCTGTTGTCTTGGTCTTGTTAATTCCTTGATTTATCCTCACTTTTGTGTTCAGCCCCAAATAAGTCAGATTCTACTCAATTACAGTCTGAACTGGACAATATTTCCCTACTCAGCTGAGTGGTGTTCCATCACAGTGAAATAAAAAAAAAAGGCTACAAAGATGCAGCACAGGTCCAGGTCTTTTCTTTCCTTAGCTTGCTATGCCTACATTTTTATTACTACTCCATTTTCCTAGAAACCTACTTAGACTGGGAGAATACTACCAGTTACCTGCCTATCTGTGAAAGTTATCACAAAACCCAGAAGAAATAATCCAGATTAGGACCAAAACCAGCCCCCCCCAAAATTGCCACATCTTGCAGAAGAGAATTCCACCAATAAGCCTGCTCTGGTGCAGATATAGCAGGCAGAATTTTTTTCCAAGCAAAATACAGCTGGACCTTGACTAATCCTTCACATTGAAATGAAGTTGTATTTTTGTACCTGGGAAAACTCTAATAAGTATAGTCAAAGAAACTATTCTGATAGAGAAGGGAAATACCTCCTTTATTCACATGTTAAAAAGTCTTGGATTGGTTCCTCAACATTTTGGAATTCACTTCCAGTTTTCTTGCCCAGCACAGCAATCACTGCCAGTCTCAGTCACAGGTGCATTGACAGAATCCTAAAAGATGCTGAGGACCAGTCCTAAATTCATTTATGAGTTCAGTTCTGTTATCAGAAGGATAGCATCAGTTTTCTTTGTCCCTATCTAGTTTTCTTCCTCGATTTTCAATTTCCCAGAAGGGAAGCCCGAGACTCCCACATTTGTCCTTTCCTTACTGGAAGCCTCCTCAGGGAAGATGAGGCATTATCAGATGTCATTGCTTTCCTTGTCCTGGGGACCCTCAAACACCACCACAGTCTGATTACTTGTTTAGAGACAAAACCATTTGAATTAGTGCTAGGAACCTTGTCCCACTTCTATTGGACCTCTATTTCTGCTTCTCTTGTGTTTTTATTTCACCAGACTGCAACTCGTTCAGATTTGTTTGTCAGCAAACCTGGCATGTCAAAAAATTGTTCAACTGAGAAGTTCCATCTCAAAGTGCTTAGGCTATCAGATAACCCAGGCAATGTTTTACTCACACCCTGATAGTTAAAATTATTAAACTTGCATCCCACCTAGCATGTTGACACAGCATTACCAGGAAACAAAGTTCATTTTGTCTACACATGCAAAAATCATGAGGTGAAAGACGTGGCAGAGCATTTTGACTGATACAGCAAAGTTCTTACGACATAAAGTAGTGTGTGTGGTTTTCCTGGTTTTTTTTGTTGTTGCTGTATCTTTATTTTTTTAAATAATACACAAAATTCAGTCATTTGAGAAAATCATCAAAGAGTAATTGCCACACCAGCGCTATTTAGCACGTTCCTTTCTCCTTTTTTCCCTGACTGAAACCCACATCAAGTAATTACATGCAATTAAACATATTCTTTCCAATGCTTTTGCCTTGTTTTCTTTTTTCATTTCACTACAATTACTGTGAATTCTCTTTTACTCATCAACTTGCACTTTTCAAGCAAATTTTCATGCATTTTATGCATCAAAAGGGCCAATACCTCAAAGAGGAGGATCTTTGTAGCCTGCCCTGATGGAGGGCCATTTCATCCAAATCTCATCATTTTCATCCAAATCTGTTCTGCGCCTCATCAAGGCTCTGATAATGGGCTCTACACAGCAGAAATAGTCAAATTGCAGTTTGAACCAGAGAAATTTTTTTTATTTGCTGCAAAGTAGCAATTACACGAATCTTCAGCTACAAAAGGGAACCTCTCAAACAACAGTGCTGTAAATCAAGCAGTTTGTTCACTTGAGATAGGAACCTAATAAGAGAAAAATATTCTCCAAAAGAATTCATATCATCATTGAATTTTTAGGCTGTTTGAGATACAGACTGTGTCTGGATGCCTAAGGGGGTCTTAAGAGCTACACAGGCAGTGGTATGGTGCAAATAGCAAACACATGCGAGTCAGCACTGACAGACAGAAAGGGCAGGATCCCTGTCCTTTATCAAATCACTATGGATAGGATCTTCCTTGTCTCAAATATTTTAGGAGCACAAACACTCTTCAGCCTCCATTAAATAACATGGTATTGACTCCTCTCTATGCCAAGGATTGAAGAAACATGCTACAGCCTCACCTAGAGGAGTTATAACAACTCCCAGTCCTATGCACAGGTGACCTGCCCAATTACTAACTAAAACAGATTAATAACAGAAATATAGTCAGAGACCAACAGAACTAATTAACCTTTTTCTACAGAACATCATACTTGTTTCTCATCCTCTCCATGAATCAGTTGCCACCAAAAACATATGGGGAAACCAGAGAGCCTGAAGGAAACCATTCCTCCATGAACTCCATGTTCTTAGCACTCAAAGCTCCAGGGAATTTTCCTTGAGCAGGTAAGGATATGGTGACAATGCACTTTGAGACTATTACTGCATGATGCTCCCAGGCAATCCATTCCAACAGACTGATTCACCTCAGGCCAGCTGAGCACACCACAGGAGCAGAATAACTCTGCTAGAGCTGGTTTCTGTATGGAACAGGCTGATGAGCTCCAGCCACTGTGCTGTGCCCAGTGATTCCAGCTCAGCTCTCTGAATTTCTGCTGAAATGGGAGGGCAGGTTGCCAACACAGGCTGGGATTAGACAGAAGGCAGCACTGGAATCAGCTGGGGGCTCAGGACTCAGGAGCTCCCCACCTGAGAGCTCACATGTGTTTTGTTCTGCTGAAAATCCAATTTTGTCACTGGTCTGGAAAGAGAAGTGTTCTTGAATCATTTTCATCTGAGAAGCAGTTGAAAATATGTATAGAAATATATAGTATACATAGAAATATATGTTATATAGAATATATACTTTACATATAATATTATATCTATTATTATATATAATCACATATTTTATATATTATATATTATTAATATATATTATATCTAATTCTATATATCTAGAGCTATATCTAGAGCTATATCTAGAGCTATGTGTTAAACCATCCATTTTTGCCTGAACATCAGTTCCCTGTCTGAAGTTAAAATCATGAACAGTGAACATGTTATGGACAGTGGAAGCTGAAAGCCAAACTAATTTACAGATGGATCCTGAAAACTCAGCAGAGTTAGACTACTGAAGTCAAAAGGCTCCAATATTTTATTTTCTATTTTAACCTAAAAAGGATTGTCTGGTGACATTTCAGGTTCAAATTGAGGTTGGGATAACAATTAAAATTGTAGAAGTAAAATGCCACAAGCTCTGTACATGACTGGAATCAACTTAGTCCACACAGCTATGAAGGTAATCAATTCCTAATGTTGTTTCCTGTGAGTACAATGAATTGTATAAACATAAATGCTCAAAAGTTAAGTTTATGTTTGGATTCTTCAAAACACAAACTTTTAGGGATGATAAAAACGCCTGGCTTTTCCTTCTTCCTCAGAGAATTCTCAGCTGGTATTTTGCTTTGACAATTTATGCTTCTATTCTGAATCTGAAAATAATCATCAGTAACTCAAACGGGCATAGGAAATTACATTATTTTTTCCCAGCCAACCCATGATACCACTGCACAGTTTTGTGAGGGAAAGTTTCATTTGCCTTCCAGCCATCAGGCACTGGCCAGCATTCAAGCAAGCACATCCATTCAGGTGAAGGACCGGCTTGTGGCATGACTGAGCAGCCAAATTCAATTCATCCTTGGAGTGAACCCAATTAATATTTGTAAATAGAATATATACTTTATATATAGTATTATATATATTATATAGAATTATATATTTTATCTATTATATACTATGAATATATATTATACATAATTCTATATAAAATAGAACCATACCTAGAAGTGTATTCAGAACCATACTTAACACATATACAGAACATATACAGAACATACATAGAACTATATATGGAATTTATCTAGAACATTCTGGAACGTACCTAGAACTGTATCTAGAACACAGCTGGAAAATACCTAGAAATGTATCCAGAACACACACAGAACATAATCCAGAACGCACCTAGAACCTAGTCTAGAACGCACCTAGAACGTAGTCTAGAACGCAGTCTAGAACATACCTAGAACATAGTCCAGAACATACCGAGAACGTAGTCTAGAACGCACCTGGAATGCAGACTAGAACATACCTAGAACGCAGTCTAGAACATACCTAGAAGGCAGTCTAGAACCTACCTAGAACGCAGTCTAGAAACTTTTACGACAGTCGTGCTTTACGGCACCTTTTACGACAGTCGCGCTTTACGGCCGGTTTTACGACAGTCGCGCTTTACGGCACCTTTTACGACAGTCGAACTTTACGGCCGGTTTTACAACAGTCGCACTTTACGGCCGGTTTTACGACAGTCGCGCTTTACGGCACCTTTTACGACAGCCGCGCTTTACGGCCGGTTTTACGACAGTCGCGCTTTACGACACCTTTTACGACAGTCGCACTTTACGGCCGGTTTTACGACAGTCGGGCTTTGCGGCCGGTTTTACGACAGTCGCGCTTTACGGCACCTTTTACGACAGTCGCGCTTTACGACCGGTTATACGACGGTCGCGCTTTACGACACCTTTTACGACAGTCGCGCTTTACGGCACCTTTTACGACAGTCGCGCTGTACGACAACTTTTACGAAAGTCGCACTTTACGGCCGGGTTTACGAAAGTCGCGCTTTACGGCACCTTTTACGACAGTCGCGCTTTACGGCCGGTTTTACGACAGTCGCACTTTACGGCCGGTTTTACGACAGTCGCGCTTTACGTCACCTTTTACGACAGTCGCGCTTTACGGCCGGTTTTACGACAGTCGCGCTTTACGCCACCTTTTACGACAGTCGAACTTTACGGCCGGTTTTACGACAGTCGCACTTTACGGCCGGTTTTACGACAGTCGCGCTTTACGACACCTTTTACGACAGTCGCGCTTTACGGCCGGTTTTACGACAGTCGCGCTTTACGCCACCTTTGACGACAGTCGCGCTTTACGGCAGGTTTTACGACAGTCGCGCTTTACGACCGGTTTTACGACAGTCGGGCTTTACGGCACCTTTTACGACACTCGGGCTTTACGGCACCTTTTACGACAGTCGCGCTTTACGGCCGGTTTTACGACAGTCGCGCTTTACGACACCTTTTACGACAGTCGGGCTTTACGGCAGCTTTTACGACAGTCGCGCTTTACGGCCGGGTTTACGACAGTCGCGATTTACGACACCTTTTACGACAGTCGCGCTTTACGGCCGGTTTTACGACAGTCGCGCTTTACGACACCTTTTACGACAGTCGCGCTTTACGGCCGGTTTTACGACAGTCGGGCTTTACGGCACCTTTTACGACAGTCGCGCTTTACGGCCGGTTTTACGACAGTCGCGATTTACGGCACCTTTTACGACAGTCGCGCTTTACGACACCTTTTACGACAGTCGCGCTTTACGGCCGGGTTTACGACAGTCGCGATTTACGACACCTTTTACGACAGTCGCGCTTTACGGCCGGTTTTACGACAGTCGCGCTTTACGACACCTTTTACGACAGTCGCGCTTTACGGCCGGTTTTACGACAGTCGCGCTTTACGACACCTTTTACGACAGTCGGGCTTTACGGCAGCTGTTACGACAGTCGCGCTTTACGACCGGTTTTACGACAGTCGCGCTTTACGGCACCTTTTACGACAGTCGCGCTTTACGGCCGGTTTTACGACAGTGGCGCTTTACGGCAGCTGTTACGACAGTCGCGCTTTACGACACCTTTTACGACAGTCGCGCTTTACGACACCTTTTACGACAGTCGCGCTTTACGGCAGCTGTTACGACAGTCGCGCTTTACGACCGGTTTTACGACAGTCGGGCTTTATGGCACCTTTTACGACAGTCGCGCTTTACGACACCTTTTACAACAGTCGCGTTTTACGACACCTTTGACGACAGTCGCGCTTTACGGCAGCTGTTATGACAGTCGCGCTTTACGGCAGCTGTTACGACAGTCGCGCTTTACGACCGGTTTTACGACAGTCGGGCTTTATGGCACCTTTTACGACAGTCGCGCTTTACGGCCGGTTTTACGACAGTCGCGCTTTACGACACCTTTTACAACAGTCGCGTTTTACGACACCTTTTACGACAGTCGCGCTTTACAGCAGCTGTTACGACAGTCGCGCTTTACGACACCTTTTACGACAGTCGCGCTTTATGGCAGCTGTTACGACAGTCGCGCTTTACGGCCGCTTTACGACAGTCGCGATTTACGACACCTTTTACGACAGTCGCGCTTTACGGCCGGTTTTACGACAGTCGCGCTTTACGGCCGCTTTACGACAGTCGCGATTTACGACACCTTTTACGACAGTCGCGCTTTACGGCCGGTTTTACGACAGTCGCGCTTTACGGCCGGTTTTACGACAGTCGCGCTTTACGGCATCTTTTACGACAGTCGCGCTTTACGACACCTTTTACGACAGTCGGGCTTTACGGCACCTTTTACGACAGTCGCGCTTTACGGCCGGTTTTACGACAGTCGCGCTTTACGACACCTTTTACGACAGTCGCGCTTTGCGGCACCTTTTACGACAGTCGCGCTTTGCGGCACCTTTAACGACAGTCGCGCTTCACGGCACCTTTTACGACAGTCGCGCTTTACGGCCGGTTTTACGACAGTCGCGCTTTACGGCACCTTTTACGACAGGTTTTTCTTGCCCATCTTGAGGTTTTTTCCTGTGTTTTTTTCTGGGATTCTTCTTGCCCATCTTGGGGTTTTTTTCCTTGGCTTTCGTTGGGTGTGTTCCGAGTTTTTTCTTGCCCATCTTGGAGTTTTTTTCGGTGATTTTTCTGGGTTTCTTGTTTATCTTTTCCTTGCCCATCTTGTTTTTTTTTTCCTGAGTCTTTCTCTTGCCCATCTTGTTTTTTTTTTCCCTGGGTTTTCTTGCCCATGTTGGGTTTTTTTCCTTGTTTTTTTTTGGATTTTTCTTGCCCGTCTTGGGGTTTTTTAGCTTTTTTTCCTGGGTTTCCTCTAGCTCCTCTTGAGGTTTTTTCCCTGGGATTGTTCTGGGTTTTCTCTTGAATTTTTCTTGCCCATCTTGAAGTTTTTTTCCTGGGTTTTTGTGGGGTTTTTTTGTTGCCCATCTTGGGGTTTTTCCTGCATTTTTTCCTGGGTTTTTCTTGCCCATCACGGGCTTTTTTACTGAGTTTTTTGGGTCTTTTCTAGCTTATCTTGGGGTATTTTTCTGGGTTTTTACTAGGCCGGGACCAAAAAAAATATAAAAACAACAGCCAGGGTGGGAGGCAGCTGGGGATTTTTTATTCTCAATTTAACAACGAGTTGCAAAACTTGAAAAGCAAAAGTCATATACACAAGGTTAAATCCAGTGAGCATGCACTCACACACGCAGAGATGAGCAGATAGACACAGCCACGTGCTCTCACACACACTCACACACTCCTTCCACTTACATGCTCGCTGCGGCCCTTACCTGAGATGCTGAAGAAGGTGCTTTGACTCATCTTCTGGCTGCCGCTCCTTGAGGTAAATGGCAGATCCTGGGGAAATCAGCAGCCTCGGGGACCTTATACGACAGGAAGGATCAACAAGTGGCTATCTGACAGCTAGGACTTGTCCCCACTCTGGACTGATAAATTTTCTACCCAAAATCCCACAAAACACAGATGAACAGTAAAGTTGTTATAACTGTTCCACCTAACTGTGACTACAGGCCAGGGCAGGCCAGCTCCGATCAGAAGTGGTACAGTGTAAGTACACACAATATAAGCTGACGCATACAGTGCAAGTGTACATAGAGTGTAAGTACACACAATATAAGGCGACATGCTTACATACAGTGTAAGTACAGACAATATAAGGCAATGCACTTACATACAGTATAAGCCAGCATAGGTACATGCAATGTAAGTACATACAGTATAAGCCAACATAGGTACACACAATATAAACCAACACAGGTACATGCAATATAAGTACATACAGTATAAGCCAACATAGGAACATACAATATAAACCACAACTTAAGGTAACTCTCTAGAAGATGACTGATTGAGCCCTATACCCTTGGAGAAGATGGAACCTATAGAACTACTGCAGTCACGTGAGGAGGGTGTAAGATGCTCCCTCTAGAAGTCCAAGAAAATGGAAAAAAAGGCACTACCAAAGCTGGTAGTGAGAAGGAAGATGGATGAGAACATCTTGTCCCTGTGAGACATTCCTGTCTCAACGAATAAAAATGTAAAGATGCTGGAATAAGGGATATCTGGAAAGGAATGTGAGTAGAACACGGCCTATATGGCACAGAAGAGTGCCGATAAAGCATCGAGATGTAACAAAGGCCTGTGACGTGGAAGACAATGGACACAGACTATGTAACACAGACACCATAACATAGACACAGATGACATAACACAGAGACAAGTTGCTACTGCTTGGCACTTTCCCCTTAGGGACCCGAGAGTCCTAGCACAAGACAAGCCAGAGGCCAATGAGGCCAAGGGAAAGGAAGCCGTATGATGACACCACGTGATGATGAAATGTAACTCATTAAAGGAAGTTAGGGCCAAAGCAGTTAAGAGAATGCCCAAGAGGCTCAGCAAGCCTAGAGAAGGAAGCGGACTGCCGGGTGACCGCGGCTATAGCTCCGGACCTGAAGGCGAGCTCCTCGGGGGAAAGAGCCGTGACGACATCGAGTCGAGGAAGGCAGATGACGCAAAGTTCATGAGAATGTGGAGATGGGTCGGAACTGCCCTGCCCAGCAAAGGCTCTGGTGAGGCTGAGGAGAAACCCTCTCCCTTTACTTCCAGGGAGCCTGTCCCACTACAGGCCTCTCCGCTAAGCTGACATCAGATTGCCTCCTGTGATAGGAAAGGCTTCTCCCCTTCTCCCAACCACTGGCCCTGACATTTAGCTTTTGGAAGACGAGCGGACAAAAGCCATCATCGGTCAGACAGGGACATTGAGATGTTCTCAACGTGTGTGCTTCGGTGCTGCCGCTTCCAAGCTGTGGCTACGAGCCTCCCCAGGGTACCTAAGACAAAACAGAAAAGGTGACTACTGCCCTCAAAAACAGTAATCCCCGGGAGTCCTCTGCATCACTGCCCCAGCTCACCTCAAGTCTTGATTTGACTCCAGAGGCTGCCCAGAAGGTACCTGCAAAAAGAAAACGGACACGCCCAGCATGCTGCTGCATAACGCTCGCCTATGAGTCAGCCTGCATAAACCCCGAGTCACCTGCCCTCCTCTGTTCCTTGGCATGCCTAGGGCAGCGACAGCACCTGCAAAGAAACAAAGCAGAAAAGCATGCTCAGATACTGTGAAAACACAACCTCCCAACCCTGACAAGTATGCCACACCAATACCTTAAGCTTGCACCCACCTGGCATGGGCATGCTGGGCAAGGATAGATGGCAAGCAGAAAATCTAAAATAAAAATAGGAATAATACATACTTAGAGCAGCACCAAAAACTGAGACCTCAGAAATAACAATAGCTTCGGTACCCTACTCAATGCTCACCTTGCCCACTCAGCCTTGACACCTGCTCTCTGCCTTGACTCAAATAAAGACAAAGAGCAGAGCTGAAACAGCCACCATTTATGCTTCCTCTACAGAGACAAACAGTGACTGACCTGCACGGGGGAATCCCCTCACCCAGGATGGGTGGCTCTGCCCTGGATTTTATCCTTCTGCAACTAAAAGAAAGTCAGGATGAAAGTCAAAGGGCGGCAGGATACCTTATGGGCTCCAGATATCCTGCGTCCATCTACAAATCCCATCTAGAGCCCACCTGCACCCCACATTACAAATTCCAAGTCCCCTGGACTTCTCCTATTGCACCAGGCTATGCAGCAGGGCAGAGCAGCCCCAGCACAAATGTGTGCTGACACCTGTGACACAGGACAGACAGGATGTGACAAACAAAGGGCACAAGACACAGACAGAAATCTCTTTGCAAGGAAAACGGCTGCCAGGACTGAGAGAATGCAAAAGGAGATGACCGAGCCGAGACCGATGGTGAGCTGATGAGGCTCAGAGAACCCTGGAGGAAGAAGATGCTAACTGAAAGATCTTTTCCAAGAACTGCAAAGCTTGATGCCTAGCAATCCTATGGTCAGAATCCTCTGCCTAACCTCACATTCTTACAAGTCCTAGTCCACCATAATGGATCCAGGTGGGGCATAGCTGTCCATACAGCTCAGAACAAGACCTGACAAGACATCTGACTGGATGCTTCCAAAGAGAGATGGAAGTCTGATACCTGTCTGAGCTCCCGTGTCAAAAGTTCTATGGCCTGGGTGCCAGGCCAAGGAATGCAGAGATCACAGATGCTAACAATGATGCCAAGATTTCTGACAGACCCCTCAAAGGGCTAAGGAATAAGACATGAGATACACAAAAGACAAGTGACATGAGACACACCGGGACTGCTCTGCCCTGCTCCACACCTCAGCACTGTGATCAAAAGTGAGACTTTGCTTTTATGGGGCCTAAGGGGCCACTTCATGAAAAACACCCACCTCCTAAGTGGACTCAAAAACCCCTCCCAGTAATTCCCAAACCAGCACCATGCCTTCATCCCCACTGTGGGTCGTAGCCCTCTACTTATCTCTCAGACATCTGGGGATGCCAGTCTGTGTCAGGTGCAAAGAAAGGCCACCTCATCAGCTGGGAAGGTCCTGCTGGCACAGGGCTGGTGTCTCTCAAACAGCTATGTTAAACAAAACCAAACATAAGTGCCTGAGCCTGGCACCACATCAGCCAAAACCCCACCACTCTGCTACTCACCGCGCTCCTAAGACGGCCCGGCACCTCCTAACCCTGACCCTCTGCCTCACATGGAATGCATCTGCACCTGAAAGAAAGTTAGAGCTTATGTCAAACACCACCAGGGTAACTCACAAGCCGCAAACACCTTATGTCAACCTAGGAACAGCATCTAAAGCCCAAGTACAGCCCACATTACTAATTCAACTCCCCAGGCCTGTCCTATTGCAGCAGGCCATGCGGCAGGGCAAAACAGCTCTGGCACAAATATGTGCAGACACCCGTGACACAGAACGTGACAAACAGGGGGACACAAAACACGACACATCATGCTTGTGGTGAGAGACTCAAGGGGAGAAGGCAAAAGGGACCCCAAAGACACACCAGGTAACATGGCACACCGGACAATAAGACACAGACCAGAGCTGTTCTGCACTGCCCGCCTGAAAGCTGCCATCAAAAGTAGAGCCTCTCCCTTTAGCTGTCCTAACAGGCCCTTGGAGAAGATTGCTTTTCCCTCTGCTAATTTTGAAATCTGCCCCAAAAACTCCCAACCCACTACTCTCCCAGCATCCCATCTCCAGGCCGTGGCCCCCAACTTATCTTTTGCATGATCGGTGATGGGAATCCACGTTGCACGTGAAATGAGTCTGCCTCGGAGGGCCTCGTGATGGCCTGTCAGCCTCTCGGTCAGCTACAATGAAGAAAACCAAAACCAAAGTGTGAGTCCAGAGTTATGTGGGACAAATCCCACCAAGGCAGCTACTTGCCCTTTCCTGAGTGTGCCGGGCTCCTTCAGCCTCCAGCTTCATCCTGATTCCAAGGCTGTGGCCTTTATTAGGAGTGGCACCTGGGTTAGGGAAAGGCAAAGTTAAATGGCATTCCTGTGACTGCAGTGGATGACCTTGTGTGCTGTAAGACATGTGAAAAACTCTGCTAGGCTTCTGAGAAGCCTTGGGAGGGGGGGCCCTCAAATAAACAAATAAACACCCTCTCTCACCCTGCTGTCTGCAAACCTCCCCCTGCCCACAATAACTCCTAACTGGATACCTGCTCACCCTCCCTCTCCCAGTCACAATCCTCAACTCACCTGAAGCCTCTATCTCAAACATCATCCTTCACACTGGGCAGATCCCTCTTGTGACATGATGAATCTGCTGAAAAATTGTTTTGCTTGAGAGCTGAGTAATAAGAACTACTTCTCTCCACTGATGACCTTGGCTGCTGGTATGCAGATTGACTTCCTAAAAAGAAAGACAAAGAACAGAGCTGTAACACAGTCACCATACACACCTCTGCTGCAGAGACAAATGCAGCCTCACCTGCTAAGGGGAATCCCCTCACTAAGGATGGGGCCCTCTGGCACTGATTTAATCCATCTGAATCTGAAAAAAAAAGTTAGGGCAAGAGTCACACTGTTGCAGGATAAGGTAAGAGCTCCAGATATCCTGGGTCCATCAACAAATCCCATCTAGAGTCCAACTACACCCCACATTACAAATTCCAAGTCCCCGGGCCCTCTCCTATTGCACCTGGCTACGCGGCAGGGCAGAGCAGCCCCGGCACAAATGTGTGCAGACACCCGTGACACAGGACAGGACGTGACAGACAATGGGGACACAACACAGACAGAAACCTCTTGGCAAGGAAAATGGCTGCAAGGACTGAGAGAATGCAAAAGGAGATGAGCAAGCTGAGACCGATGGTGAGCTGATGAGGCTCAGAGAATCCTGGACAAAGAAGATGCTAAACTGAATGGTTTATTCCAAGAACTGTAAAGATGGATGTCCAAGAATCCTACAGTCAGAAGCCTCTACCTAACCTCACATTCTTTCAAGTCCTAATCCACCACAATGGATCCAGGTGGGGCATAGCTGTCCAATACAGCCCGGAATATGACCTGACAAGACATCTGACTGGACGCTTCTAAAGAGAACAATTTTGACTGGGGAGCTCAGACAGCTATCAGAATTGCATCTATGGCCTGTGTTCCAGGCCAAGGACTGCAGAGATCACAGATGCTAACAATGATGCCAGGGTTTCTGACAGGCTCCCCCCTAAGGTAAAAGACATGAGATACACAAACAACACCTAATGCACAACAGACATGCGACACGAGACACACCCGGATTGCTCTGCCCTGCTGCACACCTCAGCACTGCGACCAAAAGTGAGACTTTGCTTTGATGGGGCCAAATGGGCCACATCTTGGCTACCCTCATTTCCAGAGCCAACTCAAACCCCCCACCCACGTCAGGGAGTCCTGACCCAGCACCCCGCTTTCATCCCCTCTGTGGGTTGCAACCCTCTACTTATCTCTCAGACATCTGGGGATGCCAGTCGGTCTCAGGTGCAAAGAAAGGCCACACCTCCAGCTGGGAAGGTCCTGCTGGCACCACACTGGTGTCTCTCAGACAGCTAGAATAAACATAACCAAACATCAGTGCCTGAGCTTGGCACCACATCAGCAAAAACCCCAGCACTCTGCTACTCACCGCGCTCCTAAGAAGGCCCGGCACCTCCTAACCCTGACCCTCTGCCACACATGGAATGCATCTGCACCTGAAAGAAAGTGAGAACATAAGTCAAACACCACCAGGGTAACTCACAAGCTGCAAACACCTTATGTCAATCAAGGAACAGCATCTAGAGCCCATGTACACCCCACATTACAAATTCCAACTCCCCAGGTTGGTCCCATTGCAGCAGGCCATGCAGCAGGGCAGAACAGCTCTGGCATAAATACGTGCAGACACCCGTGACACAGAACGTGACAAACAGGGGGACATCAAACACGACACATCATGCTTGTGGTGAGGACCTCGAGGGGAAAAGGCAAAAGGGCCCTCAAAGACACACCAGGGAACACAGCACACCGGACAACACGACAGACCAGAGCTGTTCTGCACTGCCCGCCTGAAAGCTGCCATCAAAAGTAGAGCCTCTCCCTTTAGCTGTCCTAAGAGGCCCTTGGAGAAGAATGCTTTTCCCTCTGCTAATTTTGAAATCTGCCCCAAGAAACCCCAACCCACTACACTCCCATCATCCCATCTCCAGGCCGTGGCCCCCGACTTATCTTTTGCATGATCGGTGATGGGAATCCACGTTGCACCTGAAATGAGTCTGCCTCGGAGGCCCTCGTGATGGCCTGTCAGCCTCTCGGTCAGCTACAATGAAGAAAACCAAAACCAAAGTGTGAGTCCAGAGTTATGTGGGCCAAATCCCACCAAGGCAGCTACTTGCCCTCTCCTGAGTGTGCCTGGCTCCTTCAGCTTCCAGCTTCATCCTGATTCCAAGGCTGTGGCCTTTATTAGGAGTGGCACCTGGGTTAGAGAAAGGCAAACCTAAATAGCATTCCTGTGAGTGCAGTGGATGACCCTGTGTGCTGTAAGACATGTGAAAAACTCTGCTAGGCTTCTGAGAAGCCTTGGGAGGGCCCCTCAAATAAAGAAACAAACACCCTTTCTCACCCTGCTGACTGCAAATCACCCCTCCCAAGAACTCCTAACTGGACACCTGCTCACCCTCCCTCTCCCAGTCACAATCCTCAACTCACCTGAAACCTCAATCTCAAACATCATCCTTCACACTGGGCACATGCCTCTTGTGACATGACGAATCTGCTGAAAAATTGTTGTGCTTGAGAGCTGAGCAGTAACAACCACTTCTCTCCACAGCTCACCTTGGCTGCTGGTATCCAGATTGACTTCCTAAAAAGAAAGACAAAGAACAGAGCTGTAACACAGTCACCATACACACTTCTGCTGCAGAGACAAATGGGACCTCACCTGCTCAGGGCAATCCCCTCACCCGGGATGGGGCCCTCAGGCACAGATTTAATCCATCTGAATCTGAAAAAAGTTAGGGCAAGAGTCACACTGTTGCAGGATAAGGTAAGAGCTCCAGATTTCCTGGGTCCATCTGCAAACCCCATCTAGAGTCCAACTACACCCCACATTACAAATTCCACATCCCCGGGCCCTCTCCTATTGCACCTGGCTACGCGGCAGGGCAGAGCAGCCCCGGCACAAATGTGTGCAGACACCCGTGACACAGGACAGGACAAACAATGGGCACAAGACACAGACAGAAATCTCTTGGCAAGGGAAAGGGCTGCAAGGACTGAGAGGACGCAAAAGGAGATTACTGAGGTGAGACCAATGGTGAGCTGATGAGGCTCAGAGAACCCTGGAGGAAGAAGATGCTAGACTGAATGATTTGTTCCAAGAACAGCAAAGGTGGATGCCCAAGAATCCTACACTCAGAAGCCTCTACCTGCCCTCACATTCTTACAAGTCCTAATCAGCCACAATGGATCCTGGCGGGGCATAGCTGTCCATACAGCTCAGAACAAGACCTGACAAGACATCTGACTGGATGCTTCCAAAGAGAGATGCATTTCTGATGCCTGTCCGAGCTCCCGAGTCAAAAGTTCCATGGCACGGGTGCCAGGCCAAGGAATACTGAGATAACGGATGCTAAGAATGGTGCCAAGGTTTCTGACAGGCCTCTCAAAGGGCTAAGGTAAAGGACATGAGATACACAAACAACACATAATGGACAACAGACAAGTGACACAAGACACACCGGAACTGCTCTGCCCACCTCAGCACTGGGATCAAAAGCGAGACTTGGCTTTTATGAGGCCTAAGGGGCCCTCTTGGCTACCCTCATCTCCAGAGCCAACTCAAAACACCCCCCTCCCAGGGAGTCCTGACCCAGCACCCTACTTTCATGCCCTCTGTGTGTCATGGCCCTCTACTTACCTCTCAGACATCTGGGGATGCTGGTCCATGTCAGGTGCAAAAAAAGGCCACCTCGTCAGCTGGGAAGGTCCTGCTGGCACAGGGCTGGTGTCTCTCAAACAGCTATATTAAACAAAACCAAATATCAGTGTCTGAGCTTGGCACCGCATCGGCCAAATCCCCACCACTCTGCTACTCACCGCGCTCCTAGGAAGGCCCAACACCTCCTAATCCCAACCCTCTGCCATGGATGCAATGCATCTGCACCTGAAAGAAAGTTAGAACACATGTCAAACACCACCAGGACAACTCACAAGCTGCAAACACCTTATGTCAATCTAGGAATAGCATCTAGAGCCCATGTACACCCCACGTTACAAATTCCAACTCCCCCGGCCTGTCCTATTGCAGCAGGCCATGCGGCAGGGCAAAACAGCACTGGCACCAATGTGTGCAGACACCCGTGACACAGAACGTGACAAACAGGGGGACATCAAACACAACACATCATGCTTGTGGTGAGGGCCTTGAGGGGAGAAGGCAAAAGGGACCCCAAAGACACACCAGGGAACACAGCACACCGGACAACACGACACAGACCAGAGCTGTTCTGCACTGCCCGCCTGAAAGCTGCCATCAAAAGTAGAGCCTCTCCCTTTAGCTGTCCTAGCAGACCCTTGGAGAAGATTGCTTTTCCCTCTGCTAATCTTTAAATCTGCCCCAGGAACTCCCAATCTGCTACTCTCCCATCTCCAGGCTGTCGCCCCCAACTTATCTTTTGCATGATCGGTGATGGGAATCCACGTTGCACCTGAAATGAGTCTGCCTCAGAGGGCCCCGTGATGGCCTGTCAGCCTCTCGGTCAGCTACAATGAAGAAAACCAAAACCAAAGTGTGAGTCCAGAGTTATGTGGGCCAAATCCCACCAAGGCAGCTACTTGCCCTCTCCTGAGTGTGCCTGGCTCCCTCAGCCTCCAGCTTCATCCTGATTCCAAGGCTGTGGCCTTTATTAGGAGTGGCACCTGGGTTAGGGAAAGGCAAAGTTAAATGGCATTCCTGTGAGTGCAGTGGATGACCTTGTGTGCTGTAAGACATGTGAAAACCTCTGCTAGGCTTCTGAGAAGCCTTGTGTAGGGGGGCACTCAAATAAACAAATAAACACCCTCTCTCACCCTGCTGTCTGCAAACCTCCCCCTGCCCACAATAACTCCTAACTGGATACCTGCTCACCCTCCCTCTCCCAGTCACAATCCTCAACTCACCTGAAGCCTCTATCTCAAACATCATCCTTCACACTGGGCACATGCCTCTTGTGACATGATGAATCCGCTGAAAAATTGTTTTGCTTGAGAGCCAAGTAATAAGAACTACTTCTCTCCACTGCTCACCTTGACTGCTGGTATCCAGATTGACTTCCTAAAAAGAAAGACAAAGAACAGAGCTGTAACAGAGTCACCATACACACTTCTGCTGCAGAGACAAATGCAGCCTCACCTGCTAAGGGGAATCCCCTCACCAAGGATGGGGCCCTCTGGCACTGATTTAATCCATCTGAATCTGAAAAAAAAAAGTTAGGGCAAGAGTCACACTGTTGCAGGATAAGGTAAGAGCTCCAGATATCCTGGGTCCATCAACAAAACCCATCTAGAGTCCAACTACACCCCACATTACAAATTCCAAGTCCCCGGGCCCTCTCCTATTTCACCAGGCTATGGCAGCAGGGCAGAGCAGCTCCAGCACAAATGTGTGCAGACACCCGTGACACAGGACAGGACGTGACAGACAATGGGGACACAACACAGACACAAACCTCTTGGCAAGGAAAATGGCTGCAAGGACTGAGAGAATGCAAAAGGAGATGACCAAGCTGAGACCGATGATGAGCTGATGAGGCTCAGAGAATCCTGGAGAAAGAAGATGCTAACTGAATGATTTATTCCAAGAACAGCAAAGATGGATGCCTAGCAATCCTATGGTCAGAATCCTCTCCCTGCCCTCACATTCTTTCAAGTTCTAATCCACCACAATGGAGCCTAGCGGGGCATAGCTGTCCATACAGCTCAGAACAAGACCTGACAAGACATCTGACTGGATGCTTCCAAAGAGAGAGCTTTTGACTGGGGAGCTGAGACAGGTATCCGGAACACATCTATGCCCTGGGTGCCAGGCCAAGGAATGCAGAGATCACAGATGCTAAGAATGATGCCAAGGTTTCTGACAGACCCCTGGAAAGGGCTAAGGTAAAAGACATGAGATACACAAACAACACATAATGCACAACAGACATGCGACACGAGACACACTGGGACTGCTCTGCCCTGTGCACGTCAGCACTGTGATCAAAAGTGAGACCTTGCTTTTATGGGGCCTAAGGGGCCACTTCATGGACACCCCCCACCTCCTAAGTGGACTCAAAAACCCCTCCCAGTAATTCCCAAACCAGCACCCCGCTTTCATCCCCTTTGTGGGTCACAGCCCTCTACTTATCTCGCAGACATCTGGGGATGCCAGTCCGTGTCAGGTGCAAAGAAAGGCCACCTCGTCAGCTGGGAAGGTCCTGCTGGCACCGGGCTGGTGTCTCTCAGACAGCTGTATTAAACAAAACCAAACATCAGTGCCTGGTCTTGGCACCACATCAGCCAAACCCCACCAGTCTGCTACTCACCGTGCTCCCAGGAATGCCCGGCTGCTCGGACCGCACGCTTCGGGCACACTCAGAGACCGACGCCGTCGTCACAGGGGACGTCTAGGTTAGGAGCAGATGAGGTGATTTCCCAGGGCTGAAACCTGAGCAGACCCTCGCTCCTCCGCCCTGCTGCCCCGACTCACCGCAACTCCTCGGCAGTTGCCCAAGGCTATCCTGGTGACACCTTTAAATAGAAAAGGCAGAGGCTTCATTGCTGAGTCCTGTGATACTTCCGCAGGCCTCGGGAGAGCACGAACCCGGGGCGTCGGCCGGTCAGTGACTGGGGCTTGGCGTGCTCTGAGTGGATTGCCTAAAGCACAGAAACAGGAACAGATGCTTAGAGTTGCACTGGAAAGTGAGCCTCGAACAATAGCACTGCTTCTGTACCCTACTCAATGCTCACCTTGCCCACCTCATCTTGACTGCTGATATCCAGCTTTATTTCCTAAAAAGAAAAACAACAGTGCTGTAACAGAGTCACACTTCACACTCCCCGTGCAGAGACAAACAGTGACTGACCTGCTAGGGGGAACCTCTTCACCCGGGATGGGTGGAGGGATTTTGCCCTGGATTTTATCCTTCTGTGTCTGAAAGAAAGTGAGGAGAAAAGCCAAAGGGCTGCAGGATAACTTCACAGCTCCAAACACCTTGTGTCTATCTAGGAATATCATCTAGAGCCTGCCAACACCCCACAAACTGCAGTTCCCAGGACTTGTCCCATTGCAGCAGGCCATGCAGCAGGGCAAAACAGCTCCAGCACAAATGTGTGCAGACACCCGTGACACAGAACGTGACAAACAGGGGGACACAAAACACGACACATCATGCTTGTGGTGAGGGCCTCGAGGGGAGAAGGCAGAGATCTCTGACCACAGGGATCCCAAAGACACACCAGGGAACACAGCACACCGGACAACATGACACAGACCAGAGCTGTTCTGCACTGCCCGCCTGAAAGCTGCCATCAAAAGTAGAGCCTCTCCCTTTAGCGGTCCTAAGAGGCCCTTGGAGAAGATTGCCTTTCCCTCTGCTAATCCTTAAATCTGCCCCAGGAACTCCCAATCTGCTACTCTCCTATCTCCAGGCTGTCGCCCCCAACTTATCTTTTGCATGATCGGTGATGGGAATCCACGTTGCACCTGAAATGAGTCTGCCTCAGAGGGCCCCGTGATGGCCTGTCAGCCTCTCGGTCAGCTACAATGAAGAAAACCAAAACCAAAGTGTGAGTCCAGAGTTATGTGGGCCAAATCCCACCAAGGCGGCTACTTGCCCTCTCCTGAGTGTGCCTGGCTCCCTCAGCCTCCAGCTTCATCCTGATTCCAAGGCTGTGGCCTTTATTAGGAGTGGCACCTGGGTTAGAGAAAGGCAAAGTTAAATGGCATTCCTGTGAGTGCAGTGGATGACCTTGTGTGCTGTAAGACATGTGAAAACCTCTGCTAGGCTTCTGAGAAGCCTTGGGAGGGGGGGCCCTCAAATAAACAAATAAACACCCTCTCTCACCCTGCTGTCTGCAAACCTCCCCCTGCCCACAATAACTCCTAACTGGATACCTGCTCACCCTCCCTCTCCCAGTCACAATCCTCAACTCACCTGAAACCTCAATCTCAAACATCATCCTTCACACTGGGCAGATCCCTCTTGTGACATGATGAATCTGCTGAAAAATTGTTGTGCTTGAGAGCTGAGCAGTAACAACCACTTCTCTCCACAGCTCACCTTGGCTGCTGGTATGCAGATTGACTTCCTAAAAAGAAAGACAAAGAACAGAGCTGTAACACAGTCACCATACACACCTCTGCTGCAGAGACAAATGCAGCCTCACCTGCTAAGGGGAATCCCCTCACTAAGGATGGGGCCCTCTGGCACTGATTTAATCCATCTGAATCTGAAAAAAAAAGTTAGGGCAAGAGTCACACTGTTGCAGGATAAGGTAAGAGCTCCAGATATCCTGGGTCCATCAACAAATCCCATCTAGAGTCCAACTACACCCCACATTACAAATTCCAAGTCCCCGGGCCCTCTCCTATTGCACCTGGCTACGCGGCAGGGCAGAGCAGCCCCGGCACAAATGTGTGCAGACACCCGTGACACAGGACAGGACGTGACAGACAATGGGGACACAACACAGACAGAAACCTCTTGGCAAGGAAAATGGCTGCAAGGACTGAGAGAATGCAAAAGGAGATGAGCAAGCTGAGACCGATGGTGAGCTGATGAGGCTCAGAGAATCCTGGACAAAGAAGATGCTAAACTGAATGGTTTATTCCAAGAACTGTAAAGATGGATGTCCAAGAATCCTACAGTCAGAAGCCTCTACCTAACCTCACATTCTTTCAAGTCCTAATCCACCACAATGGATCCAGGTGGGGCATAGCTGTCCAATACAGCCCGGAATATGACCTGACAAGACATCTGACTGGACGCTTCTAAAGAGAACAATTTTGACTGGGGAGCTCAGACAGCTATCAGAATTGCATCTATGGCCTGTGTTCCAGGCCAAGGAATGCAGAGATCACAGATGCTAACAATGATGCCAGGGTTTCTGACAGGCTCCCCCCTAAGGTAAAAGACATGAGATATACAAACAACACCTAATGCACAACAGACATGCGACACGAGACACACCCGGATTGCTCTGCCCTGCTGCACACCTCAGCACTGCGACCAAAAGTGAGACTTTGCTTTGATGGGGCCAAATGGGCCACATCTTGGCTACCCTCATTTCCAGAGCCAACTCAAACCCCCCACCCACGTCAGGGAGTCCTGACCCAGCACCCCGCTTTCATCCCCTCTGTGGGTTGCAACCCTCTACTTATCTCTCAGACATCTGGGGATGCCAGTCGGTCTCAGGTGCAAAGAAAGGCCACACCTCCAGCTGGGAAGGTCCTGCTGGCACCACACTGGTGTCTCTCAGACAGCTAGAATAAACATAACCAAACATCAGTGCCTGAGCTTGGCACCACATCAGCAAAAACCCCAGCACTCTGCTACTCACCGCGCTCCTAAGAAGGCCCGGCACCTCCTAACCCTGACCCTCTGCCACACATGGAATGCATCTGCACCTGAAAGAAAGTGAGAACATAAGTCAAACACCACCAGGGTAACTCACAAGCTGCAAACACCTTATGTCAATCAAGGAACAGCATCTAGAGCCCATGTACACCCCACATTACAAATTCCAACTCCCCAGGTTGGTCCCATTGCAGCAGGCCATGCAGCAGGGCAGAACAGCTCTGGCATAAATACGTGCAGACACCCGTGACACAGAACGTGACAAACAGGGGGACATCAAACACGACACATCATGCTTGTGGTGAGGACCTCGAGGGGAAAAGGCAAAAGGGCCCTCAAAGACACACCAGGGAACACAGCACACCGGACAACACGACAGACCAGAGCTGTTCTGCACTGCCCGCCTGAAAGCTGCCATCAAAAGTAGAGCCTCTCCCTTTAGCTGTCCTAAGAGGCCCTTGGAGAAGAATGCTTTTCCCTCTGCTAATTTTGAAATCTGCCCCAAGAAACCCCAACCCACTACACTCCCATCATCCCATCTCCAGGCCGTGGCCCCCGACTTATCTTTTGCATGATCGGTGATGGGAATCCACGTTGCACCTGAAATGAGTCTGCCTCGGAGGCCCTCGTGATGGCCTGTCAGCCTCTCGGTCAGCTACAATGAAGAAAACCAAAACCAAAGTGTGAGTCCAGAGTTATGTGGGCCAAATCCCACCAAGGCAGCTACTTGCCCTCTCCTGAGTGTGCCTGGCTCCTTCAGCTTCCAGCTTCATCCTGATTCCAAGGCTGTGGCCTTTATTAGGAGTGGCACCTGGGTTAGAGAAAGGCAAACCTAAATAGCATTCCTGTGAGTGCAGTGGATGACCCTGTGTGCTGTAAGACATGTGAAAAACTCTGCTAGGCTTCTGAGAAGCCTTGGGAGGGCCCCTCAAATAAAGAAACAAACACCCTTTCTCACCCTGCTGACTGCAAATCACCCCTCCCAAGAACTCCTAACTGGACACCTGCTCACCCTCCCTCTCCCAGTCACAATCCTCAACTCACCTGAAACCTCAATCTCAAACATCATCCTTCACACTGGGCACATGCCTCTTGTGACATGACGAATCTGCTGAAAAATTGTTGTGCTTGAGAGCTGAGCAGTAACAACCACTTCTCTCCACAGCTCACCTTGGCTGCTGGTATCCAGATTGACTTCCTAAAAAGAAAGACAAAGAACAGAGCTGTAACACAGTCACCATACACACTTCTGCTGCAGAGACAAATGGGACCTCACCTGCTCAGGGCAATCCCCTCACCCGGGATGGGGCCCTCAGGCACAGATTTAATCCATCTGAATCTGAAAAAAGTTAGGGCAAGAGTCACACTGTTGCAGGATAAGGTAAGAGCTCCAGATTTCCTGGGTCCATCTGCAAACCCCATCTAGAGTCCAACTACACCCCACATTACAAATTCCACATCCCCGGGCCCTCTCCTATTGCACCTGGCTACGCGGCAGGGCAGAGCAGCCCCGGCACAAATGTGTGCAGACACCCGTGACACAGGACAGGACAAACAATGGGCACAAGACACAGACAGAAATCTCTTGGCAAGGGAAAGGGCTGCAAGGACTGAGAGGACGCAAAAGGAGATTACTGAGGTGAGACCAATGGTGAGCTGATGAGGCTCAGAGAACCCTGGAGGAAGAAGATGCTAGACTGAATGATTTGTTCCAAGAACAGCAAAGGTGGATGCCCAAGAATCCTACACTCAGAAGCCTCTACCTGCCCTCACATTCTTACAAGTCCTAATCAGCCACAATGGATCCTGGCGGGGCATAGCTGTCCATACAGCTCAGAACAAGACCTGACAAGACATCTGACTGGATGCTTCCAAAGAGAGATGCATTTCTGATGCCTGTCCGAGCTCCCGAGTCAAAAGTTCCATGGCACGGGTGCCAGGCCAAGGAATACTGAGATAACGGATGCTAAGAATGGTGCCAAGGTTTCTGACAGGCCTCTCAAAGGGCTAAGGTAAAGGACATGAGATACACAAACAACACATAATGGACAACAGACAAGTGACACAAGACACACCGGAACTGCTCTGCCCACCTCAGCACTGGGATCAAAAGCGAGACTTGGCTTTTATGAGGCCTAAGGGGCCCTCTTGGCTACCCTCATCTCCAGAGCCAACTCAAAACACCCCCCTCCCAGGGAGTCCTGACCCAGCACCCTACTTTCATGCCCTCTGTGTGTCATGGCCCTCTACTTACCTCTCAGACATCTGGGGATGCTGGTCCATGTCAGGTGCAAAAAAAGGCCACCTCGTCAGCTGGGAAGGTCCTGCTGGCACAGGGCTGGTGTCTCTCAAACAGCTATATTAAACAAAACCAAATATCAGTGTCTGAGCTTGGCACCGCATCGGCCAAATCCCCACCACTCTGCTACTCACCGCGCTCCTAGGAAGGCCCAACACCTCCTAATCCCAACCCTCTGCCATGGATGCAATGCATCTGCACCTGAAAGAAAGTTAGAACACATGTCAAACACCACCAGGACAACTCACAAGCTGCAAACACCTTATGTCAATCTAGGAATAGCATCTAGAGCCCATGTACACCCCACGTTACAAATTCCAACTCCCCCGGCCTGTCCTATTGCAGCAGGCCATGCGGCAGGGCAAAACAGCACTGGCACCAATGTGTGCAGACACCCGTGACACAGAACGTGACAAACAGGGGGACATCAAACACAACACATCATGCTTGTGGTGAGGGCCTTGAGGGGAGAAGGCAAAAGGGACCCCAAAGACACACCAGGGAACACAGCACACCGGACAACACGACACAGACCAGAGCTGTTCTGCACTGCCCGCCTGAAAGCTGCCATCAAAAGTAGAGCCTCTCCCTTTAGCTGTCCTAGCAGACCCTTGGAGAAGATTGCTTTTCCCTCTGCTAATCTTTAAATCTGCCCCAGGAACTCCCAATCTGCTACTCTCCCATCTCCAGGCTGTCGCCCCCAACTTATCTTTTGCATGATCGGTGATGGGAATCCACGTTGCACCTGAAATGAGTCTGCCTCAGAGGGCCCCGTGATGGCCTGTCAGCCTCTCGGTCAGCTACAATGAAGAAAACCAAAACCAAAGTGTGAGTCCAGAGTTATGTGGGCCAAATCCCACCAAGGCAGCTACTTGCCCTCTCCTGAGTGTGCCTGGCTCCCTCAGCCTCCAGCTTCATCCTGATTCCAAGGCTGTGGCCTTTATTAGGAGTGGCACCTGGGTTAGGGAAAGGCAAAGTTAAATGGCATTCCTGTGAGTGCAGTGGATGACCTTGTGTGCTGTAAGACATGTGAAAACCTCTGCTAGGCTTCTGAGAAGCCTTGTGTAGGGGGGCACTCAAATAAACAAATAAACACCCTCTCTCACCCTGCTGTCTGCAAACCTCCCCCTGCCCACAATAACTCCTAACTGGATACCTGCTCACCCTCCCTCTCCCAGTCACAATCCTCAACTCACCTGAAGCCTCTATCTCAAACATCATCCTTCACACTGGGCACATGCCTCTTGTGACATGATGAATCCGCTGAAAAATTGTTTTGCTTGAGAGCCAAGTAATAAGAACTACTTCTCTCCACTGCTCACCTTGACTGCTGGTATCCAGATTGACTTCCTAAAAAGAAAGACAAAGAACAGAGCTGTAACAGAGTCACCATACACACTTCTGCTGCAGAGACAAATGCAGCCTCACCTGCTAAGGGGAATCCCCTCACCAAGGATGGGGCCCTCTGGCACTGATTTAATCCATCTGAATCTGAAAAAAAAAAGTTAGGGCAAGAGTCACACTGTTGCAGGATAAGGTAAGAGCTCCAGATATCCTGGGTCCATCAACAAAACCCATCTAGAGTCCAACTACACCCCACATTACAAATTCCAAGTCCCCGGGCCCTCTCCTATTTCACCAGGCTATGGCAGCAGGGCAGAGCAGCTCCAGCACAAATGTGTGCAGACACCCGTGACACAGGACAGGACGTGACAGACAATGGGGACACAACACAGACACAAACCTCTTGGCAAGGAAAATGGCTGCAAGGACTGAGAGAATGCAAAAGGAGATGACCAAGCTGAGACCGATGATGAGCTGATGAGGCTCAGAGAATCCTGGAGAAAGAAGATGCTAACTGAATGATTTATTCCAAGAACAGCAAAGATGGATGCCTAGCAATCCTATGGTCAGAATCCTCTCCCTGCCCTCACATTCTTTCAAGTTCTAATCCACCACAATGGAGCCTAGCGGGGCATAGCTGTCCATACAGCTCAGAACAAGACCTGACAAGACATCTGACTGGATGCTTCCAAAGAGAGAGCTTTTGACTGGGGAGCTGAGACAGGTATCCGGAACACATCTATGCCCTGGGTGCCAGGCCAAGGAATGCAGAGATCACAGATGCTAAGAATGATGCCAAGGTTTCTGACAGACCCCTGGAAAGGGCTAAGGTAAAAGACATGAGATACACAAACAACACATAATGCACAACAGACATGCGACACGAGACACACTGGGACTGCTCTGCCCTGTGCACGTCAGCACTGTGATCAAAAGTGAGACCTTGCTTTTATGGGGCCTAAGGGGCCACTTCATGGACACCCCCCACCTCCTAAGTGGACTCAAAAACCCCTCCCAGTAATTCCCAAACCAGCACCCCGCTTTCATCCCCTTTGTGGGTCACAGCCCTCTACTTATCTCGCAGACATCTGGGGATGCCAGTCCGTGTCAGGTGCAAAGAAAGGCCACCTCGTCAGCTGGGAAGGTCCTGCTGGCACCGGGCTGGTGTCTCTCAGACAGCTGTATTAAACAAAACCAAACATCAGTGCCTGGTCTTGGCACCACATCAGCCAAACCCCACCAGTCTGCTACTCACCGTGCTCCCAGGAATGCCCGGCTGCTCGGACCGCACGCTTCGGGCACACTCAGAGACCGACGCCGTCGTCACAGGGGACGTCTAGGTTAGGAGCAGATGAGGTGATTTCCCAGGGCTGAAACCTGAGCAGACCCTCGCTCCTCCGCCCTGCTGCCCCGACTCACCGCAACTCCTCGGCAGTTGCCCAAGGCTATCCTGGTGACACCTTTAAATAGAAAAGGCAGAGGCTTCATTGCTGAGTCCTGTGATACTTCCGCAGGCCTCGGGAGAGCACGAACCCGGGGCGTCGGCCGGTCAGTGACTGGGGCTTGGCGTGCTCTGAGTGGATTGCCTAAAGCACAGAAACAGGAACAGATGCTTAGAGTTGCACTGGAAAGTGAGCCTCGAACAATAGCACTGCTTCTGTACCCTACTCAATGCTCACCTTGCCCACCTCATCTTGACTGCTGATATCCAGCTTTATTTCCTAAAAAGAAAAACAACAGTGCTGTAACAGAGTCACACTTCACACTCCCCGTGCAGAGACAAACAGTGACTGACCTGCTAGGGGGAACCTCTTCACCCGGGATGGGTGGAGGGATTTTGCCCTGGATTTTATCCTTCTGTGTCTGAAAGAAAGTGAGGAGAAAAGCCAAAGGGCTGCAGGATAACTTCACAGCTCCAAACACCTTGTGTCTATCTAGGAATATCATCTAGAGCCTGCCAACACCCCACAAACTGCAGTTCCCAGGACTTGTCCCATTGCAGCAGGCCATGCAGCAGGGCAAAACAGCTCCAGCACAAATGTGTGCAGACACCCGTGACACAGAACGTGACAAACAGGGGGACACAAAACACGACACATCATGCTTGTGGTGAGGGCCTCGAGGGGAGAAGGCAGAGATCTCTGACCACAGGGATCCCAAAGACACACCAGGGAACACAGCACACCGGACAACATGACACAGACCAGAGCTGTTCTGCACTGCCCGCCTGAAAGCTGCCATCAAAAGTAGAGCCTCTCCCTTTAGCGGTCCTAAGAGGCCCTTGGAGAAGATTGCCTTTCCCTCTGCTAATCCTTAAATCTGCCCCAGGAACTCCCAATCTGCTACTCTCCTATCTCCAGGCTGTCGCCCCCAACTTATCTTTTGCATGATCGGTGATGGGAATCCACGTTGCACCTGAAATGAGTCTGCCTCAGAGGGCCCCGTGATGGCCTGTCAGCCTCTCGGTCAGCTACAATGAAGAAAACCAAAACCAAAGTGTGAGTCCAGAGTTATGTGGGCCAAATCCCACCAAGGCGGCTACTTGCCCTCTCCTGAGTGTGCCTGGCTCCCTCAGCCTCCAGCTTCATCCTGATTCCAAGGCTGTGGCCTTTATTAGGAGTGGCACCTGGGTTAGAGAAAGGCAAAGTTAAATGGCATTCCTGTGAGTGCAGTGGATGACCTTGTGTGCTGTAAGACATGTGAAAACCTCTGCTAGGCTTCTGAGAAGCCTTGTGTAGGGGGGCCCTCAAATAAACAAATAAACACCCTCTCTCACCCTGCTGTCTGCAAACCTCCCCCTGCCCACAATAACTCCTAACTGGATACCTGCTCACCCTCCCTCTCCCAGTCACAATCCTCAACTCACCTGAAACCTCAATCTCAAACATCATCCTTCACACTGGGCAGATCCCTCTTGTGACATGATGAATCTGCTGAAAAATTGTTGTGCTTGAGAGCTGAGTAATAACAACCACTTCTCTCCACTGCTCACCTTGGCTGCTGGTATCCAGATTGACTTCCTAAAAAGAAAGACAAAGAACAGAGCTGTAACACAGTCACCATACACACTTCTGCTGCAGAGACAAATGCAGCCTCACCTGCTCGGGGCAATCCCCTCACCAAGGATGGGGCCCTCAGGCACAGATTTAATCCATCTGAATCTGAAAAAAAAAAGTTAGGGCAAGAGTCACACTGTTGCAGGATAAGGTAAGAGCTCCAGATATCCTGGGTCCATCAACAAAACCCATCTAGAGTCCAACTACACCCCACATTACAAATTCCACATCCCCGGGCCCTCTCCTATTGCACCTGGCTACGCGGCAGGGCAGAGCAGCCCCGGCACAAATGTGTGCAGACACCCGTGACACAGGACAGGACAAACAATGGGCACAAGACACAGACAGAAATCTCTTGGCAAGGGAAAGGGCTGCAAGGACTGAGAGGACGCAAAAGGAGATTACTGAGGTGAGACCAATGGTGAGCTGATGAGGCTCAGAGAACCCTGGAGGAAGAAGATGCTAAACTGAATGATTTGTTCCAAGAACAGCAAAGGTGGATGCCCAAGAATCCTACACTCAGAAGCCTCTACCTGCCCTCACATTCTTACAAGTCCTAATCAGCCACAATGGATCCTGGCGGGGCATAGCTGTCCATACAGCTCAGAACAAGACCTGACAAGACATCTGACTGGATGCTTCCAAAGAGAGATGCATTTCTGATGCCTGTCCGAGCTCCCGAGTCAAAAGTTCCATGGCACGGGTGCCAGGCCAAGGAATACTGAGATAACGGATGCTAAGAATGGTGCCAAGGTTTCTGACAGGCCTCTCAAAGGGCTAAGGTAAAGGACATGAGATACACAAACAACACATAATGGACAACAGACAAGTGACACGAGACACACCGGAACTGCTCTGCCCTGCGCACCTCAGCACTGGGATCAAAAGCGAGACTTGGCTTTTATGAGGCCTAAGGGGCCCTCTTGGCTACCCTCATCTCCAGAGCCAACTCAAAACACCCCCCTCCCAGGGAGTCCTGACCCAGCACACTACTTTCATGCCCTCTGTGTGTCATGGCCCTCTACTTACCTCTCAGACATCTGGGGATGCTGGTCCATGTCAGGTGCAAAGAAAGGCCACCTCGTCAGCTGGGAAGGTCCTGCTGGCACAGGGCTGGTGTCTCTCAAACAGCTATATTAAACAAAACCAAATATCAGTGTCTGAGCTTGGCACCGCATCGGCCAAATCCCCACCACTCTGCTACTCACCGCGCTCCTAGGAAGGCCCAACACCTCCTAACCCTGACTCTCTGCCATGGATGCAATGCATCTGCACCTGAAAGAAAGTTAGAACACATGTCAAACACCACCAGGACAACTCACAAGCTGCAAACACCTTATGTCAATCTAGGAATAGCATCTAGAGCCCATGTACACCCCACATTACAAATTCCAACTCCCCATGGTTTGTCCTATTGCAGCAGGCCATGCGGCAGGGCAAAACAGCTCTGGCACAAATATGTGCAGACACCCGTGACACAGAACGTGACAAACAGGGGGACACAAAACACGACACATCATGCTTGTGGTGAGAGACTCAAGGGGAGAAGGCAAAAGGGACCCCAAAGACACACCAGGTAACATGGCACACCGGACAATAAGACACAGACCAGAGCTGTTCTGCACTGCCCGCCTGAAAGCTGCCATCAAAAGTAGAGCCTCTCCCTTTAGCTGTCCTAGCAGACCCTTGGAGAAGAAGGCTTTTCCCTCTGCTAATCCTTAAATCTGCCCCAGGAACTCCCAATCTGCTATTCTCCCATCTCCAGGCTGTCGCCCCCAACTTATCTTTTGCATGATCGGTGATGGGAATCCACGTTGCACCTGAAATGAGTCTGCCTCGGAGGGCCCCGTGATGGCCTGTCAGCCTCTCGGTCAGCTACAATGACAAAAACCAAAACCAAAGTGTGAGTCCAGAGTTATGTGGGCCAAATCCCACCAAGGCAGCTACTTGCCCTCTCCTGAGTGTGCCTGGCTCCCTCAGCCTCCAGCTTCATCCTGATTCCAAGGCTGTGGCCTTTATTAGGAGTGGCACCTGGGTTAGGGAAAGGCAAAGTTAAATGGCATTCCTGTGAGTGCAGTGGATGACCTTGTGTGCTGTAAGACATGTGAAAACCTCTGCTAGGCTTCTGAGAAGCCTTGTGTAAGGGGGCACTCAAATAAACAAATAAACACCCTCTCTCACCCTGCTGTCTGCAAACCTCCCCCTGCCCACAATAACTCCTAACTGGATACCTGCTCACCCTCCCTCTCCTAGTCACAATCCTCAACTCACCTGAAGCCTCTATCTCAAACATCATCCTTCACACTGGGTACATGCCTCTTGAGACATGATGAATCTGCTGAAAAATTGTTGTGCTTGAGAGCTGAGAAATAACAACCACTTCTCTCCACTGCTCACCTTGGCTGCTGGTATCCAGATTGACTTCCTAAAAAGAAAGACAAAGAACAGAGCTGTAACACAGTCACCATACACACTTCTGCTGCAGAGACAAATGCAGCCTCACCTGCTAAGGGGAATCCCCTCACCAAGGATGGGGCCCTCAGGCACTGATTTAATCCATCTGAATCTGAAAAAAGTTACGACAAGAGCCACACTGTTGCAGGATAAGGTAAGAGCTCCAGATATCCTGGGTCCATCAACAAAACCCATCTAGAGTCCAACTACACCCCACATTACAAATTCCAAGTCCCCGGGCTCTCTCCTATTTCACCAGGCTATGGCAGCAGGGCAGAGCAGCTCCAGCACAAATGTGTGCAGACACCCGTGACACAGGACAGGACGTGACAGACAATGGGGACACAACACAGACACAAACCTCTTGGCAAGGAAAATGGCTGCAAGGACTGAGAGAATGCAAAAGGAGATGAGCAAGCTGAGACCGATGGTGAGCTGATGAGGCTCAGAGAATCCTGGAGAAAGAAGATGCTAACTGAATGATTTATTCCAAGAACAGCAAAGATGGATGCCTAGCAATCCTACAGTCAGAATCCTCTCCCTGCCCTCACATTCTTTCAAGTTCTAATCCACCACAATGGATCCAGGTGGGTCAGAGCTGTCCATAGAGCTCAGAACAAGACCTGACAAGACATCTGACTGGATGCTTCCAAAGAGAGAGCTTTTGACTGGGGAGCTGAGACAGGTATCAGAATCGCATCTATGGCCTGGGGGCCGGACCAAGGAATGCAGAGATCACAGATGCTAAGAATGATGCCAAGGTTTCTGACAGACCCCTGGAAAGGGCTAAGGTAAAAGACATGAGATACACAAACAACACATAATGCACAACAGACACGCGACACGAGACACACTGGGACTGCTCTGCCCTGTGCACGTCAGCACTGTGATCAAAAGTGAGACCTTGCTTTTATGGGGCCTAAGGGGCCACTTCATGGACACCCCCCACCTCCTAAGTGGACTCAAAAACCCCTCCCAGTAATTCCCAAACCAGCACCCCGCTTTCATCCCCTTTGTGGGTCACAGCCCTCTACTTATCTCGCAGACATCTGGGGATGCCAGTCCGTGTCAGGTGCAAAGAAAGGCCACCTCGTCAGCTGGGAAGGTCCTGCTGGCACCGGGCTGGTGTCTCTCAGACAGCTGTATTAAACAAAACCAAACATCAGTGCCTGGTCTTGGCACCACATCAGCCAAACCCCACCAGTCTGCTACTCACCGTGCTCCCAGGAATGCCCGGCTGCTCGGACCGCACGCTTCGGGCACACTCAGAGACCGACGCCGTCGTCACAGGGGACGTCTAGGTTAGGAGCAGATGAGGTGATTTCCCAGGGCTGAAACCTGAGCAGACCCTCGCTCCTCCGCCCTGCTGCCCCGACTCACCGCAACTCCTCGGCAGTTGCCCAAGGCTATCCTGGTGACACCTTTAAATAGAAAAGGCAGAGGCTTCATTGCTGAGTCCTGTGATACTTCCGCAGGCCTCGGGAGAGCACGAACCCGGGGCGTCGGCCGGTCAGTGACTGGGGCTTGGCGTGCTCTGAGTGGATTGCCTAAAGCACAGAAACAGGAACAGATGCTTAGAGTTGCACTGGAAAGTGAGCCTCGAACAATAGCACTGCTTCTGTACCCTACTCAATGCTCACCTTGCCCACCTCATCTTGACTGCTGATATCCAGCTTTATTTCCTAAAAAGAAAAACAACAGTGCTGTAACAGAGTCACACTTCACACTCCCCGTGCAGAGACAAACAGTGACTGACCTGCTAGGGGGAACCTCTTCACCCGGGATGGGTGGAGGGATTTTGCCCTGGATTTTATCCTTCTGTGTCTGAAAGAAAGTGAGGAGAAAAGCCAAAGGGCTGCAGGATAACTTCACAGCTCCAAACACCTTGTGTCTATCTAGGAATATCATCTAGAGCCTGCCAACACCCCACAAACTGCAGTTCCCAGGACTCGTCCCATTGCAGCAGGCCATGCAGCAGGGCAAAACAGCTCCGGCACAAATGTGTGCAGACACCCGTGACACAGAACGTGACAAACAGGGGGACACGAAACACAACACATCATGCTTGTGGTGAGGGCCTCAAGGGGAGAAGGCAGAGATCTCTGACCACAGGGATCCCAAAGACACACCAGGGAACACAGCACACCGGACAACAAGACACAGACCAGAGCTGTTCTGCACTGCCCGCCTGAAAGCTGCCATCAAAAGTAGAGCCTCTCCCTTTAGCCGTCCTAAGAGGCCCTTGGAGAAGATTGCCTTTCCCTCTGCTAATCCTTAAATCTGCCCCAGGAACTCCCAATCTGCTACTCTCCCATCTCCAGGCTGTCGCCCCCAACTTATCTTTTGCATGATCGGTGATGGGAATCCACGTTGCACCTGAAATGAGTCTGCCTCGGAGGGCCCCGTGATGGCCTGTCAGCCTCTCGGTCAGCTACAATGAAGAAAACCAAAACCAAAGTGTGAGTCCAGAGTTATGTGGGCCAAATCCCACCAAGGCAGCTACTTGCCCTCTCCTGAGTGTGCCTGGCTCCTTCAGCCTCCAGCTTCATCCTGATTCCAAGGCTGTGGCCTTTATTAGGAGTGGCACCTGGGTTAGGGAAAGGCAAAGTTAAATGGCATTCCTGTGAGTGCAGTGGATGACCTTGTGTGCTGTAAGACATGTGAAAACCTCTGCTAGGCTTCTGAGAAGCCTTGTGTAGGGGGGCCCTCAAATAAACACCAATAAACACCCTCTCTCACCCTGCTGTCTGCAAACATCCCCCTGCCCACAATAACTCCTAACTGGTACCTGCTCAGCCTCCCTCTCCCAGTCACAATCCTCAACTCACCTGAAGCCTCTATCTCAAACATCATCCTTCACACTGGGCACATGCCTCTTGTGACATGATGAATCTGCTGAAAAATTGTTGTAATTGACACAACCGGGAACCTCTGGAAGCTGCACTCCTCCTAAAATGAACGAAATAAAACAAGAACAAAACCAGAAATTAAAGGTGCTTTACCACCCCTGAACACAAAATCCAAAATCATCAACTTCAATACTGCCTGTATTCCATGCTGTTTTCTTCACAGTCTCTTCCAAGCCTCTGTTGCTTTAGATGCCCAGAAACACCTGCTGAAAACAAGCTGAAATAAGCTGAAAGAGCCTCTCCACTGAATTGAGAGGGAAGCTCTTACCCCAGCACATCCCAGAGAGGGAATGAAGCCCCTCAGCCACGACTGGGGTTAATATACCCCTGATGGTGCCCGCCCCTCATTCCCATGGCACCCAGGGAAAGGCAGGGGGTGAATCCCACCGGGTATAAAAGCCCTCAGAGCAGCTGCAGCTGTTTGGCCCCTCTGACTCAGATTCAAGGGCAGTAAAGGGCTTGTTATAGAAGAAAACTCTTCAGAAAAATAACAGCACTTTCTTTTTTGCAACAACTACTTGGAGCAGAAGAACAGAAAACTGGTAAGACATAAAAGTTTGTGTTTAGGTAGCATAGCTAGATAAACTGGGTAATTAGGTAATCTGCTGTTAACTTACATAATTATTCTGTGTTTAACAAAAGCCATCTAATAAATTCACACCCAAAACTCCAGCAGCCCAGCTCGCCCTATCAAAGCTCTATGTTTATACATACAGTAAACAAAACTAAAATCCCAGTAATACTTATCAGAAATCTATGAAAGAAACCTATTGAAATTAATCCTACCTCAAATACAAACCAACCCATCCAGAAAGTTAGCTCCACTCAAACAATTTACACAGAGTTAATAATACCAAGAAATAAAACAACACACCATATACCACCAATTAATATTATAGTGAACGGAAAAAACAATTTTTTTCTTTTTTAAATTTAAACTAACTTATTTTATTAGCTAGAACAAAAAATTTTGCCAGGACTATAACAACACTTCTTCTCCTCCTTCTCCTGAAATGTCCCTTCTCATTCCCAAATTCCTTACAACTTCTGAGTTTAAATCCAAGTAAAAAGCAAAATTCGTGCACTTGTGCGTTCAATGCTCCTGTCAGATTCTGTTTCCCTCCACATCTTCTTACACTTTCAGTCTTCACGCTGTCCTGCCGTGATGAGTCTGACAGAACTGGTAAATGTTAGGAGAGGATTTCCCTCCCCAGAGCTGGTTTCCTCACCGCATTTCACTCAATCCCAAGCCGGCAATGATGCACGCTCACCTGAAGGAAGGGGATAAATCTGTAAACGTGACTAAATACATAAAAGGGCATCCCCATTGTTCCAACACTCAGGAGGCCATGCGGCCAAGGTCAGAGCTCTCTGCCCACCGAGGACACGGCAACCAGCATGGCCCTTTGTCCCACTCTCCAGCACGGACCTGTGAAGCCAGAGAGGAGTTTACAGAGACCGGGAGGCGGCGGGACGGGGCGGGCGCCCGGCCCGACCTTCCAAAGCTGGCGGCAGCGAGGGCGGGGAGCGCCACGGCCCCGCTCCGCCGCCTGCCCGCCGCCCCGGGGCCACTCCGCCGGGATTGTCCGGCCCGCGGTCGCTCCCAGCACCTGGAGCGGGGCGGGCGCGGGCTCGGGGGCTGCAGCCCCGTTCCGACGCCGCTGGCTCCCGCCCCTCGCCCTTCCCACGCTCGGCAGCCGCGTCTTTCCCCCGCCCCCGGCGCCCAGCGGCGAGGGGCAGGGCGCTGGCTCGGGGGGTGCAGTACCTCGCTGTGGCCACAGGGGGGCAGACTCACCGGGGTGTGCGAGTTTGCCGCCCTTTTGGCCGCCATTTTGAGAAGGTCAAAGAAAGTCCGCGACATTAGGGACACGCCACACCCCAGATGGCGGCCGTGAGAGGACCCTCGGCAGAAACAGGCGTTTAACCCAGATGCCTGTCAGAAACCCGCGAAATGCGCCCGCCCACGACGCCGCTGACCCCACAGCCTGTGTCGGGTACACCTAAAACGCCACAGAAAATCCCACCGGGGCCGCGCCGGCGTCGGTATTCCATGCAGGCAGTCCAGTTACACCCACACCGGTCCTCCACTTCCCCGCCCTTTTCGCCGCCATGCTGAGAAGGTCAATTAAAAGTCCGCGACACCCGCGACGCGCCACTCCCAAGGTGGCGGCCTCTCGGTGCAGGGCTGCAGTACCGCGCTCTGCCCACAAGGCGGCAGCACTGCCGCACGCCCCAGCCGGGGGCGCAGCGCGCCTCGGGGCTGCGGGCAGGGAAGGCGGCGAAAAAGAACAGGGGCGGCCCCCGCCGAAAACTGCTCTGAAATAAATGCCAAACACCTGCCTCTTACCCGACCAGAAACAAACAAGCCCCCTTGATTTAAAGCCATGTTTAAATAAAGGTTATATTTCTATTTTTCGTATTTATAGTCACATGCATATTTATAGTGGACATTGATGTAGCATGTAATTTATATAATATCTTCTGTCTATTCCTATTGTTTATATGTATTTCTCTTTTGTGTTATTTATAAATATCTTTATTGATTGTATATTTCTATTTTTAAAACTACATTTCTACAATACTTTTATTATTTGAAATAAAAATCCCATTCTAACCAAATAAATACAATAAAACCTCTTTTAAAATGTATTGAAACTTTTTTATATTTATAGTTTGCATGACTATATTCACACTTATATTTATAATCTATATTGATGCATTATATTCATAACAATATAAATATGTATCCTATACAAATAATAGAGATAGATAATGTAAAAATAACTTATCATATCTACTGCTACAACTTATTTTTTTCATATATTTCTAATTTTGATATTAATCTTTAGCTATTCATGATATATTTCTATACTTAGATTTCAACCTTTATATTATTATCATTTATAATTTTTATACTAAAACTCCTGCTTTTGCCAAATAAAAAACAAAACTCCCCTTTATTTTAAACTACTGTAAAAATATTTTTATTTTTATATTTATCATATCTATAATTGGTTGTATATTATATCACATTGATGTACTATACTTATATCTATTTTATATCTACTTCCTATAATATATTAAGTAAGATATATACAGTTTTACTTGTATTATGGATTGTATCAATTGATGTTATTTCATGTTTACAAGTATTTGATAATTTTTTATATATCTGCATATATTTGCAATACATTCCTATTTTTATATTTCAGTTTGGCTTGTGTCTATATTTATATTCTCTATTTATATATCTATCAACATACATAATACTCTATTATGAAATAGAATATCTTATTGTAACATATAATGACTTATGTTACATGTTACATTTTGAAAAGAGATCAAATATATAAAAACAAAAGTGGTTTATTCCCATTTCCACACATCTGTTTCACTTAAATATAGTTACAGTTATAGCTGTACATTTAAAATGCGATTCCTAAATATAATGACAAAACAAACAGCATCGAATTCCCACCAATATCTTCCAAAACCATCAAGATACCTCCAACAGCAAACAACTGCCAGCGAAAAAACCACACAACACTCTTTTCGATAACAGTTCTCATCACGTCAGAAAAATGGAACCAAAATAAAAGGAAACCCTATAGAAACACACACAGCAAATCACAAAAACTACTGAAAAAGATGAAACCAGCCTAATGAACTCCAAACAGTGCCACTGATCCTGAACGTTACTAAAAAAAATAAACAAAATTCTACAAAATTCATTCATTTCTACAAAATTCATGTGTATGTGGCTGTTATTATCTAGGAGTTACTCTCCTACTGATTTACTTCAAAGCCACCTAGATTTGGCACCTGGGGACACCATTTAGTGGTGGGCTTGGCAGTGCAGGGTCAGCACACTTGATAATCTTCAATTGATACTCTTAAAGCTCTTTTCAAAAGTAAATGATTCCATGGGCTGGAAGGTGGCTGAAATATTAACTTACTCATCACTGGAAGCACCCCCTTAAAGATGGTAACTGGTTTAATGGGGCACCCTTCCCTTTCTTAGGAAGCTCTTCATTCAACTGTTCATTGTGCTCCTGTACCACAGTAATGTCGCTGTGAATACATAACCTACATAAAATGTATGTTTGCACAACATATTGCAGAGATCAATAGGGGATTTGGCATGAAATAGGAGCACATAAACCCCATCATTTCAAATAGAAAAGTTAGTAACTACTTGAAGGAAAAAAAAAAAGTACATTGCTGGAACAAATTTATCATATGTGCATTTTAGGTAGGTTTTACACCTTTTTTTAGGTCCTCTGTCTTTATTCCAGGGAAAAGAAATTCAAGACACAATTTTATTACCTTTGTACTATTCACAGTTTTATTACCTTTGTACTATTCCCATCAAATAAATCTAGCTGTAAGAAGGTCTTTCTCTGTTTTTCAGAAGATCATTCTTGAAATGAAACTTGCTTTTCATTTCAGTGTAACATATCCTGTTTTAATAAAGAGTTTTGCTTCCTATTGAGAGCATTTTGACAAAATAATAAGGTTGCTTTTGTTTGCCATTTAATTTACCAGTGGATCGATAGAGTTAGACATAACTGCTTCTGGTATTAAAACTCACAAATTCCAGGGGAGCTGGAGGTTAAATTGTAAACAAAATATTTCATTGGCATTGATCTGAAAAGCAGACTGACAGCATTGCTAAAATTCATCAGCTTACAATTATAAATCTCCCCAAAATGACAAGAGACAGATTTGATTATTTTGCTTTGAAAGGGTCATGCCTTTAAAGCTGCAAGAGTTGATCGATTTATAAAAGATCCAATGAACTGCATTTTGCTTTAGTTCCTGTCACAAGTCCTCCTCGTGATTACCCAGGCTAGGTCAGCTTATGAGAGTGACTGATCACTTTGCTCTCTATTTTAGGCAACATCAAATTTACAGGATTGATGACCCATACTAGATCATTAGTGATATAAAGATTACAGGTAACCTGAATTTACTTTATCTACCGTGATACCCTGCCAGAAGTACAGCCACTCATTATGCCACAAGAGTATGAAAAAGTGCCTGAATTTCATCCTCCTTTTGGGCACTACCCACCAAAGTTACAGTGACAGCTTATTCCCTTAAATAAACAAGAATTTTCACGTACACTGTAGGTGACAGAAGTACTGCCTTCTTTACCCAATTCCCCTCCCACACCTCTTTTGTCTTGCTCCAAGAAAAACCCGAGTAGGCCGGGTCTTGACACAACCTTGACTGTTCTATTTCCATCACTGATTGTGCACATTTTAATTGCCAGAGAACATGGAACATTAGCAAATTCCAAAACAAGCACCAGGCCTTATAAACCTCTGAATGGAAGCGCTGGTAAAAGAGAACCCTTCCCTGAAAAGCACTTTGCAGACGTTGGTTACTGGGTTCCCCCATTACCACACAACACAACTGGGATTCCATTTTGACTGCTGATATCCCTGTCCCTGGATCACGCTGACCCCAATCCCAGGGTATCAGTCCCTCTGCTGTGCTGATGGCTGAGCTCCCAGCAATGACAGAATTCTCTGCCTGGTGCCAAGAACCCAGGAAGCCCAAACTTCCCTCTGGAACCAACGTTCCTCCTGCAGCTCTTACAGCCAGAACAAAGGCAAGGAGACAGCAAGACGGTGGGATAATAGCTAAACCCCAGTTCCCTGTGCATGTGTGCACAGCCTCCAGAGAGCTGCTCATTCCATTGATGAATTCCTGCAGCGCTTTCCTGGGAGCTTACAGGGCTAGGGAATGTGAGGGGGAATTCTGGTGGTGGTGTGTGGGTAAGCATGAGTAGGAACCCAGCCTGAACACCAGTAAGTAACAGAACACTAATGAAGTAAAATACAACACTGCTTTTAAAATTATTTTTGTCTCTTCCTGCACAAGACAAGTTCAGACGCCTCCAACTCCTGTCTAACTACATCTAAAAAAAAACCAAGCAGACAAAATTTTTTTAAATGGTAACACTTTCAATAACAATGTTAAGGTTGTAAAGGTAACTTTTTTCTTAACCTTGTACCAATCTGCATTATCTACCAAAACCAGAGCTGTGCTCTTTTCCCTCAGATTGTATGCACAGCGTTAATTAGATTATTTTTTTCAGCCAGGTTACTATATTATTTAGAATAAGGTACTGCACAACTTTCCTGTTACAGCCATAAATAAAGAAGCATGGCTATAGGGCCATATGTATGGTGATAAACAGGAATATAGAAATTATTAATGTTGAAGTTATTATTAATGGAAAAATGAAAAAGCGCAATGGTAGGTGCAAAGTGTGAAAGTGAATACCTCTACACTTTGTTTAAAGTACTAGTGGTCTCTAAAAATATTTTCATGAAGTGAGATTATTGTTAGTGACGTTTTTTCCTGATTTGGACAAGGTTTGTCAAAGAAATATTGTTAGAAAGACCAGGACAACTCATAGCCATTACTACCACGAACATCATTTTGCAAATGAAAGCTTCAAGTTATTTCTCTCATCCGCTTCCTGAAAAGAAAGCACTTTTGCTATGCAGACAGTGACCAACGTGTGCAGTTAAAATCTTGCTAGAGCACTTCAAAGGAACCTTAGTGACTTATTCTGGTTGTTTTCTTCTTTACAAGGAGAAACAAAAAACCATAAGAGATACCTTCAAAGACGTTCGCCTTTCTCAAACTGCCCACCACTGACATTCTAGTCTTGAAACTTACATTAAAGCAAAACCCCTCCTCTAAAAACTCCACTTCTACTGTTCAAACTGTCCCTTACTTCTATTGAAATATAAGATGTTATGCTACAAAATGTACGTTCAGTTACAATTTTGCTTTACTTTTATGCACTAGATGGTTTACAGGAATTCAGTCCACTAAAAGTCAGCTCAGTCAAAATGATAACTTCACCAGCACTTTAATCTGTCTCTTATTTTAAGCTTTATATCTCTCCTTGTTTGAATCAAACGCCTTCCAGCCATTCTAAGCATTTTTGTGTCAGTATTTCAAAGTTCCCTGTGTTCTAAAAAGCTACAGATGAAGCTGGTGCTCTATAGCATTATGTAATCAACTCATCAATTTTTTATAATTATTTCCAGTAGTCTGCTCCCATCATTCTACATGGAACTATCTGCCTGAGGCCACCACTCAGAACGTTGTTACTTTAAAGCAGATGCGGGCAACACTTTGCTCTTTCTTGGCCAATTTTTTTTTTCAATTGTGTTTCCATTTTTTTGCTTAGTCATCCATAAACAGGACTCTATTAATAGTAGTTTTGAATAACAAGTAGAAATGTACAACGTTGCAATATTTGCTAAAGTTTCAGCTTCACATTTACAAACATGGCTCAGTGCAATAGGTGCAAGTCAGAAACAAGGAGATAAGCAAAAAACTCCATACCTTTTTACTGCAAATTACCCCATACAGGTCTTGTTAAAAGGATCAAGCTTCAGTGGGAAAGCAGAAATCCTGAAAAACAGCAGTGAAGGCATACATACTTCAAACAGTGAAAGAGAAGGAGACTCATGCTTGGCATTAGTGAATAGCAAATAAAAAATCAGCATTGATCTGGAAGTTGTTACTCACCAGCTAAGCCCTTGGTCAGAGAGGAACAGGACAGCAGTTGTTCTTGGCTGACTTTTAAACACCTAAGATGTAATTTTTATTTCTTATGCACAGGTTTCTAGAGACCTGAACAAAAATATTGCTACTCTGCACAGTCTATTACAGAGACAAACCTTGACTTCTGATCTCCAGCCTAAAAGTTAGTCATTTCTGCTTTTGAAAACGTGTGTGAACAGGCATCCACCCTCCTACACACACTTTACTGGGATGTATAACACCATACGCTAAAATCCAGGAGTTTTTGCACTTCTACACCTGATTCCTGGCATAGGAATTGCAGATATCACCTACATTTTATTCAACAGTTAAATTAGCCAATACAACCAAAGTTTGATAGTCTATGTCTCTTGAACTCCCTAAAAGGGACTGTTGCTCTTGCTCATGTAAAGGCATCCCCAGCCACAGCAGTCAGTGAGCCAGCATAAAGGACACGTGGCTGTGCAGCCACCCCTCACGGTGCCAGCAGCACCAAGGGAATGCTGCCACTACCTCGTGGCTCTGTGCCACTGCGAGATTTCCCAAAGTCACTGCAGTTGGGACGGCCCCAGGAGTTGAAATTATTAGCTTCCATTCATTAATTTTGATGCTGGCTGAGAACACCTTAATGCATTTTTGTGCAAAAATACAGTAGTAACACGCTTGAGTTCCATCAATCTGGACACCATAGACATTTGCATTTATGTTTAATCACACCTTAATGACAACCATTAAAGGTAGGAATGTGAGATTGGTAAGCAGGGCATTTTACAGAGTCATCTTTCTGGAGATGTTCTGTTGTTACTATATTACAAAATTGCCATATTTCTAAAGTTTTGTACCTCCTTGATGTTTCCCACAGGCAGCTCCTCCAGACACTGGCCCTTCTTTCTCTCACAGCAGCCAACCGACTCCAGCTCCCCCCAACCAACCAACCCACTCTTTTATAGCACTCTTCTTCTTATTGGCTACAGCTGTGGCCTGGTAAAGTCAGGCCTGTTCCCAAGCTCTAATAATTAACCCAGCTGCAACTCCTTAAGGGGTAAGATTACTTCCTATACTGCCTTTATTTTCTTATATTGGATTCTCCTACAATATTTTATATTTTCTGGTTAAATTATTTCATTTATATCAAGCCCTCTGAGCTTACTGTGACCTCACTTGCAGCCAGTCAGCAAAAGCAACAAACAAAGAAGATTTGCACAGCACATTTCTCTTTTTACTTAACTGCTGACAGAGCCCTCATCCAAAGATTGTTTTGGAAACAGTTGTCTGACTCACTGAAATAGAAAGGAAGTTTCATCAGGAACTGGAGGGAGAAGGAGCACCACAACATGCAGTTGCAGCTGGGAAGAGATGGAGTAGCTTCTGAAACACATCAATGCCTATGGTGGTGTCTGCAGACGGACAGACAATTGACCTTAATGAAAGAATTAAACCTCAATTTTAAAACTGCTGGTGCTGTGATTGGGATTTGGATTGATATAGGTAGGTTTGCAGACAGCAATACAAACTAATGATCTGACAGAAACCACAGATCTGAAAGCCTTTTACAAAGTAAGCAGCATCTGTATCAGTACTTCATAAATGGAGTAATACTGGCATAAGATAATGAAATACTTAGGTAATTCAACAGGCAAATTACAGACTTCAAAATAAAAGCTTAAGCCTGTACATCCTCTATCAGCAATGAATTTATGGACTTTCTCTGTTAAAGACATTAATATGATAAAATTTAGAAAGGTTCAATTAATCTCTCTATGGCTGGGGTTTCTTTATTCTTTTTTGAGGTACAGGTTCAAGCAGATATTTAGAAAGGAATCATGAGTTTTCTCCCTGCAACAGGCCAAAGTTTAGGAAGAAAAGGCAGCTGAAAGCAGAGTGTGTGTCTGGGACAGAATTAGAATGCCCTGGTCTCTTTTCAGGCACATTGCCAGAACAACCCTGGGTTTGTGTGGGAGGGAATGGGATCCAGGTAGGCTTTCTTTGAAGCAGGAGCTGGTGGGAATTTGTGTTTTGCAAACCTGCTGAGAGAAGAGCTCTATCTTTCTGCCCCATGTGGCCTGAGTCACACCTGCAAGCCAGAATTGGGTTTATGTGCACACAGCAGAACACTCTTATACACAGACTGTCATTTAAATACTTCTTATCGATGTTCATTATTTTTTAAAAACTCCCAAACTCTTAACCTATATCTAATGTAACAGCGCATCCTCTTCAGTTCTTGATAATTCTTTAAACCAGTTGTTCTTACAGAAAAGATTTTCTTTGACAATAACATCAAAGCAATTCACTTTTGTCACCCATTCCCCAAGCTAATTTGTCGCTGGGAGCTCTGCACATCAGGCTGTATCAATCACATTACACTACAATGCACCAGCCATGCCCCAAGGCATGAGTGATGTAGCTGAGAGGAGATGTCACAAACACTCACATTACTGAGATGCTTGAGAAGCCAGAGGATCAAATTCTTGTCTGATATGAAGTGGCTTAACTTGATTGGGAGAGTCTGGGAGATTTTCTCTTGGGGGAGAAACTCTAAGACAGGATTTGCTTTATCTGCCAGCATTACACCATTCCTTTTGATTCTGTGTCATTTGCTGTACCGCTATATGGGTCATGTAACAGGAGCACATTCAGCCTGTGTTCCTCCATGGATATTTGACTAGCATGGAAAATCACCTCCTGGAAGAGCAGCTGGTGGAAACTGACCTTAGCAAAAGTGAAATGGTGGTGTTTGGAAAAGAAAATGTTTCAGAAGTTTTCACAAATCTTACCATTTGTATTTGTTAATCCAGTGCACATGCCTGGGTCTTGTAGGGTCCCTCCCAAACTTTGACACTGATGAATCACGAGTCTCCGAAAGGAGCCTTTGCCCTTCCATTTTATGAGTTTAATTTTGCCTGAGGACCGTTTCCCACAGCAGGGTCTGGATTTACCATCACATCTTTGTGACCAAATCAAGAAGAGACAGCATGACCTCCCCACTCACTGCAAGCCCATGCCTATGCTACTTACATAAATCAGCTGAGGGCATTCCATACGGCATGGCAGTACAATCTAACAGCTTAATGAGAAGAAAAACATCCCAGAATTCAATATTCCTGTTAGACAGGGAAGTCTAGAAATGCATGAATAAACTGGTCATAACTTTATCCCTCCATGAGGAGTGAAATATATGTCATTTGTACTGTCAGGTAACCGAGAATACAAAAAACTCAAGAATATAAGACTATCAAAAATATAACAAAAGACAGTTAAGTATTACCAGTACAAAAATGTAAATAAATAGATAAGAACGGTCTAAACGTTTCCTTTTTTTAACTTTAGAGCGAAGTTTATTCCCCACTGGAAAAATGCTCCTTACAATGGACTATAATACCATAAATACACATGCAAGTCACACCCTTTGATGTCTTCTATAGATTCATATCTCAATAAACCCATCAAGATTAGGTATGATGGCTTTATTTCTTTGTGTAAAAGAATCTCTCGTGATAATGCCTTATCACAAACCCTGCAGAACTTCAGCCCAACACACCCAATAAATTCACACAAATTCAAGCTCCTGGATTCTCTCTCCAAATGATTCTGCATTTTTGTAATCTGATTCAAAGACCAATAGCTTCAGGTTAGTCAGAAGAGTCTAGGACATGAACAAATACTGCAATGGATAGAGATACCTTACCTGGGCTAGTTCTCACATCAAAATTCATGAAAACCTCGAGAGCTGTGAACTGCAGCTGCTGAGGCACCGTGCCTGTCTGGACATCCTGGAGTCACCCCTGCACTGGGACTGAGGCCCCTTCTCACCTGTGCCCTCCACACTCACAGCCAGACCAGGTCTCCTCAGCGGCTCCATCCCAGGATCCCCACAGTGCAGTCTCAGACATCACGATCCTTAACATACTCTATTCATGGCGCAATAAGAAAAAGAGCAGCTCCAGTTTGGTGCCTGGAATGAGGAGCCCCACACAAAGGAACCCCTGGGTTTTTATACCCCCATAGTGTGAGCACTTGACAGTCTGGAGTCCTCATCTCCCGCTCTGTCTGCGCTGGTCACCTGCACTGATTGCATTTCTCAGCTCTGGGAAGTCACCACTGTGTGTCACATCCTCCAAGCAGCTCTAACAAAGGAGTTTGCCAAACAGATCTGCGAATTCTCTGCCTTAAAAGTGTCTCATTTTCCCTTGTGATGGGTTGGTTCTTACACAAATTCCTAGTGACTCATAATGTTGCTGCTTAGGCTCCAGACCATCTGTGGAGGGTGAGCACTGTCCACCTCCACCAGGGCTTTTGATTGTGTAGAGAAGGCTCAGAAAGAAGAAAAGAATGGGCCCACCTTATACTTACCACAGAAGAAAGGAAAATATATATTTTACAAAAGATAAGGCCCAATAAAAATCAGATGTCAAATAAATAAAGACAGAACTTGGTGCAAAACAGGAAATAGGAAAGACAACACCCCTATGACACCTGGACTATGTGTCAGAACACACATTGACATAGGTGTTCACCTACCTTGTGCTGTGTCTCCTCTAATAGCACTGTGCACGAGTAAGACACATACAGAATGTGCCAAAACAGTGCCAAAAGAGGCAGCACCTCAAATTAACCTTCTGAAATGTAACCTTCTGAAATGCAGTCATTTGGTAAAATTCACCTACTAATTCTAGTGTTTCAATATGGAGTTAGAGTACGGATGCTCTTGTGTGATACTGTAAATTATGAGCATTTATAAATACCTTCTGTTTCATTACTCAGCGGCTCCAGTGAGGTGCAAAGGACAAGTCAAATAATGAAAGTAATTGCGGATGATAAAAAAAGAAATAATTAGCTTTGTAATAGAAAAAAATGTCTGTAGCCAGTGCAGGATGCTAAAGCCAATTTTAGCTTCATTAATTGAAGTAGTTATTCAGCATCCATTAATTCAGTACCCAGAATTTAGAAGTGGCACCTAATCAATAAAAAGAAATGAGTATTGATAGGGCAGGACCTGCGCAATGCTGTGTTTACAGTGCCCCTGAGGCAAGCTGGATCCTCCATGAAAAGATCCATAAACTGAGGCAGGGGCTGAGGCCCTGCGTGCAGAAAGCCTCAGTGGTGGGGATCAGGGAAGGAAAGTGAACACCCACCCCCGTGCTCCTGACGGCACTGCAGAGCTCTGCTGGGGCTGAGCCCAGCCAGGGATTACCTTTCCAGCAGAGCCCGGTGCTGCTCCGCAGCGCTCGGCCAAGGTCCGTCCGTCAGGAAAGGGCTTCCTCTTCCCGAGGCTCCGGCACTCCCCTCTTGGTCACTGGGAGAGAAAGAGAAAACCTCCCCTCTTTATCAGCAACAACACAGCTCTGCAAGCTTTGAGTGTGCCTGACTCATTGCTCTGATCCCAAAATAAAAGGAGAATTGGAATAAAATCAGATTTTTTTTTTACTAAATTTAAAAAACAAAAAGAACCCCCAAAATCTAATCAAAAATTGAATCAAAACTAATCAATGAAAATTCCAGGCCAAATCATGTCATGCAGAAATTATAGTAACAGCTATCAAAAAAAAAAAATCACAGTCAGCCCCTTGATCAAATGCTAGATTTTCTCTCTGATACATGTAACGCAACGTAAGGGTAGAATCACACATTCCAAAAACCTGTATTACTGCAAAACTGCACATAACACTCACCTTCTCAGAATTTAAAGCAGCACTGTTTGTATTAACAGACTTGGGCTGATTTTATTGAAGGATGTATAAGAAACAATTAATGGGTTTTGTCATAAAATATGTGACCGGATAATAGAATGTCAAAATAAGCATTATTTGATGAAAACCACATAATTTAAAAAAAAAAACTGCTTCACTTTCTTATTACTTTTACCCCACATTTTTCATTCGATTAAATTTGGCTCAAAAACAGCCAAATCTGATCATTTACTACTGTAATACATGTATTTTACTGTTGTTCATGAAAAGAGAAGGAAAAAAAAAAATCTGTTTTCTATAAGATGGATATACTTCATAAGTTGTTTTCCAAAATGATTGCTTCAATGATTTTACCCTCAAGAAAACATTCTCTCTAGAGTTTAAATCAGATTATCTAAACAAAATAATTTTCAAGCTTTTCTAATAAAAAAATATTTCAGCCCTGCCTACTCTACAGTTTGTCTTCACCTGGGCTTTTGTTTTCTGTGTTCCTTGTTTTGGCTCAGAGCCTGGATTTCCAGGTTCATTTGTCAGCAGTGAGAGTGACTCAGTGAGGTGACATTCTTCAGCTTCCTGGGCTGCCTTCCAGTCCACACTATGAAGAGATTTCAAACTGTCTCACTTCCCTTAATTGCTGATTTAAAGGGATTCACAAAGCGGAACTTCTGATAAAAATGTATTCCTGCAGAGTCTTGTATTTCTCAGATTTTATAGTACCTAAAATAGAACTACCTAAGCACACTGATTTGGCCTTGGTCAAAATGATTGAGCTGACACAAAAGCATTAATATCAGTGAAGCAAATCGAAATAAGGAAATCAAAGATTTCCTGACACCTCAAGCTATTTCTCCTTGGGATCCTATACCCTCTCCATTGCTGTTAAAATTGGCCCTTCCCTCAGATCACAATTTTGTTTTCATTTTCAAAGCAATTGGCCTGCCTGGAGATTTCACTGCACTCCTGATGTGCACACCTGATTTACACACCCAGCAGCTTTGATTTTCTGCACCCTTGTGCCGGTTTTTAGCCGGGATACAGCTTGCATGACCTCTTGTTCAGTCAGTATTTTACAGCCTAAGTTATTTTTTGCAAGAACTGTTCTTCAATGGCTGCTGTTAGGTAACTAACTGTGATAATGATAAAGATATTTTTGTACATATGAACTTCTCAGGCAGCCTGGTCAGTAAATCTTACTTATTAGTACCAGCTATGGATGGATTTGCCAGCACTAAAGAGTTTAATCAGGATTTTTAGGTAGCTGTGATTAGAGAGCAGTTCTTGTGGCTGGGTTCATTGGGGGTTTTTAAACAATAAAAATTGACACCTCTGACCTCACCCTCTTTATTTTGATGAGCATTTAATCTGTCTTTAAAAAGACCACGTTTGTTTAAATAAAGACTTCCAATTTGTGCCTGGAAATAATGCAATCCAAGGAAAAAGAATACAGTCTTTGCTTGAAATTCCAATGTTTTGAGATGATATAAGAGTTGATTCTGTTCCTAAAGGCTGGTGCTGAAATTAAGATTGATAAGTAAGTATTAGAAGAAAATAACTTTGAGTTACATGCAATAGCATTTAATTGCATCATTTAAATTCTTAAGCATTTCAATTTTATATTCATTCAGGGTTTTTCATAATTAATTTGCAGATTTCCAGAATGCATTAGGATGAAACTTTTAAATGGCTGGATGGTTATTAATGGATGATATAAATACATTATTCATTTTTTTTGTTGTCATGGTAAATGGCACTGAATACTTCTGAATGAATAGTAAATTAAACATCATCCCATGAATTCAAAAGCAAAATGCATCCCCAGTAAAAATTTGTTGTAATATAGAATACTTGAGGTGCCATTTCATAATAAAAAACAAAATGTTAAATATGGTTAATGTCACACTTTCCTTTCCTCTAGAAAATGGCAGGATCACCCAGGCAAAACTGAATTTCAAGCAGCCAACCTTTTCAAAGATGCCAACGCCAGCAGATCTGCTCCAGTCCAGAAATAAATTCTCAAAGCTCAGATTGCCTAAGCAATACTAAAACCTGCAGCAGCACATTAATTTTAACCCAAGTTTTGGTTTGTGTGAAAAGCTGAGTACTAAACCCAGTTATCAGTATAAAGTTGATCTAAAGGTTTTTCAGAACCTGAGAGAGTATCACAGATTTCCTGAGATCTTTCCTCTACAGTTAGGTGAAACTCGTACTCTAGACCAGACAATCTCTTCTCTGGAAACTTTTCAAATCTAGCAAGAACCTTTGAAAACACACTGCAGTTATTTAGAATGATAGGTCAGCAACATGCAAGCAAATAAAGACAACAAACAAACAAACAAACACCCCTAACAACCCCAACCTTTTTTCCACACACACTCATAGACCACAGTAAACTTCTTTAAGAGTGAGGAATTACCACAGACTTTTAGAAATGGGCTTTTTGCTTTAAACCAGCAGCCTTCCCATCTGGTCTGCGCTCATTAGGAATGCAAGAAGAACACATCTCACAGTTCCATCAGCACAGAGCCAAACCAAACTGGTTAAATGGCTGGGTAGGAGCTTCCCATGTTCCTACAATGGTATTTCCAGCTGTGTTTCCCATGTTTGTGACACATACAAGGAAAAACGATGCCCTGAACGACAGGGAAGCTTTAGAGTGAATAAAAGCTTCTTTGTATCTGCTGTCAGACACAACGATCTGTCAGGGCAGCACTGCAGCTCATTCTCCTGACCTGGACCAGGAGCTCAGTGCAAAAGTGAAGAGACAGCACAAAAAAAACCCCAGTGTACATTCATTTGGAATTAGAGCAACACCTTGGGGTAAAAGAATCTACTCCATCTATCATTAATACCTCAGCTGCTAGAAATTAGTGTGAATTTTATATACCGAGATATCACTTTTATTAATATCTGGAAAATCTAACAAGTGCTGGGGAATGCTGAGGTCAGGAAATGACATCTGGCTGGCAAGAATAATGAATAAAAATACCCCTTTAAAAAGTTAAGTTAGTTGGGTCTGAATCGGGAAATATCACAAATGCAGAATATAACGGGTGAAACACTAACAGAGATATTTGAGGAGCAATCAAAAGCAAGAGCAGATTTTTAAATACGTGAAAAGCCGCCAGACTGAAGTAAAAAGGAGTTGCTTGCAACACTATCAGAGAAAAACGGGGCACACAAAACAATTCCTTTTCTTTAACTAGAGATGAGATACTGTGAGACTGCAGCAAAGCAGCTCCGCCATGAGACTTCCACAGACTGCTGGTGGTTCAGCCTGAAAATGGGAACAATTGTGGTTTGAGTAAGATGATTTCTATGCCATGTAGAAGAAATTTCCTAGAATCCTCCAGACTTCTAACAATGTAGCAGTCGTTAAACGTGCAGGAGATAGATAATAGATGGCACATGTAAAAATGTATTGGTTATATTACTTAAGAAAGCAAACATTGCATAAGATAGCACTTGGTGTTGGAGATGCTATGTTAGATTTAAAGCAGATTGTCAGTTTCTACTTTCCCCCATTTCTTCAAGTTTTTAAAATAAAATTCATGCTTTAAAAACATAACTTGCTTTATAAAAACACCCTCAGAATAAACACCTGCACACATTCTATAAATCAATCCATTTCTTTCTTAAGTTTCATGCCAATGCTGCACGGTATTTCTCTGTTCCATTTCAGCAATTATTTATAACAAAGAAATCCCTTCACAATTGTTCTAGTGGACTTTCCTCAAGTAATGCAAATCGTTGTTATCACTCTCCTCATATTTTCTCAGAACTTATTTAGACTAAGAATCTAATGATGCCAACCTGGTTTTAAAACACTTTTTGTGCTGATCGGCCTTCTACCGTTTGAGGAACAGTTCTGTTATTTGAGGAACATTGGAAAAGATTCTCCTTAAACATTCTAGGAACACTGAAAAGCCTATTCTGTTTGGTGTGTTAAATGGGGCTTTCTGAGGGTGTTTTATTTTGGTTTGGGGTCTGAGGAAGGCACCCCATGGAAGGCCGGATTCACCCTGACAGCCCAGTCAGGAGATGGACCCGGCTTCCCTCACATGGCTCTGAGGGGGCTTTGGGGGCCAAACTTAAAAACAAAACAAAACTCCAAACACGCAGAAAGAACACGCGCAAAAAAGATGGCAAAAAATGAACTTACCAAGCGCAGACAAGACAACTGGAGAGCTCCGCCGGTCCGTGTCCACCCGTTCGGCGACCCTGAGGCAAAGCTGAGGGCGGGAACGCCGCCCCCTCACGGCTTTCCGCCATTTTCCAGGCGTCTGAGGGCAGGAAGAGCCGAGCCCGCCCCTCACGGCTGCTCTCCCTCAGAAATCCTCAACAAGGTGGGAAGGTGTGGGGCGCAGCTGTTCCTCGTTCTTTTGAGGACTTCTGAGGGCGGGCAGCTGTGAGGGGGCGGCGTTCCCGCCCTTTCAGAGGCTTTTTAGCCCCTTTGCTCAGGCCCGCGGGGGTGCGGCGGGGCTTCCGCTCCTCTGGGCTGCCGTGAGGCGCTGGCGGTGTCCCGGTAGCTTGGGGCGGTCTTTGCAGGGTGGGAGTGCGGTGTGGCTGGGGGTGCTTCCTTCCTTCTCTTCCTCTGCAAAGTTAATTTTTGTGTTTTAGGAGGTGTGGAACTGTGAGGGGTTGTTTACGGCCCGTCCGTGCTGCCTCCTCTTGCGGCTCCTTTGTTTTTGGCTGTGTCGCTGTGTGGAGGTATGAGGTAATACCTTTCTTTGTGCTTGTGGTTTTATATGTGCGTGTATTATTTTTAAAGTACCTGTGTATATCTATACATGCTGTATGTGTGTACATACATATACCTTCGTAAGGCCCGGAGGCTGAAAAAAAGACTCTGCTGAGCGCTTTCAGGGAGGTGAGGGTTAACCCTGCTTGCGGACCTGATCTGTGAGGGATAATGGTTTCACTTATCTCATCTACTTAATAAACTAATCAGCAGGGTGTTCCTGAAAGAAAAAGTTACTACTAAAGCTTTTTTCTCTCATCGAAGTAAACAAGTCTGTGACTTTGGTTTTATCAGACCCAAACATTGCCTTGAGGGAGTGGGGTGGGTTTAAAGTAGCTATTAAAATTATTGCTGGGAAATGAAATTTGATTAAAAAAGCAGCAGCGCCATTGTTTTACAGAGGTATTTTGTTAAAAGAGTGCCATTTCAGGTTGTTATTTGAGCTCTGGGTGCTGTTTTATTGAAGATATCTACTTAGAATATTACAGCTGTGAGATGAAGAACTGCCTCACATTTTATTATTTGATATTTGAACAGCAAGTACAGGCCGTTAGAAGGAAAAACATTTGCTTGCCCCACTGGTAGATGTGTATTATTTCTGTAGCACGCATGGCTCTTACACAGCAGTATGGTGTTATTTTTATGACTTTGGGATTTTTTGTTACTATTCCTGCCAGTGATTAGAATTCGGCGGAGACAAGTGTGTGTGTGTCTGTGTTTTGTTTGAGTTTTTGTTGGTTTGCTCTGAAAGGGGGCCCGAACATGTCAATTGCTGCTACTTTCTCCTTGCAGCTGACTTACCAAAGCCTTCTTTGCCCGGGAATAAACACTTATAGTTGCTGGCAGCCTTCCAGGGGAAGGTCTGCTGTAGTTCTTGATCCTCCCAGGGTTCAAGTAGTAGCATCGGCCAAAGAGGTGTGAGAAAGGCCGTCTCCATTATGGCTTTCATTCCACAAAAGCAAATTGTAAGTAGTGGGTGTAAGTGTTTTATTTGCTGACGTTTATTCACCTGAATAAAAACAAGTTATGTTTGAAGAAGAGATCAGGAGAGTGGTGTGAAAGGAGACAATGTGGGGTGAGAAAAGCATCAAATGGTGTGTGAGTGACTTCCATGTACTAAGAAATAGTTATATCGTGTTAGGTGGTATTAATGATTTCAGGAAGGAAAGTTTCAGACATGAACGCTGTAAGTGCATGTGTGAATGGCGCTTATGGCATCAACCAGAAAGCATTCAGTGTTAATGCTTTTATTGCATTGATTTTATAGAGTTATGTTCCCTTAAGGGCTTAGGGAGGCTGCCAATATTTGACGTGACTTGTGCTTTGCTATGGTTAGATCAAGGTTTTAGTATAAAGCTCGGTGAATGTTGCCAGGATGTTTGGCTCATGTGATAGATCAGTATCCCTCAATTTTTCCATATGCCTTTGTCTGTTGTAGCTGCTTTTAGCAAATGGGCTTAATTAGTGCTAATAAAAGTGAGACAAACAAGCATGCTCCATTCTTTGCTGGAGTTATTTGGGTTTTTTTAAGTGGGAATGTGAATCTGTGTGGAAGGTAATCATGCCTATTTTCTCATTTCAGAGTGCCTGATTTCAAACAGCTCACTTGGCTTTTCAGGAGAATCCTGCTTTGTGCCTATTCAAGGCACCTGTGACAGCCTCTGCTGGCCTGGAGTTTTCAATAAAAGCACAGAAAGTAGTGAGTTTGTCCCACGGGATTCAGAACAGCTGAGGTGTGACCCTGGTGTCCTGTGTGTCCTTGCCGTACTCATGCTGTGGTTTTGTGTGTCTATAACAGCAGTAAATCCTCAGTGTTCCTGTCAAATGGATCAGGTAGGTGCCAACTTCACCATTTACAGGTAAGGGCTTGGAAGGAGAGCTTTGTTTTTGTGTCTTTGTTGCTGAGTTCCAAAGTTAATACAGAGTAACAGATAAAAATGTTGCTGTGTTCAGCCGCTGTTCCTGGTGTTACAGTGTTACTTCTCTGTCAAGGGGCATTTCCGTATGTACTGCATGCAGGTGTAATCCCAGAGATATGGGTACACAACCAGGATCCTTTGTGTTTTATGTTCCTACAGCTTTTCAAACACTTAAATAGCTCCCACAGCCTTGTTTTATTTATCTGTAAGCTGCTTGGAACTTGCTGGAAATGGCAGGCTCCGAGGCTGGAAGCGCAGCTGGGCCCCCAGGTCAGAGGCTTGTTGTCAGCTTACTCAGCAGTTACTGCATTGGTTATTCCCCTTGTGGAGGTGCCAGATTTGGGAGCCTGAACCCGAATTCCAAGCTGGGTGTTTAACTCCAGGCTGTGAGTGCAAAACCTTTGTCTGGAATACCAGATTTCCTTGTATTGGCTGTGTGGTGGGGTACAGTCAACCTGTGGTGCTTGGGAAGATTTGTCTCAGACTGATTGTGCCTCTCAGAAAGAGGATATGCATTTATAAGTCTTGTTTGTCTTTCTAAATCCATGGCTTTAATGAATACTGGCTGTTGTGTTTATCCATTTGGCCTCACTGTAAATCCATGTAGAATTCTTCAGACACATTAAAGCAAACCCAGAGCTCTCTGGTTTGTCTGCTACAGAAGTGGAGACTGGCAGGTCAGTAATGGCAATCAGCTCATTTTCTTCATGTAAAAGGTTTTGGGAGAAATACATTACATCCTCCTGGTTTGTGGTGAGGGATTTTTGATCTGAAGTGGACCATGAGGAGCATAAAATCCTTCATGTTTGCGCTGCTGTTCTGTACTGCCATTAAAGCTGTATATTCATTACAGCTCCTCCCTGAGAAGGATGCAAGTGTGTTTCCAGTTTAGCACCGTTTTTCAGCTGAAGTTTTAGGTAGAAGGATGATCACATCTGGCATGCAACATGAGCTTGATTTTGTGTTGTAGACCTTGTTTTGGCAACATCAAATAAGGGTCAATTTCTACCTGTTGGAATTCTCCTAAGTTCAAGGAGAGAAAACAGAAAAAGTTCAGTATTAAAGCAATGTTTATTTCATATTTATAAACCAGTAGATAATCCCTTTCAGGTTGATACTTGAAAAAAAATTTGCTTTAGTGGGTATGTTCTCTATTGAGTAATTACAAAAAAAATCTGATTGCTGAGAAAATAATTATAGAACTGAATCTAAATCAATTCCTTTTATTTTTCTTCTGGCAGATGGATGTCTGGCAGGGTCTATATTCTGTCTTTCCTATGACTAAAACACAGAATGAAATATTTTCTTGTCTTTGATGGTGAATATTTATTCTTGTGTTCTTGTTATTTTATTACCTAATCGTAGCTGTGCTGGCTTTGCTGCCTTTTCCCTGGAGCAGGCATCTTTGCACAGCTCAGCTGGGCTGTTTTGGCTGAGCCAGGCAGGAAGGAGAAGCAAGAAGAGACTCTTGACCTTTTTCTCATCCAACTGCAATGGGGAGCGTCCTTGCTGTTCCATCAGGTCATGTGTTGCACAGAAAGGATGGGGACAGGTCCTGAAACAACATGGACACACTTGGATCAAATTGCACATGGGCTCTCCTCAGAGACAGCGAGTATCCAAGGTCTGAAATCATGTAGGTGTGGCAGTCTGTGTTATCTCTTAGGTTCACCTAGGAAAAGGAAAGAGCTGTGTAAAATGAGAACATGAACAAAAAGGGTTCCTCTATTCCTGCCCACATTGTGGGGCTAGCTGGTAGCACTGTATTATCTCATGCATGAAAATCTTGCTTTCAATTAATTGCACACTCCTTCAGCACTGGTGTAATGCACGAGGCTATCACAAATTATGGGACTAGATTAAATATAAAATGCAAACTTTTAAAGGAATTGGCTAGCTCTATGCAGGAGCATTATTTAATTAATCTGAAAGCCTAACAAACTGTTAGTTTCTACAGTGCAAATGCCTCTGCATAATTGCTTACTGCTGTTGGGTGTTTTTCTTCACCAAAGCCAAAAATCCTAGGATGACTAAATAATAAGCTTTTTCATGGTCAAAAGCAAGGTTGGAATAAGGTTGGCATGGTTTTAGTCTTGTTTTGAACTCAGGGTCTGAGACTTACTGTTCCTTTTAGGAATGGTAGGCGAATTTTAAATGTACTTCCAGGACAGTACTATTCATACATCCTTTGCCTGATTCTTTCCCTAATTTTCTCATTTAAAAAAAAGCCAGAATTTTTCCTGTTTTGTACTTTATTTTTCTCTTAGAACTGCTGCTTTTTATTAACTCTAGGTATCTTTACATTAGGCTCACAGATGTGCTAGGGTTTAATAACACAAATGTGTGTGATTTCTTTACTTGATTGCCATTAATGATGTGACTATGTAGGAACTAGCTATAAGTGTAATAGGTCACAGGGCTTTTCTCATGGATTTTGCTATTAGGAAGGAATAATGCATGGAATAATGGGGGTACAAGCAACAGCTTTATCTTGGATGCTGTGATTTCTACTTCACTTGGGTTTGCCTGTTGTGTTTTGATGTTAATTAATAGAGATAATTATTGTGGTGCTCAGTGTATTGCATGCTTTGAATGACAAGAGCCATGGTTTATAATTTAGTGCTTAGGAGCAGCTTTTGTGTTATGCAAGTGCTATGGGGGAAAACAAATGCACTGTAGGAATAAGGAACACAGAGGCTGACGGTGGGACAGGGTACATGGCTGCTGCCATTCTCAGCAAGCAGAGAAATTGCTGTTCCAATGACTCAATTTTCCAATTAGGGAGAGCTAAGTGTTCTGTTTGATAACTAAATGCACCACAGCTATGGCTGTAACACTGGAAAGAGAAAAGCAGCCAGTAGTAACCAAGATGTGGCTTGTGAATCTACTGGGTTAAGAATAGCTGAATGAATTTATTCTTGTTCTTGGAACAATCTGAAATGAACAGGGAGTTGCTTATTAACAAACCTTCATAGCACACTGCAGAAAAGACCCATTATTAATCTGTGTAATGAAACAAGTCAGATTCTGTTGAACAAGTTTGTATTTCTGCTGAAATTGAACATGCATCTACAGCTGTTTCTTGTTATTCTGCACATCAGAGAATGGCAAAATGCCAGTAAAAACTGAGTGATCTGCGATGAACAAGACACATTACAATATGGTGCCTTCATTTCCCTGGCTTTGCAGGGCTGTTTGTGCCATTATTTCCCTGGATACATTTCCCATGTTCTGTTCTCAGTCACAGAGGTCTGAAGCTGTTGTTTGCTGAGGCATTAACCCACCTTACTGTGCCCAGGCTGTAGTAAGGAGACACAGCTGCTGAGGTGGCTGTGAGGTTGCTGAAGTGCCTCAGAAGCCTTATTTTGTATCCAATAGAAGAGTGTGGTTTTTGCTGCAGGAGAGGTGCCCTCCTTTAAAAGGAGGAATATGCTCATTTACAGTCAAGAGGGGGCTCCAGGCCAGGGATGAAGGCTGGATGCTTTGAGGCTCTCATGAAAATCTCATATCTGAGAGTGAAATTTTTCTGATTTGATTTTTGTTTTAGTTGCAGCTCAGTGGCCCCATTCTTGGGCAACACAGCCCTTTGCTGATATACATATGATATTGCTTCTCTGGTGCTCTCTATGTTGTTGTGCCACTGAAAGGAGCTGATGGTCCCTGGATAGCACAGGTGGGGTCAAGGAGCTCCTGTGTTGTCTTCCAGTCCCTTTAGACCTTGTAGGAAGGAGGTGACAGGTTTAAATTATCCTGTTGCTCTGGTGATCTCTGGCTTGCAGGATCTGCTGCAGCAACTTGGAGCAGTTGAATGCTGCCCACCCCAGCCTAAATCACAGATGTGTGCCTACATATTGGCAATACTAATTGTGAGTGATTTCTTGCTATGGTGAAAAAAAATTAGGGACTGGATATGGCACTCTTTGAATGCAGTCTGTGCAAGAACAATTTAAAATAAATTGTTCTTTCTAAAACAGAAGAAAATTGTAACAAAAAACGGACACATTTCACAATATTTTCATCAGTTACTGGCTGCTGTGAATAATTTTAAATCCATTCTAAAAACTGAATGTTGGAAAACATGATCAAGTTCTACTAGGTTCCTGGTGGGTTTTACAAGAAAGAATTTTATAGTAAAAAAGATAAAGTGTGTAGTAAAATTAGCCTTTCCTGCAGCAATCTCCACTACAATTAGATGTCATTAGTAATGCAGTGTTGGAAGAGTTTGCATAGGAAATGCAGAGCATGAATATTTTATTGTCACTAATACACTTTGATTTCAGGTCACGTTTTCTGACTGGAGCAAGAGAGAAGTGGTTTCTAACAGTGTTTTTTCCATATGAGTAGGCAAGTATTAATCACTTGCTCAGGAAACCCCCAGGGGAACTTGCACGTGGGCCAAGCTTATTTTCAGGCTTCTTTCTCGTTCAGGTTTGCTCTGATTAACATCATGTGAGCTTTTTCCTTTAAATTCAGCGTGTAAAATCTTGTTCTGCCACAGCCCGAGGCACAAATTGCCTGCTTAGATTTGGAATGAAATTCTGACCCTACTAATAATCAAAGATTTGACAAATGCCCGTGTGCTGAATGTGATCCGAACACAGAAGTTCCTTGCAGGTAAGGAGTTCTTAACAGCTCATCACTGGAGTCCTTTCCAGCAGCTGGAGGCCTCCCAGCCTCAGGAATCCTTCACCTTTAGCACTTCATCAAAGCACTCACATGGACTTTGGTGATGACTCACAGTGGCTGCTGGAATTTGACACAGTGAAGCAATCTGCCAAATGAGAACCACAGCAGAAGGGAGTGGGTTTGTATTTCAGAGCAGAGCTAAGGCAGGAAGATTTGTGTGCTCTGCTGCTGGATGTGCATGAGCTGGAACCCTGCTATGGAATGCATCAGCAGAAACCAGAATCCTGGTGAAACTGTAGGAACAGTCATGGGTGTGATCCCCACAAAACCCTGACTTGAAAACAGACACAAAACTTGTTTGAGGTCAGCAGGTGTGAGTCAGTGGCACAAATAGTCTGGTGGTGTTGTTGTTTTACATGACTAATTTATTCCTCACAGATACTTCCAGTCTTTCCTTTCTTGCTGTGTACTTTGTGTTCAGATGACTTGGAAATAGTGTTGGCTCTGTAATTACCTACTCTGATCACCAATAAAAACAATAGTCTTATATCCTAGAGTAATTTCAGTGAAGCTATGATTTCATAGCTATGTAACTGTAACAAGTTAGTGAGACATTGTTTATGGAATTCCGCTGTACTCGTAAAGAAGGCTATTTCTTTGGTAGATGAAAATATTCCTACTTTGACATTGAAATGAGGATCCCTTTTCACTGCAGTGGTAACTACAACTTATAGTCATTTGCTCTCAAAGTCCTTTGTTACCTCCCCTTTTTAGTTTTTTTAAGGTGACATTTTGTAGAAATAAGTAACAGTCAGATCTTTGTGCCAGTGTTCAGCTGTTCCAGCAAGTATTTGATTAAGTTAATGTGGTAATATGTCCATTTTGTTGCCTTAACAGTATTATCTGGTTAGCCTTTTACTGTTTCCTTGATTGAAAAAAAATCTTACTATTTTTACATTACTAAAAATATTTGTAGTAAAATATGCCACATTAACTGTCTAAAAATGGTATTGTAGAGGGCAATTACTTTAAAGATTTATTTACTCAAAAATGTTCTAAATTACCCAATTCATTATTTCCCCCCTTATTAGTGGCCTTGTCAGCATTTAAGGCCAGCGTGGCTAATCAGATGTCAACAAAATGCAATTACTACCAAGTGAAGAGTAATTTTCGTCCTTATGTTTGTAATGACCTGGTACAAAGCAAATTTAGCTGTAATTGCAGAGTTCCTCAACTGTGCACCATAAATTTATGGCTTGGGCTTTCCCTCTCTATGACTGCCTTGGAGAAGGGATTTGAGGTACTGAATGGCTTTCTTTTTTCTTTGACTCAATTTCATGGGTTAGTCAGCTCCCTATGGAACACTTGTTGGTTTTATTGGTAATTACTGTATAGGTTTCTGAAGTACAAAATTGAAATATTAGTTTTTTATTAATCTGTGCCTGGTTAAATTTTGTAGAGTCCTGTATTAATGCATTAATAGCAATTCTATATTTTTTATTTCCAACTTTATTTTCCAATTCTAAAAATATTTTTTTGTTAAGAAAATCCTCGAGTCCAGCACTTTCTTGAGCTTTTATTGAACAGGAAAATCTGTTTCTCTTGGTGAAACTGTTTTTAGTTATTCTATAGTTTTGGGGACTGAAGGCAACGTTGATAGCTTAACAGCATGAGATGTTTTTGAACATCATCAATTACTGAATAATATCTTGAAATTACTGGATGGACACAATGGCACTGGAACTTAATACTTGAAATCCTTTGCACTGTGCCTGTGTCACAGCCTGTCCAAGAGCTGGGAGTGCTCCTGGTGACTGGGTGAGCTCACTGACATTTAGGAGGTTTTCAGTTGTTTCTTGTCCATCTCTGAACAAACCCAGTTGGTACCATAAGTCTGTAGCCATGGAAAAAGAGAAGCCAAGAGCTCCCAGATAACACCCTGCTGATGTGTCTGGTGCTTTTGGAGGCAGTGCCAGTGAGGGTTTCTAAGCAGACTGAGGCACTGAGGTCAACTGAGCACTTGAACAAGAACACCCCACCTATACAAAAATAATCAACTATGATCTCAAGGCACATAATTACAAAGTGATACACTTGCTTGTAGCAGGATGTCTTAATGATGAAAATTGCTCTCATGGAGCATTCAGAATACATAAATTCTCTTTGTGTTTCCCCCCTCACTGTAACCATAGCAAGTCTTTTAATGCAAAGAGTATTGTGGCTTTCAGATCATACCTTAGAGCTGCTAGAGACTATTTGCCAAGATCTTGAAAGTTACATAAATGAACTCGGAGATGACAGAAAGAGGAGTGTGGCAATTTGGGTGCTGGTTTGCAAGCACCACTGCTGTGTGTCAGGAGTTTAGCTCAGCAGAGGTGGGAGGGTCTGAGCCTGTGGAAGCCTCAACATCCAGCTCTTGCCAAAATATGGCAAGGTAAGAAGATGGTTCTGTTTTGTTTTCTTTAATCTTCCTGATTTATGATGCTGGCAGTTTATTTACAGACACAAACAGGATGGGGCTGCTGGGAGAGCATCTTGAGCTACTTATTGTTCAGCATCAGTCTCATGACATGAGGATGCTAATGGAAAGATGTGAACAGCTCACTGTCTAAGCAGCAGGCTGGAAAACTTCATGTTACAGCTTACTTTGTAACTTAGCCAGTTACATGAAGCAAAAGCATATTGACAGTAGTTCTATCTAATCACTATAAACACACACAGCTTTGGTTAAAACAATGCTTGCTTTTTTTTGAATACAATACCTGTTTGTGAGGCATAATGCATAGAGCCCTATTCATAAGCTTAACCCTCCTAATATCTAGCTAGATCAACTTCTTGCAACTTAGAAAGCCATTCAGACAAGCCCTCTTGTTCTATTCCCATGTCTTCTCTACAGCTTAAATCATTTTTCTGCTGCTTTAGCAGTGTTCACAATTCTGCTGTATCTGAGGCCTGTCTTCTGCAGTTTTCCTAAAGCCTTCTGATTTTATAGATTCCCACAATTTACAGTCACCTGCTGCTCTTTGTACTCATGTGTATTTTGCTTCTGAGTACCTTAAATACACAGCTCAAGTTTTGCTGAGTCTTTGAGCCACAAAAAGTACTGCTGTTTGCTTTTTAAATGCAATGAATCATCTCTCCAGAGGCTACTGCTAAATCTATAATTTTCTAGCTACTATGACTACTATTTTAAGGTGAGTGCCTTTGTGAATGTTAGCAAAGCTCTGTTTTCTGCTTGCCCCTGTGTTTAATTGCTGTAGCTGTGCCAGATGTGACTTCTGATGTGATTGTTTCACTGCAATGGCTTCTGTTATCCCCTGTTTCTAGTTTGGATGGCCAGGTTAGCCTCAGTATTTTATTCAGATTTTACAAGCTGAACTGTGTTGCCTCAGCTGAAGAATTGTCACATGAAATAACATTCTGCACCTCACTGGTTGTTACCAGTAAGGGGCTTGTGGAATTGGGAGCATGAGGAAGACCTGGAACTATTTAACAAAAGGCCTAACTCCCCTCACCTGTATACTAAGGGCCAAATTGAATTGGGTTCAGAAGTGCTGTGTTAGGGAATTGTGCTATCAGAGTCAGTTTGCAGGTCTTTGCTGAGTCTCCATACTGTTCTAGCCAAATTTTCTCTCTTTGTGCTGCTTGCACCAACATCTGTTTTACTAAGAGCTACACTACTTTTTCAAGTGATGAACAGAAATTAAAAGAAGACCGATTGTAGTATGCCTACATAACCAATTATGTTTTCCACCCATCTTGTGAAGTTAATATTTAAAAAAGCAGTGCATTTTCAGACTTGAAAGCCACCTAACATGTGAAATTACAACTTGCTGCCATCCTGATAGAAAGTCAGTCAGGCAGCAGAATGACAGCTGAGCAGGATCCAGCTGGACAATTTTCACTTGGAAAGTAACCTGAAATCCTACCAGTGTGTCACAAGGATTGTAGTATCATGTGCAGCAAGACAATTTTTTTGTTTTTCATTGTGGTAGATGTTTAAAAACTATCTTTTCTCACAGATTAGTAAGTCAGGCTTGCCAAGCAGTGCTGAGGTGCTGAATATCCAACTTAAAGGAATGCAGGAGCAGAGCTTGTGGTAATTGGGAGTGGGGCTGGAGCCTCATCCCCAGTGGGCTGCAGCTGTGCCAGGCAGGTGAGCAGCATTGAGGGTAAGGAGCCACGGAGTGCCCAGGGTCCTGACCAATCACCCAGGGCAGCAGAGGGCACACAGGGGCTGTGCATGAGCAGGAGGGGATAAAAGGCTGGGCTGGGGAACGAGAGGGGCTGATGCCTGCAGCCTTCTGAAGGGATCCCATGTTGTACTGCATGGGCTGATGCCTGCAGCCTTCTGAAGGGATTGATTCCATGTTGTACTGTATGGGCTGATGCCTGCAGCCTTCTGAAGGGATCCCATGTTGTACTGTATGGGCTGATGCCTGCAGCCTTCTGAAGGGATTGATTCCATGTTGTACTGTGTGGGCTGATGCCTGCAGCCTTCTGAAGGGGTTGATTCCATGTTGTACTGTATGGGCTGATGCCTGCAGCCTTCCTGTGAGGTTGGTGTTACTCTAGGTGGGTGAGGGCTTAAAGCTTTCTGAAATTGTGTGCTGGTTCTCTGGGTGTTGTGGCCGTGTGCTGCAACAAAGGACAAGTATCCAAAGGAGGACACCTGCTCTTCAAAGAACAAAAAATGCTGGTAGTATAGGTGGAAACAGAGTGCTGTTCTCTTTTCCAGTGTTCTGTCTTTGTTTCAACACCTTGGGGATCATGGTAACCAAAGATTAAAAAAAACTTAATTCCAAGTTTGTTAAAGGATTTTTCTTGGGTGCTACCCTTCAGTTAGGAAAAATGCAGGAACTGGAAGTTCACCGAACACCATGAGTTTCTTTGGAGAATGTGTAGGAATATTTTGATTTCAGCCTTAGGAGCTTGCCAGATCTTTCTCTTAAGGAATGTGATTTGTCACATTTTGTAGCTTATTAAAAAAAAAATTGCTGTGTTGGGTTGTAGGATAGAAGTGCTGTAGACTGGCAAAAAATGGGAGAAAGAAAAGAATTACAGCTTTCCAGATGAAAAACCAAATATGCTTGTCCTCCTTCCAGAGACTTGTACAGGAGGTAAATTATAACGAATTGGAACTGTAGTGCTAATTATTGTTCTGGAGTCTCAGTGAATAGGATAATCATAATCATCACATTCCTCTGGAAATAATTAAGCTAGAGGACAATCAATAACTTCAGATTCAGGATGGCATGTTGAGCCACTCAGATATACCTTTAACCTCTTATGTTTTTCATAAGGCATACCAGCAGTGTGTTACACATCCATGGATTTAGAATCATCTATGTAAGTGGGAGATCTGCTTTCATATTTTTTCGAAGCATTAACTGTGCAGCTATTAATCAGATAATGGAGAAGCACAGTACTGCTTAAAAACTGTTTGCTGTGGAGTTCATACCACTTTTCCAGTGTGGGTTTCTTCTGGTTTAAAACTGGGCAGTCAGACAAGTCCCCATCTTGCTGAACAGAACCTGGCACCTGTGCTCTCTCTCTCCCAGGACTACAAGTCTCAGCTGGGGAAGGCAGAGAGGGAGATCAAGCCCAGTGTTTATGCTCCCTAGCAAAGTGTAAGAACCTGGGAGAATGTGAATACATCTGGTTTTGTATTGAACAGAAAGCGAGTCGGGCACTGTTTGTGTGCAAGAAAACAAGTGTCCCTTAGTCCATGCAGCAGGGTGACCTTATGAATTGCTGGGATTCCCAAATTCCCAGGAGGTACAAGCATTCAGTTTTTCCTCCCTGCTCAGTTTCTCAAGTTGCAGAACTGAAGCATGTCATCCATGGGTGCGTGCCACATACCCTTTGCTTTGGCGTTTTCAATGTGTGGAAGAGGAGGGATCTGTGTACTGACAGTGCCATGACCTGAGCTGCTGAGCATTGAGTCATAATGCTAAATGCTAATGGCTGAAAGTCATCCTGTAATCCCATTTTGGGACTCATTCACTCAGTGCTACTCTCCCCTGGTATGCACAGACCTGCTCTCTATCCAAGTCTGTGTTTTTGCATATGAGCTGGTTTGGAGTTGCTGTCTAGGCACTAGTGGGCTGCTTTTTGGGAGAGGCACGGGGAAGGAAGGAAAAGCAGATCAGCTGTGTTTGCAGCCTGTCTCAGTGACAAAATGCACTGTGGTGGGTGTGAATTGCTGCTGGGCAGCTGTGTAAGGCAGCACCAAGGTGAGCCAGCTCAAGTGACTGTGATGTCACTCAATGCAGTGCCCCTGAGCTTTGATGTGGGTGGCCTTCCCAAGTGTGACAGCAAGTCAGGAGCTGAAAGCTTTGGATCTGTTTGCCCAGTGTGATCCCGCTCCCAGGTATCTGGGAAATCAGACAGCAATATCAGGTATGCTGTCTCAATGCGCTTGTTCAGATGCTCAGTTTGCTTGGGATGATGAGTCAGGCAAGCCAGGAATCTTCAACTGCCTGAAGGGTGGCTGTGGTGAGCTGGGGGTCAGTCTCTTTCTTTGAGCAACAACAGACAGAACAAGAGGACACAGTCTCAAGCTGTGCCAAGGGAGGTACAGGCTAGAAGTAAGGAGGAAGTTTTTCACAGAAAGAGTGGTCAAATACTGGGATGATCTACCCAGGGAGGTGGTGGAGTCACCATCCCTTGATGTGTTTATGATAAGACTGGATGTGGCACTTGGTGCCATGATCTAGTTGAGGTGTTAGAACATGGGTTGGACTTGATGATCTTAAAGGTCTCTTCCAACCTAGAACTTGTGTGTTTCTGAGATATTCCTTATGATGCCTAGGTGTACATCAATGCTCCAGTGTAGCTTACATGATATCAGCAGTAATACTTGTCTGCTTTGCAGCTTCCAGGGCTTGCATCAACAGAGAAAGAGCGACATAATGGGGTTGAGTTTTGCTGCTCATTACAAAAGCTAAGTGCTCTAAGAGATGCTTGGCTTTTACCAGGTGCTTGGATAGGGGAGAAATTTCAGCTTTTCCTGCTCCAGGAAAGATTTCATTCTTAGTATGAGCAATGCTCCTTTAAATCAAGTCCATTTCTGGTTTTCTTTTCCTCAGTCTTACTCCAACATGGTTTTGTACCTTGTGTCTGGTCCATAGCATTAGCTCAGAGGTAAAGGTCTCCTTGTAGTGTCTGCCCGTAGAATGTGGAGGAAAGCTGACATCTTGTGAACAGCTTTTAGTTGCTGTTACAGAGGAAACCCTGCTAAAGAGCAAGGTCAGAGTAGTGTGTGCTTCAATGTATGCTGTAAAGCAGTTGTTATCATTAGTACTAATTAGCCTCTCTGTTGACAGAGCTGTAAAGAAGAAAAGTAAGATGGTTTTTTTTTCCTGTGTTAGTGGGGTCCTTTGCTATGATCAAGCCTTGTTGGTCCATTTGCACTTCCTAATTTTATTCTCCAGGACTTTTAGCCAGGAACCTTTCACCAATGCACAAGGCACGAAAATATTTTCTACAAGAACTATCAAACAAAGAATGAATAATTTAGCATATTAGACAATTATCCTGCCGAGGGCTCTGTGTCATCAGACACCTTGCTTGGCAGGAAGAGTGTCTCCACTTCATAAGAAATCCTGTTGGGTGTTCCTTCAGCACCAGGAACTCATTCATGGCAGAATAAGAGTAGTTGAATCTAACTGTACTCAATAGTAAACCTTATTTTGGATCATAATCCTATGAAAATAGGAAAAAAGACATCTGGGAACTTTTATGTCAGATATAATTCCAATTCACTAATATAAAGTGAGTAGTTTAGTTTTCATGACTCTAAAACTGCAGCTGTTTGCTCTCCAGTATCTTACATTAATGCTTGTGAAGTTGTCTTTGTTACTTGGTAATATTTGCACCCTTGAGTCCAGAAGGTTTAAGGTAACTGGAGGAGCCAAATGCAGGTTAAACTGCTGGTGTTGTTTGGCTTGACTCTAAAATTGCAGAACAGGAAACATTTGGGCAAATGGGACCTGGTTTTGTTTAGTCTTTGTGTCTTTGCTTGCACCAACTACCCTCCTTTTCAGGCAGTAGACTGCTGACCTTTCCAGTGTGTGTGCAATTTCAAGTTCTCTTTTTTCAGTGACAGATGATTGTCTCTAGCATTTGGTTCCTGCATGTGCCCATTTGCATTGCTATGGAATTTCATTGATGTGGTTTTCATTGTACTGCATGCAAGTCTCCCTCTTTCACTATAATAAAGGGCAGTACTTGAGGTGATTGGGGAGGGTTACAGGAGTGGGAACGATGTAAGTGGTGTTAGCCTGAAGGTACTTGAAGGCTGTCAACAAATCAGTACAATCAGTGGAGCAATCATGCTCGCTCTCAATCGCTCTCAATCAAGTGCCGTTTTTTAAGCATTCTTCTTGCCTGTATTGTTATGCTGAGTGAATTTCCTCCTAAAATTGCTTCACATTTGGTGGAGGACATGGTAAGATCTTGAAGCCAGTCTGAAAGGGAAAAACCAGGGTTTAAACAAGGCTGATCTCTCACAGACTGGTGGAAATAAGTTTACAAAGGCTGTATCAAAATTAAGAATACCAGATGGATTTCAATGTTTTTGCAATTTCAATCCAGTTCAGACTGACTGTCTCCTTGGGTTGGTGTGTTTGTGTTTTGCCTCTTTCCAATCTCGTCTTAAATGGCAGAGAAAATTTCTGCTATTCATGACCGCAGTCAGTGTGGTTTTGGTTATTCATGAAGGTGCAATTACAGAGCTTGTGTGCAGTTTTAGATTTTAGGGAATGACATCTGTGTGTACAATTGCAGTCACACTGATGATGCAGTTACTAAATATTTAGGCAGTAGTCCCTGTGACTTTAAGCCATTGCCGTATTGAGACAATAAGTACTTTTTTGGTAGTTTACGGTTTTGGAGCAAAATTCCTTTTTTTTTCCCCCCTCAAATTAGTTTTCTTTGTTTTCTAGCTTCTCCCAGTTTAACTTGAGCTCATTTGGTGTCTTGGATGAAGATTAATTATTTCTTCCCTACTTGATTATATGCAAAAAAGAACAGGCCTAGCTGTATTGGGACTGTATATATAAAAAAGGATTTGATATTTAAGTATCCAAGTTTCCAGTGTTTACTGAATAGGCTTTTTTAATTAGCTGTCTCATGAGCTGGTTTTACCACCTGAGAAACAAGAGGTGTTTTTGTTTGCTTTTTCATGCAGTTGTTGAATATGATATATCCTGAATTTTTTCAGACGTTTTTGCTGGTTATTGGTTTCAAAAACACTGGGTATAGTAGCAGAGGGGCCTTCTTAAATAATGTCAAGGTAGTTCCTTTTATGATGAATGAGAGAAAAGGAACGTTTCCATTTTTTTCCGTTTTATTGCCGTGTTACCTGAAAGAAAAGAGCAAGGAGAGGGCTTTTGCACCTTGTCACTGAGTGTAAATTGAGTAATTTATTGGTATAAGCCCTTTTTATTTGATGGCTGATGTCTGCTGCTGTAGAGTCATTGACCACCTCTGGCTGACTGGAAGGGAAGAAGTGTGTTTGGGATCTTTTCCTTTCTGGTAGACAGGTGTAAGGAAAAGAAAGGTGGGGCTGGATTATTGTTTCTCAGCTTCTGAGCTCTGACCAACTGCTGCAGGCCTTGAGTTAGGAGGAGGAAGGGATTTATTCCTTTTCCTTTGTTTGTCTTAGGCTTTGGGGATTTTGTATGCTCTGATGCTGCTTTGTGTAATGCCAGGAGTAAGAGAAGTGGGGGCTGAGTGTGGCAAGTTGTGATCTTGAACAAGGTCACCACAGTCACCAACAGATCGTGAATCCCCAAACTGTGAGGTTCATATTCAGCCGATTGTTTTTTACCCTCTTAGATAGTACCAGAGAATAATGAAGGAAGCTGGCATTGAATTTCACATTTCATGGCGTAAAAGTTGTCCTTTATGGGAAACATTGCAGAAATTGTATGGTGCAGTTCTCCACAAGCTCCTGTTTCCCCTTCATGATGGCTGTGGAAAACTCTGAGTTTTAGACTTGATTGTCCCATTCATGACTGAGGTTTGTAAGAAATGACCGTGGTTGTGTGCATCCCTTTGCAGGCTGTAAACTTCAGAGCTTTACCTTTTCCCATGCTTAGCTGCTTATGGTAAAAGAAGGAGAAACGTGTTTTTGCCAGGCACAACTGCTGTGTAGCAGATTAGGCTGGTAAAAAACTCAGTCCATGGCATTGCATGTTTTAAATATTGAAGGTGCCATAATTAATTACTGAATTACCCATGAAAATTAGCAGTGTATTTTGGATGTTATATCTTTGTAGCTGTGAGAGTTGTCTTCCAACAAGGATAAAAATGGGGAAGAATTTTATTTGCCGGTTTTTAGCATGGCCTCTTAGCCTGTCAGTTGACCAGCACTAGAAGTCCTGGGATCTAATCCAGGTTCTTAGGACACAAATAAATCCCTTATAGGAGACCAATGCTTAAAAAACCCCCAAAGTCAGGAAGGGCAGGAGAAATTGACTTTTTTTTGGTCCAGTTATCCAGGAAGGTAAGTTAATGTGTTGTAGTCCCTGTTTCATAAACTACCTTTAATTACCATGGTAAATGAAGTTTTACATGAGTTTTAACCCCTTCCTTCTGCTGAAGCATGTCCCAGTACTTAGAGCTCTTGCCTTGGGAGCCAGCCGGTGTCTCAGGACCTGGGCACATCACCCACAGACCAGGAATGCTTCACCAGGAGGAGTTATCCTGCTTGCTGGGCCTTCTGAGCCTTGAGATCCTTACAGCAGCAGATTTCTGTGCTTGTCAGTCCCCTCTGATGTGGAGAATTCTGTGCAGAGGTATCAGTTTCTTTGGAGATGGAAAGCTGAAAATGTAGTGCCCTTTCCCCTACAGAGCAGAGTTAGGTTTTCCTGCAGCTGTAGTTATGAGGCATTGCTCATTAATAAGGGTTTTGAAGTGCAAAACAGGGGTGAATATTCCAGGAGAGGTGACTTTTGAACTGTAGACTGCCAGTGTGGCAAGCCCTGTTCATCTTCTGATAGGCTGAGGTATTTGAAGGTAAATTCCCATCTCCTTTATGGAACAGAGATCTGAGTCTTTTCATTGGTCTCCTTCTACCATTTTACATTGTGGACATGTTGCAGTTCTGAATGTTTGCTGAAGTTTTAGCTATGGCTTATATTGTGTGAAAAAGCCAATTTTTGTGTTTCCCTTACATAAGGAAGTGCTTTGCATGATATTTTTCGGTGTATTTAAAAAAAGTCAAGTTGCTTTAAAAGGAACTTCATATATTCCTGTTAGTGCATCATTCAGAACTTGTGTTTTGGGGAACCTTGGTTTCTTTCAAGGAATTTTTTTTCATCTTCTGGTTCAAGTGTGCGAAATGCAGTGTAGAAACATCCCAGAAGGTTTTCAGTGATTTTCATCTCTAAAACTGGAGAGGTAAAAGCTGATACCATGCGCATTCCAAATGGTTCTAGGAGTACTGTACTTCATCTTGAGATGAATCAATTATTTTCACCTGAAGCCTGCCTTGTAACTGTGATGGGCAGTGGGTTGGCAGCACATTTGGTGCCTACCCTTGGCAAGACCCATCTAATTGCATCAGGTGACCTATTGAGATGAGCTCAACCTAGACTCAAGTTGTTGGTTATTTCTGAGTGGAGAAAATGTGCTTTTTGTTTTTCTCTGGAAGACTGGAAAAGAGCTGCTGTCATTGCCAGCACTATCAAGGACATGTCATTGTTCAATTTGTGATTTTTCCAGCCTTGAACAGGGCTCTTTGAAAATGATTGACACCTGCAAATTAGGTCCTTTGGTCCTGAGCTTGTGCCATTGCTGATAATTTAATTACGAAGACAGGTAAGAACTTGCTTGGAGAAATATAAAGATAGACAGGAATGGAGCAATGTGATTTTAGTCACATGGCATTTTTTCTGTCTCTAATTCATCTCAAGTTGTTATCACCAGCCCTATCTTGACACAGACTACTTGTAGTAATTGCCAGAGTTTGACTGCTTCATAGCTCTGTTTTAATGCAGTTTGGGTTATTGTGGTTTTGGATGGCTTTCAAGATGGTGAGCTACTTTGCACAAGTGTCTTTCAAGGAAGTGTGTGCCAAAATAATTAGTACATTATTTCTGCTTCCAATCCAATGTTGTCTAGGTCTTGTGGATTTGAGGAACTAAACTTGAGCCTAATAAGCTTGTCTGTTCTTTCCAGGATGAGATCAAGTGCATGAAATGAGTTGAGCCAAGTGCATGCCCTAAACACATGTGAAATCCTGTCTGTCAGACATGGAATACCAGGTGAGCCTTTGGAGGGACCCATTCCTGGTGTGTCCCAAGGCTGCAGCCCATAGGGAGCACCCCTGCTGAGGCAGAGGGAAAATGAGAGGAAGGAGCAACAGAAAAGACACTTGACTGATGAATTACAGCCCCTCATTGCTCATGCCCTCTGTGCCACCTGGCTGTGGGAGGAGGAGGTGAAGGGATAGGGAATGAAGGATTGATGTTTGGCCTGGAAAGAAGGGATGGTGCCTAGGGAAGGTATTTTGGCTTTTTTTCGTTTTGTTTTCATGTCATCATCCATCTTTATTTTTAATTGCTGTTATATTAAACTAATTTATACTTAGGTCTGTTGTGCCTATGATAATAAGTGGAAAAGAATCACCCTGTGTTTACCTTGACCCATGAGATTTTCCATGTTGTTTTATCACCCTGTTCTGCTGTGGAGAGAGAGAGAGAGCAGCTGGCTGGGTGGGGGGGGGCCTCATATCTGGACAGGGTCAACCCACCACAGCCATTTGAGGGTGAGAGGAAGGAATATATATTTGTTTTTTAGGTATTAGTCCTTAGATTGAGTGTACTCCTGCTTGGCAGGCTCAGTGTCACAGTCATAACACAGTCACTTTTTTATTGCTTCTCCTGAAGGAGTAGCCTTGAAGGGAGAGAGAAATCCCACCTTCCCTGAGCAGACAAGTGTAATTGGAAACCAGGTGAGATTTACTGTTCTCTGCAGCAGGACAACTTTGTCTCCCAACACGTCTGCAGCCCCATGGCAATCAGTATATTTATCTGAAATTATGATTGCCATTTCTTCACTTACTCTGTAGCAGGAACTGCTATTTATGCAGCACAAGTGGCATGGGTGGTGAAATTGGTATCCAAGCAAATTTTGCATATTTATAGGGTTTTTGTAATCAGCTAATTGTCAGTAGTTTTTCTGAACAGTCAAATGTGTTCTGAAGTTGTGCTTATTTTTGGAGTAGTGCACCTTTTGCAAATTGTGTAGCACACAGCAAGTGCTGCATGGGAAATTGAACATTGGGAGCTGCAGAAACTGAGGAGAAGATGTGGGGTTCTTTTTGTGGTCAAGGCATCCACACTGAGGTTGCCTTTATTCAGTTTATGCAGACTGAGCATGGCTGTGAAACAGAATGGAATGAGGCAGTCACTGGATGGTGAGCTGTTGTGCTGACATGCCAATGCTAAAAAGATAACTCCTCTTATGTAGTTCAGGGTAATCCTGGAGGTTTTTGGAGCAATTACTGGATTCCCACATTCATTGCTTATGTATGGCATTTGCCTCAGAATTCCATAGAGATCTAACGAAATGATGAGAAAATGATTTATTCATAGCACATAATATAAGTTATTATGCAGCACAACCATTCAGTTTTCAACAACAAAAAAACAGTTCCTATTTAAAATACACAGTTCTATGAAAACAGATGGTGCTTGTGAACATTTTCTCTCACTGAAAGCAGATTTTAATAATTAGCTCAAAAACTGAAGTTAATATTTTTGAGTGTTGTACAAAAAAAAAGAAATCACATTAGTGGTGTGCATTTCATTACAAAAATGCTCTCTAAGCAGTTCATGTTCCTAAAATGTAAAAGAGGAAGTGACCTATATTAGAAAGTTCTTCACAGCTCTAGATAGAGTAAAAGGATTAGTATTTATGCCAAGGCTTAATCCTGTGAAAAGTTCTATCTTGATTGATATCACCTTTTCACTTCAGTTGGAAGCAGATCCACAGTAGCTATTAATCTGTTTCACAGTGGTTTATATCATAAACTTGAAGGGGTAATTGTTACCAAAATTTCTGCTGTGCCTCTGCACAGGACTGTGCTGCAGCTGAATGTATGGTGGCACTTAAACAATTACTTACTTGTGGATTCCGTCAACAGCACCAACAGAGCCCTTAAGTTATCTCTGAAAAAAAATTTGGGATGAAAACCTAAGAACCATGACAGGACAGGAGTGTTGGAACTAGATTGTCTCTAAGGTCCCTCCCAATGTAAAGCATTTTAAGGTTCTGTGACTAAAGTGTATGGATATGGAAATGTAGTTAGACCAGTTACACCAAGAGTTCCTTGATACATTTCTATAAATGGAGATTCCCAGCCTATAAACTCACCAGTTTTTCAGTAAGCCAGGCAGTCATCTTGTGTAACATTTTATGTTGTAGCAGCCAAAGGTGGTAAATCATCAATGAGGCTTGCTGTTGAGGTTAGGGCATGAAATGCAAGATTATGACTTGCATGTGAAGATGCAGTTTTTCAAATTTCAAGACAGTGTTCCCACAGGCAAACAAATATAAGCCAGTAACAATAGATTTTTCTTCTCCCCTTGAAATTGAAACACAGCCCTTGCCTTGAACAGGCAAAGGTAACTGGTTTGATCAATCCCGTAGTACCTATTGTGGTGGTGCTCTTTCAGAGCCAGCTCTGTGGCAGTTTAGAACTGGCATGTAGTTACAGAAGGAAAGTTTCCTGAGCCCAGTGCATTGTTTGATTGTGCACTTAGCATTGGTGGGTTAGTGCACGCTGGCTTTCAGAGAACAGCCAAGTCAGAATTGTTCTTTAATGTTCTTGCAGTGAGGAACTGAAATCCTATCGCAATTCTGTGGGCATCCAGGCCCCTTTGAAATGTCAGTTGACAGACACATCCCTGGGGAGATGCCAGAAAAAGCTGTTGCTATCCTGAGTGGAATACAGGAAAATGTGTCAGAGCTGGCTGTAGATCTGTGAGGCACCAGTGAGTAGTGAACTGCTGTGTTGTGATCACAGCAATGAATGAGCTGACTGAAAGCCTGTGCAGGGAGATGAAGGGAATACAAATGGCATCATCAAGCAGCAGGCCAGAGATGACAGAGCTGTTCCTGAGCCAAGCAGGGCATGGAAAGCAGGCACAGGGTTGTTCCAGGGCAGGTGTAATGCTCCTGCTAGCCCAGGGGGCAGCCTGGGTTCCCCTGCACTCAGGTGTGTGGCCAGGCCCTGTTTCGCATGGTGGAACAGGCAGGACTGCCCACCCTGCCCGAGTGGCTCTGTGCCCTCACAGAAATGGCAGCGCTCTGGTACCTGCCTCAGTGGCTCCCTGCTCTTGGCCCAGGTGTTAGCAGGGAGCTGGGGCCTCAGGGAGAAAAGGAATGGGGTGCACTGAGCCACTGCTTTGTCTGATGAGAGGGCATGGATGTGGCTGCTGATATGTAGGGACTTCTGAGTGCTCAAATTGTGAAAGGAGGCATAATGGAGTTTGTTTGTAAGCTGTGTCCTAAAGTGTTAATTCTAAAATGCACTGAACTGATTCCTGGCAAGTAAATGGTTTTGTGATCAAATGGAGCAATCTTTGGCCAATATACAGGAGTATACAAATATTCAGACAATATAAATTCTTTTCAGATTTTAAGACAATCTGAAGGAAGAGTAGGATGGATTCTTGTTTTCTGAGGTATTCATGCTGGATTTGTCTCTCTCTGCTTAGTGATGTGCATTAAAAACAGTCCTCATGTTTTTCTGCAAGTTCTGGCTTACAGTACCTTGTATTATACAATTTTATGGTGTTGCACGTGTTCCTCTACTTCCAGCTACATCAGGGAGTTGGAAGTGTTACACAATGCTGTCACCTGATGGTAAGAAATGATGGTATTGGAGGCTTAGACTTGAAAAAGAAGGGGTTTTCTGTTTTATTTTTAGCTGGTCTTAATGGCACATCTGACTTTGTTTGGATTTATTTTGTTATGTTTCAGTAAAATGGAACACGGAAAATCATTGCTTTCCCAATATTCAGCTAGCAGCTTTACTGTTAGAAGAAGACTGTTGTTGAGATCCCTCAGCTGCATAATTGAACTTGTGTCCTCTGCATGGCCTCAGCTGCAGTTTTGGGTGTAATTGCCTTATCCAGGACCAAGAGATATTTAAACAAAAGATTTGGTATACATTCTGCAATTTTAGACTGAGCAATTCAGGTAAATCTGGTTCTGTTAGTTACGACAAGCATAGGAGATGTCACTTCACCCACATGATTTGAACACTGATATTTTTTGAGGTGATTTACTAAAGAGAGAACTTTGTTTTTGTTGGCGAAGACCCCCAAACTATTAAATTAGAAAAACAGAGGGCACCTGTGCTGTGTGAGACACTTGTAATAAGAAGGAAAAAATCAATCTGGAACTTCACAAGAAGACACCAAAGCTGCACAGAGTGATCTGAAAGGTAGAAATGGTAAATTGTTTTCCAGAGAATGAAATAATTCCTTCCCTCTTTCCCTATAATGCCTTATTATTGGGAGCTGAGAAGTCAAGTTGCTCAGCTGTGTTAGGAAGAAAATATTGCATCTTTGAAAGTTTTGTTTTGTTTTTGCTTCTTTTTCTTGTTATTGGCCTGAACACCTCAGCTGCTTTGTAGTTTTACCTCTTGTGAACATCTGGAATAACTTATCCACTGCTCAGGACTTAAGATGAGGAAGGGAATGACATGTCCTGAATAATCCCCTTATAAACCAGTGAGGATCTAGGCAGGTAGCTTTTGTTTAATGGAATTAATGGGCTTCTCTATTGAGACATGTAAGGCAAATCTTTCACAGGTACAAGCTGAAGATCTGATTGACTTGGGTTAATGCTGCTGAATTTGATCCCAGTGATTACAAGAGCCTCCAATGTGGTGGCCAAACCAGAAGAGGCTTTAACGTTTTTCAAGCAACTTTTACTGATCTGCACTGAATAGTAACATCCTTTGAAGGCAAAACAATTAGAATTATCTAGTCTTCTTCCAGATGCAGAGTTCTTCTGGATTCCTTTAAAAGGTCCAGGTATTAAATCTGGGGATTTGAGAAGGTGTGTGAGGCAGATACTGAATTAAAAAACTGTTTCCATCATCTGATTAAGTGTACTTGATGTTATGGTTGATTTCCCCATGATATTTCAAGTTCCTATTTCTGGTATTTTTCAAGTTACTGGAATTGCTTGGTGGGAGAAGTGGGCAGCAATTTCGCAGTTGCGCTTTGCAGAAAGCACTGTCAACTTTTTTCAGTTCAGAATGAAGACAAATGGCAGAGGTGGCAGACCTACAGGTTTGCTGGAGCTCACATTTTTCCCTGCAGTTCACATTTAGCCTGGTAACGCTCAGAAAAAACCACAGGTTACTGAACAGAGCCCTGTGGACCAGTACAGGGTGAAAAGCCTTTAATAAGGGGTGTGTGTAAATAGCTGCAACTTAATTCCCATATGGCAGCATTATAATAAATATTTTTTCCCTAAAGTAAATCCTTGTATGTGTAGATCCTAGTCTGCTGTATTTTTAAAATATAGGGTTTATACTTTTCAGTGTAATTATTAAATGAAGACATTTATTTTATCTTTGCCTAGAAAAGTGTGGAATATCGCCTGTACCTTTTGGGAGCAGAAGCAAGCTGGAGAGCTGCAGGGGCTATCACCTTAGATTTCAGCAAAGATATGTGTGCTATGTCTTCATCAGAGATGTCAACAATTGAAAGGAGAGGAGTCTGTCACAGCAATTGGTGTTTGAGGTTATTATCAGACAAAGGCTCCTCTGGAAGGGTTGGCAGAGTGTGAAGGGAATGATTTTCCTAGTGACAATTAATCAAGTATCAGGACAAACTGCATCAAGGTAGGAATAGCTAATCCAGAGGTAGTCCTCTGCTTTCCAATCAAAAGTAACCTTAAAGAAACCTCTGCATTCCAAGTGTTTGTGCATTAAATCACTGATGGAAGTGTACTGTCCCCTTTAAAAATAGAGAGTGTGTGCTGACCCTCAGAGTGCTGAGCTCCCAGTGAGGGTACAAGTGACAGAGGAGCTTGTCCAGGGCACCAGGAAAGCGATTGCAATGCTTATTTCCAGCCTGGAGTGGCCATGCTCTTTTCAGGAGAGCTTTGGTCTACAGGGAAGCTGATCTTTGCTTTCCCTCGCAGGGATGGGGTGATTTAATCTGTTTTCTTGTGTGGAAATAATTGCCAACAGCTTTAGTGTATCCAGGTAGAGTTTGTATCACACTTACTGGAGGAGTTTAGGCTTAGGAGTTGTGTGAATTACAGTAGTGATTGTTTGTTCTCTGCTGCTTATAATAGCAAAAACTTCTGAGCAGTTTCAGTGAATATTGTTATTGAGTTTATAGATTCTTTATACAAAAGGTGAGGGGTGATTAAAATCTAACCTGCTCACATGTGAGTAGAAATTTGTTGAATTTAGCCAATGGGGCATGCTGTGTAAAAAGCTGTATCTCTAATTGCCTCTTAGTTGCAAAATGGCTGCATAGGAGAAGGGAATTCTTCAAGCCTTGTGAGGAAAGCATTCCTTTAATTGTTGAATAATTAAAGTTAATAATGTGTAGTTCATATGGCGACTTTCTGCCCCATTTGTGCAACTCCCATGTGGGAAATACTTACCACAGTATTTAATTTCTGGTGTTCTCAGTCAGATTAATTTGTTACGTAATTGGGTGTTCTGCATTTTCATGTGAACCAGGTGAATTAGGCATAAGTAGGGAGGGGGAGAGGAGGGTCTGTGGTGCTGTTGTCAGACACTGTTTGTGGCAATGGTATGAGGACCAGCTTACCCTCCTGTTTCCTTATGGTCAGTTCTAGACTTTGTTGCTTTCTAAACCTCTAACTGGCAGCTGTGGTCATTCCAAGAAGTGGGTTATTCCTGGTTTTAATGTGGTGGGAGGGAAGAGATCATCAAAGTTTGTTAAGAGAGGTAAAGATCTTGTATAGATGAGAATCAGAGTAGTGGGATGGCTTCCATGTGAGGAACAGCTGCTTGCCATCTCTTCAGCCTGGAAATGCAAGAATTGGGTGGAAGGCAAAGAGGGCAGAAGGATTGAAGAAATGATGAACTCATTTCTTCTTCAGGGATGTGGTAGCTGGAGTGCCACAAATGAAGCAGCAGGTCCTGGGTTTGAAACAAAAGAGATCCCACACTGTAGTTGATCTGTGTAACTGCTTGGAATGGAATTTTGAGATGAATCCCCATGAAATCTGAGTTATGGAGCTTTCAAATGGAGCTTGACTTTGTTCTGAGTAAGGTAGCAGAGCCACACTGTGGAGGATGAGGCTTTGAGTGCAGAGAATGAGTACCAAAACCAGCTGTGGGGCAGCACAAGACATCAGTAAGTATAAACCAAGCACAGGAAGCAGCAGTTGAGTTGTGCTGTGGTTGCCTTGCCACTTGGAGGGGATGTTTGACTTTTCAAATGGTGAACAATAATACTCTGGGAAAAGTTTCATTGTTATTCAGCAAGAGGAGCCTGTTGGTGCTGCCTCATTGAGGAGCTCTTGGACACCCTGGATGTGGGAGAGGGGAACATCAAGGTCACTACATCACATCATGAGGTTCTGAGAACTCATTGTGCAGAAGATGAAGCTTATGCTTGAGGAGAGAGGAGACCTGAGCCCTTTGTCCTAAAAGTTCTATAGACATGAAAAGCTGTCATGACATATTATTACTGAATAGAAACCTTTTGGTTGCTAAAAGCCACATTAAATTTGAATGTTATGACAAGTATGTAAGAGTTAAAATATTTCAAGGTCTAAACTCCAGTTTATCCAAGTATTCAATTCCTCAAACTCTGATAGAAGGATTGGCAATACAATCCTTCCTAGGAGTCACTGTGTAAATGAGTCTTTTTACCCAGTTCAATTATTCTCTCATGACCTTGCAGCATTGGGTACTGAGGGTGTCATGGGCAGCTTCTGCTTCCTTCAGTCTCTGCTCTGGCTCAGTCTGTGCAATGGGGAGTCACTTCTGGCTGAGCCCCAGCTGTAGCTCTTGGCTCCAGTGGAATCCAGCCCAGCAGAGTGTGCTGAGCCAGACAAGGGGGTAATGTCGCTAGCAGGAGTGAGCCAGAGATCCCTGGGATAGGAGGAGAATGGGAGTAAGGTTTTGTGTGACAAGGTAGAGGTGTCATGATGAAATTATGCTTATAGGCGATTTAACTTTTTAAAAAATTATCTCCAAGTTCATGAGACATGACATACTGGAGAGAGTGCTGGTAATTACAGTAAATAATCATTTTATGAGCACTTGTGTGATAGTAACCCTAATAAATTCTGTTTCTCCCACACTGAGGTCACCTTCTCCCTGTCTGTAACACATCTTATGGCAAAGTTTTCTTCAGCTGTGAAGTGCTAGAAAATACAGGAGTGATAGCACTGGAGAAGATGGAGTAGAAGTGCTTAGGAGGAAAAATAGATCAAGAATAGGTAGTGTTAAAGGGAAATAAATAGGATTATTACTGTACTCTATTGTTAAGGATTGCACGGAGAAAAGGGATGAGTAATATTTACAGAGCTGTTGAACTACAAAAGTTGGTTTGGTTTAATGTTCAACACAGTGAATGGTGGAGTCCATAGCTCCTTAACAAAGTTTCATGAGGAGCAGCTCACCAAAGGAAATGTGAATTAAGCTGAATTGTGCCTTGCCTGCTGAGTACACCTGAAAGGTAGAGAGGCTGGGGGTGTGGCAGGTCAGTAAAGTCAGGGACAGTTCAGACACTTGATTGCAAGTGGCATCTTTTTTCAGGTGTGTCCTGACAGAATCTAAGGCACTGCTGTTTTAAAGAAGAGTGTGAGATTGGCTGGAGCTGTGTAAAATAAAACCTTCCAAAGGACACAAACTGGAACTGCTCTGCTGTGCACTTGAATGCAAGCAGGAGTTTTTCCTCACTGGGGTTGTCACTGCACTGCTTAGGCTTTATTTCATAAGGTACAGTCCTAATTTAAACTTTGACTTGCTGTTACAAAGTATAAATCAGAAGATGAAAAACCTCCTGCTATAGGTTTTTTAATAGAAAGTGACAGTTTAATTTGGCAGAGTACAACTGAAAGGATGCTTAAACCTGGTAGAGAGTGCCAGCATCAGCAGCTCCAGAGTAGCTGGAAATGAAAACAGAAAGATGAATAATTAACAGATAAGCTGGAGTTCCTCAGATACTTTGAAATTACTTAAGAAAAGTTTACTTCTCCATTAAATCCTGGAGATCTATTTCTGTAGTAAACCTGGTTCTGCTTAATGAAAAATAGTGAATCTGTGTTACTGGTGCTCAACAGTGAAAGTTTGGGGTTTGTTGTTTCTATTTATTTAATGAGAAAGTACTTTTGGAGGGAAGCCCATTTTTTGACCAATAGGTAATTTCTTGCTGTCATATTGGTGTATCTTTCCCAAAATACAGCAGCCTTTGAAACTAAATTAATTTAGGTTTGTTGTGTTCCTTGAGGTCCAAGAACCTTCGGTGTTTAGGTGCAGTGAGGAATTAATGATCAATTGTGGCCCTCTTGGCAAGGCATTCCAAACCAGGGTGCAGCTTTATGTAACAAGGAGCTGTTAAACACCAGAGTTACTCCATGTGCTTATGGAAAATGGCATTGAGGGAATGATCATCATGCTAATGGCACAGGAAATACTCCTTTTTTAGTATTTCTACCATCTATTTTACTAGCTGTGAAACAGCTTCATGAGGTGGGATATGGTTCAGCCAGATGGTGGAATCAAAAGAGCCAGTTTGTCCTGCAGGGAAATGACTCTGCAGAGTCCTTGCTTTGCAAGTTTTTTTATTTCAGCCTACAGGAGGCTTTGTGAACCCAGATGGGGATTTCAGTTGAGAAATTTGTTTAGAGCATTTTGTTGGTGAAATCTAGGCAGTTTTGCTTTGAGAAAAAAAATTAATGCCAGCAAGTTTGTCTTGTCTTCCCCCCACCCCTTGTGCCACCTTACCAAGTAGGATGACAGCCTGCTTTTGTTCCAGTTTCCTCTTCATAATATTCTAATTTGGGAAATGTTTCTTATTTGATGAAGATATGTACTTTTTATAGGAAACCAATTTAACTTGGGTTCTGCTGCTCTGATTTCCAGTGTTAAGTGTATTTGTAACAGCAGTGACCAAAGTGAAGAGAAAAAGTGATGCCAGTTTTTGTGTTTTATGCACAACTGGTTAATATTTTTTGCATTAAAATCCTGCCTTTGATGTTTACCATACTGCCTTCCGTCTCCCTTATGTATCAGCATGTTCAGATATTCCCATTTTATACCTGCTCTGAATCTTTCACAAAGGATTTGCTTCCCAACATCTTTAAAAAAGAGAGCACCCTGTCTCTTAGTGCATGTAGCTTTTTGGTATTGGTGATTTTTGTGTAAAAGCACAGTAGAGTCAAATTGCTCCATCACTTTTAAGGGTAAGGAATATTGCAGGAGCAGTTCCAGCAGGATTTTTCTCCCAAGGGAAGAACAGAAGTAACTGAGGTCTCAGCCATCCTGATGATGACATCTCTGGTTTCCCTCTGCCATGACTGGTGTCATCAGTGAGGCAGGGTCAGGAGGTGCTCTAGTGAAGTGTTGGGAGATCGGCAGTAGCAACAGGTGCTGTCACTCGGTGATTATCCTGAGGCATAAAGTCAAAGGACAAATGAAAACAAACAAAACCAAGCAAACAGCCTCCAGGTATATGTATCTATCAGCAAGTCAAAGCAGCGCAATTGTAAACTAAGGGAAGGCATTATTTGGCTTCTGACATAGTGTGAAGGGTATGTTTTAGAATGTGGAATTACTCAAGTGTGATACATTGTATTTTCCTGTTGTAATGCTGCTTAATACCATAACGAAAGGAAACTAGAGAACTGAAATGCTTTTGGGCTCAACATAATGAAGCAGACAAATGTTCTTTTTCTTTTCTTTAAATGTCAGATTTGGTTCTCATTATTTTAAGAACCTCTGTTAAGAAGCAATTGGTCAGGCACAATTTTCAGCAAGCATTTGGTCCACAAGCCTTAGCTTCTCAAATGCTAATCCCAACTGTGTTTTATTACCATTCCTATTAATGCAACAAGTATCATGGTGTCACTTTTCTTATTTCTGCTATCAGGGAAAAGGTTACTGACCAAGTACAGCTCTTGCTGCTTGCATTTTGTGACTGTTCTCAGCTTTAACCTTGAGACTACATTGGTAACATGGCTTAGAGATAAAGCTGACTTTATTACTGGAGTAAGAAATTCAAGTTTGGGGCTGGGGAATTTGATGTGTTTTTTTAGAAAGACTAAGAGCTTTGCATTACTGAAAAACTACTTATTGTGTTTGGCCAGTTAAAAAGGATCTGTTCTATTGCTTTAAGAAGTTCCTTTGTAGCATGTTTGCACTAGAGATGGTGATTTTGAAAGGAGGGGTGTACAACTCCAAAATCCTGTAGGAAATCCTGTTAAACTTTATCAAGTACTTGATCAAGTTGAGGCTAATCCCAAGTCACAATGTTTGCTTTTCCTATCCTGGAATTTGTAAGCAAATTGTGGTTTTCAAGGTAACATCTACAACTTGAGTAGATGGAGGAAAATCAAGAAGTTAAATTGATTGGAAGGAGTCTTGTGTGGAAATGCATAGATATTAAGATACAGATCAGAAAACATAGTAAAAAAATAGAATTGGTGTCACCGATTAAGTGAGTTTTGACGGAATATTCAGTGTCTTATAAAACAGATTCTAGCAGGGTTTTGGAGATGAGTTATTGCTTTTCACCTGTGCTTAGTATTGAAAAATAGAATATCCATGTTATGTCAAATTAAAGCAGCTTACTAGCAAATACCAGGAGTTTGTTTTTGATGATAGTTCATGGTACCTTCATCATTTCTTTCTGTGTAGTGTGGTGGATGTGCTGTATCTCCCTTGAGGAGTCAGTCTGTAGTGTGGTGTAGTGAACCCATCTGTTGGTCTGTCTGAAAGCTGGATAATGGGGTGAGTAACAGAATGGCATCTGCTGGGAGTTACTGAGGCGCTGTCCCTTCGAGAATGACCCAAATGTGACTCTCATTCCTTCTAAAAAAGTCTTTCACAGCCTTGTTATTGGTAGAGGTAGTGCTCTTTAGCTGTCCATTGTCACTAAGTGTCTTTTTTGTTAACTGAAGCCTCATGCCTGCATTTGAATCTTATCTAAACCCTTCACCCGAGAAACGAGGCAAGAGGGTTTGTTTTCTGAATGGAAGGATTCAAAAACAATCAGTGTGTTGTTTCTTGTAACTTGCTGAGTAGCTTGAGTTGTTTCTTGAGGGGATAAATATTTTTTTCATTTTCTTCGTGTGTAAGTTGTCCTTTAAGGGAAAAGCAGAATACAATCCATCTGCAAGAATTTGAAGCAATTTTGTGAGTTTGGTTAATTTGCTGTCCAACAAGAATTTCTTTGTCCAGCTTGTCAGTGGGGGAGCAGGATACAATCTGGGAAACCTTGATAACACACGGCAAAGAGCTTTTAGTGTGTCTGATCTGTCATGCAAATATAAACAAATGCTGCTGCATAAAGCAGAAATGTATGGCAGGGAGGTGGGAAACTCTCCCCCAAAACAAGAGAATGAGCAAAAGGGCTGTGTTTAGCTCCACTGTCCTTTTAAGCTGTCTGAGAATGTTGTGCAAAAGAGCAGCAGTCATTCCTCAACTGAAATAGTAAGTGTACCATGTGCCAAGTAAACATTGAATGGGTGCCAGGAGCTTCCAACAGCAGCCCCAGGTTTACACCTGGTGAGACTGAACTCAACAAGGATCTCATGAAGCTGCTCAGGGAAATGTTGAGGCAGGTATGATGCTCAGCAATTTGTGAGCGTGGATCTTACAAAGCCAAGGGTGTATCTCCTTATTCCAGATGACACTGAGGCAGCTGGGTAATGCTCACCAAACCAAATCAATTCACTTCAGAGGGCTTGGAGGGAAAGGCGTTTTGTCTGTCGGTTGTTTGGAAATGCAGCTGGAAAGCACTAGACTGGCAGTTTTTTCAGAATCAGACATTGCATTTGTGCTTGAGAGAAGATTAGTTTGGGGCTTCCTTTTTGCTTTAGGGAGAAAAATCCTTCAGTGTGTAGCAAGTTGCTGAACAAATACTGAAACATTGCAAAATGGAATTGACATGCAGGTGTTGTGGCACAAGGAAATGTAATGCAGCTGTACCTTTTGGTATGAGGAATAGAAAAAGAAGGTTATGTTGGTTGTAGGAGCAGAATTCCACCCTTTCTAGGAATGACCTGAAAAACGTGAAATTTCTGTAGCAGGCTTCATCAGTATGTAATCAAAATGCAGAATTTGCCTCAAGTTCAGGACTTGTGGTTTTGATACAGGAGCTTCCCTCAGCAGCTGACAGAGTAAATAGAGAAGTGCCTGCTGGTCTGTGTGCCACAGATGGGAGCCTTTTGTTCAAATTCAGGAAACCAATGCAGAAATTGCTTTCTGGATGTCACTGCACCACTGTGTTTATCAGCAGACAAACACACCAGTCAGTGTGTGTAAATAGCCACTAATAATATGTGCTCCCAAAGGAAATGTTTTCAGTGGCTTCAGCATATTTTTTCAGGTGTGAAAGAGAAGATGGGTGGAAACAAGCTTTAAATAGCAGCCAGTGTGTGCATTTCCTGTCTTTCTCTCTCTTTTAATACCGAATTCTTCTGTTAGGAGATTAATACATGGATCATCTCTCCATATCTCTCCAAGCACCTATCCTGCCTCCCACTGAAATACACATTAAGCTCATCTATTGTGAAATAAATCCCCAGAAATCTCTCCAAGATAGACTTACAGGTGTAATGGATTGAATTAAAATTGAGTGACATAAGTTTAAAAAATACTTGGTAAAAACAGTTAATCCTGATGAAAGGTATAAATACCTTGCCTGAAGCAGAGATAATGTTGGACTGAAAATAATGTTACACATTTTAATCACTTTTACTGCAACCATTTTTATCTATGAAATAAGCGGTCTTGGAAGCTCTTTTCAAGTAAAAGAAGGCTTGAATGGTATTGTAGTTGTGAAATCTGCTCAGTTTGGAACCTGGGAAGTGTGTAATGGTCTGTTCTCTTTCCTTCTCTGTGTAAATGCAGTTGAAGAATTACTTTCAGTACCACTTTAGACAAGTTCTCAGAAATTCTAAGCTTAGCAGTGAGCTTCTTTGTTGTCACAGTAGCGCAGAGGAAATAATGTAATATTTACTGGAGAGCCATTCAACTTTGAGCAGGGGATCCCAGCATTAGGTACCATTGGGCCTGCTTGTTCCTGATTACAACAGGGAGGTGGTACCTAACCAAAATTGAAATCACTGCAGCAATTGTTGTCATAGGTTTTGCAGCCCATTCAGTGTCTTGTAGCTGCAGCTCACTCCCAGCTGTCCCAAGGCCATTGCACAGCATTCCAGCACCCTCTCTAATGAGGCTTCCTGTGTCCCAGTCTGGGGCTCTGGCCAGGGACCGGCCCCTGGTGTGGAGCACGGGGGTCACTGGGATGGGGGAGCAGCCTCTGTTACTGCTTGCTGTGCTGCTGTCACATCTGCACTGGCCTGTTCTTGTGAGGGAGCTGGCAGGGGAGTGATGCTCCTGAAAAGGAGCTAAGCCTCTTGGAAATGGAAAGCCTTTGGGAGTTATTTTCAGGTGACTGTAATGTTTTCTTTTCTCAGCCTTCCATGGAGTCCAATTAGCCTTGTCTGTGCCATTTCAAGTCATGTGCTGGAGGTATTAAATACCCAGGTGGAGAGGTAGATAAAATAATAGGGCACTGTTGGGGACAACTTGTATAAAAAATCCTTTCCTTAGTATTTTTTCCTCCTGGGAAGCTGGGAGGCCTTGGAAACAAAATGTGGGCAGTGATTATCTGTTGCTGTGGAAGGCAGCCAGGTGGATCTGTGATTGGTCTCATGTGGATGTTAGGAATTCATGGCCAATCTCAGCACAGCTGGCTCAGGCTCTGTCTGAGCCACAAACCTTTGTTATTCATTCCATGCTGTTCTTAGCTTAGCCAGCCTTCTGAGGTGAAACCTTTTCTTCTATTCTTCTAGTGTAGTTTTAATGTAATATATATCATAAAATAATAAATGAAGCCTTCTGAAATACGGAGTCAGATCCTCGTCTCTTCCTTCAACATGAGACCCCTGTGAACACGGTCACAGGGCACCAAGTACATTTTGACCCAACTTTAGCTGTATCCTAGGTGCTTAATTCAAAACTCAGCCACAGGTATAATTGTAAAGAAGTTTAATCTGTAGCTGGAAACAGTGAGGTACTTGAATGGGCAACAGGAGTATGAAACGTTTTCCTTTATCAATGCAAACTTTGTGCAGCTACACTACTTCTATTTCTACTTCTTCCCCACCAAGTTTTAGAATATTGCTGAATTGATGGCAGAAAAAAAGCTACAGCCACATCCTTACAGAAAACCTGTTGTGTCCATGGGTAGGTTCAGACTTCCCACTTGGTTTAGCATGAAGCAGATTTCTAGATATAAAAAGCCCTATACCTGTGCCCTTGGCATACATCATGTTGTGGCCTGGCCTTCTTGGTCATGATTTTCTTCAGTAGTGTCTGTAAACAGTTTTGGGACCCAGATTAAGTAAATGGTGTTAAATCAGGATATGTCTCACCTCTGCAGTCTCTCAGAACAGACCTACTCTTCATGGGAAATTCATAGCTTGATCATATGTTAAGCACAAAATGTGGTGGTTTTTTTGTTTTATTTTTAACTCCTTCTAGCATAAGCGTGTTTTCAGGTAATACTGATTTTCTTTTCTTTTTCTTACATAGAGTGCACAGCTACCAAAGTGTCTTCTCATTTAATGCACTGCACAAATAAACACTTCAAGAGCTGAAGTGTAATATTTCAGGGGTTTTTACCTGCACACATTGCATTGTGAAGGTGCTGTCCCTTGTCAGCCTGCCAAGCAAAGAGGAAACTGCCTCTGAAGCAGAGTCCCTGGGAAGAAGCTTTGACATTGTGTCTGTCACCTGGTGTTAATTGTCTTGTGGCAAATGCTGTTTCTAGTAGTGTTAAACACTTTAGGTGAACTGATTGTCAAGAAACAAGACAATTATCATCATTTGCCTTGTGCTTTACCTTTGGGGAAATATCTTATTGACAGGATTTATCTGTTTAAGGTCGGTGGTGAAGTGTGAGTTCAGCGTTGCTCTCCTTGGGCATTCTGAGCTGTGCTTACACTGACACTGAACTCCCATCTCCATCTTCCTGGTGCCACTAATGGTTTAGATATTATCTCTGAATGACATCTTCAGGAGGTCTCACAGGTAAGGAAATGGGACTGATGTCCTGGGATAACTTGTCCAATCTTTGGCAGTGTTTTAGTACCTCACTTCAGCCTAACTCATTGCCCTCCTCCCTGGGAGACCCTTACACACTGCAGTCCATGGGATCTCTGTGTGCTGAGGGGGAAGGGATGGGAGATGCTTGCTAGTGGTGCTTCAGTCAGCGTTTTACTGCCGTTCCAAACTGCCTTTTCTCCAAGCTGTGCATTGCAGACAGCACTAAATGACAGGTGTCAGTCGTTTTTTTTGTTTTAAAGCACCAAGCTACATAACACCTAGTGCCTCAGGAGGGAAGCCCTGTTATGGTTTTGCTGTAAGAGAAAATCATTCCCCTCTTGTTAGTCTGTCTTTGTTAATAGTTCAGTGAGACACTGCACCTCACTTGAGACAAGGAAAGCAGCAGTGGACATGGCAGAGCAAGCCAAGTCAGCACTTTGCTCATCTCATGTGCATTCATTATAAAATCAATACAAATGTAAGTGCTGTGGAACAAGGGTGAAGCAATCTGAGTGTAGTTCTTCTGCATTTCAGTTTTAATGACAACCTTTTTGCTGCAGCTGTAATATAGGTTCATCCCAAAATAGACACCTAGAATAGCCATTTTTATAGAAATAATTTCACCCAGAGGAAGGAGAGAGTTTAAATTACCTACTATGCAGAGCTCACAACAGAGTAAATGCTGACTCTACTATAAAATGCTAGGTAACTTTAGTGAGTATAATGAGCAGGATTTATTTAAGGACAATGAAAGGCAAATATTAACCTTAAAAAATGGGGTGTCAAAAAGATGGGATTTAACATGGAACTGAAATGGTAAAATGCTGATTTTCTTTTCTGCTATTCCAGTCCTGAAGGAAAAAGGGATTCATTACTAAGTTTTGAGCTTTTGTCAACTCAGTAGCCTTTGAACTAAAGAGAACTACAGTGCTTAGGTAAGTTCAACACACTAATGGAGTTTGTCCCTTCCACTTGAAAATATCTAGCCTGTAGTCTACTTGGATGTTCTTTCTCTTCTTGTATTATCAGAGGTCCTGGGAGATTTCTCATTTATTTGATTTATGATAGCATAATGAGCAGTCTAATTGACACTGAATAAACTGAGTGATAATGAAATAGCTCTGCTGACTTGATGAAGGCAAAAAATTTACATAAAAAATTAAAAACATTAGTACTTTCTCCTGTTGTTGGCCTTATCTCTTAAATATCAGAAACCACACTTTCTTAGCTTTATCTGCTAGCAAAAGCATCATGCTCTCTGTTCTCCTGGAAATCCAGGGCAGTGAAATCCTGTGTCACATAACTTCCTAGAGAAAAGGCCTTTGTTTGTAACAAAATGCCAGCAACTGTTTGTGTTCATTTGCAGTCAGTTCAGGTGCCTGCAGAATTTTGATGGAGTCCATTCATTCAAAAAGCAAGGGCTTCTCACAGTTTGTGCCAAGGACTTCTGGATAATTAATTGTAATGGGCACTGTAAAGCTGAAAGCACTTTATTTGTACTGCCATGAGCAGTTTGGGGTAGGATGAAAATAGTTTTTCTTCTCATGCATGATTTGGGGAGTGAGAGGACGGCTGGCTAGCACGTCAATGAGATGGGCTTCTGCCTTCAGTGGAGCAAGAGGCTTCCCCCATAAAGCCACTGGTATTTACTTGTGCAGAGGCATTACCAAAGTGCTTAATCCAAACACTTACTGGCATAATTGGTAAAATGAGGTCTGGAGTTTGGCTGCAGCCAGTACCAAGACAGGGTTCTTGAGTTGGAATTTAGGCTAGAATTTCCTAAACTGAAGTTGTGTGCTGCAGGAGTGGGGCACAGCCTTTTTTTTCAAGGTTGTGTTTTTAAGGCAGAAAACAAAGTATCTGTTGAAATTGGTCGAGGATGTTACATCGTATCCAGACTTGGTTTATCCTTCTGCTCTTTTGGTGCTTGTAATAATGGGCAGGTTGCTTTTCTTCCCTCCTGTGTCATTACCATGGCATGTGTTGCCTGAGCTACTTTCAGCCAGAAATGTCAGAGAGCAACTGATCAGTCATTTCATCTTATTTACAGGCAGGCAGGATTTACAGTGGTTTTTACCTTCTGTAGAACTTTTGTGATTCTGATGCAGCAAGAGCTTTTTCAAACATGTGCTGCAGTAAGAGTTCTCTTGTAATGCAGCGCATTGGAAGACAACACAAATCCAGAAACATCCCATGTAAGCAAAGTTCCCTAAGTGGACTTTGTTTGCAAATGCAGGGCTGGAGATGAACAGCATGACTGCAGAAATGTTCTTTATACAGGCCATGGTAGCCAAATTTGTATGCTGCATTGACTGCAGAATATCTGAGGAGACTGTATTCCTCTGAAATAAGTAAAATATCAGTGAAGTAGTATAAAAGTAGAAATGAAAGTTCCATCTGTCTTAACCGTACTCATTGACAAATTAACTGATGTTTCTTTGTTCTCAGAAGATAGTTTTTTGTTTTTACTTTTTTTAAACCTTCCCTTAGACCTGTGAAGTGTTGTGGGAATGCAGATTTTTTTAAGCAAGTTGAGGGTAGGTGCACTGCCAAGGCCTGTGTAACCTGAGGCTGCGGTCACAGTAGCAGCCCCAGATGCAAGCAGTCAGCCTGAGCCCCAGGCTGAGGGGGAACAAGCAGTGTGAGACCCCAGTCACGGTGTTTTCCAGAAGCTGCTGTGCTGACAGCAGCATGGCCATGTGTCCTCAAAGCAAGGCAGATAGCAGCAAGGCAAAGCTGGTCCTGGGGAGGGACAGAGGCCCAGCTTCTACAGCTGCTGGTCACTGCAGAGGCCTTGGTGGTGCACACCATCTTTCTCCAAAGGCCATTTTGGCAGGGGATTCAAATGGTTCCAACACCAGGTACTCCAAAATTCTGTAGCCTTCATTTGCACGTCTTACTGTGTGTGCTCCTTCAAGATGGAAAAAAGCTAGAAAGGTATTGATAGTGCACTGCATGAGCCTTGCAGTGTCAGTTTAAAGAGGAAATTTGTTGCTGTTTGCACTGGTCAGGCTGGTGCTGAAGGAATGGGGCAGGGCTGATCTGTGTCAGGAGAGGAACAGTTAATCCATGTGGCTGCAGGGAGAGCTTCCTGTGGAGCAAATGGAGCAGCTGCACGTGGGGATGCTGCAGAGCTCTGCAGGATGAGCCCTGGTTCTAACAGAGATTGTTCTAGCAAGGCTTAGTGTCTCTGAGGGCGTCCTTTGACACAGAGGCCTCTCTGTAATAATGATGCTTGCTCATGGACAAGTGTGACATCATTAACACAATTGTTAATGGTTTTTTGTTGTATGTCTGAGTTTGTCAGCCTGAGGGAGCCTGTGTGACCAAAGAGCTGTCTGTGGAACAGCTGCAGGCTCCACACCTGCACCTCCACTGGAAATAGTCTGGGAGCTTCTGCCTTAATGAAACTTGAAACCACACAGCTAGAAAAGGTTATCCTGTCACTTCTACTAAATTGGCTGCTGGGTTATTATTTTACTCTGCTTTTCTTTAGTTCCTGGACAATTCTGATCTGCCACCACCTCTTCAGCTCAGTTCTGCCCAATTTTGCCTTAATGGAAGATGAAGTTGAAATGGTACTTCTAATTTCTTTTAAGTTCATTCTTGTGGCAAACACTGTCTTCTGAGTAAGTTTTTTGGTGTGATGTTAAAATAATAATTACTAGTCCTTAAATAAAAACCAGTCTTTAAAACAACAATAGTAGAGTAATAACAAAGATGATTCCTGCAGTCAAGGACTCACTTGCCCTTGGGTGCTGTATGACAGTGCCAGGATGTAGTGCCTCAAGCTTTCCTTTCTGTGCAAGTGTGATTGTGGCATTCCATTCATATTGGTTTGTGATAGAATCAACACAGCACAGCTTGAAACAAACACTGAGGAAATGTGATTTGTGGATGCATTGAAGCAACTGAATAATTTGGTCTGCCCCAAAGCTAAAGTAAGACTAGAAATATTTTTCCAACCAGGGGAATGTTATAAAAAGCTGTCAGCCCAGTGTACGGTCTAGTTATCTTGTGTTATTGCATCTTGCAAGTGTAATCAAAACCCATCATCACAGATGATCACCTTTTGCTGATTTTACATGTAAGGAACAATTTGCCCCAGGTCAGTTATGGTCATTATTAAATGTAAGTAACTGGTGCTAATATTTACATTTTTATCAGCAATAAAGGCCTTTGACTGTAGGAGTAAGTGTTCTTTGGACTAGATATTGAAAATCAGAAGTTATCTCTCAAGTAATTTATTAGCACACTGTAAATTTCTAACCATGCAGTGCAGATCTTATTTCTGAGGAGTGCAATTTGTTGAGTGATTTCTAGGGCTGACAGCACTAAGTTCAGCAAGTGCATTAAGTGCTGCAACTTCCTTTTGAGAAAAAAAAAAGTGCTTTATGTTATCAGAGAGTCATCAAACTTGTAATCATGAACCTATCTGTTGCTGTTAGCTAATCAGACTGGTTGTTCCATGGATAATATGTTCAGGTAGTGTTTTAGTACATTGCCTCTTTTATTGCTTTTCTAACTCAGTAACCATCTTTTCCTTGGTGACTCACCAACAGGGTACATAAAAAGTCCCTTAAGAATATGTCAATCTTTGAAGTGAGAGCATGTCCCCCTCTTTCACTGTGGAAATCCATTTAGAAATTCAATTTCATTGTTAATGAACAGAATAAAAAGGAAAACTCTTGAATGAGGAGAAGAATTATGGTCAAGGTCAAAATTAGTACTCAAAGCTGTCAGCAGCCCCAAAGACATGAGATTGGCATCAACACTTCTGCTATTGCCAGTTCCCATTGAGTTTCTTTGTAATTCCTGTCCCGTGGTATTGCCCTGGCTTTCAGTTGTTGAGCTACTCCTGGAAAGCTGAATGCATCCAGCAGACAGTCAAATGAAAGACTGGGCCAGGCAGAGTGTGCTGCAGCAATTGGCTCATTTCCTTTCTTACAGGAAAGTGTTGGGACAATCTAATGGAAAATGGAGACCTGGGTGGTGAGCAGTGAGATAAACTACAAACAAAAGGTGCTGTGCTATAAACTATTCCCTTCCCTCTGTTATCTCCCCCACCTTCTTGCTTGTCCCCTCTCCTGTGACAGGGACAAAGATGGAAATGAAAGTCAAGTGCCAGCCTTTGACTGCTTTACTGAATGAAAAGGATTCTGAGTGCTTGAGGTGAAGGAAGCCAGCAGGAGAATGAAGGGTGTCATGGAAAAATAACAGTGCTGCTGTGTTTGTTCTGAAAGCCTTTATTTAATAACTAAGTTATTAGTGCAATTGTGTCCATATTAAAAACAAGTCATTTTATTGACATTTGATTAGCAAATCAGCTTTATTAGGACTGGGAATAATTGTCCCAGGTTATTTATTTCAGTTTAATAGTACAACAGCACACGTATCTGCAGTGTGTGTTCTCATTGTTAAAGGCTCTTTGTACAAATATTTAAATACCTAATAATTGGGGGCTTGACATTTATTAGAGTGTAGGCTTGGGGAGGACTAAATAATGCTTTTTAATGGAACTTGACAGCATTAAAATGCAAGTTGTACTAATTCCATTATTGTAGTGCCATAATGCAAAATTATAGAGAGCTGCAACTTGGATTTATAATTTACTTCCACCTTCCGAGTCTTTAATGTATTATGGTTGCATTTGCTCAAATATATGGAAAAAAACAAGGGATCTTGAATCTTACTATGTTTTTTTCCCCTTCCCAATAAAGGGCAAACAGATCTGAGTTCATTTACCTAGCAACATCCAAGTGTCTGTGCTTAGAAATAGAGTTAGTGCTAGATGAGCCTGACAGGTGGATAGTCACAGAGATTGTTCATTCTGGAAAAACTCAGAGCAGAATGCCAGAAACTGAAATTCAGGATAAAATGCTTCTGCATGTTTTCTGCTTTTCTGCTCCCAGACAGGATAGTGGGCTGATGCAGAGTTCCTAAAGAATCTTCCATGCCCACATCAGGAGATGCAGATAAAAGCATGTCAGGGTATTTGTGCTATTTTTTTCCAGTTAAATTGAGAGATGGACTTCTCTTAGCCTGCTGCTCTGTGGAAGAGCACATATTGACAAATGACACACTTGTAATGCTTTCTGACAATAGCAGTGCTTCCTGCCAATTTCTGCTGCCAAGAATAATGACTGTCTGCTACAGCAAACAACTCATGGATGTCTCCAAATGACCTTTGAGCAACTGCTGTCAACATGAACTCCTCTGCAGCCTTTCCACCTTCCCTGGGAATTGCTGGTGTTGCATCTGGAGTGTGTGAAGGTAAGGGACAGAAGCACAGCTGGATCTGTGTGAGTCTGGATGGCATTGCCACTGGTCTGGTTCTGCATCTTGTGATGAACACTCGAGGTTACAGTGACAGATGATCTCTGGGGATGGGGAAAGGCGCTTGCCTGTGTGCAAGTTTGTCACACGAAGGGGATAAAAACCACACAGGAGTTGTTCTGATGTGTGCAAGGGGCAGGGAATGAGCTTTAGAAGCCACTGGATCACATGAAGGTCATGTTGTTCAGGTTCCTTAGAAAACAACTATAAGCATGCAGCTTCCTAGAAATCACAAGGCAAAAATAAGCTACAGGAGGTGAAGCTGGAACTGGGGAGTTGAAGTTCCTGATCAATGACAGATTTCCTGTGGGACCAATTAATCCTCAGTTAATTGTGTAAACCAGTTGAGTAAAACATGGCTTCTTGTAAGAGAATTATTGCTTCTTGGTCATGGCAGTTTTCTGTCATCTGTGCGGTGTGACCCCATCTGGTTCTCAGGCAGCTCTCTTTAGCTTCCAGCCCAAAATGCCAAGACAGTACAAATATTTGAGAAGAAGGAATAAGATCCCTTGGATTTGAAAGAACACAAACATCTCATCCTATTGTTTAGAGAGCTGCTCTCTTGAGGCTCATGTCAGAGGACTACTCTTTAAAGATATTTATATGTGTAACATATATTTAAGAATAAGTGTGAAGAAGAGGTTGCATAACGTAGCTTGGGCTGCTCTGAACATCGCTCTTGGAGGTTATTTTTCTTACAAAGCTGAGAAATTCTTCTTCTTTTTGGCAGAGAGAAGAAAACAGAGCTGGACCAGTGGACGGAGAAGATGGGGATTACAGTATCAGAACCAGAACTCGTGGAACACCAGTTTGCCAACTTGCCACCAGCGCCTCAGACTCAGGTTTGCATCCTGGCTTTTTATGCTCCAGCGTCAGAACCTCTCTGTTCTGGAACACACTTCCCACCCCCCAGCACAGGGCCTCAGTAATTCACAAATATGTTCTCCATCTCAACTGTGACCCTCTGTATGGAACTGTGTGATAGAACTGAATCCTTATAGCTCTGCTTGCTTCATGGGAGTTGTTCAAACACTTCTGCTCTTGTAATGTGAGGCAGCTGTTGGGAACAGAAATCTCATTCCTAAACACTGAAATTTAACAGCATTTTAGTAATTAAAAGGCAGCATTTTTGGTGCTTAATTTTAGCCTGGTGTTGCTATGGAAAATAAAGAGCTGTGCTTTCCCTTGCCCCCTGGTTCCCAAAGAGAAAATTGAAAGCATTTGATATTCTTCCTCTCTGCAACATAAAGCAAAAAAATTCCCAAATAAAATGGCTTTTAGTATTGTGGTACACAATATAAGAAAGCACACTGTAAATTAATTATTCTCTACAGACTACATTATTATGAGATTTAGATAAGCTTTGACCTTTGCTGCATCCATTTGCATAATGCAGCACACAGTACTGTGCCATTGTGGATTTTTCATCATTGCCTTGTGCTGCTACTGATACTGAAATGTGTTCACTTCAAATACTCCATTGTGTGAATTTTAATTGCCAATACTCTTCATGTTAATTGTTGGACTAAAGCAGTGCTGAGTACAATTTCTCTCTTAATACCCACTGGCTTCCAGTATCTGAAAGACAAGCAGGACTGGAGTTGGATATTGAGAGCACAGGATATTGATCATTAGAAGTCCATACAAATATTATGCTTAACTGGGGAAATTCCTGTGGAATAAAACATTGGCCCTAATTTTCACTGATTTCACTAAAGCTTTTTTTTTTTTTTTCCAAATCCTAAAGAGGAGCACAGTTATGCTTTCAGGAATTAATCTCCTTGTTATGTACATGACTGACTTTGGAAGAGGTGGGTTAAATGATGAAGCTATTAATCAGCATGTGCAGGCAAAATGAAAACAGTTAAGAAATATTCTTTATTAGTAGGATATCTTAAATACAGGTAGCGAAATGGTGTGCTGGGCTGGCTGCTTGGCAAACAACCAGAATGGACAGATGGTTTTTCATGATCTGTTATATGGAAATATAAGGTTTGTAACAGTGTGCTTTATATTGATGCTTATTGATTTGTGAGAGAGCAATTTTCAGGCTGCTTGTTCAGCAAACACTCTACGTCTTCCTTTGCATCTGCAGAACAGCTGCTTAAGCTAGGATTGCCAGTGTTTTATTTCTGGGAAGCTGCAGGCTGTCCTAATGTCTTCCCAAAGCCAAAGAAATGAGTATAAAGTAGGATTTTGGGGCTGTGATCCAGGGTTTATTGTCTATGAGCTTTTTTTTTTGCTGTGTAAAATCTTGCTCCATACTCACTCTATTCCTGCTAATATACGATGTCAACAATTAGGACAGAAAAAAAAGTTTCTCTTTGTAACCATTTACAAATGGTGGGGGGTACATTGAGTTTAGGTAGTCATGCAACCAGTGTGTTTGCTGAAAAGGATCATTGTAAACAATAAGGCCATGGTATAAAATCCTAATAGCCAATAGTTGGTTACTCAGGTGGTTACTCTGGAGAAGGGAGGCGGAGGATTTCATATCTACAGGACATAAAAATTAGAAGTTGTTAATTACCATGTCTGTTTCAAAGCCTCAGCTTGGAAGTTGCACTAGGTAAGGTGCAGAGTTCAGATCTTTTAGGTAATCAATATTTCTTTAATTTCTCATGTGCCAATAATACTGGTGTTTTTGTCCAATCATGCCACCCCTTGCTGTTGACTTCACTCCTTTTGATAGCTATTGGAAGCACAAACCCACCTCACAAGCTGTGAGAGAACCTGTGGGACAGTCCCGTGGTTGCCTCACGTTCCTGGTATTTACAGGGGCCAGAGAGAACTCGGGATGAATCTCTCTGAAGCACACACAGGTATCCCGTGTGTAGGGCAATGCCCCTTCTTATACAATATTTTTCACTTTGGCAACTTCATCCTGGTGTTAATTCCGTGAGAGGTACTGAAGATGAAGAGGAATATTTTTGATCCTTACCCCTGCCTGCACCACCTCACCTGCCTTCTGCTGCTCCCCTTTGCTTTCTAATCAGATGTAATCACTGAGATAGAAAAGATGGCTTGATTTCATTTCCTTCATTAAAATGTCTTGGGGATCTTTAAAATCCACTTTGCACTTTTATCTTTGGCTGAATGCTGGTGCTGGCTCATACCTAAGGCAGCAAATGTAGATGGAAATGCTGTACTGAACATAACATAATTATGTTAGGAGGAACAGTGATTGCTGCACTGCTAGGATAAAGATTAAATTGAGCCTGTGGGACAATATGCCTGATTCTCGGTACACGCGGCGCGGGGGGGGGGGGCGTTCTCGGTACACGCGGCGCGGGGGACCGGGGTTTCGGCTTGCCACGTGGCGTGGGGGAAGCTGCTCTCTCAGCTCCACGGGGGGGCTGCATTCCACCGCGGGGGAGGCTTTGTTTCCACCTCGGTTCGGCAGGGTGTGCCCTGCTGTTGCTGCCCGGGAATTTTAAAAGCACTACATACAGCTGCATTGTGAAGCTTTTGTCTGTTCGTTATCGCTTTCTATCTGTGGTTTTTTTTTGAAATCGGTAGCTGATTTTAGCTTTGTTTTTGGTCAGGCAGGATTAAGTACTTTGCTTTTTACATCTAACATGGGTTCCAAACTCAGCATTGTACAAAAAGGAGTGTATTATAATATTGTTAGCATTTTAGACAGTGGTAATGTGAAGTTCTCTAAAGGAAAATTAAAACAGTTTATAAGATGGCTTTTCCTCCACTTCCCAAAAATTTCCCCTGAAGAAATCCACAATATTCAATTCTGGGATAAAGTTGGGAATGCATTGATAACCTTAGGACAATCTGGCAATGTACCCTCAGCTAAATTTGTGTTCTGGAGTTTACAAATTCGAACTGCATTGCTCAAACAAAGCGAAATGGAGATAAAGCCAAATGCCAAGCCATGTACCTCTGCTCTCCCTGTTCCTCCCTCTCCTAGCTCTAAAACCCCTAAACCTCTTACCCCAAAACTTGGTATTTTAAAGAGAGCACACTCATTGAGAAGTCGACTTTCAAAGTCTGCTGAAATACCTGAGTTGCCCTGTCCACAAGGCCCTGGCCAGGCTGCGTGGAACCTTTCCCAATCCCCTGTGTCCCCCACTCTGAAACCCAGAGTCAGCTTTCCAGAGAGCAGTGATGCCCAAAATGGCCCCCAATCCCTAGGGGGTCCGCAAAATGGAGGATGCCACGTGGCACCTTCCCAAACCTGGTCTTCTTCTTCCCAAAATCCTCTTAAACATCCCAAAATTCCAGCCCCATCCCCCTCTCCTCCTGTTCCTCGTGACCCCTTCCCCCCCCCTTTCCTGCAGTACCCTCAGCTCCGCCCCTCTACTCCTCCCAGGGGGCGTCTGCTGACGTGATGTCACCAGGTGTCCCCGCCCCCTGCCTGCCCCCTGACCCCGCCCCCTGTTCCCACGGTTTCCCCGCCCCTTGCCTGCCCCCTGTCCCCGCCCCCTCCCCGAGTTCCCACGGTGGGGACACACCCACTGCCGGTCCCCAAACCTGTAGCTGTGATCCCAATGCTTCTGTTTCAAGGGATACAGAGCAGGGAACAGCAGATTCAATGCATAGTCCCATGTTGTCACTGGCTCCTGTTACCTTTCAGCCTGCAGCACAAGGGGGGGCAGCCCCGACTGCTATTTGGAATTCTTTTGGACGACAATTGATTAAAGAGATCTGTAAATCTCATAAAGAATATGGTCCACACAGTCCATATTTCCGTGGCCTTTTAAATTCTGAATTGAGTAGGACTGTAGTGATTCCACATGATTTAAAACAGCTTTTTTCTTGTCTCATGACTTCCACGGAATTCAAATTATGGGAAACTGCATGGAAACAGCTGCTAAAAGATGCTCTCCCAGGCTTGCATGCTGATCCAAACACAGCCAAAGACAACAGTGGTAACCCTATTACCATTGAGCACCTCTGTGGTGAGGGCCAATGGTCTTCCCCCTCAGTCCAAGCTACTGCAATTCCTGCAGAAACACTCGAGAAAGTAAAAGAAGCAGCTGAAAAAGCATTCTTTTCCCTCCAACTTGAAGGGCCTTTTGAGCCCTATAGTAAAATGAAACAGCTACCATCAGAGCCTTTTGTGAAATTTGTAGAAAGGTTAACTAGAGCTATTGAAATACAAGTTAAAAAAGAAAATGCTAGAGAACCAATTTTAGAGGAAATGGCATTTACAAATGCAAATGCACAGTGTCAAGCGGCAATCCTGAGCCTTCCTACGGAACTTACTCCTACATTAAAAGACACGCTTCTAGTCTGTAACAGGAAAGTGCCTCTGAGTGTGGCTGAAGACTCCAGACCAAGGCTGCTGCCAAGACCACATCAGCTTGTCGCCATTGCCAGCCCTGCACCTTTCCCCTCAGCACAGCAGTACCCTGGGCAGCAGCGGAGACCAGCAATGGTTGAGCCCACAAAACCATGCCTGCTTTGTAATAACCTAGGGCACTGGAGTAACCAGTGCCCCCTGAAAAGGGAATTTGATGAATTTAGAAATGGCAGGGGAGGAGAACTACAAGCCCTCCCTGCGGGTCAACAACAAAAAAACTGAAAAGGGAGCGCCCGCCTGCCAGGCGTGCAGACATAAAAAGAGCAGGCCAAGGGAATATGGGTAGCAAATCAAATCAAGCGCGCGATAATATTAATGTTTGTGTAAGTGAAGCAGGTGCTTCAAAGACCAAGTCTGCTAGTACGCTGTTGAAAGTGAAATGAAATAACCTTTGTTATGATTTAGGTAATCCTGTGTTAACCACGTCTTCTGTCAATGAGCCTTACAGGTTGCAGCTTACAGAGTCACTTCTCCTGAAGGACAGCAACTGGCATTTTGTCTCTGTCAATCCTGAACAGAAGGGTACTTGGAACCGAATTCGTTGTAAGTACGTCGTCATTGGGGACACCAAACACACACCACAAGAGATCAGAATTGCTCCAGGAATGACAACATCAGATCCTGAGCAATTTGTTCTCGGCCTGCACTGTTTCCACCCACCCCTGTTTCTTCCCAAGGGACAAATTGTTGCACAAGCTATCCCTGTGCCATCTTTACCTGAAAATATCGAAAAACAAGGGCCCACAGTTGCCCGGGTCCAAGTTATTGGGGAAGATAAACCCAAATTATGGTGCAATGTCAGTGGGGGTGGGGAGTCAAAACGCATTGAGATGCTTGTAGACACAGGTGCAGACTGCACAGTGATTCCAGCAGAATAACGAGCACATGGCCTGATCACCTTTTTAAGCTCCCGGGACAGGGGGAGGGGGGGGGACAGGTGACCACCAACCAGGTGAAGGGGGCGGGGTCTCAAGGGACGAGGGACACCTAGACATAGGCCAATGACCCCTGGGCATAGGGGCATCTTTTGAACTTGACCAATCACACGATGCCTTGGTGGAGTGATAAGCCTGATTGACAGGACTCACTAAGCAAGGGGGCGAGGGGGAAGGGAGAGGCATATAGGCACACCTGGGAAAGGGACCCGGAAGCTCAAGACACACCGCAACACCTGATAATCCTAATTGGTACCTGTGCTTGTAATGCTCAGTTACTTTTTTCCCTCAGAACTGTGGAAGAACACTCGGCCATCTGACGTGGCCGTGCCATTGCTGCAGCTCCACGTGTCCGTGCTGGGCCGTGTGCGAGAGGCAGGTCAGCACTGAGCTCCCATTTATGGCTCTTACAGCCCCTTGTCAGGGAGATGTCCATTTGGGATGAGAGCACACCCACCTCAGAAAAGGCATTAGCAGAGTTGGTAAGGTTTCCAGAACACTTGCTTTTCCTGGGTGCTTTCATGGAATCTAATGATGAGCTCCCTTTTCTGGGAAAGAATTTAATTTCCTACACTGGGAAGGGAAATGTTCAGTGTCTCTCACACCCAAGGACATTGGCAGCTTTGGCACAATTTGATGTTATCTGAATGAGTCCTTTAACACAGCAGCATTCTTTCAGATCAGTTCATTGTTTCTAAATTCCTCAGGTAGATCACTAACCCTAACAAATTACTGGTTGTTTTGATTCTCCTGCAGCCAGCAGCACAGCTTGCCCCTCTCAAAGAGGTTCCAGCAGGACAGAAGCCCAACTCATTCTTTTCCCCCCAACACATGGACAGGAGAATCTTTCACAGCTCTCATCCCAGCTTCTCATGTGGACCAAAACAACTTTGTCTCATCACAACAGATCAGAGTTCTCTTCATCAAAGTCCCACGGACAGCAGGACAGAGCCTGTTCCTTCAGTGCTTGCTAAGTACCAAGGTCAGCATCTGCTTTTTCACCTCTGCTGTACCACAGCATCGCCTCTGACTGTGGGGTAGCTCAATCTTGCTCCAGTTACAGTTCATCTGTCTCACTTGCTCCTCCAAAATTGATCTGTGCATGAAAATTAACAGAGTCCATTCTTGCAACTGGTGCCTAGCTTCTGCAACAGATGAAGAGATCTATTTTAGGAAGTTTATCCACAAAAGAGTATGGTTTGTTATTATACTAATAATGAAGTTTTCATTGTGTTCATTTTGTATTTTTACCTCTGATTCAGCCTCCAATTAGCCAAAATTACTAGAAACCCCTAACAAATAACTGACTATGTCAGTTACTTATATGATTCAACACTGAACCAACTGGCTGTCAAAATCCCAGTACCTTGGTTCTCCACCCCTTGGTGTGAGTCTTTAATTTCTCTGATGAACTTTTCCCAGGCAAACACAGCCAGCTTATTGGGACTGACACCTTCTGTCCCTTGACATTTGTTACCTTTTGAGGTAATGCAAAGAGACCCTGTGGGAGTTCCAGTCTGCTTTAGGCCTCTCTTAATTGATTTTCAGGGAATTTTAATGATGAAGCTTCTCAGATTGCTGATCGGAGCTGTGAAGGGAACTGGGATGATCTGCTTCAATTAATGCAGCATCTTCAATTTCCCATTAGTTGCTGACAGCTTCATGCTGAAAATACTCTTCATTTGGGACCAGAGGTATCAGACACAAAGCAAAAAGCATCATTGTCATTCCTAACTCCAGGGAAAGGACATGTGGGATAGAGGGCCAGCGATCTTCTCTTAGAATGAGCCAGAGAAGTGATGATAATCTAATGAGGCCAGTTATTCATCTTCTCCCTGTAGCCCTTATGCCTTAGCAGGCTGCAAAACTTCACTTTTCCCCTACCTGACTTTGAAGACAATTTCCCAGCTGCTTGCCTGTAAACTGCCTGTCATCCTGGGCATCTGGCTTTGTGTGTATTTCTGTCTGGATGCTCTGAATCATTGGGAGGCATTCCAACTCCAAGGTGGCTACAAAGCAAGGCCAGAAGAGATTTACAAGTCTTATGCAGCAGGATGCCAAGTCCTATTTCTAACACTGCATGTGTTATGGAAGTCAAAGAGTCCATCAGAAAAGCTTGCCTTTAAAAAACAAACACTCCTCCCTCAAAAGAGCCATGCAAACAAAGAAACAAAGCCCCAAACCCAAAGCAAGATATTCTGGGAAAGTGTTGTAATTGTTTCTTTGTTGAAATGGTACCTTTCCACTTCAAATGTACGGAAAGAATTTGAACCCTCCTCAAAAACAGAGAGCTTGCAGACTTCACTGTATCTTCAACTGGAAATAAATAGAGGGTAAATGGATGAAGAAAGGATATTCAAAAAGGTTAAATGAAGTTAAAAGGAAGCAGTCAGAAAGATCTGGATTTTTATGCAATTTTACTAAAATGTTTACTGTGTCATTAACAGGTAAGTCTGTTAATCTCTAAGACTTAATTCCTCAGATAAAACTGCATATTTAACTGCTGTTTCATCATAACTCATTGCTGAAGGATCGCATAAAGGATGGGAAACTGGATATATAAAGAGCCACATCCTTCTGTGAGACTTGTAATACATTTACTGGGTCTTTTTCCTGTTTGTTCATAATGCAGGACTCACAATACGGGGCCATGGTACGTGCCTTAAATTATAACTCCAGTAGAGAAATGAGAGAGAAAAGCTGCTGTAGATGACTTGTTGCAGTATTTCAGGCTGGGCTAACTGCAGGCAAATCTGGATCTTCGCTGCACAGACTGAGCAGTGCAGTTTGGAAGGCTTGCACCAAGCACTTGAGATGTATGTGTGCACTTGCCTGTTTTCTAAGGGCAGCCCTTCAGCTGAATATTCCTCAGCCTTTTCTCTCTCCACCATGCACTGGCAAAACCTTCTGGCTGTTTCAAACAGTTTGAGAGATTTTTTTGCCATTGCTTGGGGTTTCTGTTCTGTTTAGCTGAAATAATTTTAAGCGGCCTATGGTGGTTTTTTTGAGGAAGAGAAATTAAATGGATGGAAAATTGCATTATTTGATAGTGTTTGCAGTCTATGGCCATAGCAGTGTGCAATATTTGGGTCAGATTGTTTTTAAGCAGTTAATTGTCTGCCCAACTGAATGCTCAAGCATAATCAGGCTGATTATGTTCAAGCAGTTGAAAGTTCAATGTACAGTGAGAAATAGGATAGCAATTATCTTCTAAATTCCTTTATATGAGCCACAGGAGGTACTTTTGCTCAGGACAGGAATCCTGGATAATCTGTATCATCAACACAGTTTTGGTTTTAGTTCCTAACATGTTTTTGAGAAAAAAATCAGCATGCAAATGATTGAAGTCAATTTTTATGTTAATCCTCAGGCAGCTGTGAGTGGGAGACACCTGTGATTTCAGACTTCTAAAACAAAGACAAGTTCAGCAGTTAAAATTCTGAGCCCTGAAAGTACAAGAGAACTGCTTATTCCAGGTATTCATTAAAACCACATTCCAGCTCAGCTCAAAGGAAGTGCCTGTGCATTAAAAGTTTGGGGTTACATGAGGCTTTTTAAACACTTTGTTTTATTGGCTTTGAATGTATGTGATTTTTCAGTGTGATGTTCATATTTCAATAGATGTGATATTTCAATATCTGGTGTACGTACCATTGAAATCCCTAGTCTTTTATCTTTTACAATATGTTCTTAAGGAGGCTCTTTTCCAAGATGTATTTGGTGCAAGGAATATGCTCTGAATCAGGAATTTGATATTAGAAGTTATTCTCTTGGTTTTCTAGAAATGGTGTGCAGGCAGGTAAGTGAGGAAGCTTTTATGTCAAATGCCCCCAGTCTGAAGGGAAATATTTCTTCCTCTGGGTTTTGGGCAGAGGTGCCTCACTGAACACCTGGGGCTGTTGTGTTTGGCCCTTCTGGCTGATGTCACATGGATTCTCTGAGCACAGCTGAGAATTACACACGGACAGTAGAGAATTTTTATGGTCTTGAGATTGTATCTGAAATACAGAATCAACTTCTGCTTAATCAGCTTCATGATGGGTGAATATATTCAAATAACAAATATGTGTAAACATTATTTTTCTGAATCGGTTTAATTTCTTTTTCAAGCCAATCTACATCTGTTGATTTAACCTAGAAATGTAATATTTTTCCAATCACAACTTTAAAAAACTATAATTTTTCCTGTTTTCTTGTAAAGCAATATTCTCTTCAAAAAGATGCCACAAATGCTCTGTAGCACTGAGGTCCCTGTGCATTTGAATGAGTCCAATGGCACTCTCATTGTTTTGTTGGGTTAAATCACAGTCATGTGTTAATTTTATTTGGTTTGAACCACTCTGACCTGGTTCACTTGGAGTAGTCTGATAGAATTCAGTTTTGACACAAAACGGAGGTAAATTTAAAAGAAAAAGGAACTCCAAACCCTGCTTTTTGTCAGTACATCTTTATGATCTATCCTGCACAAGAGGCTCACGCTCCTCTGATAATGTGGGATGATAGCTAATGGGGGAATTGTTCTGCTGCTGAGCTGATCATAAAAACAGGAGGAGATGAATGAAGTCATCAAACAGGTTTCAAACAGCAGCTTTTATTTCACAGCACCTTTAGGGCAGTGCTTCAGAAAAACTCTGAAATCTTGCTGCAAAGCCTCAAGATGCTGAAGAAGTAAATTGCTTGAGAGGTCTAAACCCAGCACTTGTTCTGTGTTTTCTAGACTGTTCTTCACTGTTTTCTGAATTCTCCATGCTGATGGCACGTGCCTTGGTAACAGTAGGTGATGGCTGGTTGTGTGGAATTTTTCCCTGAAATGTGTAATTTAACCATTATCTGTGATAGACACAGACTCCTGTTGGTAGATATTAGTTCAAGGGAGACATCCATCCTCAACACCAAGATTTTTTGTTTAAATGGGGCATTCCTCTGCAATTTCACATTATCTTATGTTCTCCTTCCTCACCTACTTGTATTTCAGATGGGTGATCTTTCTTCCTAGAAATTAATTTCCCAGAGTCCTCTTATTATTTCTTCAATTTGGGGATCTGCTAAGCCTAAATGACCACTCTGACATGGGGGTTCCCATCTGTTCCAAAGCTTTGTTGGTTTTGGTTGAGTACAGGTTTTATTCAGTGAGGAGGAAATGCCTCCTGAGAATCATTCAGGGGCTACCCCAGCACCTACAGCAAGAGCCCTCCCCTTCTGAGCTGGAAGGATCTCCCTTCCTTCCAAGAGAGCCCCATCTGAAATTGTTTCCCCACACAAACCCTGCCCTGCATTCTCCATCTCGCTGGACAGGCTCCAGCACCTGCTGTGGGTGGCACAGCTGTGCTGAGAACACCAAGTGCCCCCTGTTCTCAGTCACAAAGGCACTGGCAGAGACTAAATGGTCAAAAGGAAATTCGTTAAAACATCTTGATAAGTAAAATAGCAACAATCGTGACAGCCAGATGGTGTTCACAGAAAGCTTGAAAGAGTTAATCCCTGTTCTGTAGGCTGCTAGCAAAAATATGCTTGCTATATTTAAATGAAGGCAGTTTACTGAAGAGTTTCAGAGTAAATAGAATTTTCTTAAAACTCACTGCCATAATTACATTGAAAGAACTGTGGGCCAGGTAATTCTGACCCAAATAACTTGGTTCAAGCATTAGGTGCTTAGCCCAAATGTTCTTCCCTTCCTTGTCTTTCCTGATGACTCTTTTAGCCCTTGTGGCTTCATTTGGTGAAGTATTTGATAGAAGATTTTAATTCAAGTATCAAAGAAAAGAATAAAGCCGCACTGGGCAGTAAGCTGCAAACGAATATATTTTAGTGTTTTATAAATTGCTGCTCTGAGCCCTGATCTCAGTGACATCCCCAATGGTTTCAGCTGAGCCATGGCTGCTTTCACTACCAGATTTCAGTTTTAAGTGGCTGTGAACAACTTCTTCATGCTTTAAGACAGCTTTCTGTGTTTTCACCTTTAAAATATATTTAAAGACTCATTAAACAATTCTTTGAGAGTTCTGCTACAATAATTCAGATGCTTTTGGTGCATTTTTTCTCCTGCCACATTTCCTCTTGTTTTAAAAAAAGTGGTGTCGTTATTCCGTTTTCACATTTCCCACTGAAATCAGTGAACTCTGCAATGAACTCTGCATTTCTTGCAATTAAAAAAAAACCCTAAACCATCAGCAGGGAACTCCAACCATGCCACATCTTCCTTTCCATAAATGAATGTGAGTTTCTCTAATTTACTCTTGAACAACTTGCAAGGAGAAGGAACTAAAAGAAAAAGGCAATGGCTGATCCTTCTTCCTTTTCTTCAAAGGAGAGGACAACGGGATTTCTGATAGATTTTCCCTTGGAAGACAAATGAGAACATTCCAAGCTTTGTGGATTGGAAATCAATGTGCATAAAGCAAGAAAAATGGGCAATGTTGTCAAGCCCAGAGTTTGCACAGGCAGTGAATCCAGACAAAATGGGCCATTTTCCCATCTCTGTCTGAGCTGGCAAGCTCCAACAGAACTGGCTCCATCTGTGACTGCCCCTCCTGCCCCAGCACACGGGGTCTGTGCTGCCTTAGACTGGCCCACCTGTATCTGAGAAAGTTCTGTGCAGTTTTTGGTATTATCCTGTGTTCTGTGGGGTTTTTAACGTGTGGTCATCACTAGCACTTTTCTTCTGTATATGAAATGGTTGCCCACACTTTGTCATATTTTAAATCTTTCTTTTCTAGAACTTACCCATAACTTCCCTCTCCTTGCTACAGTGAAGTTCCATAATGGCAGCAGTATTAGGGAAAATATTTGTAGCCAAGTGCATCTACCTAACTCCAATAGACTTCTGTGGTGATGCACAAGTCCCACAGGTAATTTTAGGACAGAGCATTAATTGTTCTTTTCCATCAGGTACGTGACATCAGCAAGATTTTGTACCAATCCATTGTGCTTTTTAAGTATGAAAGTGGCTCTTGGAATCCTTACCCATTCTGTCCTGGCATATTCCATGTGTGGAATGTAATTAGGTTTATTTGGAGGATTCTACAGAATGTCTGTGAAGGGAAAGTGTGTGGGTGGGATCCTGGCCCTGTTAGAAGAGATGAGAAGTTTCCATTGCCTGGAATGAAGTTCTGGATTTTAACTGGGGTTTTGTACACATGAGGTAGGCAGCAGGCAAAGCTCCTCAGTGATGGCTATTTCTTATCTCAGAGAGAAGTTGTCATAAGAAATAAAGTATTTGGAATCTTCTGATGTGTACATGGTTGTCAATTCTCAGAGTGGCAAAAGAGCTACCACTTGAGTCAGTGAAAAATCTGGATAGTTGTAGCAAGGATAAAGGGTACATCTTTAGGAAATACTCCTTCTAGTCAAACTGAGCAGGATTTCTGGGCACTGAAGCTCTCATTCTGTATTGGAAAATGTGTTTCTTCATTTATATGAGATAAGAATTTAATGGAAATCTCTTTATCTCTTTCCCTGGAGAGGAAGTTCTTTCATTAGTGCAGGAGTAACTGTAGTTTAATTTTAAAGGTTTTTGCAGTCAAATTATTCTAATCTGCCAGAAGATTTACCTGGATATATAGGAAGACATTTCCTATTCACATTCATTTGAATAACACCAAGTCACACTATTTTCTTACCTAATCTATGAAGCACTATTCAGTCTAAATCCCTAAAATTGCACTGCTGCCTTAAAATGTTCACATTATACAGGAAATCAGAGCTGGGCAAAGTTCTGGACTCTTCTCCATGGAAACAGCATCACTCATTATTCCTGGGATAGTGAAGATTTTAAACCAAAGGAGCTCTGCCCTTTTTCAGTATCCCAGTTAGGCTGGAAAATTTATGGGATGATGTATAGATAATCAGTCACTTTTATTTCTTTGCTTGTAAATAATGCTACAATGAGCTCCACAAATTGAGTTCTATTCTCAGCTTCTCTTCTGTTGTCAAAAGAATTTAAAATCTGCCAAGCAAGTAAAGCACACCTGGCTTCTTTTGCCTTGAGTCTGTAATAACTTTGCTCAGTCTGCTGGCTGTGCCACTCTGAAATGAATGACACTTGTTTTTGCAATAGAGGAGAGTATCTGTTGATAGTATACCATCTTGTCATCCATTGCAAAAACATTTGTGGCTGCTGATAGCTCTGGAGTCTTGAATTTTGATTAAGGAGTTCAATTTTGAAATGACTGCTTCCCACTTCTCTTAAATTTCCTGTTACAAAAGCCTTCCATGCAATTTGATTTTAGTTTCCTTTGATCACCTTCATCAGTTAAAGGTAAAAATGCAAATCTGTCACTAAAAGTCATTTGGAAAGGAATAGAGATTATGAAATTACATGTCCACATCTAGAACCACGTGTGCAGTTCCAGTTTCTTTATCTCAGGAAGTGTATCAGAAGTAGGGAACAGTTTCTCCTTTGTATGTAGAACATGGATATGTGTCCATGTGAAGAGATTTTTACTGACATTGAGGGAACAGGAGATGGGAAATGAGCAAAGAACAAAACTGGAGGCAGACTGGAGTGCAGAGTGGGGCTGGTGATATGCCAAGTCCAGAAATGGGGAGGCTGTGTTGTTAAATAAAGTCACATCTCTCCCAAAGGACCTTTGAAACAGAAGTGACCACATTTTTGTAGCTTTCTATGAGTCACAGAAAACAGATTTCCATCAAATCCTGCATGTTCTTTCATGAGTCTGAGGTTCTAGCATGTGTCTCATTCCTGTTTGCTGCTTTGGCCAGTTTTGTATGTTTTGTTGCATATTTTGCTGCAATAATCTCAAGATGGAAATGGCAGAGATGGATACTGCAAAGATGATCATCACAGCAGGCAGCTGGTAAGAGACAGCACATGGGAATGAATAAAGAGCCCAGTAATGATAAGGAGAGAACTTAAAAAGTACCAGAGAAAAATACCAGCACACACAGTTCAAACCATGGGGACATCAAAGAGGAAAGCAAATCCATTGATGTTTTCCAGCTGTTGCTGTTCTAATTTAATTTAATTTAATTCTCTACTCCCAGTGTGTATATGAAAATAGAGTATCTGGCACTGGCAGAAATTTCCTTTGCCTGTGTTAAACATTTGTGTAAAAAAAAAAAAAGTCAATATTTTTCTGGACTGTGTTGTACTAATTTTTAAAAAATATATTTGTTTCCTTTAAAGGGGAAAAGTTAGGTTTTACTGAGTGATCAGACCAGACTCTATTATCAACATTGCTAAGAAAGAATCAGTCCAAGCTGAATTTAGTGGTAAGGGAACCTAACAGTGCTGTTTCTCTGGTAACAGAAAAACTGTGCAGAGATTAATGTGTTCGCAGGCTAGGCCATTAACAATCTCTTAGTGCAGTGTAGTTTTGCTTTGTTGCTGATATCTTTTTCTCTGATCTTCTCACTGGCTTTCTAAATTCTAGTGAAAAAGAATCTTTTTTCTTTCACAGATAAAATTGTTCTTCAGCTGTAAACAAAATGAGGAATTTTTTCTGGATGAAATAGCCTGAAGTTTGTTGGTTTATTTCTAAATGCCACTTTGAGCTGTGACTTTGGCCTGATCAATGCATTGCTGAGCCTCCAGCTCTGTGCTCCTGCCTGGCCCCAGGTCCCTGTTTGTGTGACTGGATGTCAGCTTTGGGAAAAACCCCGGCACAGGGCTGAGGGGTGTGTGCTCTGTTTGGAGATAAAGGCTGGCAATGGGGAAAAGCTGTTACTGATTTTTGTGCTTGTTTCTGACAATAGGAAATATTTCTGCATGGCAACATGGAACAAGAATAGCCTGTTAATGGTGAGAAGGGTACTTGGATAAATAGGCCCAGCAGTGTCACCAGGAAAATGAAGCTGCTTTTTAATGCAAGGAGCAAAGTTTTGGAGATCAAGAAACACAGGGCTAAAACCAGATTTGACAAAAGTGAAACAAAGTCTGATTTTACAAAGATTATTAAAACGTGTTTTAAAGTTGTTTTGGAGCGATTCTGATGGCAGCCTGCTCCAGGATCCTCAGCTTTCTGCCCCCAGCGGCTGTTGATCCTTAAGGCCCGGGCCGTGTGTGAGGGGCCGGGCCCGGGGCCTTTGGGCTCTCTCGGTGGAGCTTTGGGCGCCTCAGGGCCCAGCGGGGGCTGCGGTTTGGCTCGGCCAGCTCGGTTTTATTGAGCCCAGCAAAAAGCTTCTCCCTTCCCGGCTCGCAGGAGCTGCAGCAGCGATCTTCCAGCAGCCTCCGGGCCGAGCCGGGGAGGGAAAGCACAGGGAGGGAGAGAGGGACAGGAGAGACACAAGGAGAGGCTCCAGCCCCGCTGCTCCGCCCGCCCTGGCTGCCGGGAGAGGAGCTGAGAGCCCCGGTAGGTGCTGGGCTCGGGCTGGAGCTGCCCTTCCCTCAGAGGGAAAAGGGAAGCTCAGTGCAAGCGCCATTTCCCTCAGAGGGAAAAGGGAAGCTCCCTGGAAGCTCCATTTCCCTCAGGGTGGAAAGGGAAGCTCCATGGAAGCTCCATTTCCCTCAGAGGGAAAAGGGAAGCTCAGTGCAAGCTCCATTTCCCTCAGAGGGAAAAGGGAAGCTCCCTGGAAGCTCCATTTCCCTCAGGGTGGAAAGGGAAGTTCCGTGGAAGCTCCATTTCCCTCAGAGGGAAAAGGGAAGCTCAGTGCAAGCTCCATTTCCCTCAGAGGGAAAAGGGAAGCTCCCTGGAAGCTCCATTTCCCTCAGATGGAAAAGGGAAGCTCCCTGGAAGCTCCATTTCCCTCAGAGGGAAAAGGGAAGCTCAGTGCAAGCTCCATTTCCCTCAGAGGGAAAAGGGAAGCTCCCTGGAAGCTCCATTTCCCTCAGATGGAAAAGGGAAGCTCCCTGGAAGCTCCATTTCCCTCAGAGGGAAAAGGGAAGCTCAGTGCAAGCTCCATTTCCCTCAGAGGGAAAAGGGAAGCTCCCTGGAAGCGCCGCTTCCCTCAGAGGGAAAGCTGGTGCATCACAAGTGCGGAAGGGAGATTTCTTCAACATCTGCTGTGTTCTCTGGCATTCTGTTTTAATCAACTGTTGGGTTTGGGTTTGGTTTTTTTCCCCTCACTTTATTAGCATTTTCTGTCAGTGGAAGGGAATTGTTGAAACTCTTCAGAGAAGAGTACTCATTGCAGAGTGTCCTCTCTTTTGTCTCAAAACTGAGACACAAGTGTATTCTAATCTAGATAAAATAAAAAGAGAATAAAATGTGGGACATTATCAAAGAAAAAATTAGCAAATCATTCAGAGAAAACAGAATTATCTTCAAAACTAAAATACTGGGATTTATGAAATGAGGCAATATTTTCTTGATGACAGGTAACAAGAATTTACATCAAGAACTGAAGACATGAACTGGAGGAAATGATAGAGATTGAGAAGGACCAGCTATAAATGCCAGAAGGTACACACCAAAACAGTGAGGAAAAGGCAGATGTGGTTGTCGAGCACATCCAGCAAGGTAATTCCTACAGAAAAATATTGATACTATTGGAAAAGAATGATGGGATCTGACTTGGGAAGCCATGTACAGTCTGAGTCCCCCCCACAGGAAGGTTGGGGCTGGAGGGATGCAGAGGGAGGGAATGGAAAATGAGCAGAACAGTGTTTGATAGGCTGGCACACAGGGGAGACAGACAGACAATATTATACGCGTGTTAAAACTGCATCAGAAGTGTGGGTACTAGAGGCAGAAGAACTAACACCCTGTTTTTCAACAACTAGAACAAGCACCAGTTTTTCAACTAATTGTGCGTAAATCAACTCTGAAAATTATAAGTGGGTTTCTGATCATTAAGTGTGGCAAAGTTGGCAGCAGTCCTCAAAAAAGAGCAATTGAAATAATTGTAGAAATTGACCAAGTCTGAAGTTTGCAGTAACTGAAAGGTTTTATATTTTGCTAAGTAATTGTCAATTTCTTGGTTTAGCTGCTCTCACTAGATAAATTTAACCTTTTATGAGTAGTGACTCAAAAGTTAAGCTTTTCATCTTGTGAGACTCATTTTCAGGCCCTGCAGTCAGACATGTATTCATTAAACTCTGTGATGCCTCAGAGCTACTCGTCTGCTCTGGATACCATGAATACAAACATTCACTGTCAGGTTGTTTGCAGTGTCAGCCCTGAACAAACATGCAGGAATTACCAGGTGGTTACAGTGTTTTAGGTATGACAGATCTATGGCCTGGTGTTGCTGGCTTATTATCTGCTTATTTTAAAACACTTAATTTAGTGCTGGGGGAGCAGACTCCTCCGAAGCGATAAACATCTGTTGCTGCTGTCAGCCTGAGCATTTGCAGCCCATAATGTTCTTGTCCCGTCTGGCAGCCGAAGGTAAATAAGGGAACATCGCTCAAGTGTCAGTATGGGGGGACCTGGGTGAGGAGGGGGACAATGTGTGACTACAAAATTAGGTCTGAATTCTCTTCCTGAAAACATTGTTTCTGTGGCAGTTCACATATAAATAACATGAAAATTGGAATAAAAAAAATTTCAAAATGCATTTATTAGTTTTGCATAAGTATATTTCTGATAAAACCTCAAGCAACCCTCCCAATAAACCAGGAATGAATATTGCTGCCTTGGGTCAATGCTTCCTAAACTGCAGTCAGATTTCCACTCAGTTTAGGCTGTTTCCTTTCAGCCTTTGAGTGTAAGAAGATGGTGAGGGTTATGTATTTACATCAGGTAATTGGTATTCCATAGATAGGGAAGGTGGGCTTGTTAGTGCCCCTTACTGTCACCATCCCCCAGCACATGTTACTGTAAGACCTTATTTTCAGGTAGGTTTGCAACTTCCAAGTGCCTGTGACCTTCCCTCCTTCCCCTGCCACTGTTTCCTTTCAGATATCTTCTCCCTGCTATTGCAGCTGAAATCCCATTTTCTGAAACTGAATTGAGCAAAAATTCTTACTAGCCATGCTAATAAAACCACATAAGCATTTAATGCAAATTATCTCATATCCTCTGCACGGTGGAGCGAAAGGCTTGAGATCAGAGGAACAATCTTTGCCTGGGATGAGTTCTTTCTGTCTCTGTGAAATTTGCCTATGAAGTCACCAGCCTCTGAAAAATCCCATTTTACAGACATTTACTAGAAACATGTGGATTTTGGTGGGTGAAGTCTCTGAAAATGCCCTGGGCACTGAACCTTCTCCAGAAATGCAGCCTCTGAGTGAGCTGCTGCTGTTTTGCCTCCTTCCCTCTGCAGCTGTTCCCCTGCAGGGAGTGGGACCCCAGGGGCTGTGACCCACCTTGGCTGCTCCTGCTGTCACCAGTTCTGCACTGCAAGGTGAAACATTCAGGGTCTGGTTTGGATAGCTTTGGATGCCTTTCCTTTTTTGTTTTTCTTTGGCAAAATGTTTCCAGGGAAAGGAAGGAGGAGAACAAAATTGTGTTCTGGCTTTGTTATTTGTTTTATTTTTAAGGAAATTTATTTTCTCTACCATTTCAATTGTAGTGTTGAACATGATGGAAGAACTTGAATGGCTAGGACAGAAATGGTGTCCTTTCAGGAAATACAAGGCCTTTTGTTCAGGCCTGTGTTTGGGCACAGAGTGAGGGCAGGTCATGAAACAGTGAAGAAGGGCTCACCTAGCACCCCAGGACACAGACATGGAAATACTCCTGCAGCCAGAGCACCTTCAGCCTGCACCTCCTCACACTGCACAGCTGGGACACCTCCATGTGGTGTTGTGCCATAGCAAATGGGAAAATCACCTCACTTGTCTGCCCATTCATTTTTCTTGCCTTCACCCAAATTATTAAACACAAAGTGATAAACACAGCAATTTCAGCATTCAGTTAAACTGCAGTTTTTTCTTACTCCATCTTTCTCTGAGGGATATTTCTCAAGTCCCAGTTGCTTTATACATGTGGAAGGAATGCAAAGCATAAACCCTTCTGAATCCTATTTTCTAAGCCTTTTTGTCATCTCTGTTGTTCTCATCTGCTTGGATTTCAATTTGTCTTTTTGAAATGTCCTGTCCCAAACTGAATCCCATCAGTGCTGCTGCTGAAGCCTGAGCATTGCTGAGCAGAGCAGGAGGATTATTGTGCTGCTTGAGACAAACTGTTATTGTTAATATAATCATGGGCAGCATTTGTCCTTTTTGTGTAAGCATCTTAGATGTGAATTGCAAGCAGTTTATGATTTAACTTCTAATAACTGTGTCTTGCTAGGAGTGTTCCTTGGCCCACACTGCTCATAAATACTTGCTTTGGGTTCAGCAGTCACTAGCATTGCTGCAATCTTCTGGACTGTGAAAAAAAGACCTGTTTTAAAGAGTACATATAAAATGTATTAGGCAATGGAAGGCTAAAACAAAATGGCTCTCTGTGGCAGGCAATATCACAGGGAGTATCACAGAATCATAGGGAATTTTTGTGGCAGCCCAGCAATCCAAAGGTAGTTTTTCATGGTTGTTTAATGAATCTGAAGTAACTGGATTGTCACTGGGAATACAGCCAGCCCTGAGTGCTGCATTTTCATCACCCTGGCAGACTGCACAGGGCTCAGGGCCTTGGCTGTTAATTCAGGGAGAGGAACACGCTGATGGTGACATTTGGAACAGGAGAGACAGAGGCACTGAAGGGTAGAGTTCAGAAATGTGCTACCAGGCTGTCACAGCTGCAGACAGCACCTCCTGAGTGTTGAAATGGATGTGGAAATCAGCAGCTGAAATAAACTGAAACTGCTACTCTAGGTCACTTTAGTTTCTCAGTGCCTAAATATTCAGCCTTGGTAATTCTACAGATTCCAAACATTGTCCGTTTTTTCTCCTGCGACAACACTGACCACATCTTCTCAGAGGGAAAAAAATCCTGGAGCTTTCCAAGTCCCTGGCACCTCTCAGAGCAGATTATTCACCATTTTAGTACTTTCTCCACAGATCAGAGAAAAAAAAATCTTTTCTGAGACCCTCAGAGTTCAAAGTGGTAGATCAAGAGCTTGTGCTTGGCAGGGGAAGGTAATAAGACACTCAGATGTTAAAAATATGAGATCATAAATATGAGATAACCACTCATTGACTGCTGCTGATGAAAAAAAGCCCAATATTTACTTAGAGGTGAAAGAAACCTGTTATCTAGAATAAAATGGAATTAGTGCATGGGTCCAGCTATAAAATATGTGGAGCAGCCCCAGTTCCCATCGTGTGGCAATTCTGCAGTAGCTCCACTGTGGGCACAGTAATTCCCACACCAGGAATATTTTTGTATGGACTAAATGTGGCCACACAGGGGGGTAGTGGAGAACAACTACAAGACTTGAAATTCCCTCCCTGATTTATCTCCCCGTGGCTTCCATCTGCAGACAGTCTGGTCTTGTTCCTTGTGCCTCATTTGTGCAAACTCCTGCAAGGGAAGTCAAGAGAAGAATGAGAGCAGGTTAAAATCTCAGGATGTGGATGATCTCTCTGAGAGCTGGGGGCACTCAGCACCTGCAGGAAATCTCCAGTTCTTGAGAAATGGATGCTCAGGGTCCCTGTTGCTGAAATTCTGTTAGGGAAAATGGCTGGAATATGAGGGAAGCCAATGTTACAGGAACACATAAAGCAGTCCTAGCACTATCCAGCTTCCCTTGCTGTTCATTGCAAAAGCAGTGAAGTCAGCTTGGCATGGCAGTTTCAGCATTGTGGAATGAAGGGTAAGGCATCCACTCAATTCTCCCCTGGACCATTTTCTCTGGGTGAAATTCAGGATAATGATTTCTGCAGAGGAAGGAAATCCTTGAGAGCAAAAGCTCTGCCTGGCAGTGTACTCAGCTTGATTCCAGGGGGGAAGAAAGTCCATGTGGGCTGGGAAAATGGGTGAGGATGGGTGATTCGAGAGCTGGTTTTGGTTCTGGTGTACACAGACCAGCAGTGCAGTTTTGACCTCTGCAACCACAAGAGAAGCCATGGAAAGTCTTGGAAAGTCAGATGAACTATTCTGAAATAGACACAGAAAAATTCTCATTATTTATTGCAAATGCCCAGCCCCTGAATTACTTGTGCCAGAGCCTGTGGTCAGTGGGGAGAGGGTGAACGCTGCTGTGGGAGAAGGGCTAATGCATTTCCATCTGAACTGATTGCACAGGTGCTGGACACAAAAGCCCAAATTGAGGTTTTGCAATTTTAGGTGTGGTGTGCCCAGTCAAAATTCTGCCATGTGATTACAGTGACAAGTAACATTTTATGATAAAGAGAAAAAAAAGAAAGCCTTGTAAATCGATCTGTTTTGATAAGAAGGTGAATATCCTGATTTTGGTGATGTTAACCATTTAAACCTCCCATTTTTGGTGGCAATCCATGTAAAGCCGATACCCACTCAATAGCCCTTAGGAGGTTCTGAACCTGGACATATGTTCAAATGCAGAGAGAGGAGAGGACTACAAAATACAAATACTTTTTCTGTCACTAGAATTGAAGTTGCACATAGTGACAATCTCAGTTAGAAATGATGAGTTGTTTTTTTTTTTTAGATTATGATTTAAATAAATCTTTTGCCATTACATTCTGTGTACTTTGAGAAGGGATTATAAAGAAATAGGAGAAAGTTATAAAATAGAAATTGATAAAAGGCTTATTTGGTGTTTGGGGGTCCTGTGCAAGGAGCTGAAAAGGCCTTTGGAACAGAACCAGTCTCTGTAAACGCTTTATTGATTACACTGAGAAAAGCCCATTTTAAACACTTTCACAGCTCTGTGTTGCCTGAGGAAGCAAAATCTATTACAGTCAGATGATGAACTTTTTGTTTATGAGCTCAGCTGCCTTAGCGGGCAGCTGGAAGAAAGCAGCAGCGTTATTTCTGCTGCCTCTGGAGCAGGGTTATCAGCAATCCCCCATTTCATGTCCCCACGCGGCTGCCCCCGCCGTTCCCGGCCATCCGCAGCGTGAGGCGCTCCGGCACTCGCTGCAGCTGCAGCCGGCGCTGCAATGGCGGCCCTGGAGCGGCCCCGGGCCAGCGAGCCTCGGGTGCCCCTCAGCTCCCGGGGCAGATCGGGCTGTGCTCCCGGATCGGGGTGTGTGCCCTTGCTCCGCTCCCTCCGGGCTTTTTCCAGCGCCGGGCTGTTGAGCTGTGTCAGGAGAATGACTCGGATCTATCCGCGGTTAAATAAGCTGTGCAATCAGCTGCCCGAACAACTCTCACTCATCGGGGTGATCATGCTGCTCTAACGAGGATCTCCGCCTCTCTTTGGTCTAAGGAAAGGTCTGAGCCAGAAAAATGGGGGAGGAAAAGCGATTCCTTTTCTTTGCCTTTCCTTAAAGGGGCGAGTGTCAGACCGCGGCGGAGGGGATCTGGGTTTGGAAGGTGCCAGAACTCTCCAGCTCCCGGGGCACAGAGCAGGAGCTGTGGGAGGGCCGGGCAAAGCAGAGCAGGCGGGGCGGGCTCTGTCTCTCGGCCGAGCCCAGCAGCGCTCCGGAGCTCGGGGCTGTGCGGGGCGGCTCCGCCTGCGGGGTCTGGGACTGAGCCCGGGCGGCTGCACCGACTCCTGGAGAGCAGGAAAGGGCAATTCCGTGTGTGCTCGGTGCTCAGTGTTCCTCCTGGCCTCCAGGAATGGGGCTGAGAGCAGGAAAGGGCAATTCCGTGTGTGCTCGGTGCTCAGTGCTCCTCCTGGCCTCCAGGGATGGGGCTGAGAGCAGGAAAGGGCAATTCCGTGTGTGCTCGGTGCTCAGTGCTCCTCCTGGCCTCCAGGGATGGGGCTGAGAGCAGGAAAGGGCAATTCCGTGTGTGCTCGGTGCTCAGTGCTCCTCCTGGCCTCCAGGGATGGGGCTGAGAGCAGGAAAGGGCAATTCCGTGTGTGCTCGGTGCTCAGTGCTCCTCCTGGCCTCCAGGGATGGGGCTGAGAGCAGGAAAGGGCAATTCCGTGTGTGCTCGGTGCTCAGTGCTCCTCCTGGCCTCCAGGGATGGGGCTGGCGTTTGGCATCTCGCCGAGGGTGACGTGATGTGACCTGCTTGTTCTAGCACCGGGTCTTTTATCAGTTTGGGCTCACAGCATCCATCCAGCTGAAACTAGTACCTGTGAGTGCTTTAAGTCTCAGGAACTGTGGAGTTGATTAAATTGACTCTGAACCAGCATCTTCAAACACTTCTGCCTGTCCCCTCCATTCCCCCAAAGCTCAAAGCATGCAGAGAAAAGGGTAAAATGATAAAATGCCTGACTTAGTTCCATCTAGATCTTTCCTGGAGCTCACAGTTCTTTTCCCTCCAACTGACCCTCATTCCCGACTGTGAGAAATAGACTGTGCTGCTCACAGCATGTTTTCTCTCCTCCTGTGATACCTTGCCAGCCTGACAAGTTTTAATGACTCCTTGACATTTGTTTTTTCTTTTTTTTCAGCAACAAAATAGAAAAGGATGTGAGAAAGATTTCTCACTGGTAATAGCAAAGGTTAGAGCCTGTTCATTTGGCCAAGAGCACCAGGCAGCTGCAATTTTACCACTGATTTATGTCTTGTGGAAGATGTGGATAAACACAGAAATACTGGGGAAATGCCTCAAAGCACTCCCAGTTCTGTTCTCTTTTACTCAGCTTCTCTTTTCAATATAGTTCTGAATGAAAGCTTTAGCAGAAGAGTTCTGGAAGATTGTCAGGCATTTAACAGATTAAACTTCTTTGTGAGACTGAACATTGCAGAAAAGCTTTACTGGAGAATTAGAAAATAATGCAATGAAATGATAAAATTCTTGCAAATTTAACAAACTCCCTACATATCAGATCTAGGCATACCAGCTGTAATTTCTGTTAGCTGTGATCTTGCAGGGTTTTTGTGACAGTTTTACAGTGGTAAATTTAAAATAGAAAACATTTAAAACTTTCCAAAACCAGCACGTGAGGATTCTGGAGCACTTTGCTCTGTACAAGGCCCAGCCAAATTAATCCAAATGTTCACTCTTGGTGTGAGCAATAAGGGTTTGCAAAAATTACTGCAAGTGTAGCAAAAGGTGTGACTGGATGAGTGGGAACTGTTTTTTCTTTAAAATGGCTTCATTTTGGTAAGTTTTTTACCAGCAGAGACTCAGTGAATGTGCACTGGTACCTGAAAGTAGTTCAGAAGAAATTCCAGATCCTCTCTAGTGGGCAGTATGGGAGTCACTGATTTTTAGGGGAAGTTCAGTCCTAATTTCAGTGAATTTGACTTTTCAACTATTAACAAATCATAATTAAAAATACATTTATATAATTCTGTCCCACCAAATGGGTGTTTTTATTTCATTTCTGCTGCAAGAGTGTTTGGTGAAACTGTTAATTTCATTAAGCGTATTTCTTCAAAGGTGCTTTACTCCAGTTTAGAACTTAGCAAGTGCTTTATAGCTGCTGAAACTGCTCTGTGATTAAACAAGGGCCTCTAAATAAATGGTTGTGATCTTTAAACAAATTACCTTGATTGGAGATTTCTGTCTGACGACACCTGATGGATCTGTGTTGTCTAAAACTGTGCTGCCTGAAAGGAGGGACAGTATTGACAAGCTTTAAATGGGTCTGTTTGGTTTTACTGAATTTGAATCAAAAAAGAATTGGAGTTCTTTAAAGTAGACATTGGAAAGGAAGATTATATTGGTGAAAATTTGCGTGGGTAATTTACAAATATGTCTTCTAATGGCAGCCAGACGTTTTCAGTGCAAACCAGACTTAGCAGGCTAGGTTAGTCAAATTTAATTAATTTGCTTTCACGTATCTTTTGGCATATTGTTCATCTTCTTCTGAGGTTGACACAGCTTTAACAAGCCGAGCAGAAGCACAGCTCTGTGAGCAGGTGCTGTGGCTGGAGACAGCTTTGAACACCAGGTGTGTGCTGACAGGAGTTAGAATGGCTCCAGTTCCTTCTCTGAGCCTCTCCTCAGGAAGGGAGATACTGGCCTGGAATGCCAGAAATGGGCAGAAGGGGTTTTACCCAGACTTTGTGCTCCCTGTTCTTCAGTCTGCTCACCCATGTGAGCACGTGCACCAATCCCAAGGGTTTGCCCCAGAAATGAGGGAGCAGCACAGAACAGGGCACGGCCAGAGCCCCTCTGGTTCAGCTGTTCTGAGCAGGTGTCAGTGTGAGACCCGAACCAGTGCCCTGAAGGTCTGCTGTCCTTTTTTCTTCCAGGAAATGCTCTGAGTTCATTACTTTCAACTGGTATTTTTTGTTCTGTTTGTAATATCAAGAGTCCAGGTTAGAGTTTGGTTTAGTTAGTGAGCAATGGGATGTGTGCTGTGATTAAAAAAATCCCACCAGATGGAAGGGATGAAGAGCAGCAATGTAAGGTGAAAGGAAAAATTTGGTTTCCATTTCTCTCTGCAAGTTGAATTAGCTTTTTGTCTGCACAGACTTTTGCTGGATGGTAGCCCTGGAACTCCTTTCCTGTTTTATCAGCAGGGTGTGGTAAAGGCTTGCTTGCCCCCCTCACCTACCACACCTCCTCTAACTCATTAGCAACACAGAGCAGTCTAGATCTTCCAGGGAAGTGTTAAGTTTCTGTAGCCATGCCAATTGATGCAAATTCTTAAAAATAACTTCAAAAATTAAGTACTTGCCTCATTAGTCTGATCTCCTGGAAATAGACCATTATAAATTATAAATAAAATACTTTAAATGCAGCTTCATTTGTTCCGCTTGTGGAGCATTAGCTAAATGTGGTTCTGCTATTATAAAAATAATGCTAAGACAGCCATAATATGTTTAGCTAGATAAGCTAAATGTTTCAGCTTCCCTTTTAAATGGGCACCTTTATGCCTCATCTCTGATCCCTTTGAGGCTGGACTTCACTCAGCATCTTTATTCCTAGTATCATTTCCTCACTCTGTTATTGTTTACTGCAGGAATTCATGGGCACACAGGTGTCTTCAGGACACCTTAATCCCATACAGTTTATTAACATTTCAAAGGATCTTCCTCAGAGTGACAGGTAACATCATCTCTTGGAGAAAAATCTGATTTTTTGTATTAAGTTCTTTGTTTGCTCTGCTCAGAAGCAGTAACAGCTTTCCTCTGAACCAGCAGCTTGGTTTCCAGATTTCATCTGTAGTGATCCATTTAGAGCATCAGAAATGAACTGCCTGGATTGGAGTTGTCAGAACTGACATCCTTGTGCTAAACTCTGCACCAAGGGACTCCAAGTGCCATCGGTGTGAAGAGGGAGAAGGTCTCATTCCCAAATGGAGCCTGATGAGGCACCTCGGTGCAAACTGGAGGGGAATGAGACAGGCTCTGCAAGGAGGAGTTAAAGAACAGCCAGGCCACTGCAGCATGAGAAGCAAAGGGGAGCAGAGAGAGGTCAGGCCGGCAGCAGAATGAAAAGAAGTAGAAATAAGGCAGAGAAATGTTAAGAGTGACTGCCGGCTCAGAGGGTGTGGAAACCCCCTAGCGATGGATCAGAGGCTGCAGAGGAGGAGTCCCTGCAGGCTGCCAAGAGGAATTTCTGTTCACAGCTGGGTTTGGGCTGCTGTGCAGGGGACGGGGCCTGGGGCAGTTCCTGTGAACAGTGAGCTCCCAGGGGAGAGGGAGAACAGAGATATTTGGGATCATCAGTCCTGGGGAGGGTGCAGCCCGGGGCACCAGTCCCTGCATCCAGACAGGCCCGGAAATCCCCCGGGGCAGCAGGGGCGTGGCCTGGAGGAGAAAAGCTGATTGTGCTGTGCCAGCCCAGCTGCACACCCAGTGCCAGCCCAGAGAGAGCAAGGGCTGCGCAGCCAGGGCACAGAACGTGACTGGGGAGTGCAGGGCTGGCTGCATTCACCAGCTGCCTGTGGTGTCAGGGAGGCACTGCCGGTGCCAGCTGCACTTCCACACTTGGGGGAAGGCGATGCATGCAGTTTGATTATTTTAGAGCAAAAGTTTGAAGCTTTAAAATTGTTGGGTCCTGTAATCCATGGACACACATTTTATGTGTTATGAATATGTTAATGCATTTAATGATGCAAATTGAAGCAATGGCTAGGATGACATGCCAATATTTCTGTATGAAGCAGGTTTTTATCTTTGAAATTATTATCTGAAATACTGTGAAAATAATAGGTTTTTTTTGTTGCTTCTTAGTGATAGATGCTTTTTTTTGCCATGGAGGTTTCAGATATCAAACTGGATTTATGGAGAACTGTCATTCTCCTTTGTTATGTGGATTTTTAATGAAGGTTCTAGGTGGTAAGAACTCTATCATATATGTGCAACCAGATCACATTAATCTCTAAAGAGCTTTTTTATGTATTTCAGTAACATGATTAGAGAAGGGAAATGCCAGAGCTGTATTTGTCCTTGCAGAAGACACCAGATACTAAAAGAAAGCCCTTTTAGCAAATGAATTTCTGTGATGTAAGCTGGGCATGAATTCAAAGCACTATTACACTTGGGACATAAATGTGTTAAACTGAAATAACAAAATTCGAGCAGACAATAAATAAAACTGGGGAGGGGTGCTTTTACTGCCTCAGAGACTAGACTGTCTCATTCCAGGACATTCACACATTATCCATAGGGTCCAGTCAGTGAAAGCCATTCCTGTATCTGTTGCCAAGTGTCCCATACAGTTGGTGATATTTATACAGGGCTTGTGATGGAAGCAGCAGCAGCAGCAGCAAAGCCCCAAAAGTCACCTCCAGAGCAAATCCTTCTCAGTCCATTCTTGCCTCTGGAGAATGGCACCACCCTCCTGAACAGATGGGGAGCATTTAACATTACAGTACAATTTAAAAATCCTTCATCAAAGAAGAGTGCCTGAAAAGAATTGGAGAAGGTTAATAGTGGTGCCTTAATGCAGGGGAACAGCTTTTTTATTGAATTCCCTTGGAGCACAGTTTGCCCTTGTGCACACTGCAGCGTGCAGCATCAGCTGAGGGACACTGCGGCTGAGAGCAGGACAAGGACAGGAGAGGCAGAAGGTGAGGAAAGAGCTGATGTCAGGAGAGACCCAAGCATCACTCCCTGGTCAGGCTGAGACTGGGATGTGCTGTTTGATATTTAATTGTAGAGCTCTTAATTAAAAGCATCCTCCCGTTCCTTTGGATGCTGTTCGCAGAGGGGATGTTTGAACTCGTTCCAGGTGGAACCAGCAGAGCCTCCTGATGCTGCTGTGTGTGGCTGCCAGATCAGAGTCTCTGTGGATCCCAATTCTGAGGAAGTCTGTTTGAGAAGTGACCAGGACACTGGGATGTGTATTGAAGGGTTTTCCCCGTGAACCATTGGTGTGTGAAAGCAAGAGGGCAGATGTGAGTGCGGATTTAAGAGGTGCATTTCCACTGAGCTCCTGACACCTGTTCTGAATTTCTGTAGTGTTCCTGGCAAATCACATCAAGTAAAAATATTCCTTAAGTTGTTTCTCTTGTTTCAGCACTAATCTGTACCTTTTCAGCCTCCTATTGCAGTAAAATGCTGTTCTGTTTTTAGACCCTGCTTCCAAGCATCTGCTATTTCTTATTTTCAGAATTTGGATGCTAATGGCAAAACAGTCCTTAAAGTGCATCTCAAATATCAGTAAATCTGGTTTTTTAGGTTTTAGTACAACAGCCTATATTATTTCTATTAGAAAAAGAAAGTTAAATTCCTATTGTTTACCTTCTGCAGTTATCCATCTAGTAAGAGTGAAAGTAGAAAACAGTTTTGTAACATTGCTTTGAATAAGTAGTGGAGCTCTGATGCAATGAGAAATGACAGAGGTGTTACATCAGGTTTGGAGATGCCTGGATGGACAGATCTGTGTACATGTAAAAGTTCCTGATGCAGCAGAGAAACTGCAAATGCTTCTCTGGCTTATTGAAGCAGCATCTCATGTTAGACATAAAACCAGAAGCATTTTAAGTGGAAGAATAACAATATTGAAACCTTTCCACTATTGAAACCTGGTTTGTGATACAAATGACTCCTCTTGGAGTGACTGAATTCTCAGATGCTCTGTGCTTTGCACCACTGCACAGAGGGATGGTGGGAAAATACTGAAACGAGTCCATGAAGTTTTGGAATTGCAGAATTGTGTGGGGTTCAGAACCCACAGGGCTGTTGGCAAGTATTACACCATCGCTCAAATCCCTCACACCAGAGTTACCAATGAAGCCAGAAATGAGCAGGGTTAAAAAAGTCCTTCTACACAAAAGATGGGTAACATTTTAAAATAGGAGAAAATGTCTTGAGGCAACTCAATTCTCAGGGAAGCTTCCCATGTTAAAATCCTGCTCTAAAATGATGGGGGGCACTTGTGAGAGTTTTTTCCCCAGATGTCAATGTGCACCTCCTTGTTTGTTTGAGTGGCTGAGTGGCCCTGAATCCTTCTGGGTTCTGCATTCAGGGGAGGGAACAGGGGGAGTGAAGGAAGCCTGGGGGCACCCATTGGACACAGGGAAGGACACTGAGCTCTGCCTGCCTGGAAAAATTCATCTGAGCATTGACCTCTCCCTGTGCTGAGCTGAGCACAAACCACTCAGAGAGTGCTGCCCCAGGCAGTTCAATTTGTGTTTAGGGTACCACAGGCTCCCCACATTGTGCATTTTCCTGTGTCTCAGCTTGTGTTTGCAGCATGTTTCATTCCTTGATAGGGTGTGTTGGAGGGAAAGGGGATGGGAACTGGGCTGTGGTATTGCTGGCAGTCTGTTATTGATTCTGTCCCTGAGGGATTTGGGCTTTGAGAGACTTGGACCTTCTGCAAGGCACAGAGGGGCACGGGGCAGCTGGTGCTGCAGGAAACCCCTCTGCAAGGAGAGGCTGAGCTGAAGGACAGATTCACTGGCAAACCAGAGCACTGTGACCTTCCTCCTGAAACTGCTCAGTACCTGAAGGAAAAGTCACCTCAGGAGATCTCACCAGGCTCTGTGACTGGCACGGTGAGTTTGCTGACCCTTTGTACAACAGAATCCATGGAATGCTGCCTTTCTGATGGATTTGGAGTCAGGCTCAGAATGGGGATGCAGAGTTACTGGAGTGCATCATTCTGCTGTTAAACAGAGCACCTGATGCTCTTGCACAGCCAGTGAAATACACCTGCATGTCACAGTGCAGGCACACTGGCAGGCATCTACCAGTGACTCTGACATCAGGAGCACACCAATGATATTTTCCTTTTCTCCTGAGTCATTCCCCTTTCTTATGCCTGGTGCAGCGTGATTTATAAGAATTGGGATGTCTTCTAGTGATTTGTGGTAACACACCATTCAGCAAGGAAAGAGAAGTTTCATTTTGTTATTATTCCATATTTCACTTGGTTGGCTCAGTGAACCCTTACAAAATGTGTTCAGAGATTGTGCCTGTGGATGAATGTGGGGATAGAATTTAGCAATGGAACCAAATGCAGAATGCTAAAAGTGATCTGGGAAAGGTTTCAAATTCTTCATTTCTGTGACAAGAATTACAACCAACTGGGAAAATGGCACCAGGTGAGTGAATTGTAGTGACACTGAACTGTAACAATGGAGAGGAAAGATAAAAATTGTAGTCATTATTTTTAGAACTTCATCGTATCTGAGTTGCTGTCAGATGTTGCAGCATGGAGAATTAAATAATTGCACCAAAACTAGATATACATTAGTTCATTTTACATGATTTTTCCCTTAAGGTTACAGTTCTCATTACTAGAATTGAAATTTAGGAATATATTTTTTCTATTAATTTCCTTTTTAAGACTATCAGCAAATAGTTTACATTGAATCGTAATAATTTATTTTCATTCTTTCTTGCTCTGCCTTTGTTTGAATGACAAAAATCATAACCTAAGTAGAAAACAGTAAGGTAATCCATTCTTGTGTCACAAGTCATAAAAAGAAAAAAGTAAGGCAACAATTTATAGTTTTGACATGCCTAAATTACTCACAGGAGTTAATACCTATTTTTCCCTGTCAAATTCGTGTTTGAATCTCACAGTGGTTTATAAGTAATTTATGTGCAAAACATTGTAGCAGGCATACAGGGCAGTATCTAATTATTCCAGTCAGAAAAATTTTAAAGCTGCAAATTTTAGGCCTTCAAATGTGCCACATGTTACGGTCTGGCTGCAGGGTACAGCAAAAATTTTAGAGACGCTGATTTTATAAGTTGAGGTTTTCCAGCACAGAAATGTTGCAGGATACACAGTGTAAAAAAAAAATGCTGTTAAATTTACAGGACTCAACACACAGAGATGTGGGAGATCTTTTGCTGTGTGCCAGTCAGAAATAGGGGATTTATCAAACCACTGCTGTAGCTTGAATGAAGTGTCACAGAATGTGCATTTTAAACAGCCTTACATGGCAGTGTTTGAGTGCTTCACTTGAAAGGGCAGAAAGCACCATTAGATTGCTCTTGAGCTCTGTCACTGCAGTCAGCTTGACATCACTCACATTTACATGGCTCAAGTGCTGCCTGCTCTTTAATCCTCATTTCCCCCTAAGTGCTGTTTTTAGTGGAACCTTTTTTTGCATTTTCAGGAACAGGCAGAAGCCATTTTTAGGTCAGTGAAATGCTAAAAATGCTGTCAGACACAGCAGAGGGAGAGCAGCGGGAAAGCAGGCTGTGGCCGTGGATGCCACGTCAGAGATGCCGTCAGTGGGGTGGAGAGAGCTCTCTAAAACACTTCTCTGAAATGCACAGGCTGTGAGAAGGGACTCTGGGTCTCAGTGCTCCATCTCCAAGTGGGATTCTGCCTGTGTGCAGCATAAAGATGGTTTGTGCTTGCAGATGTGCTGCTTACAGTGACTCTGCTTTAATCTATTTTTAATTGTCAGGCAAAAGAAAGAGAAGAAACCTTTGGAAGCTTCATCTGTGGTCTGAAAGCCAAAGCTCTGCCTTTGCTGCTCTCTGCCTCGTCAGCCATGAAGGTTTTGCAGGGAGAGCTGAGCTGATGCAGTGCTGGTAAGCCAGAACTGAAAGCAGCTCCCTTTTCTAGGACTCCTTTGGCTGTGCAGCCCTGGCAGGGCAGGAAAGGAGCAGCCATTTATTTCAGTTCCTGGGGAATCAGCCATGCCCATGGATTTACAGCCACAGCAGCTCAGCTGGGAACAAGGCAGGGAATGCAGAGTGGGATTGTGCTTGGATGTTGGATGAATGCAGCTCTGGGGCTGTTGGCTCTCCCCTCTGTGCCCCTGTGTGTGCCTGCATCCATCGCCAGGGCAGGGTGGAGCAGGGGCTCCTTCACCTGGGCTGGTGCCAGGGCTTGGCAGGGCCTGAGTGTGCAGAGCTCAGCAGTGTGTGTGTGTGTGTGTGTGCCCAGGGCTGCCCAGCAGCTCACTGACCCTTTGGGCAGGGCTCCCATTGCCAAAATGGATCCTCTCACCCTTCCTTAAGGTGACTTCCTTAAAACATCTGCTTGGCAGCCGTGGGGAATGCCAGATGTGCTTCTAATGGAAAGGATCTTGCACTGATTCAGCTCCTCCAATGGGCACAGTCTGTTCTCCATATTACAGGCAAATGTTTGGGGATGTCCACCTTGCAGTCTGTAATGTTTAGTCAAGGTTACTGAGAAAGTAATATCAAATTAGAAATGTGTTGCTCCAGTATGAAAATATTCTTATTTCATTGAGGTTTCCCAATGATCACTGTAGGTTTCATCCATTATCTTCATTCTGAAAGACATACCTGATGCATTATTTTTGATATGCACGCCTTAATTTTGCTATCTTCTCAGAAGTTCATCTTGTGATCACAATGTTCTTGGTCTACAAAGGCTTGATTTCAGCAACAGTACAAATCAGATCAGGATCTGTGAAGAGATCCTAATTTGAGAAAGAATTTTTCCCCTCCCATTTACATTGAGTGGTCACCTCCTTTCCTTCAGTCTAAAAGCTCAGTCAAAGTAGAATGAACTGTATTCAGTTTATACAAATCTGTTAATCTACTGAAAGAATGAAAAGAGAAGAAGAAATTTAAATTGATTAAGGCATTGTTTGCTATACCAGTAAATTAAATACTACAGTAATTTTACATTGTTGTAAGTGAAAACCAGTCAGATAACTAATTCGCAGTTTGAAAACCATGTAGTTTAAATCCTTATTACTCATCTTCTTGACTAAAAGTTAAATCAGCTGAACTACAGTGCCCAAAGAGATATTAAATCAAAGCCACATCTGAAGAGCACAAGTTTCTCCCAATAAAATATGTATTGCTGTTTTCTGGCATCACATTTGCTGTCTGCATTTGGGTTATCTATTACACCGTTGTACGTATCACAACAGGGCTCAAAGTATTTTTATGTCTGAATAAGTCATTTATTCTATAATAATCGTTAAGGATATGCTGCTGTAATGTATTTAATTTCTGGAGAAAATGAAAGGCAAGCAAGTAGAGAAGTTGCAGTAGATTGTTTAAAACTGTTTGTGCTAGGCAGAATTAGACAGGAAACAAATGAAGTTTTATGGAGAATCAGTTAATACCCAGTGGTACAAAAGTTGGCTGGCCAAGGGCTCTTCATCCCTCAGAAATATTCCACGCCCCTGTTGGATATGCAGAGCCTGGCCCCAGGGCAGCTCTGACTCCAGAGCAGCTCTGTGGTGTGGGTGGGACATTTGGGCTGGTGGCAGAGGGCAGGAGGGCTCAGAGCATTTCCTGCAGACAGCAGGGACTGCCCCACTCCTGTCTGGGGGGAAATGGGGGAGCTGCTGTCAGCCTGGGACAGCAGGCACAGGAGTCAGGGTGTAAGCCTTTTGTGCTTTATTTATTTACTCATGGACATTTCCCACAGCTGCCTGAGATGCAGGGCGCCCCTGAGGCTGCTCCTGGGTCAGGTCACTGTGCCCAGCCCCAAGGTCACTGCTGTGTACAAAGGCCCGGGTGCTCTTTGCTCTCTGCTCCAGGGAGATCCTCTCACAGCAGGAAGCCTGCCCAGGTGGGTGAGGGATCAGCCTGCCCTTTGCTCAGGGAGCAGCAGGCAGCTTTAGGGATCAGCTGCCACTCTCAGAGGCTGAGAACTACATGCTCTGGGGGGAATTTAAAAAAAAAGTCTTTGTTAATAGATGATTAGATTAGATTAGATTAGATTAGATTAGATTAGATTAGATGGGGGAAGTCTAGCAGGGCTGGAAGAAGGAACAGAGAGATGAAAAGAGACAGGAGTTTCCTTGCAGGCTTTTGTCACACAAATTCCCTAAAACTGTGCTTGCTTTTGGAAGGGACAGATGGGCTGTAAAGGCTGGAGGCTGAGTGCCCACAGAGACAGGAGCTGATTTCTGTCACAGTTTCTGCCTTGCTGAGTGCACCTCCAAGGGAGGCTCTCCAGCCAGCAGCTCTTCTTGAGTGAATTCTCTTCTCCGGTTTTCCTACATGGAAATCTAGCCTCAGAGCAAGGAAACCTCCCAGGGGCCTCCTGCTCAGGCCCCAGACACTTCCCTATCTCTGAGAATCTGTCTCTGGTGCAGCTGCTGCATTCATCTCCCCTTGTAAAGGCAGCAGCTCAATCCATCCTTCCTTAAGATCCATGGGATGGAGACCAAACCAGACCTTGGAAAGAAGGGTGATAAAGCACAGGTCTGCCTTCAGCTGATGGCAGGGTGCTGCCTCTCCTGTTGGGATTTTTCTAGGATAGGGAAAGCTCCTCCTTAATGTCTGTTTTCCTTCTGCCTCTTTTTTTGGCACCCTGTAGAGCTGGCCATGGCAACCTGTCCCTAGGCCTTCAGGCAGGTCAGATTTGTTATCAGTGCTTTTGCTGAATGATAATTTGTTTATGATTTCTTGGAAGATTTCACAGTATGAAAAAAAATAGCACAGGCATATTTTAAAGCAAGTGCTAAAGGTTCAATTGATACAAGATCAGATCTACAAATTGTGCGAAGCTTGAATTTGACAAAGCTTTTATTCTAAAATGTTTTAATGAAAACCTACCTGCACCAATATTGTATCATTTCTTTATTTTGAGACCCAGGAGATCATCAGCTGATTTAACATGGGTTTAGTTCAGATCACCACTTACCTGTCAATTCAATCAACAGGGTCATCCTGTGGGACTTTGCTCTTCAGTGAAACCACAAACCCAGAGGAGTGGGGGAGTCCAGTTCAGGGAACAACATCTGCTGGGACCACTGAACAAAGGGTAAGGAACATGTCTGCTGTTCTGGAGAATAATTATTCCTCTCTCTGCTCTTCAGCTAATCATTTGCCATGGTGTTTTTGGGTTTGGGATGTCAGACAGAGATATTTCAGAGGAGGACTCTCTCATGGTGTTTCTGATGGAAAAATCAACACTTTCCCCCTGCTGTTTCTAATGTGCCATCCCTGGCCAAGCATTGTCTGTTCTGCCAAGGGGCTGCCATGGGCTGCTTTCCCAGGTAAGGGGAAGCTGCTTGGAGCCTTCCAAAGGCACTGGTGAGGCAGGAGGGGAGGTCTGATGTCAGTAAGAGCCAGACTGCTGTGATTAGGCTGGATCAGTGTTTACAGCTGGATCAGTGCTTACAGCTGGACTTTTCCAAGGTGCCGGCACAGGCTGACTTTGAGTGAACATTCCACAGCTCTCTGTCCAACAGCGACCCCTGAAAATGCAGAGCAGGAGTTACAGGGGTAGTTTAAGGCCCCTGAGTAAATGGGTACTAACCTGATGAATTAATATTCCCAATCATACATAGCAATCCAGTTCTAATTTTTATTTTTGTTTTTTAAAGTTTCTGACATGGGTTGTATTTACTGCAAAAAGCTTCATTAAAATATATGACCACTCATGGCATGTGAATGAAATCTGAATTAGTACAAGCCATGGAGGTGAGTCAGCAATGTAGATTTATGTCTGTTTTAATGTGGTAAGAAGTACCTTCTGTGAAGACAAAAAAAATTACATATATAGCCATAATTTAAGAAGTGAAGCCCCTTTCAGCAGCACTTGAATATCTTGAAGGATATACACGAGGACTTGTCATAAATGACCTGGTGGATGTAAAACAAAGGTTATTCAGAGTAATTATGAAGGGCAGTCTAATACAGTAGGGCTGTATTGAGTCCATTAATCTCATTTGTGTCATGTCAGAGAAGGATCAGTCAGAGGTGTACATGAGGGGATTGCCCTTTGTTCTGAAAGGGTGGGGCATGCACCAAAACCCCCTGGATGTGTGGGCAGCTCCCCCAGGTCACTGTGTTTTAGTGGATTCCTGTGAACTGAGCTGACTGGCCATGGTCATTTGGTGCTGAGTATCTAAATGTCAGCTACAAATCATTGATGTGTGTAGCACCTACTGTGGGTTTCATCCTAAAAGGACTAATAGCAACAATTCCCCAGGAGCCTGTGGGAATCAGGGATTATACTTAATAAGAGATAGGCAATTTTTTAAGGGAATGAGGAAAATATGTCACTCTCTTCATTCCATCCATTCCATCCATCCTTGTTTATTTCCTGCAATGTACAGTGTATTTTCTGTGTTCAGATAAGTTAGTATCAGTATAACAGACAAGCTAAATGAAATGATGCTGTTCTCTGGTCTGCCACTGGAAAACACCATTAAGACTATAATTGATTTCATAATATTTATTTGCTCATCTTAATTCCATTTTTGAAGAGCCTGTAATAGAAAAGTAACTTTTCCAAATGAGGAAATAAGCTTGAGATAATGATATGATAAGATACTTGTACCCCAATGGAAAATTCCTTCTGTTCTACTTCTGAAACTGCAGAGAAAAACTCTGTAAAATGTAATTGTCTTTGTCACTCTGAGAATCTGTATCACCTGCAGAAATGAGTGTCTCTTTTCTCCCTAACCTGTCAAGTTCTTTCCCTTGTTTATCTACAGAAATGTTCTACATTTTATGTCCCACTAGACAATCCAAATATTTCATATTAATGGAGGGATAGGGTATTTTTGGGGGAGGGCAGCCTGCAGGAATCCTACCCCCCTGGCAAACAGGAGCAGTTTATTCCAAGTTCTTGGAAGATAATGAAGAAATGTGCTTCTTATCCTAGATCTTTATTGAAGGATACAAAGCCTGCAAAGAGCTTTTTTAATCTAGTGTTATTCCCATAAAACTCTCCATAAGTCCTGTTTTATAAGCAGAGTTACTGGACAGTGATTTAGCTGAGTTCTTATCAGAATATTAAATGAGTGATGAAATCAGCAGATGTTTTTTACTCAGCTTTCTTCCTCTGTCTGATGAGTGGCAGCTGCCATGCTAATAAATGCATGGTGACACAGCAAATACCACCACACCTTCCAGCTGCACTTTCATTTCCTTACGAGAGTGTCTCTCATTTTAGCAGCAGAATTTTTATCTTCATTACAAAGAAAAAATTATTAAGTGTATTTTTGAAGTCTCATTTACACATTCTTGAGGAAAGCAGAATCACAGGAAAAATGTTTAGGCATTCCTGAAGCATCTGATTAATGGCAGGCCTTTTTCTCCTTTAGTTGCACGTGAATCCTGAATTGCTGCCTCAGTCTTTCTGGGGCTGAAAGCTCCCCATTATCCAGGGGACTCTTCCAGCTCTCTGTGCTGGTTGCACAAACGGCACTCGTAGGTTTGTGCTGAGAAGCTGCCTGGATCTGAAAGCAAACAGCACAACAGCCTCAGGACAGAGCCAGAACATCCCTTGGGGCTGCCCAATCCAGCACTGCCTGTGAGAGGAGTACAGTGTTTCCCACATTTTCTGCAGAAACAGGAATTTGTGTGTCAGGTCTCAGTGGGAGGAGCGTTGCTGTGACTCCCAGCACTGGCAGGACTGGAGTGTGCAGTCAGAGCTGAGGGACCCTGCTGCAGCCGGATGGGAATGTGGCTTTGGGTCCTGCTGGGGCACAGTGAGGCGCTGGCAGCGTCGCCTTCAGCCCCCTGAAGGTGCCATTTGTGTCACGGAGAAGGCTCACCTGCCTTTGCGTGGGCCCGTGCCAGGTGGTGTCTGTGCTGGGCACAGGGCCAGGAGTGCACTGCAGGGGTGTGCAGGGAAAAGGGCACTTGTGGCAATGAGTGCAATTATCGTTAGCAGGCTTTCCCAGGGGATTACTTTGTACTGCTGTCACTGTGGTCCCCAGCAGCCACACACCCTGATCCTGTGCTTGGGGGCTCCTGCTGTACCTGCAGACAGTCTGCACTGGAATAAAGGGACACATCAAGGCTTCAAATGAAGAGATGTGTCTTACACTGGCTAAGGCCTGAGCTACATTTACCCAGTTAAATTAAATTAACACCAGTGTGTTTGTGATCTTTTTGTTCCATACATAGTAAATTATTGAAAACCAGAGTTAAATGTAATTTCTGATCCTTATTCCTGGCTGCATAAGTTCATTATTTAGACCTGCTTCCAGTGAAATCAACTGAAGTTTAGTTTCTGCTTTCACTGAGAGCAGGATTGAAAGACTCCATATTGATGTAGGGAGTGAAGGCAGCCACACGAACAGGTGTAATAAAGCACGTTGCTCTCATTCATCCTAATAGGCGTGATAAAAAAAATTTTCATACAAGCCTACAAGTAATACAAATGAATTAAAGTCATTTAATGGCAAAATATTTTAAAAGTCACAATAATAACTTAAAAATAACTGCTGTGACAAATTTTAATGAGATAATGACAGATTCATTAGCTTTTAAAATGTGCATAATTTACAGGAATGTTGTGTTAGCATTGAGGCGACATTTCCTATTTTATTCAGATTAAAATTGTGTAAATAGGCCATTTGAAATGTTGTATATTAGAATGAACTATCAAGGAATTAATTCTTCAGCTTCTCAGGAGAGTTATCCTTATTCACACAAGAAGTGCCATTGATTAATGATATTTTTCAAGCATAATCAGATGACATTGGGACAGGTATAAGAATTACTCATGTGAAAAATACCAACTCAATCCTTCTTTGTTGAAGTATTTGCTGATGATGGTTCTTTTCATGCAATTTGCTGTTCCAGTGTTCAGTGCTGCACAGCAGACTTTGGGAAATTCCAGCCATCTCCTACTGGTTTGCTTGAGGAGTCGTGTGGTTTCGTTTTAGTTTCTGGACAAATAATGCGTGTTTTTATGGGCAAAGCCTTTCTGGGACTCCACAGGCAATCCATGGACATCCAAGGGTCTCTGGAGCACAGGCTGGAAAAGAGTGGTTTAACTGCTGCACTGCAGCTGGTTTCAGACCACTTGTGTTCCTTTATCAGCACTGCATAAACCTATTGATGACCTAAATGTGGATGCAGAGCCCTGGCCTTTATTGCTTGTTTTATTCCATATTTCAAATGTTTTCTGGTTTTTCTAGCCATGCTTTCATGCAGCTGTTGCTCTCTGAGCTGCTCTTGCTCACACACAGCATCCTGCTTGCATCATTGTTTGTGTGGCTCATTAAAACACACACATGTTTGAAATGAAAACTCTCCTGAGCATTTCAAACTCGTCACCTGGCAGTGTGTTGGACAGGATTCCTGGGACTGATGAGAAGCACTTGGTGAAATATGTCAGCTCCTCATCCTGGAATTTGTAAACAGATAACCCTCATCAACAGGAGAGAGGGAAATGCTTCCTAAAGCAATTTTGTTGCTTTTGTAATAGATCAGATTTGTGCCATGTGGTACATAATTCAAGAGAATATTGGAAGAGTAAAGCTATAGATCCTCTTAAGTGACTTTGTTCTCCATAAGTCTGGGCTGAAGGCTGTCCCATATCCTTCTCTAATGATATCTGCAATACATTCAAATACTTTTGAAAGTTTTTTTGCTCAAGACCAGCTTGCTGCTCTAATCCTATTTGCTCAGCCTTCATAGTTGATCATGAGAAAGAAGGTTCTGCTTTTATTATTTGCTTTTTTGTCAGAAAGACTTATTTCTTAAAAAAAGTAAAGTATTAGCAAGAGGAAAGAAGGGATTGTAATAGAATGAAAGTGGCACTGGGGCTCTGTGTGTGAAGCAATATCAAAGTCAAAACACAGAGCCTTGTAAGCAGGCCAAAACTTACCTTTCAAGGTGAATTTTTAAAAAACAGGATGGAAAATTTCTGATGAGAGTTGAAATCACTTTTGTCAGCTAAATTAATCTGCCCCTGTGTCCTGTCAATCATTTCATGCTGCAAATAATTGATCAGCGAGAGAAATTTGGGCTGTGATTTAAAGGGAATTAATTCATAATTAAGTTGGCTTACTTTGGATTTTCATCTTTAGGGAGAATAGGCTGCTAAGCATTCCTAATATCTGCCACTTAGTTGAATATTAGGAAAACCCTTCACAAGAGATTAAGGAACTCCTCAGGTGAGGGAGATGGGGATTCAGGAAGTACCTGAATTTAGGACTAATTTAGGGGTCTGGTGTAATCTACAAGGTGAGCTCCCAGTCACCCCAGGAAGTGAACTCCCAGTTATCCCATGAAGTGAGGCAGAGCAGCAAGGGCAGGATCCTGTGTTTGCAAGGGAAGCAGGCAGTTAATCCAGAAACCTTTCCGTGGTGACCTTCCCTCCGCTCTGTTTCTCTGATGCAGCTCCTGTCAGCAATGTCCAGGAAGAACAGTGCAGTCCTGTCTTTGTCACTAATTGTAGGGTCTTGGGGGAGCTTCTTCCTGAGCATTCCTGGAACTGTCTGCATTGTTTCAAAGGGCTGCTTCCTTCTCTCCTGTGCTAATTGTTGTTTATTCTGTCCTGCTCCTGGGTTATTCCCTTGCAGATGGATGTGTTCAGAGTGCTTTAATACAGCGTGGAACATTAGTTCTGAATGTCATTTTCCATTTTATTTTTTATGTTGCCTTAAGAGGTCTTTTTAAACACCCCGAGTGTCTGTTTCTGCCATGGGAACACTGCACAATCAATTGCCTCTGGTGTGTTTTAGGATCAGCGGGATGCTCTTCCTTCCCCGGTGCATTTCAAACCCTGTTTGCTCCTGGTGACTCGCTGTGTTGGACAATGCTCCGTGATGAATTGCATGAGGGGCCCTCAGCAGTCAGGAAAGGAGGCACTGTGGTCAGTGCTCAGATTTATTGCAGAGCTTGTGAAGTCATGGAGTGGGATGAGTTTCTGCCGCTGTGTTTTCAGCCCTTGCAGCTACAGGAAAAAGCCAGGAAATGTGACACAGAAGACTGATGGCAATAGCAAGCATCAGGAAGATTCAAAATACACACCCCTCGTGGTTTTAAGGCAGTCTTGCTGTTCCTTAGGGTCTGGCTTGCAGTTTGTCTGTTTGAGGGTAAGCAGCCTTGCTGAGGGTACAAAAGGAGAAAAGTAAGGAGAAAAAAAGGGGAGGAAGTAGAGAAGAGCCTGCCCTTGAAAATGAGACAGCGAGCTGTGTTATCTTTTTGTGTTGCTCTTCTGGCAAGGTGTTTGTCCTCTTGCCTGGCAACGTTCTTGCCTCTCCCTTGGAGTGGATCTGTTCATTAGTGTCTCCAGACAGAGGTAGTTTAGCTTTTAATTAAAATACAATTTGCAGGGTTTTTCGTGTGTTAATGAGACAGCAAAAATGAATTCGTTGAGAGAGGAACAGCTATCTAGGCCTTACAGCAGTGAAAGTTAGAGCCTCATTAGTAGCTAATTATGCAGCACAGTATATAAATAGAGCTGTTGTGGCATTAGAAACAGCTCCAGTGCCTTACCAAATGACATAAAATGTTTACAGTCTGTTCTGAGTATGGGCTAATGCCTTCCTGAGGTAATTAATGGCATATTTAACAGTGACACAGCTGGAATCACAATTGCTTTGCAGGTACAAGTCGAGGGCAAGGGAATGCATTAAAGTCTTTAAGGAACGGATAATTTGTCTGCTAATAAATATATGAAAACCTTTCAGAAGATGCTGGAGGAGCACAGGATTTATGCAGGAAGTGGGAAAATGTCTGTGTCTGACAAGGACAGGGTGCACTGGCCTTTATTTTCATGTTCTCCAAAAGGGAGCAGTGAGATGCCAGAGCTCCAAACTGGCACTTCCAAAAGGGGAATAAGAAGAAGGTGCTCGGTATTTTGAAAATCCTTATTTTTTGATATAAAATGGCAATCAAGGCTGATAATACACCCAAGATGGAACAGAAGGGATTTTGTTTCCCTGTGTGGGCCCTTGTAATTAGACACACCCACTCAGAACAGTACCTTAGTAGCAAGTCCAGTTCTGCTTTTAATAAACTGAAGCATCCATAGAATTGTTTTGCTCTGCCTAATAAGATCTCCATATGCAGCTTAACAGCCGATTCTCCCAAGAATGGGGGCAACATCCTGGCCCAGCACACCAGAGGTGAGCTGAGGAATGTTCATGCTAATAAGAGAGGCCTGTAAAATGGTCTGGGCATTAGTCACCGTGATTCCAATTACTGTGGTATTGACCAGCAGCCACAGAGCTGAATCAATTATTCCTTTAAAAATACAAAAGGCTCTTTCCTGCTTCAATTTGTTCAGCAGTCAACAAGTTTAGCATTTTTTTCCTGGGAGATGATGTGGATGTGATGACCAAGTTAGAGACTGATTAATGTTTAGCTGGGGGTGGGTGAGTTGAAATGACTTTGCTGTCAATCCAGCGCTTTATCTTGTAGTCGTGATGCTCAGTGAAATAACACAGAGCAATGGAAAACATCATTATTGCATGTGTTAATGACTTTATCTAGTGGGAGAGGAGTTACTGACCTGCAGGTTTGTGTTACCTGCAGATAGGAAAACGAGCCACGTGCTAATTGTGGTGGGATTAGTTCAGTTCATTCAGGAAAATAACTCTTTGTTCATAAAGAGGTCTGGGTAGGCCAGTGCTGAAAGCCTGAGCAATCTGTTGCACATGGAATGGGTGCAGTTAAAAAACCTCAGTGCCACCATTGCTGAGAGCCCACCGAATTGCCCGAGCCCTGATTTACAGGGCCAGCTCTGTGTGTGCGTGAATTATGGCTGCTGATGTCTCAGTCTGAGTTGTTTAATTACCCTGGTCAGTGTGGATTGATCAGATTTGCTGTGTTAAAAGCCTTACATTTCTGCACGAGTATTCTCTGATAGAAATCCATCGGCCTTGTCCACAAAGAGCGCCACCAGGAACATTTGTCTGGATTTAAAATAGTTTATGTTTCATTTTTATAATCGGGAGGGCAAGCAGGGGACTTAGAAACTTTCCAGATTAAAAGATATTTCTTACAGTGCTGCAGATGGTTCCTTTATTGTTAGAACCCTGGGATCTTATTTGGACCTGTATGAACATGATTGGAAAGACACTTATTAGAAAACAGCTATTAAATTAGGGGAATAGCAAGTGCAGAAGAATTAAAGAAATGGGTAAGGGCTTTGTCTGAGTTCTAGGTAACTAGCTGGCTGTATAGCAAAATATCCAGGACAGGAGAATTAAAATGCCCTGTTTTGTGGGAAAGCAGATGAGGGATGGAAATGTCATGTTGTTAAAATAGAACATAAGCTGTAAATGTGCCCAGTGGAGAATTTTTCAACCAGGAGCAGAGAATGCTGTATGGATACAAGTCAAGTGGAAATCAAGGAAGTAAGAGTAGTTAGAAGGGGCCCAGGGGTCCCTCTGTTACTAAGATATCCATAATCCCTCTCAAAAGCTGTACTCAAAACCTCTTCTTGGATAATAACATACAGCTTCAAAGCCAACCCACACAAGCCCTCACGGTGGATCTCAGCAGAGGGACATGTGGAAACAGATGTTCTGTGGCTAAATTAATCCTTGGAATGTTAATTAGCTCATTCTCTTTTTACTGTTTTTTTAAATCTTGTGGTTTAGCTGTTCTCTTTGCCTTGCAAGGTTTCACTCCTGGATCCACTGTTTCCATGGAGTACTTGTACTTCTTTTACTTGCACACAGGAATTAAACTTTAATAGAGCCCAGCAATATGGTCTATGAAACTGTACATAAGTTGTGACATAAAAATTAAGCAGAAGAAAGTGATGGCATATGTTGTCTTTTTATATTTTGTGCCTACCAGCTCAGAGAAGTATCCTCACAATTCCTAATGATGCAGGGGTGAAAATGCTTTATGGTTAGATTTCCTAAAGCCTGGCTTAATTTACACGATCTGAGAATTCCTCTGAAACCATTAGATTTGCTTTACCAAATATGTACAGTTAAACTATTTTACAGCTATTTAAATATGAGGCTTTAGAAACCCTTTACTATCATTTTCTGGCAAGGTTTTGATATTTTTCTGCTTTGATTATAAAAGAAATAATTGATGTAATATTGTGGTTATTAATGTAAATTGCTTCATGTATCAAATCAATGATGGAATCATCCAGTGGAAATAAGGTCTGGTAGATGAATCTTGATTAAAACATTTATGGATCAGAACAGTTTCAGAGACTATAGTGCAGCGGGACAAACTTTGTCTTTATTTTGATAGGTGTTTTTTAATTGAAAATCCTACCTAAATTGTAATTCAGAAACTTGCTTTTTAAATGTACTACATCTTATATTTATTAAGAAAAATATGCTTCTTTTACATGGCTGTGCCAGTACTGAATTAATTCCAGATGAGTCTTTAGTGGAGATGGGGAAATGAGGGTTCTGGGAGCTGCTCTGCAGTTCAGCTTTGCTGTTGCTTGGGAGTTGCTGATGGAGGAACCAAGCTGGGCATTGCTGCGGGAACAGGGCCAGGAATGATCTTTGTTCAGCAGGGCAGGGGCACAGAGCCCTGGCCCAGAGCAGGCCAGTGTCCATTCCCCTGTGTGAGGAGCACCAGAGGTGCAGATAACCCAGCTGAGGGCAGGGCTCCGTGCCTCCATTGCAGGGGAGAGGGAATAAAAACATCTCTGGTCCCCGGCCTGTTGAACAAAAAGATGCAGAATTCAGCAGAAAGAGGCTGGAATTTCCTTCCCAGCCCAGCCCATAGTCAGTACCTTGTCACTCAGGGACTGGCATTGCCTGCAGCTGCCTGGAGCCCACTGGAGCACTGGCTGCTGTTTTCCTGCCTTAAATGTCTGCCTCTTCTGGAAGTGCTGCTGAGTGTTGCTAGTGATTGCCTGAAGACACAAAGCACTGTGGAAAGCGAACATTCATTTAAATTTGCATTCTTTCTTGGAGTTCAGCTCTTGAAATATCGCAGTCCTCTCCCAGTTGGTTCTTCCTGTGCCAATCTCTTGCAGGTCTGCCCTGATCAATTTATTCTCCATCTCTGTTATCTCTTCTGTTTTGACATCTGTGTGCCCACAGCCTGATGCAGCATAAGTGAAGTAGAAAACAGCTCAGGCAGACATGGAAAATCAGATTCTGTTCCTGACATATGGCCAGGAGTGAGCTCAGGTATCACCACGAGCAGCCACAATGAATAGTTCCTGCTCTGTTACTGATACAAACCAACGTGCCCTTGGCTCACACCCAGAGCTCTGAGCAAGGGCTCCTCCCCTTTGGTGATTCAATGGTTTGAATGTCTTTGTACGTGTGTGAAGGGTTTATGCTGCTGTTCCCTTGGGTTATGAATTCATTTCCTGCAGCTGCCATCATATGAAATCTATTGGTGCCTTTTCTAGGTGGGCTTTTAGAGCTTCCATTGGTGTCTTCCCCTCACCCCCTTTTCCCCTTGTTCTGTTGTTCAGTCTGTGGAAATGTTTCTCTCTCTGTGGTGCCTTACAGCACTGGGATCATCCGTGCCAGGAGCCCCAGAGGAGAGCAAGGTTTGTCACATGCCACAGACTGAACCTTCTGGCCCCTGGAAAATGCTTTTGCTCCAAAGCAGCACCTTCCATCTCCAGTACAGGGAGCTGTGGCAACACAGGGCTTGGTGACATGCACAGAAAAGACTTCATCTGCTTTGTGAGCTGTATGAAAATATGATGAAATGTGCTGTCCACTAAATGGGAGAGCACTGGGATTCCAGCCAAAGAGTCATAGGATTAATCTCAGGAACATCAAATGTGCTCTTTTAGTGAAATGAATCCTCCCTCTCAAACAATTGCAGCAGGTGGGCAGCTTTGGCTTGTTTCCATCATATCTGCTTAGGCTCCTCTGGCAAACATTTGATTTATTCCTATATACCTAAAATAAATTAGTATATTTACTTCAGCAAATCAATTGGCATGGCATGCTTTCCAGGGAACTGCTTTAACAGGCATATCAGTGACTTCAGCATTTTATCAGGATTCTTGACTTCCATAAGCAAAAAGAGCAAGGGGGAAACTAAGAAATCCAAAAACTGCATCAGGGAGGTAGAAAAGTCTGAGATAAAATGGAAGTTAATTTCCTATTAAATGTGACCGGGTATTTAAATTATTAATTGCCATCTATTGTTATTTCAGTCTTGGATGCCCATGGAACATGAGGAATGAGAGCTAGAATGATAAAAGGGTTTGTGAGAGAAATTAGATGGAGGAGATTTCTTGCTTCATTTTTCCACAAAATATGTCTGGGGAAAGTCCATTAATTCAGACAAGACTTTGACCCACTGAGGGAATGGGAATCAGCTTGGAGAATTCAGAAAAATCCAAAGACTTGGCATAAAAAGCTACTTCATAGCTGGTATGACAAAGCTAAAAAGCCAATACCTTGCTGAATCCCATTTCTCAGATTCCAGTTTTAATAAATAGATTTTTAATAGATTTTTTAAATATAAAGCAACAGTACTGCTAATCTAGTCATTACTGGAGTTAGATGAATTAAGATACAATTAATAGTGTTATTTCCTGTAGTGATAAATTACCAGAAGTAGCTTGGTTTTGTCTTTATTACAAGTCTGTCCCTTTTTAGTGAAAAATTGTTCTCCTTGTTTGTTTTCCCTGAAATTGTGGGTTGATGATAGGTAGTATTGATAGTATTTAATGATACTGTCAAGTGCTGCTGCTTCACTTAGAAAGAAGACCTGAAGTAATTCATTCTAATGTGCACTCTGAAGTTTTATTTGTATTTAGCTGTATCCAGGTTATTCCTAAATATGTCAAAATTTCATTTAAACAAGGAATTATAAATGAGGGGGTGTGTTTACTTCTATTCAGTAAATTTCTTGCAAAGACACAAACATGTGTGTGCCAAGTTGGGCAGCAAAAGCATTACCAGGAAGTAGTTCTAGGCCAGCTTTTCCTGCTTCATTTAAATCAGATTCATTTGGTCTGTCTTGCTGGGATGCCTTCCCCAAATAGTGCTTACACTTCCTAAGCTGGGGACAGAAATTCTCTTGTTCTCTGTAAGATTTACTGAAATGTTCTACGTTCAAACAGGATCTCAGCCTAACCCAGAACAGCAAACTAGAGAAGCAAAGCTGATGGGTTGCATTCACAGGTGACTTACTCTGGGTGTGCAGACACTCCTCTTCTCCATGTACAGAGGGAAAAACAGATGTTCCTGCTCAGCTCAGACCCACGGGAGACCTTTTAACCCATGGCCACCATCCAGCAGCAGGGTAATGCCACCAGCCTCGGGAGGATGGCTGTTTCCTTGTGATTGATTTACCAAAAAGGTCAGCCCCAGACATGACACCTGTTTGCACTGTGGTCCAGCGTTCACCCCACAGTTCTGTAAACTGCTGAAATGTTCAGGGAAAAAAAAATATGAGATGAATTGGCTGTTTCAGTGGGCTTCCAAAAATATTCTGAAATACTGTTGCCATTATGGGCACATAGCATTGCTCTGGGTGAGATTCAGGGAGGAGCTCGGGAAGAGATACCAGGAAGGGAGGAAAGAGCTGTCTGAAAGGAGAGCCATGATGGGACAGGATGTACACGGTCACTGTGCTGGAGAATAAATCCTTCAGGAAGAGAGGGATCCAAAGCGAGTTTATAGCCTGAAATGTGTTAGTTAATATTTATAATGTGCATCCACCTTTCTCTGTGTCTTGGCTGTGCACTGGCTCCTGGCTGGTCTTGTGTCAGGTACAAATAATGATATTAAAGCAGGTGATTAATGTCTGTTTGAGACAATTGGGAGGTTATTTCCAGCTTTGACAGCGCTGCTCTTTGTGCAGCACACGAGCACAGCACATGAGGTACTTTGCTCACAACACAGAGAGGTGTTTTATTGATCTCCTCCCGTTCCACTTCGCTAATTCTGCCAATTTTCAGGCAGGCACAGCACCAGGATAATGGAGTCAGCATCCACTGCAGCTGCCTGGGCAAGCCAGGCCTGGGGAAATCAAAGAAATTGTACAAGTTATGATGAGGGGAAGAAGAAGGGGGGAAATCCCCTCTTCTGAGGTAGTGGGGTTAAAGGGATTTAAAGCTAATTGGAGGCCTGAAAACAGGAGCTGCCATTTAAAAGGGCAAGTGTGAATTGTACTCTGAAATGAAAACCCAGATTTTGATGAGAGTTGTATGTTCTAAGCCATATAGATATAGCTATATATCCTTGGAAGTGCTCATTAAACCAACAGATTTTATGCAGTGCAAAAATGAAGAGAGCATTACTGAGTAGAATGGTGAGAAATAAAGGGATTTTGTCTGTATATATTTTCAACACTTCCATCTACTGGAAAAATTATTTCTATATAAAAATGTCACTTATTGGTAAATAATGAAAAAACATTAATGCCTGAGCTGGCTGGAAACACAAAAAACTGTGATTAATATCTGATTAATTATTAAGTAACAACTTTAGTAATACATTTTCCCTGTAGACACAGTCATAGTTGGTATAACCCATATTAAGATAATTCAGAAAAGCATGTCTGTGTACAAGAAATATATGTATTATCCAAATGGATTCAATTAAACCCATATCAGCAGTCAGTGCCTCAAAAATTAGGAAATAGCTGATATTAGCTGTTCAAGGGCATACTTAATTTATTCCCACTTGGATTCTGGCAATATTAATTTATTCTGTAGCAAATACCCTAAGTGTACAGTAATTTTACACAATGCACAAAAGGGAATGAAACCAATTAAGTGAGCAACAGAATGAAACAAAAGCAACAAGGAACACTTTTCTCAGGAAGTGGCCTCATTCTGGTACCTCATGATCAACTCCTAGATCTTGTATTTCTATTTTTCTTAACAATCCTGTGAAAAGGCAAAAGGAATATTAATTACATTATTAATTAAATCCAGAGTTTGTACTGTATTGTGAAGCACTAAGATAACACTGCCAAGAGAAATAAATCCATTAAATGGGACTCAATAAAATGAACAATAGTGAAATGAAATGCATTCTAATCCGTGATTTCCCTTATTATCATCGCATCATGGAAACCACTTCTGTAAATGTGCCTCACGTGCCTGATGAGCTGACAGCAGAACAGTCTGGGAAGCATTTGTACCTTAGAATAATGTAGGATGTTCAACACCCAATTCAATACTTCCAAGATGAAAATATTCCTCTCCTGTAAATGAGATAAAAATATCAATTAGAAATTTAAGATCTTATTCACGTTAATGAGGAGTAGAACTTGGACATGGATGGTGTGTGCAGATCACAGATTTACTTTCATGACTGTCAGAACACTTGGCTTTAAGGCAAAACAGGACAAACTTGTCCCTGTTTGCTGAGGCTGACTTGTTGTGCCTTGGTTTTGTTTTCCAAAGGTGCTGCTGCTCTGTGCTGGTTCCCTGTGACCCATTCCTCATGGCTGCTGATATCCATGGGTACCAGATGTGGTTTGTGGCCGGGTGGCTGTGCTGTCCCCAGCTTCTGTGCTTTTGGGTTGGAGGGTTACAATTGACAGCAGCCTCTGTCAGGAGCACTGCAAATCCCTTTGGTTTCATGTAACTTTTGTCAATTTTGAGAGAGAACATTGGTCAGGTACTTCCCCCACCAGGCTGCCTTAACTGCATTTTTTTATCAATTGCACAGTTCATGGGTTGTAATGGTTTCCAGACAGGCGCAGAGTTTTTTGGTAGGTGTAATCTGCATTTTTTAATATGTTGTGTAAATACTCAATTTACTATTTAGTTAGTAGTGCTAAAGAAGGAGCTTAAATAAAGGTGCTGTTCTAGTATAATTAGCACAGCTGTTTGTGGCTCTGCTTCAGATACCAATGGTGTTTATTTCATGACAAAGATAAGACAAAATGGAGCTGGGATTAGCTTGAGAATTCCAACCCAAGGAACTGCCTCAACAGCAGTTTCTTGGCAGAAGTCAAGCAGGAAGGAGGAATTCTTAAATAAACAAAGCAGCCCATTGCAGCATCCAAAGGTACTTCTTACTTCTTAGGAACAACAGGCCTTCATGCACCTGTATTTATTTTTTTCCCCTTTCTTTTGGTCTGGGAAAAGAAGATTTAGTTTGTGATTGGAACCCCTGGATTGAGTTTTGAAGCTTAACAGATGAGACTCGTCTGTCCGCAACACTGTGCAGATAAAGGCACCTTTCAGCAGCCCAGTTTCAATAATCAGTGCCTGAGCTTCAGAAACAGCTCATTGTATTTATCAGTGCTTCTGTCCCCATCCACATGTGAGTCAGGAGCTGCTCTGGGTGTAGGCCATAAATGAACTGTTGACATGAACTGGATGTGATGTAAATCAGGGCCCTACAAAGCTCGTCAGTGAGCAGGAATCAATAGGAAGGAAACAGTAAAATTTCAGCAATTTTTTGCTCTGATAAATAAATGGATTACTCTGTGCTCTTCTGGGAGGAAGCACAGCACGGGAGTGGAAACCTGGATCTCTGCTTTTCACCTTACTCTGCTGCAACACAGTCACAACACCAGTGACTTACATTTGCCTGACCTTCATCTATAAACACAGCCCTCGTGGTTTTATATCCTTACATCTAATTTCAGTTATGTTCATTGTTTACAGGCATATAAATATATTCTGGAGATACATCCTGTGTATAATGAATAAACAGAAATATTTACAGTTAATAGTTTGGGGATTAGAATAGCTCTGCTTTTTAATCCATATTTCTCTTTCACACTTGTCCAGGTACCTGAATTTTTCACCATTCCAGTCGATGCAACAAGGCCTTGTGTCTTGGAGAAAAGAGCCAATTGTTTCTGTTTGGGAAAGCTGCCAAAGGAGCACAGCTCCTTGCCCCCAAGGCCAGGATGATCACCCCTGTCAGTGACCCAGGGCTCAGACACACTCTGGTACCAGGTACGAGGATGTCACCTCCTGTTGCCACCATCCCTGTGGTTTTCCCCTCTGTGACCCCATCCCAGAGTGCAGGGTGCACCTCTGCTGCAGCTGAACAGCCACACTTGGTGAACACATTTAGCAAGGCTGTGGGCCTGCTGTGACCCTCCAGCCACAGACTGGGATTTAGAAACAATTCTCCAGCAGCACCAGGCTGTGCCTGAGGATCCAGCAGTGCTGAAACCTTTCCTGGCACTGGGAAAAGAGAAAACTTGTTTGCCATGTTCAAGTAACAGCTGAAAGAACCTGCATTTTGTCAAGGCTTATTTTCTTCCTCTGTCGGCCCTTCCCTTTTCTATCTACCTGTTTTGGGGTTTTTTCATTTTGAATTAAAGTTCTGATTGTTATGGAGTGTTCTGAAAGGCTCTGGAGAAAATACACGTGTTGATTAAAGTTAAGGAAACTTTTGAAAATAAATGTTTTGCAAGTAGAAGTGGCGTTTTGGTCAGTGTTTAAAGACATGCAGAAAGAAAAAAAAAAGACAATAAAACAATCCCAAAATACAAAGACATTGTTTTAAGGGCAAGTTTGATCTCTGTAAGAAAATTCTCCAGAATTAGTAATTTCATTTGAAAACAAGGAAAACCAGACCTTCTGTTTAGAATAATTATAAAAAAGGTGGTTGAATATACATTTAAAGAACTGTTCCATAATACTTTGAAGATATTAAGACTTTTAAAAGTCATTTATTGACATTTTTTTTTCAGGACCTGACCTAAAGTTAATTACAGTCAAAGGTGGAACTGCAGCAGTTGATAAAATATACTAATCTACCAACTTCAGTTAACATGAGTATTGGAAGGAAAGAAGGTTTCGGACAGAAAAAAAAGGACTAAAGTGCAGCTAAGAAGAAATTTTGGAACTTTGAGGTTCAGAAATGCCTGCATACCAGTACTTTATTATTGCCAGCAACACTGGCACAGCTTAGGGGTGTGAGCCCCTTTTTAAATGCATATTCCCTTCACAGTGGATCTGAAAGCCTGTCAGGAAAATCAACCCTTTTAGCAGCATTTACATCTGTACTCAGCCTGCAGTGTTGCTGGATCTCTGTGGGACTTAAACGTATCCTGAAATGCTGCCCTTAGAGACATTTTCCTGAGAAACTCATTTTCTGAAACACGGCCTCTTAGTGCATGGAAAACCAGCAAAGCGTCTTTGTCTTCCCATTTCCTGAACTTCAGCTCAATTATAAAAACACTAATTTTTAAAAGTTCTTCCAAAGGAGCTCTTTTCTTGTCACCATGTGTCACTCTGTCAGTCATACGTCAAGCCATGGATTTGAAAACCGACCTGCAGAAGCAGCTACCTTTGTCAGAAATTTAACTTGACAGCTTCTCTGGGGGACTTTCAATTAGGATTTTTTTTTTTTAAGAAAAAAAAAAGAACACTAAAAGTGTCAGTCCAAATGCAGTGAGCAAATGCTGGTATATGGGAGGCCTACACATACTGCCTTCTACTTCAGGATGATCAGGAACATAAATGCCAAGTTTTGGAGAAAAACAAATTTTAAAAACTTGTTTCAGGGACACAGAAAGAGCAGTTTCTGCTGTTTGAGGGGCTGGGTGGCTCTGAGGCCTGATGGGCTGGGCTGAGGGCTCAGCCCAGCCGGCAGAGAGGTGGCTCTGTGACACTGCTCAGAATCTCGTGTTTTCCACTTCAAACTTGGGAGTCTTGATGAAGGAAGTTGAAAAACCCCAGCAAATTTCAGTGCTGCTTGCTGAAAGCTTGGATTCTAAGGCGGTGGGAGCTGCTGTGGCTGGAAAGAGCCGAGCCCTGGGCCCGGCTCGGAGCCGCCTCAGCCTCGAGGGCAAAAGCCCCTCCCGGTGTCCGTGTGAAAACGGGAGCGAGGTGTGGGAGCTGCCGTCCCTGGCCGCTCTGCTCCCGGGCTGCCTCCCTGGAAACCTCATTGCTGTGGATGTGGGGGATCCCAGGATCCTGTGGAAGCCCTGGCTGCCCTTCAGACTGCCCCGAGCCCGTCCGGCCCTGCCTCGGGATCGCCGCCATCACCGCAGCCCCGTCAGCTGCGGTCAGTGTTACAGCCCCGCTCCAGAGCGGGAATTTCCTCGTCAAGCGTGGAGAAAAAATATACGTAATTGAGTTTATAGCTCGAAAAGTGGTAAAACAGCCCTTGAAGAAGTCATTAAATGTGGATGGACTCAATGATTTCTGCCTGAATCATCAGCAAGCTTTAAAGACACGCAGTGTGTGCGTGAGGGGAAGGCAGGAGCCCCGGCCGAGGACTGTTCCTGAAATCCCACTGAGTTTGTAGATTTTGTGACTTTATTTGTATCTGTCACCGAAACGTGACTGGAAAACTGATAGAAATGCTTTGGATAGACCGAAGGGGTGAAGGTGCTAAGGACAATGATATCCCGCAGCAGCGTTCCTCATCCTCTGCCTTCTGCTGGAGCCGGGACTGTGGTACCGTGACCGGGTGTGTGCTGCGTTTTTTAAAGGTACTTTGTTTTTATAGTGTTAATTATAGATGGACAACAGCTGAGAAAGGAAGCAATTGTAAATACGCTCAAACTTCAAAAGTTTATTGGAATTTTTCTGGTCTGTAATAGTTCTGATGGGTTTGTGTGATCTACATGATAACTATTTTTCAGTAAGAGAAAAGCTTTTATGAAAGTGTTTCAATATTATGTCTCCATTTGGTGTGGGAGGGTTTGAGGGAGGCTGAGGGCGATGGTAACTTGCAGCCTTCAGGTGCTCTCAGCAGCTTATCCTTTAAGCGCAAGGTTTTTGTCTAATTCATGGAATGCGAACTTCAGGTAGCTAGAAAATGTCTTAGGCTTTAATTGCTACATTGTCTCCCATCCCTAAATCTCCAGCAAACAGCCAGTGTAAACTACAATTTAAATGAGGCTGACTGAGAAACAGCGTTCCCCTTTCAAAAATATCACGAGATCTTTTTTCTTCCCCCTAGAATTGATGTTAATGTTTAAACCAAGTGTTTCCAGATAACACTTATACTTTGAGAAGGGAAGATTTTAAATTAAGCTTTATTGTGTAAATGCTTGCTCTGCCCTTAGTATGTCGCTGTTGTGCACACAGTGGTCCCTGCTGAGAGCCAGTGGTTGGGATCCACCATCTCTCCTGGCAAGGCTGAGAGTCACAGGCTGGAACAACATGGAATCATTATGGAAATGATTGGCATTTAGGGGCTGTTCTGAGAACATGATTAGAAGGTAGAAGAAAGGAGAGGTCATTTTTCCCTAAAGAACTTATACTTGCAGAGTGAAATCTTACCCTTTGGGATTGAAGGTTGTATGCAGTGGGTGTGTATGGTGTGTTAGCACTAGTGCCAGCTAATAGTTGGCAAAAAGAGGTGAGCACGGGTAAGAAGTTGTATTTAAAATTAACTGGAAACCTGCCAAAGAATCCAACCATGAGGGAGGGCTTCGGCAAGGAGGAAAGCACCTGATTCGTGACTCTGCACATCTCTCAGGTAAGAAATTCAATGTTTTTGTGTCCTCAGGAGCACCTTTGTGGGCTTTTTAATACAGTTGAAAGGAAAATAACTAGCAAAAATATTTGGTTTTATTTTCTTTTGCGGCTGCATTTCTTGACTTTGTGTTACATATCTTTGTAAAAGAGATATTTAGAGGTATTCAGCTAAGTGATGCTTTTCTGTTTGTCTGTGAAACTGTGAAAAATGTGGAGCAGCAGAGCTGGGATTCCTGAGTTACAGAATGCCAGTTTCACTTGTTGGTACAGAGAACTTTGTGGCATTTCCTTGGAATGAGGGCAGAGGAGAAGCTGGGCCGCAGCTGTGGGCGTGGGCACAGAGCCCCCAGTGGGGCTGGGGCTGTGCAGGCACCCCCGAGGGATGCTCACAGAGCCCCCAGTGGGTCCGGGCTCCCCACGGGGCTCCCCCACACCCCAGGGATGCTCACAGAGCCCCCAGTGGGTCCGGGCTCCCCACGGGGCTCCCCCACACCCCAGGGATGCTCACAGAGCCCCCAGTGGGTCCGGGCTCCCCACGGGGCTCCCCCACACCCCAGGGATGCTCACAGAGTGGTGCAGGCACTTGGAAGCATTTCAGCATTTCCATGTTTACTTAGACTCATGCCTAATCAGTTGAGTTGCTGTAAATTTCTCTTGAGGGAATAAATTACTGAAAAACATCCCTTCTCAAATATTGTGTTTAGTGAGGGAAAGCAGCACATCTTAGAAGAACTGCAGTAAGCCAGGAAAAAATGGCACGTTCCCATGTAAAGGATCACAGCCTTTGGTTTCCAACAGCAAAGTGGTTTTATGAGGGGAGAAAGGGAGCAGAGCTCTCGAGTAAGTTTCTGTGCTTTGGTGGTACAGGAGCTGTTCCTTGGCTGGCAGCAGCGGTGGGACACAGGAGAAGGGAACTGTTTGTGGGAGAGCTGAGTTTCTCTCTCACTTCTGTGTGTTGCACTTGGTGGCTGTGTCTGAGTTACATGAACAGATTTTTTTAAAGCTAAACAAACAAACCAACCTGAGAGTTCTCCATCACCTGGGCTGGGGAGCAGATGGGCAGTCGTTGTTGGAGCCTTCGGTTGCATTTTCCCTGTAATGAGCTGTCTAATTGCTTGTCCAGAGCTGGTGCTAATCTATTTACACATATAATTCATTCTAGTTTTAAAATAATCACACAACCTTTTTAGGTTGTTTGTTCTTTTTTTTTAATTTGTGGAACATCAGACTGTCATGCTGGTGAACAGCTGCTGTGTTTATTCATGGACTACATTATGACTCCATTCTGGATGTGTCCATGGAAGGACATGTGATAGCTAATTGTTTCTCAGGTTAAAGGAAATAATGAATATCAATTGCAGCTACTTCAGCATGGCAGGAGAATGTCAGGAGTACCTCCCAGGCTTATGCTGGCTACCCATCATTTTGATTCTGTTTTCTGAGTTAGGAAATGGGACCCCACTGATGTGGCACATGATGTTCAACTTCCTGAAATTGAATTTGGAGAGGGAAACAGGGCTCACCGGTTTTGTAGGACACCTGGCAGACCGGTGGGAGTGGGTGAAATGTTGGTGTTTGCCATGAGAGAGCCCTGCTGTGCTGAGGGCCCAAAGAAGAGCTGTGCAGGCCTGAGAGTGGTGCCTGGTGCTGGCACAGCCTCAGTGACACCGAGCCATGGGACAGGGCAGCTGCGTGTCCCTGATCCCAGGAGCACAGCCTGGTGTGTGTGTCCCTGATCCCAGGAGCACAGCCTGGTGTGTGTGTCCCTGATCCCAGGAGCACAGCCTGGTGTGTGTGACCCTGATCCCAGGAGCACAGCCTGGTGTGTGTGACCCTGATCCCAGGAGCACAGCCTGGTGTGTGTGTCCCTGATCCCAGGAGCACAGCCTGGTGTCCCTGATCCCAGGAGCACAGCCTGGTGTGTGTGTCCCTGATCCCAGGAGCACAGCCTGGTGTCCCTGATCCCAGGAGCACAGCCTGGTGTGTGTGTCCCTGATCCCAGGAGCACAGCCTGGTGTGTGTGTCCCTGATCCCAGGAGCACAACCTGGTGTGTGTGTCCCTGATCCCAGGAGCACAGCCTGGTGTGTGTGTCCCTGATCCCAGGAGCACAACCTGGTGTGTGTGTCCCTGATCCCAGGAGCACAGCCTGGTGTGTGTGTCCCTGATCCCAGGAGCACAGCCTGGGGGGCTGCTCGGGGCTGGCTCTGAGCTGCCCTTACAGAGCAGCGCTTGTGAGGGACAGAGGGGCAGAGCAGACTCAGTGTGCTGCTGACAGTCCATCTGCACACACACACACAGCCCTACAAGGGTGTCATCTAGGTTTAAAATAGCCCAGTCTGTCTCTCTGCATGTTTCCTGTGCTGTTAAATAAGTTTAAAGTGTGATTGATGATCTCCAGATCCAAACCTGGGTTTCTAAACCCTCCAGCTGCATCTGCAGCCCTGTGGTGAGAGCCCCTGTCATCACATGCCAGATCTTTCCAAGGCAGCTCACACATTTCCAGAGCTCTCCTTAGCAGTTAAATGGCTTTGTCACTGTTCTAAGGAATGTCACTCCTTTGGTTAATGACAGCATTGGGGCAGTGTTTCAGCTGGGCTTAGCAGGCAGTGCTAGTATGGTTTTGGATTCTCAGTTTTAAATTTTCTTCCTCTCTTTCTTTTTAATTGAAAGCCTGAGTTGAAGATAGAACATAGAATGTGCAGGTTTTCCATCACTGCTGAGCATTTGAACATTTCTTTGCCTTCCCTGCAGTGGCCTTTTCACATTAAAGGAACACATTAAAGAGGTGTAGAACATTAATGTGAGGTGCCGGTGGAAGCTTGACAACTGTCAGCTTTGCCTGTGTGCATTTACCTCATCCTCTGTGTTATTTATTCATCTGAAACTCTTTTGCAAATGAGACAGATGAGAGGGAACCTGAGGTAAATGAAGCCTGTTTAGGGCAGTGGAGATGAGAAGGAGCTGGAACAGCAGCAGGAGCAGAGCACCTGGGTGTTGGTGGCTGCTGCCTTACCTGAGGTGTTCCCCTGAAAAACAGGGCTTGAATTATTCAGGAGTTACCAGCATCTCCAGCCCCAAAGCATCTTTATTCTTCTGAATGTCTACTTAATAACTATTTTATAGTTTAAACTCTGAGTCTTCAAATGATGAAAGGTGGCAAAAGGAGCAGACAGTTAAGAAAGTGAGCAAAGAAGCCTCTGTCTAAAGAGAAGGAAAGGTGAATCCAGTCTGTGCATTCAGGCACCAGCCCCACACAGAGAGAACAGAAAATGCAGCCCAGTCCTTGTGCTGTGTCCTGGTACCACGTACCTGGGGACGGATGGTGACAAGGCATTCCTGCAGATCTTTGCAGGCTCAGTTAAACCCCAGAGTGAAACTGTGGGAGTTTCAGATCTGCTCATCCCCTGGCTGTTTGAATTGGGTTTCACCTGGCCCAGCTCAAGGCAGGGGAATTGTTTGGGGAGTCTGTGTTCTCCAGCTGCTGCTGGGAGTGGAGCTGGTGCGCTGCCACTGCTGATGGATGTTGCATGAAGGATGGGAGCTGACCTCTGGCTGCAAAGCTTTGTGCTGTACAGGGCTCTCACCTCTGTAATTTGCATTCCCCTTGCTCAGTTTTATCCCTGCTAGGGGTAATAAATGGCCTGGGGAGCCTGGGCAGAGTTGTGTTAATCACAACAATCATAACAGAAACAAAAGGGTTCTGGCTGGAGAAATCAACATTAAGTCCATCAAGCTGGATTTCTTTTTAAATGGTTGGTTAGCTAAGCCAATTAAGAGCTCCTCCACTTATTATTTTGCTGGTTCATTTATTTGGGCAGCAGGATTTCAGGCACTGTGCCATACAAGCAATGTCAGTTTGATTTGGTCCCATCTTTTCTGTCCCCTCCTACCACATCAGGACCCCGCTGCTCTTCACAGCTCTGCGTTGTCTCAGGAATTCATTTGCAAGCTGGAGATAATCAGCATCTCCTGACTCTCTAGGGCTGGTTTGATTATTGATTGCTGAAATCAGCCTGAATATTGCACAGTCACAAACCCCCCAACATAAATCAGCTCTTTTAATGCTTGGGGGTTTAATGCTGCAGTCAGAGATCTGTGAGACAAGGGAAAGATGTGGATTCCCGTTGTCACTTCAGTTAATACTTGACTTTGTTGTACAGCAGGAAATGCTGGCGCATCTCTTTGAGCTGGGTTATCAGAGACCGCGTTCCTGCCGTGCTGTGCCCTCTCCCAGCGCTGAGGGTGAGGAGGGAGGGTTTGTGTGCAGGGGCTGCTCACAGGGGCAGCCCTGGCTGTCTGCACACGTGAGCAGGAGAGTGCAGGAGCCGAGTCTGGCTGGCAAAGGCTGTTTCTGGGAGCTGGCACTCGTGGGACAGGGCAGCTTTTGAGGGTCTGATCGAGGGAATTATGTGCTGACATTCACTGTGTCCTCCTTGGAGCTCAGCAGCTCACTGGACTGGATGAATTTTGAGTATCTTGTTCAGAAGGGAATTGTTACTGCATTTCAGTTCTAGAGATGCCAGAATTCTTCAGGCAGTTCAATATGGGGAAAATGTATTTTGTCATAAGCTTTATTTGTTTTGCTGTTATCACCAGCTCACATCTCTTTAACTGCTTTTTGCAGTATGGACAGAAATTCAGATATTCAAAGCGTGCATCACCATTGCTGCTGTCTTGGGATGCATGAAGACTCCTGCTGTCCTTGTAGCGCATTTCTGTAACTCACACGTTTTTATGAAATTTCAGATGAGACCTTTTTTCAAAAAGACTTCTGTCTCTGTTATTGTGTAATAAATATATGTGGAGAGCTAAATCTGCTTTTGTTCAGTTGAAGGGTTACTGCATTCAGTGGCCATAATTTAGTTTCTGAATGGCCTGAAGATTTTCTGGCACGGCTCTGAAGAAGCCACTTCAGAGAGCAAAAAGGCTTTTCCTGTCCTCTTGTGCTGTGATGGCACTGATGTGGCTTTGGGTTTGGCATTAGTCCTGTGGTTCTCTTTCTGGTTGGAACTGCCACAGAGGGCTTGAGACTTTCAGAATACCTCAGTTATTGGTTAGTCATTGCAGAGTCTTAGTTTTGTGGGCCTTTTGCTTTCAACACTAAATGTCAATTTTTGTTTTTCTTTTTTTAAAATCTGATGGTATTTTGGTTAGATAGATAGCTGAAAGGATGGAGGTTTAGAGATTTATGTGTCAGAATGTAAAGAAATGGGTCAGGCGATGCTCAAGTGGGGCTTGCAGCAGCAGAGCTGGAAGTGGCAGCAGCACGAGCTGAGCAGCCACCATGCCCTGACTGGAGGACTCATTTTTCAGGCCTCCTGATCAGGCTGGTGGAAATGCACCCCCAGAACTGTTTGCTCTGTGGTTCCAGGAGTTATTGGAGTTTGAGATAAGAGCAGTGCAAATCTGTGTAATGTTATCCTGAAGTGCAGATCAGTGCCTGCCGGGAAATTGGCAGACTCCCCTGGTGCTGCAGAACAAATCAAGGCACCACTGTTCGTGTTCTTGCCTTTCCAAGAGTGTCACTCATCCTTCATCAGCAATTCCAGGATGCGAGGGAGATGCCATTGCAGTGATTGCATTGCCTTTGTCATTTGTGTGTGCATTAACCACGTTCATCAGTCAGTTTGCTCACAGGAGCAGCCTGGGGACTTCCCTTTGCAAGGTGCATTCACAGTGAAACCCGAGAGGTTCTGTTTCCTTTTGTTTATTAACTCCTCCCTGCACCGTGTCCTTCTTGTGGCAGTGTGCATTCCCTCCCAAGCCCTGCAGAGCACAGAGGTAAATACTTGAGGACATCACCTGTTTTTCAGCTGCCCACACAGCGTTCATGTATCTTAGCTAAAGCTAGACCCGATTCTGAAACCTCTTCCATGGGGTTTCATGAACATGAAACATGAGCCTAACAATTGCTAATGGCTCCCCTCACTGTGCAGTTTCTGCGCCCTGAAGGTGAGGGGTAGGAAATGCCCTCCCCTGCCCTCTGCCCAAGGTGCTGTGCCCAGGGCAGCTGGGAGATGAAATGCACTGAGGACGCGCTGGGCGCTGTCGGTTCGGGTCAGTGCAGGGCTGAAACTGCAGGAGAGAAAGGAGAGGTGTCCCAGATATTTGATATGTGCCCTCTGTGTACAGTTTCATGTCCTTTGAGCGCTCCAGAAATCAGAACTCAGGAGTTCAGGAAGTTCCAGCTCTCTGCTTGATTTTTATCCCCATTCTCTAGCAAGTGACAACGAACTGAAGTATTATTCCAATAATCTTCTTGTTTATTGTTGTTCAGAAAAGGGCTTCTGGCTAAATGTTCGTTACCATTTTTTTCACATCCCAGCCAATACAGATCATGGCTTTATGGGTGCACTTTAAAAATGTCCCATTTAAAACTTTCTGAAGGCTATTCAAAAAGTTACTGTATACACTCTGTATGCAAAAATGCGAATCTCCTCTTGTTTTTTTTCATTTGAAGGAGAATGGCAAAATGATGAGTTGTGAGGAGTGGCATTTCCCCGTGCTGCCATCTCTTTGCAGTGCCCTGAAAGGCTGCCCTGCCCACATCCATTCCTCTTTTCTCTGGGGCCAGTTCTGCCGTTTGCATCCAGGTCAGTCCCGTGCCGAGCCCATGGATGATGGCAGCGGCGCAGGGCAGATATCGATCACACCAGTGTGACGAGGGCTCTTTGTTCAGCGCGGCCCAGGCTGGCACTGCCCTGCCCTGGGGACCATTAATGCTCACGGGGAGTTCGTGTCCCTCAGCAGCGCTTCAGGCACGGCGTGCTCGGCTCTCGGCGATGGGCTTGGACGGGCAGCACGGCAGCCTGAGGCGTGGGATGTTTATTTCTGTGTGTGCCACCTTTTAAAAAGCATTTTTAATAGCCACCACTTGTTCGATATGCTGTGAAATTCCGACTGAAAGGCGCTTAGAGCTGGGCTTGCCCAAACAAAACCAGACCAGAAGCCCCCCGTGGCTGTGGCCGAGCCGATGATCGGCCCCTGCAGCCGGGGCTCGGGGCTGGGGCGGGGCAGCCGCAGCGCCCTCACGGCTGTGCCGGCCGTGCCGCCCGCAGTGCCCGTGGCACGGAGCGCCGTGTGGGGCTGGCACGGAGGGCTGGGGCCGGGCTCGGCGCTGTGCGCAGCGAGGAGGAGGAGGAAGGTGCCTTCCTCCCGGTCCCGTTTGCTGGGAGCAGTGACTGTCACCTCCGGGCTGTGCACACGGCTGGTGCTGAAGGAGCTTCACATTTGTGATGTTCGCCTTTCCCCTCTCCTCTGCTGTGCCAGGGCTGCTCAAACAGGACTTTGGCTTAGTTGGAGCCTCTAACAGTTACCGAGGTGCGAGTACCATTAGCCAGTAAATTTTGGTTTATTTTAAAGGAATTCAGCAATGCCCCTCAGTATTTCAGCTAATGGCATTATGTGCCTGGATTCCTCGGTGTCCTCTCAGAATTCTTCCCCTGCAGCTGAGCACTGCACACAAAGCTGTCCCTAATGAAACCCCATCATTGTGGGTAGCTGCTGCTCTGGGAGAGGAAAGCTTTCCCTGTGGAAAAGCAAGCAGCCCAGTTCTGCACAGAGAGCACAGTTCCTCCAAACTTGTCCTGTGCAATGTCAGAGCACAAGCTTTAATGAATGTGGTGGAACCGTGGTGCAGGTGTTCATTCTAAAGAAATGAACATGGAAACAATTTATTTTTGATTATTCAGTTTATTAGCACACAGTTCCCTGTGCAGCCAAGCCTAAAATAAAGCGGGTTTGGGGCTTTTATCCATGGCTTAGTGAGGGCTCTTTGAGTTGCCATTCAGCTCAGCAATGTTCCCGAAATGCCTCAGTTCCAATTTCACTCTGTATTCCCATTCACAGGGCTTCCCCTCCCTCCCCCTGCCCTGTACTCTCTGGAGATCCTAAACAACCTACACAAATTCCATTTTATTGCCCAGGGAATGGTGTTATTTGAGGATTCAGATTGTTTAGGTGCATCCCAAGTAGGATATTTGGCAAGTGCTGGAACTCTGAAATTGTAGGGAGAGGAAAGGCAGGGCCCTTGCTGCTTCTGTTCCAGACTGAAGCTGAAATTCTGATGGCTTCTGACTTTGCTGACACTTCTCTGGGATTAGATTGGTACGAGCAGCCCAAACTGAAACCCAGTTCCAGGTTAGAGAGACGTGTAGGATCTCTGCTGCTCCGTCTCAAATAAAGGATGTGGTTAAACACTGTGGCACGTGCCTTCATGGCAAATGCAGCAAAACCGCTTTCTGTGGCACCAAGTATAAAACCTGGAGATTGATGTGACAGCTGGGCTGGGCTTTTTAATCAGCTGGGACAACTCAGAACTGTCTTAGTGACAGGGTTATTTTTTTCCTATTTGTGTGTGTGTTTCAAACCAAGTCATGAGTAATGTTACCAAGTCTGTTAGCAACACTTAACTCCCACTTGTTTGCTTTTAAGAGTTTTTGGATTTCAGATTTCTGGGCAGAAAAACTCACTGGGAATCCCAAGTTGCTTCTGATGGTCAGGATTTTGTAATGCCAATTTGCGATGTGTGTGTGGATATCACGTGTAAGGAACTGCTCCTTTGAGATTCCTGCAGGCAGCCCTGCCTGGGCCAGGGCTGGTGTGGAGCAGCCAGCCCTGCTGAAATCAGTGATCCTCACACTGCACAGCTGGTTTTCCATAGGGAAAGGCCCTTTGTGTTTGCCTGAGGTCCTGGCTCCCTTTCCCCACGGCTGGCAGGGTATTCCAGTGCTGTTCAGTAAATGTTAACTGTCACAAATAATTCATATCAGCACGCTGGAGAGCACCTGGGGGAAAGGGAGCTCTGAAATAGAAGGGAATGATTCTGTAACGTGGTAGGGAAAGGCGTCCCCTGGATAATGAGCAATTTCTGTGCAGCATCCGTGGGTCATTGTTCCCTTTAGAAAAGAGAAGGTTCCCGTGTCTTTGAGGTGACTCAGGTGGCCTTTGTGGTTTTTAATACAGCAGGTAAACCTTGTAGGAGAGCTCACTGTTTACTGGGCCCTGTGTCCGGGGGCATTTGGGCAGGCGGTGCTGTTGGATTTCTCTTTAGAGGCGTGGGCACGTGTGGAGTTTGGGAAAGGGAGGAAAAGCAGCGAGAGCTCCTGTGGGTGCATCCCCACTGGAGTCAGTCCCCGCTGCCCGTCCCAGCTCATGCCCAGGAAAATCCCCCGGCTGCTGAATTTCTCTGGAGCAACAGGGACACCGCGCGGTCACTTTTACTCGAGTTCCACGTGGAAATGTTTGTGCCGCCCCTCCGCCTCTGCCTGTGCGGAGAGCAGCAGTTGGAATGCGGGCGGCATCCTTGGCCGTGTGCTCAGCACATCCCAGACCTGGCAGCACGAGAACTGATGGATGGCAGAGCTGCTCACGAGCCAGGGTGCCAAGGGCTGCGTGGAAATCCAGTTAGCAGGATGATATTATTGGGAAATAGGGTTTTAATTGGCAGCTGATTGGTAATTGGGTATTGCACACATTTCATTAGGAAGGCACAGAGGAAGCTTGGTTGTGCACGGACGACAGAAGGCTGAGGCGCTTGGTTCCATGCAGGAGTTTAGGGATGGCAGTGTCCTTGTTTTAATTTGGGAGAATGCAATTAATTAATGTGCTTCAGGTCTCCGTTCCCACCATGGCAACCTCCCCCTTTACATTTTGGTTTCCATCTCTGAGCACAGCTTTTGCTGCCGTGTTTGCCAGTTTGCTTGCAAGACTTTATTGCATTCAGACCTATTTTTTTTTTTCTTGGCATATTGAATTTGTTGCTCCAGAGGATTTTTCATTCCAGCTGGGCTCCAGTTATTCTCACATTCCCTCAGGCTCCACTCTGAGTCCTGCTGTGATCCGCATTTGTAGCTTTTCAATGAGTAAACATCAGAGCTCCTCTGGCTCTGTGCTGGCACATCCTCTCCATGGCACTCAGCTCCTGCTGGACCTTGGAAAAAGCTGGATGCTTTGCATTATGTTTTGTATGACATTCAATTATGGAGATCCTCACATTTAAAAAAACATGGAACTGGGAGAAGAGTGATCTGCTATTAATTAGCTGTCTGATGCCCTGGACTCATGTGGATAATAATGGTTCCCTTTGGCTATGGTTTTAGTAATGTATAGGAAAACATGCCATTAGAGATATTAAAAATTCATTTCTGAATTTATACTGGCAGCTTGAAAAGTGCCACTCTTTTAACAGAGCACTTTTAAATAAAAGCTCCAGATTTGAAGTACTTAGTTCCAGCAAACCTGAAGTGAACATCTTTGTGTGAGCACAGACTTTGCACACGAGCCCTGCAATGTCTGCTTAAAGGAGCTTTGAGATCTCTGTTCCTGAACATCTGTGGGGATGGATGAGGTGTCTCAAGATGAAGCTCCCAGGCTGATGGGTCAGGTCCTTTCCCCCTGTTTCTTCCTGGCCCACAAAGCCGTGCCCAGACATTTCTGCACATCCAGGCAAACTTCTTCAGTGGCTTTTTGGAAATGAATGTCAGTGGCACACTGACATCTGCTCCTCCTCTCTCCTTCCTTGTCTCCCTGCACCATCCTCGTGTTCAATCCAGCCCCTGCCTTGCCATAAATGCAGTGCATTGGTGGATTTAGGGCTGTCCTGCATCTTCTGCCTGGCATTGCTTCTCCCAGGGTTTCCCCGCTGGCTGCCAAAATACTCCTGGGAAAGAGAGAGCTGTGATTTTCTGTGTCCCCACACATCACCTTTCTTGTAAAAGCAGCAACATCTACAAGTGTTTTCTTCTTGGAATCACAGTTTAAAGTGAAGAAGTAGAAAAGAGAGCCCACAACCTAATAATGCCTTGGCTTGGCAAGAAATTTGATGGTGTTGCAGGGGACTCTTTCTGAAGAAACAACTGAAGTTCTCTTTATGCTGCAGCAATTTGTATGTACCCCCAGCACCGTGTTTATTTGGTGTCAATATAGGGTCAGCAGGAACCAGCACAGGCAGCTGGAACTAAAGGTCCTCTTGTCCCATTTTACAATATTAGTGTTCAAAATGTAAACTAAAGGCCAGATTCCACCCCAGTAATTTGGCTAAGAGAATAAGGGCTTATTGAATAGTAAAATGCTATCCTCAAAATATTTCTTTGCGTTAGGATTTTCCCAAGTATCTCATTTAGCTTTTGTTAATGGATTAAAGAAAGGGTGTTATAGTTTGGTAACCCTTTGTTAAGTGTACATATTTTCTATGTTAAATGGGTGAACAGGAGTGCAAACCCCTATGGACGAGGGCTGCTGGAGAAATCCTCCAAAACCGATTGTGTCCTAGAGACCCGAGTCATCATTTTGTCCTATTGCAACATCTCTTATTCTTTCGGTTCAGATAAACCTGCAAACAATTTAACCTTTAGAGCTTTAATATTTTTAAAGAGACATTCGTGTCCAGAAGGTGTCTCAAGGTGTTTGTGCCGTCAGGCTGGGTTTGATATCCCTATTAAAAATATATATGGCTCACTTGATGGGAAAATCTTCTTCAGAGAGAGGGGTTTTTCTTCAGCTTGAAATCTGAAATATAAAATAGAGTATAATAAAGTGAAGAGGCAAGTCATGATGCAAGGGATAGAAAAGAAAAATGGCTGGGAACACATTGTACTGAAACTGTTTGGATTTAATAGGAAAAGTACAGCTAAATCCTCAGTCAGTGAACCAATTAAAATTAATTATTGCATTGAGGGAGTTGGTGCCAAATCTGAAGAAATAATTCGAAGAAGGAAACTTATTTGAAAACTGCAATCATGGATGTTCTTTTTTTGACCGAGTAAGGAAGAGATGAACAGAGAGGGCTGCGATGGCTTTGGGCCCCGCGTTGTACCCAGGGGCAGAACGGGCTCCGGCACAGGGGAGAGGAACCCGAGCACTCAGGCTTTGCTTTGTGCCTGGCACGGTCAGTGATGGGCTTTGGTTTGTGCCTGGCACGGTCAGTGATGGGCTTTGGTTTGTGCCCGGCACGGTCAGTGATGGGCTTTGGTTTGTGCCCGGGCACGGTCAGTGATGGGCTTTGCTTTGTGCCCGGGCACGGTCAGTGATGGGCTTTGCTTTGTGCCTGGCACGGTCAGTGATGGGCTTTGGTTTGTGCCAGGCACGGTCAGTGATGGGCTTTGGTTTGTGCCTGGCACGGTCAGTGATGGGCTTTGGTTTGTGCCCGGGCACGGTCAGTGATGGGCTTTGGTTTGTGCCTGGCACGGTCAGTGATGGGCTTTGGTTTGTGCCAGGCACGGTCAGTGATGGGCTTTGCTCTGGGCAGGCGCCGGTGGTTTTCCATGCTTCTTGTGGCTGTTCCTTACTGCTCTGGTTTAGGATGGTAGAAGATGTCAGGTAAATTACAGCTTTTGGGTAGGAACACACATGCCTTTTATATTGAGCAGAAAATAGTCCATCTGTTGGGGGAAAAATAATTGTAATTTACATCAACACCCCTGAAAGGTACTTTCTCTACATGACATCTGTTTGTGTGGACTCCTCTGAGTTTGGGAATGTGGAATCATAGCATCATTTAGGTTGGAAAAACCCCTTATGATCACTGGGTCCAGTGGTGAAATTCTGAATGGGCTTGGATCGTCCCAAAGGAACGATTGCCTTGGGTCTGGGCAGCGCCGTGCGCTTGGGACTGTTCAAAGGTGAGCCCAGCCCAGGAGTGATGTGACACATCATCCCGTACAAAGCACGAATCTAACCCTGCAAAGGTTCAATCTGAAACTGGCACACAGAAAATCCTAACTGGCCACTCGATAGGTGATGCTGCAGCAAACCAGGCATCCATCGGAATTCCCTCCTGTAGCAGAGCGTTCAGGGGCAGTTCGGTCAGAGCCGTGCCCCGGTGCCCAGAGCCCTCAGGCAGAGCTCCGAAAGCGCTGGGTGGGCTCCGTGGAGTCCCTCTGCTGGCGAGGTGACACCACGGTGCTGTGGCAGCGAATGCCCGCGGTGTCAGAGCCCCCGGGGACCGGGCTGCTGTGCCCTGGCCGCAGAGCTGTGCCGGAGCTGCGGGGACACCGGGCAGGGCATTGTCATTGCCCGGTGCCACTGCCCGGCCAGGCCTGGGATGGGACATGGGCAGGGCACGGGAGCTGCGGGGAGCGGGGGAGGGAGGGAGGGAGGGAGGGAGTGAGGGAGAGAGTGAGGGAGGGAGGGAGTGAGGGAGAGAGTGAGGGAGTGAGGGAGGGAGTGAGGGAGTGAGGGAGGGAGGGAGGGAGTGAGGGAGGGAGGGAGGGAGTGAGGGAGAGAGTGAGGGAGAGAGTGAGGGAGGGAGGGAGTGAGGGAGGGAGTGAGGGAGAGAGTGAGGGAGGGAGGGAGGGAGTGAGGGAGGGAGTGAGGGAGGGAGTGAGGGAGGGAGTGAGGGATGGAGGGAGTGAGGGAGGGAGTGAGGGAGAGAGTGAGGGAGGGAGGGAGGGAGTGAGGGAGGGAGTGAGGGAGGGAGGGAGGGAGTGAGGGAGAGAGTGAGGGAGGGAGTGAGGGAGGGAGTGAGGGAGGGCGTGAGGGAGGGAGGGAGTGAGTCAGTCAGTCTGTCAGTCAGTCAGTCAGTCTGTCAGTCAGTCTGTCAGTCAGTCAGTCAGTCAGTCAGTCAGTGAGGGCTCTGCTCTGCTGCTCACAGCCCCGGCAGGGCCCTGTGGAGCAGCAGGGGCTGCTCTGGGACACGGGCACAGGGAAATAGGGCAGGGCACCATCTCAGCAGTGCCGCAGAGTTTCCCTTCAGAGCAGCGAGCTCAGAGAGGCCCCGCAGCCCCGCGGCCGTGCCCGCCGAGCGCAGAGGTGCCGAGGGTGGCAGTGCCAGTCACCCTGCCGGTACCTGGGCAGCACTGACGCTCCAGAGGGAATTCCTGTCCGAGTCAATTCGGTTGATTTGGATGAGGGAATGAATTCCTCCTCCGAGTCCTCCTCTGTGCGGTCTGGCACAGTTGCCCACGGTCTGTCGTGTTGCTTACAGAAGTGCCAAAAGCCAAAACCTTGAGGAACAGACCTTAATCTGACTCTATAAATAGTTTTAATTAGCCACTCCTTCTTTTTTTTTTTTTTCTTTTTGGGGAAATCCTAATTGACTTTGGTTTTATACAGCCAGAGTTAATCCAAAATCTGTCTCTTCAGGCCACTTTCTGGCCTTGCATAGACCACAGCACACTTTTTTCCCCCTTTAATGTTTCTCCTTGCTGGTAAGGAAATGAAAGGAGTGGGAGATGATGTGAGAGGAGCTCAGTGAGGGGCAATTGCCAAGTTCCTCGCTCTCCCCTTTGAAATAAGGAGGGGAGCATTGCCCGGCAGGCAGACGATGGAATAGCGGGGATGCCTTGTGAGGGAGGCCTGAGGAATTAATGTCTGTAGGAGCCAAGTGAGTGCTGAGGCTGTGACTGCAGAGGCACAACAGACATTGTCCCCACGAAGGGCAGGGGCAGTTTCTCCTGTTTCTGGGGAGTGCCAGCGTGGCTGTCGCTGCTGCTGCCGCTGTAACTCTCAGCCCAGGGCTCAGGCCGTCAGCAGCAATAACTTCTGCCAGGTCACGGGGATTGCTGAAAGTCTCCTTGGCTGCTCACTGATGCTCAGCAGTCTCAGTTCTGGTCAAAATCATTTCAGTGGGAACCAGGAGGCATAAAAATGCTGAGACCGATTTTCACAGAGACGCCTCTCCCTGGTGAGTGCAGGGTGCGATCCCAGCAGAGCAGGGGCAGCTCTCCCTGGCTGCGATTTCTCTCAGCACCTGAATGAGCCTCAGTGTTCGGCAGGAAAGGGCCTCCAGTAAACTGCCTCCTTTCTCCTCTTATTGGAGTCCCGGCTGTAGAAAGAACCGAGCAGCGGGGTGAAATCATTGTTTGAAATTACTGACAATGAATGTCGATCGCAGCCTCAGGACTGAGCCACGATCGCTGCGTGTGCCTTCTCCTGAACGCGCTGCAGTCGCTGCTGTGCCCAGAGCGGGGATTTGTGTGCCAGCCTCAGCAGGCTGCAGTGCCGGAGCTCTCTGTGGGCAGGAACGGGCTGCAGTGCCGGAGCTCTCTGTGGGCAGGAACGGGCTGCAGTGCCGGAGCTCTCTGCGGGCAGGAACGGGCTGGGCTGCCTCGGCCGGATCCGATCTCCATGGGGACTCTGCGCTCCCCGCGTGCGGCACTCCCGGCCCTTGGGACAGGCTCCCGGCTCTGCCCTGGGACTGAGCCGGAGCTCTGGGACACCCAAGGTTGGAGCGGCCCCCTGAGCCTCGGCAATGTGTGCGGGGGTGAGGCTTCCCTGGGCCAGGGGAGGGAATCCCTGCTCGTTCCCAGGCGGGAATTCCGGGCTGGAGCAGCTGGGAGGCGCGGCCGATGGACGGGGACGCGAGCTGAAGGCAAAGAGCTCCGGGGAAAGCGGCGGCTGCCGAGGGAGCCGAGCCAGAGGCAGCCCGGGCAGGGCACAGGATGGGAATCCTGAAAGGTGAGCGTGCCCAGACTGGCAAAGGGCAGAGAGCAAAAGTCCAAGCAAGCAAAAGACAACAGAAACCGTGGAGATTAAAAGACTCTCGAATTTGCCTTTTATTCGTGAAATAAATACAGCTGGAACAGCATAAATAAAAGCAGCTGGAAGGATCGTGTCAACAGGCGGGGTTTTGCTCACCTCTGCTTTGCTTTGAGTCCACTACAAAAAATCAAGAGTCATCAGGAAGATGGAAATGAGCACACAGGTTGATCCAGGAGCAGTGGAAAGTGGGAATGAGGCACTTTTAGCCCCGCGAATGGCTCTTCCCTTGTGCGCTGAGAGAGCTTCAGCAGCAATTCCTGCTTTGGTGACATTTTACAGCAAGGTGTGTTTTCTACAGGGGAAGACTTGAAAAAGAGCAGCTCCACGTTCGGATCATGTGAGAGCTGCTCGTGAGTGTCACAGCTGCAGCTCCCCAGAAGCTGAACTGTTTATTGCAGGAAGAGGGAGAGGCAATTGGTTTTGCCATTGTCAGCGTGGGAGCAATGTGTGCCCTGCGAACGTCACGAGCAGAGGTGGCAGCAGGCTCTGGTCTGAGAAGCAGAACTGGTTGGAGTTAGGGCACCCTAATGAGATTAGAGTGAGACAAAATCCGAGAGAATAGGAGCAGAGGAGCACGTGGATCCATCCTGGGATTTCTGTAATGGAAAGCTAAATATGCAAAGATCTGGCATCAGGTTTAATTTATGGCTGTCATCTTTCTGCTTCTGAAACCTAGTCAGTGGCACGGTATTGGCCAGAGTTTTAAAAAGAAAATGGCATCAGGTGTTATTAATCTTAGCTATGTGCAATCGCATAAAGAAGGAAAGGAGAACAGCGTTGTTTGTCTTTGTTTTGAAGCCCGCAGACATCGTGGCTGTTTTGCATCACGCACGTTGCTGTCGGTCGGTGTGCGATAGTCTGTAAAATGAATATTAAAGCTTCTGGCCGTCCCTTAGTCCCGCTCAAGGAGCACAGACAGAGCAAGTTCTCCCCTCGGGCCCAGCGCTGTCGGCCGGCAGTGCCGGCTCCTCCCGGGCACTCCCGTCCGCCTCCTCCTCCTGGCGGAGCCCGAGCAGAGACCGCGGGGGGCTCAGTGCCGGCGCTGCCCAGCCCCGCCCGCCGGGGCTCCGGTTCCTCTCCCGGAGCTGCCGCTGTCCCCGAGAGAGGCGGGGCGGCTGCCGTGGCACGGGAGCGCGGCCGTCCTTGGGGAGCCGCAGCTGGGAGCTCCCTCGGCCCGAGCTCAGGGCCCGGGCGGGAGCGCCCGGATCGTCACCCGCTGCTGCCGCTCCGGCCCGGGCACCGGGCACCGCTCCGGTTCCCGCGGGCCGAGCGGATCCGGGGCTGCTCCTGCGCCGCGGGAGCGCCGGGAGCCGCGAGCGGCATCGCTCCGTGAGCCGGAGGCGGCACAGCAAATTCGGCTGGGATAACGGGATATGGCACTGCTGGGATAACGCGGTATTGCAGATGGGCTGCGTTCTGTGGCGTCCTGTCAGGGGAGGCTCCCGGCCTTCTGATCCCACCCGTGGTTTTCTGCCAGCCTGAAGCAGTTCCCACAACAGAATCAAACGTGTGAGAGCTCCATTCCCCGCCACCGTCTGTGGCGATGTCCGCAGTCAATTCCACGACCCTGTGAACTGAGACTAATAAATCGGGCATTTTTCTGGTCTCAGAATCGGAGTCTTAAGTCCTGTGGGTTGTTGTTTTTTTTGTGGTGGTGAAGGTGAGGAGGGCTCAGGGACACAGTCTCCGCTGCCGGCACTTGGGCCCAGCCCCATCTGGCCGGGCCCAGGGCTGTGAAGCGGGGACTCGAGCCCTGTGTTTGGGGAGTGCAGAGCGAGGCTGGCCCAGGCCTGAGCACAGAGGCCAAGCGCTGCATTTTGGGCCCGGGGACAGAGCCCGAATCCTGCGTGCGAGCGCTCGGAACGGGAGCCCCGGCCCGGGGCTCTTCCCGGAGCCGGGACACCGGCGGGGCCTCTCCCCGGCGCCGATGGGCGGCGGGTGACGAGCCGGGAGCGCGGCGTTCGGGGGCTCGGGCCGGGCCCCCGCCGCGCTCTCGGGCTCCGGAGGCCCCGGGGCCGTTCCCGGGGAGGTGCCGGGGGCAGGAGGCGGGGCGGGAGCCGCGGTGTCCCCGGGCCTGGGCGGTCCCGGCCGCTGCTCGGGGACCCTGGTGCGGGCAGGCGGGCCGGGGCCCGACGGAGCGGGACGGGAACGCGGGGCCGGCGGTTCTCGCTCCCTGTCCGCCTCTCCCGCCCGCGGCGCCGGGACGCGGAAGGTGACACCGGGACGCGGGGGAGACACCGGGACGGGGCTCTGCGGGCTCAGGAAAGCCAGGCTCCTCCCGTCCCGGTCCCGATACCGACGGGCGACAGGCGGCACCGCCCGGGACCCCCGGCAGACCCAGGCGGCGCTCGGCCCCCGGGCCACGGTCACGGCCCCGCCGCAGCGCCCCGGGCTCCGAGCGGTCCCCGCGGGAGCGGCCGTCGGGCGGGGCTCGCACGGCGCCGAGCGAGGCTCCCGAGCGAAGGCCCCGGGACCGGCGGGGACAGGGGGGCGGGGCCGGCACAGGTGCGAGGGGCGGGGCCACGGAGCGCGGGCAGGGGGCGCCGCGGCGGGGCCACCGCCACCGTGCCCGGGCCGGGGGGCAGAGCGCCGCTGGGGTGTGCCGGGCCGTGCCGCCTCTGCCCCGCCGGGCGGATGGAAGCGGCACCGGGCCGGGGATCGGATTGGGGCCCGGGATGGCCGCGGGCACGGGGCGCTGCCGGCTGCGGGATCGCGGCCGTTCCCCGGTGCGGGCGCGGAGCCCCCGTGTAGGGCCGGGACCCCGCAGGGCGCCCTCTGGCGGACACGGAGCGCGGTGCGAGCGCGGCGCCCCCGCGTGGCCGGGGACAGCGGTGCGGGGGCGGGGCCAGCACAGGTGTGAGGGGCGGGGCCACAGAGCAGGAGGCCGTGCCAGAGAGCGCGTGCGCAGTTTGGGACAGCGGAGCGCGTGCGCAGTTCGGGACAGCAGAGCGCGTGCGCAGTTTGGGACAGTGGAGCGCGTGCGCAGTTCGGGACAGCAGAGCGCGTGCGCGGCCGTCACAGGTGTGCAGGGCGGGCCCAGCTCAGGTGTGCGGGGCCCCAGTGCGGCTGCGCGGGGCGGGGCCGAGGTTATTTAGACCCCGGAAATCGCCGCAGCCGCCATTTGCTCACCCAGAGCTCGGTGCGTACGGAGCTCCCTGTGTGGGCTCCGCAGGTAAGGCGCGGAGGTTTAGGCCTCCCCTTCTGCTCCTCTCTCTAGCCCTCCTTCCTTCTCCGCGTATTCCCCTTTCTTTCTGCCCCTTTCCTCTCGCCCTGAAACTCTCCTTTCCTCTCCTCCCAAACCCGACCGCCCCCCACTTCTTCCTGTCCTGTCCCTTCTCCGCTTCTCCCTTCTGTTCCTCCTCTCTCCACCGTTCCTCTTCTCCCCTCTCGGCCTTTCCCTTCCTCTCCCGCTTCCCTCCTCACTCCGACCCCTCTCCATTCCCGTCCTCAGCACCCCCATCTCTCCTGTCTCCCCGTCCTCCTCTCTTCTCCTTCCCTCGCACCGCGGGGCTGGGGCTGCCGGGCAATAATAAAGGCCAGAGGCCCGGAGTCCGGCGCCCCCGGCCCCGCTGGAGCCCCGCTGGTGTCCCCATGCAGTTCCGTGGTTGAACGCAGGGGGCGCCGCCGGGGCTCCGCTTCCCCCATCCCACGGGGGCCCCTCGTTTGGAGGGGGTCCCGGGATGGGGGGTCGGGTTTGAGGCCCCCCTTGTTTGGAGGGGGTCCCGGGGTGGGGGGCCCCCTCATTAGGAGGGGGTCCTGAGGGGGGGGTTAGGGAGGGGCCCCCTCATTAGGAGGGGGTCTTTGGGGGAGGGGGGGGGGGTTTAGGAAGGGCCCCCTCATTAGGAGGGGGTCCTTGGGGGGGGGTAGGTAGGGCCCCCTCCGGAGGAGGGGGTCCCGGGGGGGGCGGGGCGGGCCCCCTCCGGGGGAGGGGGCCCGGGGGAGCGGGGCGGGGCGGAGGGGGGGCATTCCCCCCTCCTGGCCCCGCCCCCCTCCCCCGGGCCCCCTCCTCCGGACGGGGTCCGGGCCCCGCCCCCTCCCGGGGACCCCCTCCTCCGGACGGGGCCCGGGGGGGGAGGGGGGGGCGGGTGGGGTGGGGGGGGAAGCAGAGGGGGGCACGTCACTCCGCGCCGTGAAACACAAACACAAACACATGTACACGTGTAAAAAAAAACAAAAAAAACCACACACACACACGAATTGCCCTCCCCCTCCGGACCCCCCTCCCCCTCCCACCCACCCCACCCGCCCCCCCTCCCTCCCCCCCAGGGCCCCGTCCGGAGGAGGGGGTCCCCGGGAGGGGGCGGGGCCCGGACCCCGTCCGGAGGAGGGAGCCCGGGGGAGGGGGGCGGGGCCAGGAGGGGGGAATGCCCCCCCTCCTCCCCGCCCCCCTCCCCCGGGCCCCCTCCCCCGGAGGGGGCCCGCCCCGCCCCCCCCGGGACCCCCTCCTCCGGAGGGGGCCCTACCTACCTACCCACCCCCCCCACAGGACCCCCTCCTAACGAGGGGGCCGCTGTAACCCGCACCCCCCGCCCCAGGACCCCCCCAGTGTGATGTAGGGACAGCCGGAACCCCGGCGGTGTGGGGCGGTGCTTGAACTGCAATGGGGGGACCCGCGGAGCGGCTCCGGCCCCGTGTGGGGACCCCAGCGAGGGCGGGGGCGCCGGGCTCCGGCCCTCGGGGCTTTATTATTGCCCGGCACCCCGCGCCCCGCGGTGCGAGGGAAGGAGGAGAGCGGGGAATACAGAACGAGAATAGGGGAGCGGGGGAGAGGTCGGGGTGTGCAGGGCGGCAGGGGACGGGGCGGGGAGGGAAGGGAGAAGATGGAGGAATAGGGTAGGGTTAGGTAGGGATGAGTAGGGTAGGGATGGGTGAGGGAATAGGGCGGCGGGATGGGAGGGAGGGGCGGGGGGCGGCCGTAGGGGGGGAGGGAGGGGAGGGCTAGGGGGGAGAGGGAGGGGGGGGGGGGGTCGGGGGGGGGGGGGTGGGTGTGGGGGGTGGGGGAGGGGAGGAAGGGAGGGTGGAAAGGAGAGGTGTAGAGAAACAGGAATACTAAAGAAAAGAAACGCAGAAGAAAAGAAAGAGAAACAGAGATATAGAGCCCCGACCGACAGCAACCTCCCCCACCGAACGCCGAGGAGCAAATGGCTCCGCCGGGTCCCCCCCGCGCCTTAAATACCCCAAGGCCCCGCCCCGCGCAGGCGCACTGGGATCGCTCACACCTGCGCACGCCCCGCCCCTCGCACCTGTGCCGGCCCCGCCCCCGGGCCCCGCCTCCCCCCCGCCCCCCTCCCGCCCATAAAAGCCGCCGGGGCCGCGCCGGTCCCGCTTTCTGCGGGGCATCTCGGCTCGGGATGCGGCGGGAGCGGCGGTCGGAGCGCGGTGCGGAGATCCGGATCGGGGGCTGCTGCTGCTGCGGCGGCTGCTGCGCGGGGACCGAGGCGCTCAGGTAGGACCGGGATCGGGATCTGGGCCCGGGGATTCGGGTCCCGGTCCCGCCGGTATTCCCTGTGGGAGCCGGGCCGAGCCGCTTTTTCCCCGGCGGGCAGGGCACTGGGGTAGTTACCCGGGGTGCCGGGGCCGGAGGATCGAGGGGGGATAGGGGCTGGATCGGGACCGGCATCACCGCGGGCGGGAAGAGCCGCTCCGGGACAGGCGGCGCCGCTCTGGCTGCGGCCGGCGCGGGGCTGGGTCCCGCCGGGCCTCCGGGCACGCTCCGGCTGCGGCGGCAGGGAGCCGGTGCTGTGCCGCTGCCGCGCCCGCCAGGAGAACGACGCTGCCCGGGAGCGGCCGCTGGATCGCAGCGGGAAGGACACGGAGACCGCCCGTACCGGCCCCGGGACCCCATCGGCATCGCCGCTCGCTCAGCGCCGCTGCCCGTCCCGGCCCGGTAACCCCGGGGGGACACCGAGGCCCCTCCCCCGGCCCGGTAACCCCGGGGGGACACCGAGCCCCTCCCCCGGCCCGGTAACCCCGGGGGGACACCGAGCCCCTCCCCCGGCCCGGTAACCCCGGGGGGACACCGAGCCCCCTCCCCCGGCCCGGTAACCCCGGGGGGACACCTAACCCCTCCCCCGGCCCGGTAACCCCGGGGGGACACCGAGCCCCTCCCCCGGCCCGGTAATCCCGTGGGGACACCGAGCCCCTCCCCCGGCCCGGTACCCCCACGAGCCCCGCGCTCCCCCGCAGCCCCCTCTCCGTGCCCGCGCCCCGGGGGCTGCAGCCCCGGCCGGGAGCAGCCGCTCTGGGACGGCCGCTGGGGCCGAGGCGTTGCTGCTCCCGCTCCCGCTGTGCCTGGGCTGGGACCGGAGCCCAGGGAAACGCTGGGGAAAAACAGTGAAAACTCTTTGCTCTTTATTTGCAGAGCCGCGAGGATCATCGAGGCAAACGCTGAGCAGCGACCGGCCCGGCCGCCCATCGATCACAGACTTTTGGCCTTGCCAGCGCCCTGCTCCAAACACCTGGGCCGATGCCAGGGCTGTTCCAAAGCCCTGCTGGGATGGCAATGACCGCTGCCAGTAAGAGAGCTCCCCTACAAACGCAGCTCCTTCCCTTCTGTGAGTGCTGCTTTGCACACCGGTCCCTGCAATGGCTGCAGGGCAGAACCGGCTGGCACTCAACCTGGCAGCACCGAGCCCTTCCCCATGACCCTGATTGTTCTGCCCTTTCCAGGATTTCCCCAGCAGCTGTGAATGTGCTCCCACCATGTCCCTTTGTTTCCCCAGGAAGAAGCGACCCAGACGAGTGCTGAGGGCTCCTCTGGAGAGCGGCAGGGGGCGTTTCCTGCAGGTGAGTGCTGCCAGCTCAGAGCCACGGTGGCTGCCGAGGCCGGGGCTGTTCCCCTGGCCCAGAGGCGTCGGTGCCTCCTGCTCGCTGCCAGCCGCGCTCCCTGCTGTTCCCTCGGGGTGTCCCGGCTGGCCGGGAGCGCGGGGCAGGAGGAGCCAGAGGCTCCTGAAGGCAGCGGCCCCTCGTGTCTGTGGGATCTGCAGCAGGAGCTGTGCCTGCACCGCGGCTCCCGGGCCAGGGGCTGCTCTGAGCAGGCCCGTGGAAATGCTCCGGCCCACACGGAGCACCCGGAGCCCGGGAGGAGCCCAAGGAGCAGCTGGCATCACCTGGCACCGGAGGCACGGCCCGTCTGCACGGGGGCTGGCACAGCAATGCCCGGTTCAGAGCTCCCACACAGCTGCAGGTACGTCCCAGCCACCCCACATCCCTTCCCTCCTCCCCAGCCTGAGGCCATCGTCCCTCAGCAGCGTTAAAGCCAAGGCAATCTTCCCCCACAGATACTGAACCCCAGGCAGGAGCCCTCAGAGACACCCGAAAATCAGCGGGATGGAGTCTGGAGTGTTCAGGATCCAGCTGCAAGTGCACAAGTGATGGAAAGCTCTCACAGGCGGGTCCCACTGGAGGTGTGCTGAAGACAGGGATGTGCATCCCTTTCCTGAGGGAAAAGAATTTGTAGAGGCCACTGCTGAGGCTCTGAGAGGAGCTGAGCTCCTGCAGGGAGAGATGTCCCCCCTGGGCACAGGGGCTGCCCCAGCACGGGCTGGGAGCACATCTGGCCACTGCCTTCTCCTGCTTTAAACACCACCGGGATGTTCTCCATCCTGGAGCTCAGGGGGTGACACCAGCTCAGTTCCAGGCAGCTCTGTCCAGTGCCCCCAGGGACATCACCGGGGTGAGGGGTATAAATGCCAGTTCTGTGCCACAGAACCCTGTCCTTGTCCCTGTGCTGCTGCTGGGCTCCCTTGGAAGCTCTGCTGCTCCTGGCACAGCCGCTGTCCAAGGCAGCAGCCCTGCATGGCAATGCCCAGCTCCATGGGGCACTGGGAGGTCACTGCAGCGGCAATGGAGCAGGGAATTTGGGGCTCTGGGTGTGATTCAGCACAGCCAGCACAGCTGACAGGGAGCCCCAAATCTGGGCACCGCACAGAGAACAATCCTTGTCCTGCCCCGTCAGCTCAAACCCCTGGGCTGGGAAGCTTTGGGAATTAAATATACGGAATTACACAAAGCACAGCAAGCGGCATCACCCAGAGGGACAATCCAGGTCCCAGACAATTCCTTCTCCATCCTCTATGGGGGAAAACACCCTGGGCCTGCCAGGAGCTCTGGCTCTGCTTCTCCTCCAGCTCCTGAGCAGTGTCAGGGCCACCACGAGGGCTTTAAAACCCAAATAAACCCCACATCCCACACAGTGAATAACCCAAATAAAGAAATGCATTCTTGTCATCAAAGCTCAGAGCTGTGTTAGGAGTTGTGACAACAAGCTAATGGGATTCCCAGGAATCTCATTCATGCTCCTGGTTTCATTTTCATGTGATTTTAATCCCTCAGTGGGCAGCCTGTACAACTTCTCCTGGCATTCAGAGGTTGAGCAGGGCTGGCTTTGGATTGACCTTCACCTCTGGCCCCAGGCTGTGCAAACACACCTTGTGCCAGGGTGGGTGAGCTCCTCGCCTCAGCTTTTCCCTCCTAAACGTGCCCTTACTCATCTCTGTGCAGATGAACTCACACTTTGCCCCAAACCATCCGCTCCTCACCTCCATGTGGCCTCCGAGTGTCCCTTCTGCTCCTCACAGGTGCCCTGGTGACCCCGCGTTGGTCCCTTTGCCCTTCCCCAGCCCGAGGCCGCTCCTCTGCTCGCTCTCTCCAGCCCCATCCCACAGGGATCCTCTTGTCCCCTCCCTGCTGGCTGCTGCCGAGGAAGGAGCGCACAGTGAGTCCCAGTGCTGTCCCCTCAGCCCTGGAGAGGCCTGGCTGCGGCCCTCGGATTTCCCAGGGGAATTGTCTGCTGCTCTCCCCTCAATGACCTCAGCAATTCCCTCACAAATGCCACCTCACTGCCCCTGACATCCCCTCCCATTCCATTTTCCCACACAAACAGTTCTTGTATCCCCTCTAGATTGCACCAGGATTTCAGCTGCATGCATGGCATCATCTGTGCCCACTGCTCCTTACTCACCCAACCAAAATCAAGAGCAAATGCTGGTTGGGCTTTAATAAGAACTTGAAATAACTTTAAAGCAAAACAAATCACCTTTTTCTCCTGTGGTTTTTTTTTCCTTCAGATGCTGGGCTTACCTCTGAGGATGTGTGCTGAGCTCTCAGTGGAGGCACTGTCAGGCTGAAGGGCTGTGAGTCTGTGTTCTTTCCCTGGCACCAGCAGTGCCCCAGTCCCTGTTCCCAGGCTGTGCCCAGGCTGTGGCAGCACGGGCAGACTCAGCTCTCAGCACTCCCTGCTCCAAACACAGCTCTGGCCTCCACTGCCATCTGTCTCTGCTGGGAGCCTTTCTCCTGGAGAAACCAAAGAATGGCTCGTGGTGGCACTTTGGAGACTCAATGTGCACAAAGGGAGGTGAGGGATGGAATGCTGCTCCAGGAGCCCCTGGGATCTGCAGGGCTGCTCAGGGAAGGGACAGTCACTCCCTGCAGTGCCCCAGCCCCCCTGCAGCACCAGCACAGGCTGCCAGCTGGGCTCTGCCAGCCCCTCTCTGCCACCCTCCCTGTGCAATCCAGCCCCGGGCCTGAGCCCAGAGCCCTGGCTGGCAGCCCAGGGACACAGGGACACTGCCAGGGATGAGGCACATTGCCAGCACACGCTGCCAGCAGGGCACACGGGCCCCCCTGGAGCTCCTGTGGGGCTGGCAGGAGGGCACAGCCCCGGGGCTGGCGGTGCCAGTGACGGCAGCACAGTGCCACGGTCTGGTGGCACGGCAGGGACACCAAGGGCAGCAGTGCCCAGGGAGGGGCACGATGGATTCTGCTCCCTGTGCTGCCCCGTGCCAGCAGGAAAGCTCCAGGGGATGGAAACTCCTCCCCTTGCCCCAGCCCCAGATCAGCCCTGCTCAGTCTCACCCCCGGCTCTCACCTCCGGCTGCTCTGGGGCTGCTGCCACATCCCTGCCAAGGTGCCAAAGCCACCTGGGACAGGGCTCCCTCCCCCTGTGCCTCAGGGCATGGCAGGGACCAGGGTGCTCCGGCAAGGACAGCCTGGAACAAAGGTGGGAGGAGTCTGGTGATTTGCCTGCCCTGAAAGAGAGGAGGAAAAGAAAATTAAGTCCACTGAGGAAGTCAAAGGATCCCAGCTCTCAGAGGGTCACAGACATCTTTCCATTAAAATCCTTTCTTTAGCATTTTCCCTTCTGGGAAGCTGAGGCCCCAGAAAAAGAATGCAAACAATGGTTCTCTGCTGCTGAGGAAGGCAACAGGTGCAGCTGTGATTGGCTGTAGGATGTGTATAATTAATGTATCATTAATGGCCAATCACGGACTGAGCTCCTCTGTTATTCATTCTTTTCTATTCTCAGCTTAGCCAGCCTTCTGAGAACTTTCCTTCTATTTCTTTTCAGTACAGTTACAATGTAGTATATGTATCATAAACTAATAAATCAAGCCTTCTGAACACGGATCAACATTCTCGCCTCTCTTCACCTGCAAACCCCTGTGCCCACTGTCACACTCCCACTGCTGCCCTGATTGCTCCCTGTGGGTTTTACCCATGGCAGGTGACACCAATGCAAACACAAACCTGTCCTTTCCCAGCATTTTCATTCCTGACTATTGCAGACATTAAAAGGAAGCTCATTTTCCATACCGCATTCTTTGCCCAATTTCACAGAACCATTTCTATCCCAGCCCCCACGTGTCAGCCATTCCCTCCTTTGCCACTGGACTTGGCACAAAGGCAGGGACACCTGGGATGCTGCATCACAAAAATCCCACAGAGAATCCCCTCAAAACCTCACAGAGAAAGGGTTTTTGCTTCTGGGACACAAGAAAGGCCTTTGACCATTTGCATCCACGTGGAAAGCCCCCATGAGCACTTGGTTTTAGAGATGTTGCACTTGGAGTTACAGACATGGAACTGCTCTGGGATTTGGCATTTCCTGCACCCACACGAACACATAAAGGAATGAAGGGCAGAGTCCCAAAGTTTGGTTATTCCAGTGCTGCTCTGGTAGTGCCACTTGGCACACCAAAATCCACAGCAACACTTAAAAAATGAAAAGCAACTTTCACCCCACATCCCCCTTCCTTTTGATTTTGCAGTTCTGGGCTCCCCTTAGGAACAGGTTACAGAGGAGAAGAGCCCAGGAGCTGCTGCCAGCCAGGGCACCAAGCAGCTGTTTCCCACAGACGGCCCTCACAGCTGATGCTGTTCCAGGACAGCTCCAGCCCAGCCCTGCCACGGCCACCTGCAGCGCTCGGTGCCAGCCCCAGGGCAGAGCCCGTCCCTGTGCTGTGCCAGAGCTCGGTCCCTCTCCCTGGGACGGCCCTGCCCTGGCCAGAGCTGGCTGCAGTCCCTGCCAGCTGCGCTGCCCGGGCTGCGGGGCACAGCGTGTGCCCTCTGGGAGAGCTCCACGGGCACCCCCGGTGCCCACAGCGCTGCCGGCAGCCCCTGGCACGGGGCACGGGGCCTGCCCGCGGCTCCCGCCCTGGCACCGAGGGTGGCACGGCGCAGAGGCCACGGCAGCCGCGCCAACGCCGCGCGATGGCACCGACGGCACCGAGAGCCCGGCCCGGAGCCGCTCCTGCCGGCACAGAGCCCCAGGTGCTGCCAGGGAGCCCCGCAGCCGTGACAGGGACACGGCCACAGCAGTGCCCGGCACACACAGAGCCGTCCCCGGCCGCTCCACCGGCCCAGCTCTGTGCTCAGCTCGGGTGTCCCTGCTCCGGGCAGGAGCGGCCACACAGCCCCGGGGCTGGGCACACCCTGCCCTGCAGCAGGGAACACGGGCTCAGGGAGCTCGGGGACACTGCTGTCCCCAGAGGGGTGTGACACACACCCAGAGTGTGCATCTCTAACAAGCACAGCCCGTACCTGCCCCTGCAACAGACTCGCCTGCGTTATTTCCTCAAAGTCTCTGCTTTGGAATATTTTGCCATTCCCAGTGTTTGAACAAGACTGACCGTGAGCTCTGCACCCTGGCCATGCCCCAGCCCTGAGGAAGAGCCGGACACGCTCACACCCGCCCAGTGTGAGGGAGCTGCTGCAGCATTTCAGCATTTCCAACCCGCCCTGCCCCGAGGGTGCCGGCCCAGCAGCGGGTACGGGGCAGCAGCAGAGCAGCAGCAGCAGCCGCTGCAGCCCCGGCACTGCCAGCACTCGGCTGCCCCATCCCCGCTGCCCAGCACTCCCAGCTCTGTGCCCAGGGCTCCCAGCAGGAACCCGGGGCCCTTCCCAGGTGCCATCCCCGCAGAGCCACCGCTCTCCCCTCTGCCCGCCCTCCTGCCCAGCCCTCACCCCTTGGATCGCCACCGCCCCCCCAGGACACAGAGGAGCCTCTCGGTGCCAGCCGGGACCCGAACCGTTCCGGTGCCTCGGGAAATAAACACAAACAAACTCGTCCCCATAGGGTAACAAAATGTCTCGGTGCCCGGCTCCTGTTTCCTAAGGCAAAACACACGGAGCGGGGGAAATGGCAAATCCCAAACCCAACAAAGCCTGGTTTGTCATGGGCTTCCATCAGGACTGCTCAGGGTTCCCAGTGCCCCTCGGCTGCAGCCACAGGAGCAGCTTCTCTCTGGGACCCCGGGGGGGCACAGGGACCCCCATCCCGGAGCTTCCCGGGACACAGAGCCCAGCCCGGCCTGAATGAAACACAACCAATGCAGTCATTGCCTCTGCCACTCGTGTGTGAGCTGTGGCACAGCATCACTGACCACAACCACCCTGAGAGAGCACAATCTGTGACTACTGCTCTCGATAAAGTACAATCTGTCAGCTCATGTATGCACTGCAGAGCTTTTATAAACAGCAGGGTAACAGATGCTATCTTAGACTGTAGCATAACAGAGACCGTGAAATGGTAAAATGCTTTTACATGTAAGGAACTCAGACAATGGTGTAAGATAATTAGGTGATTTGCCACATCTGGGGACAATCTTATCTGAAACACAAGATAACAGAAACAGAAACAAGAGCACCGAATAAAAAGAAAAAATGATTGACTCTCGTTATCAAATAACGAGGGAGTGAAAATAAAACAGGATGGCACCACAGGAAGAAATAAAGTATATTGGCTAAATCCACAAGATGGCACGGAGGTTAAAACCAAGCAAAAGAACATGTCAACTCCAAGGACTGTTTGAACACGTATAAACTCCAATGAACACGCACACACCGCTGCAATGGAACAGAATACCGAGAACACGGTTTAAGGTGACCGGCTGCTCCTGGCAAACAGCCCAGCACCCCAGCGCTGCCCTTCATCCCTTAACAAACGTGTCAAAGTTCTCAGGAGTGAACTTTGTTTCCCACACAACAAAGCGCTGTCCCCGCAGCCGGGACGAGCCCCAGCTTCATTCCACGGAACGCGACCCCAGAGAGCCGCAGGGCCCGGGACAGCCCCGTCCCACCCACAGCGGGTCCCCCGCAGCAGCAGCAGCGCCCGAAGCAGCCCCGGCCCGCTGTGGGCGCCCCGGCCCCCTGTGGGTGCCCCCGGCCCCGCTCCCCCCGCTCCGGCCGCTCACCTGAGGGCACCGCCCGCCGCCTCCCGCCGCCGCTGCCGAGCCGAGGGCATCGGCCCCGCTCCTGCCTCCGAGGCCGCGTTCTGCGCTGCAGGGCGCGCTCCGGGGAACGCGGGCCCGGGCAGGGACACGGTGGCCCGGGCTGAGGCGGCTGTGCCAGCGCTCTGCCCCCTCACGGGGCTCAGGCCGGGCAGCGGCGCCCCGCCACCGGCCGCCATTGCACCGCGGAGCAGAGTCAGGGACGGCCGAAGAGCCGAGCGCGGCCGAGTGGAGCCGACAACAGCCGAGTGCGGCCGAGTGGAGCCGACAACAGCCGAGTGCGGCCGAGTGGAGCCGACAACAGCCGAGTGCGGCCGACGACAGCCGAGTGCGGCCGACGACAGCCGAGTGCGGCCGACAACAGCCGAGCGTACCCGAAGGGCCGACGCTGGCCGGGATTTGCCGAAGCGATCCGAGTTTACTGAGGTGTAAGGAACGGAACGGGACAGAACCGCGTTCAGCCGAACCGAACTAGATAAGCAAAACCGAACTAGATAAGCCGAACCAACCTGAACATTACGGGGTCGTTGACTCAGCCATCTCTCAGTGCGGGCAGGCACCCTCAGCTCCGAGGAGCTGCGCAGAGCGAGCGCTTGGTCCCTTGGGAAGCACGGAGTGATCAGCCCCAGTGACAGCAAAGTACAGACAAATGCCACGCTCAGCCCTGAGGATTCAGGAGGATTCAGAGCCAGTGGCCTAGAACCTGCCACAATTACATCTACAATTGTAATGTAATTATGGTGTCACAGTGCAAGGCTGCAGTTCAGAGAGCCCAGCCATTCCACTGGGGCTGGGGACATTACTGAGGGGGTTTTGTGTCGGTCTGATGGGTCTGAGCAGCATCAAGAACTAAAAGGAAATTTTACAGAAATGTTTTGAGACTGATTGCCCCAAAAACTTGGGCTGCTTCTAGGGGGACAAAAGAGTGAAAAAGATTTCTGTTGAATTCCTGTCAGAAAGTTCAGACCCACTGGTTCAGCTATGGAAGGGATGGGTACGATGCACCACAGAAAGAGACAAAACCAGAAAGGTAAAAAGATCTATCTCCCATCCTTCCCCAAACACGCTGCAAGGAAAAAGTTTCCCACAATGAAATAACCAAGAACTGGCTCCTACCTCTGGGGTTCAGTCCTACATTCTGTCCCAGTGCTGAGCGGGATGAGCGGCAGGGCTGTGCAGCCCTCATCAGGGGAGACGCGCCCTTAAAAGCTGCCACACATCAGGGGGCACCAGGCACGTCTGCAGGAGCAAGGAGTGGCACAGAGCTGCTCTGGAAAAGGAATCCCCCTGAGCACAGCAGACAGGAGCTGCCTGAGCAGCCCTGCCGTGCCCGGGCTCCCGCCTCTGCGGGCACATCCACGGCCTCGTGCTGCGGAGCACTTGGATGGGTGCCACTGCACACACGGCCTGAATGGAGTCATGGGCTTATCCAGGTGTGGGACTGCAGCTACGTCCCTGGAATAAAAGCACTGGCACATAAACTCTGTTTTGTAGGAGGGTAACTACATACTGAAGTCATACAAACACGTAAAACTTACACTGTTCACAGAAAAAAAAGGAAGCACTGCCATTACTGTCAATAATACAGAACATGAGAATATGCACCTCACCTGTCAACATCTAAAGGTCAGAGCATTTCCATCCTGGAAATGCTTCCCAGATGGATCCTCTGAAAATTTATAGAAGCATGCTGAAGCAAAACACAAGCTGAACATATTTGGGGTGAGAGGACCAAAGAAGGAACTAAGACAATTATTGCGGCTGAGCCTCATCCAGCGTCAGTTCTGGGTCTCAGGCGGATCTGGAGGAGCCCCATTTCTGCTGCAATCCTCTTTCTGCACGGCCTGGCGTGGTGTTCTGTGGCTGCCTGCAAACTCTGCTCCCTCTGGGCTCTGACTGAAACACTGCACAGCGTGCAGGGCAGCAGAGACTCATCCCGAGGCTCCTGAGTTATCCCTGCTCTGCTGGAAGCTGCCACTCCTCTGACAGCCAGCTCCTACCTGCTCTGTGCTCACAGCTTTTCAGTTTCCCATCCTAGGGACACAGAGCACAGCAATACTCTTTTCTTTCTCCTGGCTTGTGCTCTTTGTTGATTTGTGAAAACATCTCTCGGGATAGGTGATAACTTCTGGCTTTGTACTGCAGGCACGGTTTTTCTCCTGGTATCAGCTCCTTCAAAGCCTGAAAGGTTACCTTGTTTTCCCTCACTTGCTAACTTCATGGAGGTCGCCTTCCTGCTGCTCAATTAGATTGCATTTTTGCCACGTTGGATAGACAGGAATAGAAAGGAAAGAAAGCAGAAAGAGCCCCCAAACCTGCCACTATTTCCCATTTTTGGAACTTCATGTTGCAACAAAATCAATTCCCGTAACTCCATCGTGGCAACCCCAAAACCCTGAGGCTCATCTTAGCTCCACTGAATGAGAATTAGAAACAGGGAGTTTAATTTTAATGCAATTTTAGGATTGAGACACAGGCTGAATTTCCATGAATCTGATTGTTTTCATGTTTGCTGCTGCCCAGAGCCCAGCCCACATCCCTGGCGCTGCAGTGACGCCCTGGAGCTGGATCTGCTGGGGCAGCTCTTCTGGAACTGTGCCAAAGGGGGGGCTTGCAGAGCTCTGGGTTGTACTTCCATGAGTGCAGAAAGAAAGGAGGGTTTTACAGACCAGGGCACTGGGGAACAGTGCTGGGAGCAAACAGCCATTAATGCGATCCATCCTTTATCACCCAGGAAGAATTTGTACAGCAGACACTAACCTAACTCATGTTTCACTGCTGTTTTCCTTTTCCACAAGGAGTGAGGCAAATCTAAATCTGGTTTGGCTGCCAGGTGTGAAGAGAAGCTCTGAAGTGCTGGGTTTGTGCACGGGTTTGCTCACAGACTGCAGGCTGTGCACTGGCTCTGAGCTCACCTCAGGTTCTGCTCACTGGCTCCTTACAAACAGCCCAGCTTCCCCAAGTGCCGCTGCAGCAGCCAGAATGCCTCAGTCCGTCAGTGAACCCAAGCTGAGAAATAAATATCCGTACTCACGATTGCAGAAGGGGCTTGGGGCGTTTTCTGATTGTCTGAGGAACTCAGAAACTCTTGGTAACTCTCCCATTCCTGGCAGGGATCTCAGAAATGAGGAATGGCTCTTCACAAGTCACTGACAGGTGCAAGGCTTTCCTTTGGCAGGTCTCTGAAATAAAGCACAAGTCAGGTTTGGTGGGAAGCAGTTACTGTGATTTACAAAGCAATATTTAACATTAAAGCAGAACATGAAACTCCTTGTGTTTGTTGAGCTGTCAGATGGAAAAATTCTGACTCTACTGAGCTGAGCTCTACTGAAACAGAAGATTTTGACCATTTTGTAACACTTTCGATGCTTCTAAAGGAGAACAGATCTTGAAACGACAACTTAGATGTTCTACATCTAATATTCAGGAACATTTTTATATAAAAGCATGTAACAATCAAAGATCCCTCAGTAACTACTGAAAGGATCTGGCATTTTTTGTTAATTCTCCAGTTAAAAAAAAAAATCTCAACTCAAGCAGTCACGAATTCTCTGCAGAAGGAATGTTTTCTGGTGTCTGTCAATAGCACTTCAGTGCACAACAGTGCTTAAGAGTTTCCAGTAGTCTGGGAACACGGCAATCTTTTTCCTCAGATATTAGGATAAATACATACTGAAGTATTTATAGGTGTGTATATATATATGTGTGTGTGTGTGTGTGTGTGCTGTCCCAGATTTCACAGGCATTCAGCAGCCAGCCACAGCACATTTTGTGACCCCACACCTCCACTCAAAGCGGGAAATCTCATTTGACCTCACTCCTGTCTAACACAGTTATATCCCAACGGTGTCAAAATGGGAGGGAAAACCTGGATAAGCAGGAAAGGAAAACAAACAAAGACATTCTTTGCAATAGCCCTGTAGGATAAGGGCAGCAGTTCAGCTGCCTGATAATTGCCTTGCCATGGAAGGCGTTGTGAGTGAGGGATTGGTTTGGGCTGTGTCTCACCTGGAGCTCCGTGGATGATCTGTAATTCAGAACAAAACCTCCCAGACTGGAAAGGTGATTCCAGTGACCTGTGCTGGTGAGAGGACGGTTTAACATCAGCATCCAATTCCCTGCCACAGACCAGGAGGACACATCACCCCAGGCCCAAAACTGAAAATCTCCACTGGCAGCAAAAGGGTTCTGTGCTATAAAAAAATTCCCTTGTCAAATGGCTCCTGCTGAAAGGAAGCCAGGAAAATTCAATGCAGTGTAAACAGAACACGGACTGGGAGTCCCCCACTGCGAGTTCGGTTTACCTGGATGGGTTCCAGGGAAAAATAACAGCACACAAGCCAGTGTATGGATACACCAGCCTGCTGCACTTGGCACATCTTGTGTGGAGTAATTAAAAACCAGCCCCTGGTACATTATGCAGCAGGAGTTTTGTACCGCAGGAATTAAAGTGCAGTTTCACACACTTTTATAATCCTTGCTTTCCCAGTAGCTACAATCTGACAGCACTAAGTCCCATGAAGATGAGGAGAATTTGAGTCCTTGTTTTGTTTCCAAGATGGGCCTCCTGTGCACAGAGTTGTTGGGAACCGGGCTGCTACTCCTTGGTAGTGAGCTGATGTTAGCAGAGCAAACAAAAATATCCAGCAGAAATAACTTTCCACGTCTGTTTTCAGCACCTGCCACCCGGGGATGCCCAACCTCGGTGGCTCCTTGTGCACCAAGCGTCTCCTCCCCTCCTCCCTCCCTGTGACAGCAATGCAGCTGCACTGACTCTGTGACCTCTGAGCTGCACAGAGAGCAGTGAGGGAGGAGCCATTCCCTGGGAGTGCAGTTCCAGCTGAAGCGCGGGCTCCTGTCCAGCCACTCACCCCCTGAGCTCCATCAGAGTCACAGAGACTCCAGGGGGGAATCCAGGTGGGATCCCACCCATCTGGGACTGTGCTGCACTCCTGAGAGGAGACAGAGCAAACCTGAAGCCCTGCCAGCCTGGGAAAAGCATTCCCATCGTGGCATCAGCTTCTAGATATGATAAATCATAGCCTATCTTTTTGCAAATTGACCTGTGAGTTCCTGGCAGCAAATCAATAGGACACACATGAAAAATAACAAGGCAATGACAACACTGTGCATTATCCCAGGCCCCAGATGGAAGCCTGGGGAACGATCAATATGATAAAGATTCAGCACTGCTGCTCTCTTACAAAGGAATGCCAAAGTCACAGACTCGTTTCAGAAGGCAGCTGTGCAACACACCAAACCCACCTGCCACGAGATGCAAAGAAAACCCCAAATATAAAACACTTCCTCGTTGGTTTGTCTGTTTCCTCTCCCCCAGACTTCCATTCATTTGAACTGGAATTCAGGGGAGCAATTTTTTGTCCTTGTTTGGAGGAAAAGCAAGGAAGGGAGGCAATTATCCATTTATCCTTAGCCCAAAAGCTCAAAGACACAAACTCACTTGCCCACCACGGCAATGTGAAAGGGGGAGTTTTTCCCCCAGCCCCTCCGTGCACTTTGTTTGTCTCTGATTTTAATGCCAGTCTGAACTGCCAGGGGGCACAGCCCAGAGACAGCCATGCTCAGGGGCACGGCCCAGGTGTGGCACCTCCCTGCAGGCTGGCAGGGAATCATTTCCAGTGCCAGCTGCGGGGCTGGCTGGGGCACAGGGCAACAGAGCCAGCCCTGAGGCCAAGGACTGACTGAGCACTGATCCCCAGGGGTGTTTGCTTCTCCCTGTCAGTCTGCAACCTGCTCTGTGCACAGGCAGCACAGCACAGACTGCCCAAGGGCAGACAGTTCAAGGAGAGGGGATGAAGGCAGAACTGAGGGAGAAGAGGCAAACCCATGAGGGCAGCAGCTCTGCAAACAGCCCTGCCCATCCAGCCTGTGCTCCTGCCACAACAAGCTCCCTCGGGCACTGCTCTCAGGATCTACCCAATGCCACCTTACTGGGCAAGGTTTCACAAATGAGAGCCTGAAAAGATGATGCCAACTTGTGCCAGAATTCCCAGAACTATGTAAAATAACGTCCTCAACCAATGCAAGGTGGCACATGGCAGCTACCCTTCCATCTCACTTAGATTTTCATTCTGGATTACCAAGGGCAGGGTGAAAATAAAATGCCTTTCCTGAAAGGCAGCCAAAAGCTAAGGTTTCCAAATTCCAGTTTATGTTCAGAGCTTTATCACAATTTCACATGAGTAACAATTTCATACAAATAAGTTCTTTGCACATAAATTTCCACAACTGCCTCAGGGTGCATTTAAAGTCATTTATCTCCACATGGGTGCACTGTTTTAAGAACTTTAAGACTCAACTCAAGATGAATCCACAGTCTGTGGTTACAAGCACAGAGCAGAGAGACTCACGCAGCTTCAGCCCCAAGACAGGCAGCACCCATGGGGAGCCAGGGGACAGTCCCCTCCTGATCCCATGACACCACGAGCACTGAAGTGACTGTGCCCTTCCAAGTGAAGGGTGCCAGTCCCCAGCTCTGTGGCACATCGGCCAAGGGAGGTGCTGGAAAGTGCTGCTGCAAGGCTCTCTCTGCCAGGGGGCGGTCCCACCTTAATTCTGGGCACTTTGCAGCAAACTCTGCTTGCAGGGAGTTTTTTATCCTTTACAGTGTCCGTACCTCTGACTTTTAAACAGCGTTTGTTGCAAATCAGAACCGCCTCAAAGCTGAAAAATCTCACTTTGGGAATTATCTAAAAAAACAATCAAAATTCTTTAGGGAAACCAGATGAAGTTTGTCAGACAGCTGCAGTTCCCAGCTGTTTGCAGCATTTAGGGAAAGAAACTCGGAGGTGTTTTTCCCAGGTGTGCCCAAGTGATTTCTGCATTATTCAGTCCTTCTGCTCTCCCTTGGCAGCTGTCACTGCCCAGCCTGAAGGGATGAGTCTGAGGGGATGCTCCTTCTGAGCCCACAGTCCCTTTTCCACGCCCATGGCACTGCAGGAATGCACTGAGACACGCAGGGAGCAGCAGCAGCAGCAGCTGTTCCCACACCCTGCTGGGCAGCAATGCCCCCAGCAGTGCCAGCAGCAGCCCCTGCTGCCCCTCAGTGTCCCCTCCCGCAGGGAAATCTGCCCCAGGGCCTCTGGGAGAAGGCCTGGCTGGGAGCAATCTGCTGGCACCTCCCCAGTGGTACTGACCTGGCTTCCATTTCAAACACCCAGGAAAAGATATCCTACAAACACCCTTTCCTACAGCCAGGGCTGCTCATTACCTTGAATGCTCAATCAGAGCCATATATATTGTCAAAGACCAAAACCCAAGTCTCTTCCTCTGCCATAAAGCTAAACAGAATCCTGCTCTCTGTTTCCATGTAGGCTGGTAAATCACACAAAGTATTTTTTTACTGTTTCTTTGCTGCTGTCCCTTGTTTTCTATGGCTCATGGGCCCTAGGAGCAGCCTCAGCTCAATGACATAGGCAGGCAACACTACACAGCCCTCACTGAGAAGAAACAATTAATTTTGAAATTTCCTATAGGATTTGTAATTATCAGAACCTGATTCCTACAGCTGAGGTATCCCAGACCTCAGGTATCCCATTTCAGGAGCCATAATGCTTTCAATTCAAGTGGAACAGGTTCTTAATCTTGATTTTTTGTGCTCAGGTGTTTATATTAAAAGCCTACTTAGTCACAACGTGGAGCAAAACAGGGATAATTCCAATCAAACATCTAAACCCAAGGAAAGTCAGAGGGGAGGGAAAAAAAAGACATGTCCAAGCCAACAGGGAGTGAAATAGTTGTGATCAGTCCTCAGCCTTGCTGATTTTGGGAGAGGACACAAAACCAAAGGGTAAAAATATACCTCATGTAAGCAAACAGCTGCCTGCTCTGGTTAAACAGTGTGGGAGGAGACATTTCCTTGCTTCACAGTGTGCCCTCCTTTCCTGATGCAGTCTGGAGCTCTGCAAGACCACATGGAGATCTGCGGGTCCAAAGCGCTTTACAAGTAGAACCCACACTACTGTCCAAAAATTAAATACAGCTTCTTCTTGCCAGTATCCATTCAACCCTTTGTGTAAGAAAAATGGGAATATGCTGGTAGATCTTCAGAGCCCCACCCTTAGAAAGGAACATTCATACCTTGAGCACAGAGCTGACAATTAGGCTGTGGATACTCTCCCGAGGCAGGAGGGACCATCCTGGCTGCAGCCCCAACCAGGATCTCACCACAGCACAGGGGATGGATCTGTGCACAGCTGGGAGCCCCAGGGAGAGCCACAAAGCAGCAGCTCCATGTGGAATACCACTGCCCAGCCTCACCCTTCTGAGGGAGCTGGAAAATAAAAGGTTCATGTTTAGATTAAGAAAATGGAAAAGGGAAGAGCAAGGGAAGATATTTTCTGAAACCATTTTGTATTTTGTCCTCAAACATAAGTGGAACAAAAGTGCTGTATAAAAATCAGTGTGAAACAAAGCCCCAGAAGAAGAGCTAAAGGCTATGCCTCCCTTCCTCTAATTTATTGCCAGAGTTATTCAGAGTGCAGACACTTAATCCCTAATGTAAACCTGCAAGCAACATTATTTATCTTTAGGAAGACGTGGGATTTTTGTCTTTTCATTGTGTGGGCTGCGAAGGAAAGATGGATTCAATTGCTTTCTGCAGATATCAATATGGAATTTAAGGAGGTGGAAGGGCCGGCATTCCTTGGAATGACTCAAGTGCACATTTGCTGTCTCCAACGAAAGGAGTTTACAATGGACAATGACAGAAACACGATCCCACCGTGTTGGTCTGTGGCATTTGGACTTGTTTAGTGAGGCACCTGAAGGAGGCGTTTCCTTACAGCACCAGCTGAAAGAACCAAGTGTGTGTGTGCAAGAGTAGAGGGCTTTCCTGCCTAAGGGTGATTTTATGCCACAAACAAATGTTCATGGTCATAATGAAAGTGACTCTGCATTCCTTCACCGTTATCACATTAGATAGTTTTCATCCTTCTTAATGAAAAAAACTATTAATGAGAATGAAACTGGCCTCTAAAGCATTTCATCCCTGCTTTCAGGAAAATGGATCAAGGGCTGGTTCTCACTATTTTGCCAAACCGAGCAGAATACATTTTAATGAGGCTTCTTTAACCTTTACTCCCTGTCCCTCTTCTGTCTGGCTTCTGCCATTCCATCTCACGGCATTTCTGTGCTCAGGTCACAGCTGCCTTAGCAACATTAAAATATGGGGTGCATGCAGGCCTGAAACACACGTGATCCTCTCTTAGAACAAGTTTAAATTTTAAACTTATTGGAACGCGTGATCCGAGTACCTGGAACAGCTTTCTCAATAACCTTTCCACAGGAAAATGGAATCAAAAACAGCCAGTGGGAACAATTCCAGCTCCAAGCAATTGGCTCCTGATCACCAAGTCTGACGGTGTGTGGCTGGGGCTGGCACCCTGTGCTGCCCAGGGCGAGCAGCCTCCACAGCCACGAGTGCCCCGGCTGTGCCAGGGCTCCATCCCCACCCCAGAGGGACACGGGGCCGGTCCCAGCAAACGGGGCCCTGGGGTGGCAGCTGGCCCTGGGAGCACAGGGACACTGCAGCCCACAGCACCTTCAGCCCCAGGCACCCGCTCCTGGGGCTAAATGTGAGTTCTCCTTTCCATGGTCCTACAATGCAGCCTTTCCCAGAGGTACAGAGAGGAAAGGGTCAGGCTTAGGGACACACCCTCCACTTGCAGCGCCTGCTGCACCCAGGCCTCGATACCAATGATCTTTCCCTCTGCTCGTGGTGCAGTGTCCTGCCAGCACCATTTTCCACGCCATTCACTTCTTCTCTTTCCCCTTTGCTAGCTCCAGCTTCTCTACTGCATTAGGTGAAATTCACTCATCCTCACCTTAAAGGTTCTCTGTCCTTCACTCCCCGCTCATTACCTCTCACATGGGACCCAGGGAAGGACCTGGGCACCCCTGCACACCCTGGGACAGCAGCTGGCCATCCATCCCCTGTGCTGGGGCTGTCCTCCGTGCCTTTGGCACAGGGGCACGCACAGATGGCCCTGGAGCCAGGGCTGAGCCACTAAACCCCTTGGAGGGGACACAATCTCCTGTCCCAGGCCTGAGAAGCGATGTGCACAAAGTACCCACGGCCCTACCAAGCTAAATAACAGAAGGAGATAAAGAACAGGGAAATGAAGGAGAAGAGAGGACAAGCAATAAGCAAATATCCCCTGATTTCTGCAGAAAATGTTACCCCAGTGCCACTGCACACTGATGGATGAGAGGAGTAGGGCAAAGCAGGAGGATTTTTCCAAACCTTTGGCAGCCATCCGTCGTCCAGAGCTGGGAATGACCCCCTTGGTGCAGCTCCTCAGGCCAGGGCTCCCTGAGCCACCCACACAGAGGATGGATCCTCAAACAGCAGGCACAGGTGACAAGGTAAGGAGCCCAGCACACCATGCCTAGGAGATAAATGGATCCATCTGTCAGCAGTTACTTCACAAGGGAATTGCTCCCAGTTATGCTAGGAACAGCTTTTCACAAAACACGGATCTAAAGTACCACAGAGAGGAGGAAAATGTACCAAGGAAATTCCTGATATAATGGAAATTGAAAAGAGCACTGGACTCTGCTGTTATAACTGCAAAGAGAATGGAGAGTTTGATAGAGGCGACAGTGGAACAGCTTCTGGGGTATTATTTGGCTGGGACAGCAATCTTCTCATCACGCGTCCAGCCTGTCCCCAGAGGTCATTTTCAAGGTGCACGCTGAGGTGAGAAAGAGCAGAGGTGTGTGACAATCTCTGATGGCTGCAGAGAAATGTTCACTGTGCTGCCTTCCTGCCACAGAAGGGACAGCCACGTGTCAGATGGTGGGAGGGTGTCAGTGAAACACTGCAGTTTGGCTACCCTGAACTGAAATCCTTCACACAGCCCACCCCCAGCCCTTTCTCTTATGACACCAAGTCAATGAACCCATATCAGGGGGCAGGCAAATATTTTCCCTCCCCAGTTTCTTCTGGGTTTTGGTGTGAGAGACGTGGATTGCACAGGTGGCCCCAGAGCTGCTGCCCACAGCCCTGAGGGAGTGTGACACATTCCTTTGGGCTCCAAATCCCTTGGAGCTCTCCCCAGAGCCCGGCTGCTGGAACACACCACGCTTGTTTGGCAGGCACCAAACTGAGCCTCAGTTTGTGCTGTAGCCCCAAAGGGGATTCAATAATGCTGAATTTAAAGTGAGTAGAAACAGCACTGCTGTCACAAGGACACAAATACTGAATTACTGCATCTCTTTGAGATGGGCTGAATTATGATAGTGCTTCGCTGACTGATTCATGCTGGAATCCACATTTACAAATTACATTCACCAATAAACTCGGCTTTGGTGTGGCACAGAAGTTATTGCTGTTACCTGGGAAATGTTTTCTGCTTTGGCTTTTGTTCCTGGGCATGCTGCACACCAAACAATGAACTTCCCACATCAAACAGCTTCCCTGAAACATCTGCTACCAGGAAGCTTGTCTGCAACTTGCAATGGTGGATGACTTTCTGACAGGTAATAGCAATTCAGATCAGATGCAGACAGATTTAGTACCTAGAAGCTCCCAGTTTATTAAGATCACCACTGATTTATTCAAGCACCCCCCTCTCTTTTCAGCACCATTGAGAAATGAATCACTTGGCTGTGGTGCTCAGGGCTCAAGGTTCTGGTTCCTTGTAGCTGACAGGAAATACAGCTTTGCCAGCTGTGAGAACTCCTCACTCTCCTGCACAGAGTGGGAGAGGACAGGAAGGATATGATGTTTTTACCAATGTTCATCCTCTCTTTAATTACATGGGCTGCTGCAAAGGAGTCATTCTTCTGCCAGAATTTCCCACCCATGAATGTCTGTCTATCCTTTAGTGATTTTAGATAGAAGATGTGGATTCCCTCTCTTGCTTATAAGTAGTGGTTGAAATCTTTAGTAAGCCAATATTTTAAGGAAAGAGGGCCCACAGTGTCTCTGACAAAGCTAAATACAACATCAGAATGAGGATACACCTCTATTCAAAAAGTTCTATAGGGAGTGAAGATTTATAGAGGTGTTCTGCTGATTCATGAGGAGGAGATATGGAAATGCATCTCTGGCAGCCACTCAGTGATGAAATATGTAGCACGTAATGCATTTGTCTGTAAGACAAATACGTGTGTTGGCCGATTAAAAAAGATACACAGACTTCTGCAAATAAAGCAGCAATTCTTCTCAGGAACAAACCAGCTAATTGTAAAACCAACAGGAAACAAAATCTGCCTGTTGAGTAACTACAATTTTTGCTAAACAGGAAACTTTCAGTATTAATTCCTAATGTGCTTCATACACAACCTCAGTATGTGATGACCAGTGTAAACTCTGAATACTTGCAATGCACCACCCTGCTGCTTCTAGGCCACTGCCAGGGTCTGTGGGGCACAGCAGGCACACACAGGTGGCTCAGGGTTTTTTCATTACTGGTTTTTAAAGTCACCCTCAGAATCTGTCAATGTAAGAAACAATTTCTTCAGCAAGAGCAGCTCAGCTTCAAGCATTCAACAAGTGATAAATGAAGCTTTTCCAAACCAGGAGTGCCTACAGTGTTGATAAGGCAGTATGTGAATGCTGATGGATAAATGTCATCTGCCTGAGTAAGCCAGATTCCAGCTTGTGCTCACATGGAAACGATTTGCATTTGTCCAGATGTGCTGATGTTACATGCCTTTTGGAGAAGAAAACAGAAATGCTAAAAAACACTTTCTCCCTATTTATGTTTAAAAATAAATTACTCAGTTGCTCTGTCAGGTTCAGAAACTTGAAGCAATTGATGCTGTTGGAGAAAAAAAATATCAGGATATAAATCATCAAGCTTGTAATCTAAAATTTCTCAAGTCCTTTGGCAAAAATAAGACCAAACTGTGTGATGGGTTCAGGCACAAACTCCTGAGAGATGAGGGCTTTGAAATCTGTAGATTTCCCTGAGACCTCGTGGTTCAATACATTTTCTCCCAAGTTTTAGCTCTGCTAAAAGGAGAGATAGTAGATCTGGATAAGTCTTTTAATTCAAAAAGGAAGATGGGCTGATACCTCAGGACTGACAATATTTTGGATTTTTCTCTGGTTCTGTCGGGTTTAATGGAACGCACAATGTTCAAAGGATGTTCTGCTTTTCATAAATCTTTTTTGCATTTTCTCTTCCATCCCTTAAGAAAAAGGAAGGAGAAGATAAATGGCAAGAGGAAAGGAGCGTTTGTTGCTTTGCGGTGTACAAAAGAGAGGGGGAAAAAGAAGTGTAACGTGGAACACACAGAAAATGGTTGTTACCAATTTCTGTGAAGTAGGAGCACTAACTTTAACAACTGCTACATAAACCCCTCTAGGTTGTTCTCTTTGCTCATCCATAACCTCTTTTATCTTGTTAGGATGGGATATCAAAACACGTGGTGCTAACCAAAACTACAGAGCAGCAGAGCTGCTGCATTACCCTGCAGTCCCTTTCCAGCGAAGAATTCTGAGGCAGCTGCAGCCTTTGAGGGAAACTCCCAGCGGCAGAGCTGGCAGCAGAGCCTGAGCTCCTGTGCTGGGGATCAGGGGTGCTGCCCACAGGGGGCACAGAGGGGACTCTCTGCTGTTCCTCACCTCTCAGCCTGAGGGGACAGTGCTCAGCTTGGAGCCTGAGCTCCTGTGCTGGGGATCAGGGGTGCTGCCCACAGGGGGCACAGAGGGGACTCTCTGCTGTTCCTCACCTCTCAGCCTGAGGGGACAGTGCTCAGCTTGCAGCCTGAGCTCCTGTGCTGGGGATCAGGGGTGCTGCCCACAGGGGGCACAGAGGGGACTCTCTGCTGTTCCTCACCTCTCAGCCTGAGGGGACAGTGCTCAGCTTGGAGCCTGTGCTCCTGTGCTGGGGATCAGGGGTGCTGCCCACAGGGGGCACAGAGGGGACTCTCTGCTGTTCCTCACCTCTCAGCCTGAGGGGACAGTGCTCAGCTTGCAGCCTGAGCTCCTGTGCTGGGGATCAGGGGTGCTGCCCACAGGGGGCACAGAGGGGACTCTCTGCTGTTCCTCACCTCTCAGCCTGAGGGGACAGTGCTCAGCTTGCAGCCAGCCTGGGAGGCCGTGTGAGGACCATTCCTGCAGCGAGGCAGAGCAATCCCAGGGCAGTGCCAGCTTCTCCCAGCAGCTGCACCAAATCCCTGCTCTGAATATCCATGGGCACGCGACCAGGCACTGTTCTTTCAGCACAGGCAGCCATGGACTCAAGTTTTGCATTATTTTGACCTTTCTCATCCTCTGCCATCACATCTCCCCCTTCACTTGCTCAGGGAGCTCTTGCCTGACCCTCCCTCCCTCAGCCATGGGCCAGGGTCACCCTTTGAGCTGCACTGCCCTTGGCAGCTCCCCCTGAATTCCATCCCAGTGTCCATTTTGTCAAGGTCACCTCCAACAATCCTGCTCTCTTCTAAAGCCATGGCAGAGTCCCCCTGCACAGTTGCTCCCCCGTGACTTCATTCAAGGCTGGAACTCTCCTCTCCCTGCTCTTGGGCATGAGGGATCCTTAGGATCAAATCCCCCTGGGCAGCGTTTAAGGGGCAGCTCCTGCCCTAAGGAGGGCAGGACAGGACAGGGGAGAGGAAGGGGCAGGGCAGGGCAGAGCAGGACCAAACCCCTTTGGTGCATGGGGGTTTCTGCATCTCATCAGAGAGGTCACAGGAGTGGGTGCACATACACAAACCCCAGAACTCTCTCACACTGAGAACTGGCTGTTCACATGGCAATTCTTCCTCAGCCTCTCAGTAGTGGGGATTAGAGGGACTTCCTAACTGCACGAAACCAGCTTTGTTATACAAAATATTTTAGGTCTTTCATTGAATAAAGCTTTACTCTCTTGGTTCATCTACTCTGAGAACACTGCATCTGTTCCATATCCCTTGTTGGCACCCTCTGGATAACATGAAAACTCAGCAGCAGCAATTCCCTGTGTCACACTTAGGGTCTCCTTTCAATTAAAACATTAAAGCTGTGCCAAAACCCTACAGAAACCTGGAATAAGATTTCAGTGGCATGCTTCATTTTTTGCTGCCGTGGGCCCTTGAATCCTGCCATGCTCCTGGAGCCATCCACAAGCACTGCCCAGGATGGAGCCTTGCTCAGTAACTGCATCCTCTCTTCTTTTCTTCTTTAGCCCTGCAGTGGCTGGATGGAACTACCCAGCCTAATTATTATCCTGCAGGATATCCTACAGGAATCCCATCAGATAAAGAAATTGTTTTAACACCATAAAACATTAACACAGCCCAAAATATCTGAGCCCAGGGCAGAGGTACAAAGCCAGCTGTGCCTGCACAGATCAGAGGGCTTTGGTTACTCTGCTCTGCTGGGGAATGAACATTTTCAGTTGGATGAGCTGAAATGGGGAACTGAGGGAAGGAGATGTTGATGCCACAGCCAATATGGATCGAAGCTGAACTCACCATTTGCACGATTCCCCTTACACATACAATAGGAAGAACAGAAAGAATGAAATCCCAAGCTCTGAGGCATTGAGAGAAGGTGGTGTATGAAGGTTTCTGTATAACTCCAAATATTCCTTGTAATCAGGGTATAGGAAATAGTTGATTGAAAACAACAGCTAAAACCTTTTGTTTTTCATTAACCAAACCTTTTGTTATTCATACCAGAACTAAGCCCAAGGGATCTGGTGTGCAGGTGAAAGATCAGCTCTAAACCTGTTCTACTTCTCTGCCAGAGCTGACAATGTACAGAACACAGCTCTACAAATTAATGGGGCTGATCCTATTGCAGGCTCTCTCCTTAAACTGCACATTAATCTCATAACAAGATGCTGCACCTTTGGGAAAACACAACTTTTTATGTGACCACTTTTGTGTGTAATGCCAGAATTATTTGGAGAACAGCAAAAAGGGTTTTTTTAGGGTAGAGAGAGGCTGAGAACAAATCCCTCTGATGTCACTCTTTTAGAAGTTGTCCTTCTGTCAGGTATGGTTAATGCTGGAATTTTGAGCAGAACAGTTCACAGTGCTCTGATGGCTACCCAGAAAGGACCAGAAAACAGAGGTTTAGTGAAGTATTTGACCAGGCAGAACAAAAACAGCCAAAAGTATTCAAGGTAACACCTCCACCCACAATGAGAAATCCAGTGGATTTCTTATATATTTCTCATAAAATCATAGGAAGACACAAAGGAATGCAGAGACAATCACAGGCAGCTAAAACCCAGCAGCCTCAGAGACAGAATCAAACCCAGTCCTGTCTCTTCACCACCTCACCAGTGCACTTTGCCATCCAGTCCTAAATGGGGAAGATTAGAGAATAGGTTTAAGTTGAACAATTTGTACCACAAGGAAGAAAACCTAACCAAGGTTTGCAAAGAACATTTTTATATCCGTAATTCTGTTTTAAATATCACTTCCCTTACAACTCTTACTTCACTGCAAAGTACATTTTTCTCAAGTGGAAATAAGAAATTAAACAGGTATTCTTACTGAGAGGATGATTTGCCATCTGTTGAGAAATCTGAGCTATAATTTACAGAAATAGGTTACCTAATAAAAACTCCTTACAAAAGCAACAGGATTGGAAAGGACCAGGACAGGTCATTTCTCACAAGGAAGTGACCCATTACTGATTCCAATGATGTTAAAAAATCAATAGTTCTCTGATTTTTGCCTTTCCTAGGCTGACAGATTGGTAACACTTTGTTCTCCCACCTGTGCTTCCAGGCCCCGGCTGATGCTGAGGGAGTTTCCCTGTTTCCCTTGCAAGTGGCTCCCACTTTGGTGGCAGAGACTGGAAGCCTCTCTTTGCATGGAGAGGTCAGAGTTCCAGTACCTTGAATTCAAATTACCATTGTAAACCCAAACTTTTCTTATTTTGGTCATTCCAGTCTTTTCAGAGTGGATGGAGACCCTGGGTGCTAAAGATTGCCTTTGTTAGCAGAAGCAGGCTCTATAAGCCATGGTGCTGTTAATATTTCCAGTTATCTTGGCTTCCTTAATATCATTCAGCTATTTCTGTTCTCTATGGGTGCCTTACTCTGCTTGATTCTGTTTCACTTTGAACCTGCACTGATGCTGAGGGTTTCACACATTTTTTATCACACCGTGCAAAATGCTGCTGGAATCTTTGTGCAGACTCTCTGGAGACAGAAAAAGGTTATTATTGCCATCTCCCTTGTATTGTGTCTCCAGAAATCCGTGCACGTGCTGTGCAGCCGCCCATTCTGCACTGGAACCTGAAGAAATCATTTTGTTGTACTGACCACAAGAGCACTTGCTCAAAGAGGTGTCTTTCTAATTGTCCATTTCTAGAGCTGGTGCATGCACAATGCAGAGCCTCCAGGAGGGCTGCAGTGATTGGCTCCAGTTAGCTGTGCCTCAGCACTGGGGCTGCTGCCTGGCACAGAGGTGAAACCATCCAGGCTGAAAGGAAAAGGCTCTGGCAGGTTGGAATGCAGAGAGCAGAGAATTGCATTCACTGAGGGCAGGGATGGAAGAGCTGCATCCACACTCTCTTCCAGTCACTCCATTTCTCTGTTCCTGACATTCTCAAGGATCTTAAACCCACATGGAGCTTTTGTGACCCCAATCCTCCATCTACAGAGGCAGAGAACAAAGAGTGAGCAGGCTTTCCTCCCCTCTCAACAGTTTCCATACTTCCATTAATTCCATCTGCTTTCTCTCTGCTGTCCCACCCTCCCAACAGTCTGTGCCAAGGATCAGCAACAGCCCAAACTAAATGGCCACTGAGTGCCATTACTCAGAAATATTTCTGTGTGAGCAGCAGGTTCACCCAGGGCACCCCAGCCAGCCCTGCAGCCATTCCCCACTGGCACACAAAGAGCAGCTGGATATTGAGACACAGCTGTGATATCCATCACTGCCCACAGGCTCACCTTGGAGAACCTGGGGAGACCTGTGCCTTGCAAACAGCATCAAATGGAAATGATGAAATAAACCAGAAAAAGAAAAAGCCATCTAGTGAGTCTGTTGGCTTACTGTGCTCCATATTCCTAAAAACTCGCTTTGCGGTCAGGAAGGACACAGGGGGTTTGAATCATTTTCTGCCTTTACACCTTCCCTACCACCAGAAGTAACACGGGGATGCTCTTCAATAAACAAATCTGCTCTTTTCTCTCAAGGTTTGTGTACACTCTGAGTGCACTGGTGACATCAGATTTTTCACCAGGGAAATGAAAGAAACCAACAAAACCAACAGCCCACATTGCTGAAAACCCAAGAAGCTAAGCTGGTCACGTCTCTGAAATATGGTATGAGCAGAAAGAGAAATACAATAAAAATCCCCATCCAGCACAAACTGGGAAGTGATGGAACGAGGGCTTTCCTACTGAGGCTGTCTCCAGTTACCACCCTTCTGAGCATTGTCCATTATCCATTCTGCACTGAGGAGGCTCTCAGGCCAAAATTTAAAAGGTGACTGACAAACACAGGAGGCCAAAATGAAGCCAAAGAATCACAAGCAGAGCCTATGGAAGAAGCCTTCTGTAAAACATGAGGGAGCCCTGAGCCACACTGGATTAGTTTCCTCTTTTTTTCCTCTTTAATTCTCTTCTAGCAGACAATATTTCCTATCCCCCCTCTCCTGAGTCCCTACAGCGTGCAAGCTCTGTGTTGGGATGCAGGCAGGCTGAGAAGTGCAGCTGTGCTCTAGAGCTGCTGGAGCTGGGAGGCACATTCTCAGTGAGTAAAAAGCACACTTCCATCACTGACACACAAAAACTGCCCTCCCAAACCTCACCACACGTGAAACAGATCCCTGGATCAGTCCCATCTCCAGCCCTGCCCACTGCCGTGCAGGCCTGTTGGCAGTACAGCTGGGACACAGCTGGGACACAAGGGACACTGTTCCCATGGTCTCACAAAGGCCCCAGGGATGCAGGCTCAGTGTTTGTCACATTCTGCACAAGCCTGGGGAAAAACCCCGAGCCCATCACCTTCACTCCTCCAGGGGCTGTCAGGCGGCTGCAGAAGGGCAAAGCTCCCTTCCACCTGCAGCAGCAGCCAAATCTCTTTGGGAGAGCAATCCCATCTCCACAGGCACCTCCTGCCTCTGCACTCTGTGTATCCTTCCTTCCAGCAGTGACACACCTGCAAGGGACACAAGCAGCAATTACCTCTTCTGCAGGAAAAGCCCATCCTGCCCCTCCACACCAACCTGTCCCTTGCTCGTGGTTTAGCTGCTGTTCCTATTGCCCTTAGAGATTACCCATGTTTCCAACAGAGATGGGCTGCAGACACACCAGGATCTAATCATTAATAATACTTTGACCTGTAGGCCCAGATGGGCAGGAAAAAATGCTCACTCAAGAGGAGTTTTTCCTTAACTACAGCAGACCCTGGATTTTCCATTGAATGTTTTCATTTTCAGCTGCAATCACCAGAAATAACATTAATGACTTTCAGTGAAGGGCAGAAATAATTAGAGGCAGAGCAGGTGTCCAGCTTACATGCTTATGGTAAGAAAAGACTGAGAAAAATCATGGCAAAGCTTGATAACCTGAGGGGAGAAAAAAGCAAACAAGCTCAGGGGTGAGATCTAAATCAAATATAAAGCAATCTGTATCTTCCATTAAAGCCATTGTGGAACTGGGCATTTTGCAAAGGTCTTGATTGAAAACCATGGCAGAGTTAATGGGTTTGACTCAAATGATCCTCAGCACTTCAATAAGGAGCAAGGAGAAAGGAGGCCCACGAAAGCAGAACTTGAAACGTTAGTGCAAAACCATACAACAGAAAGGAAACCATTTCAATTGCTCTAGGAAGGACTATACATTGCCTTGTTCTCAAAACTAGAGGGAGACTCAAGAGCGCAGAATCTCATTAGAATTTCAACACTGGATTTCTTTTATAAACAGCATATCAGTAAGATTTACCAATATTGTCTCAATATACTGAAAGCTTTATTATTTGTTCTTTGACAAGTAGCATTTTTCTAATTCTTTACTTTTAATAAAAAACAGTAGAGATGTGTGCTGAATTGAAAGCTAATTAGCACATTCATATCTGCCAAAAATTCAATAACTTTTGTACTCATTTTGGGTTCTTTTGTGGTCAGTTTAATTTAATTTTTCAGTTTAATTAAATTTTTTAATTAAATTATCAAATTTGTTGATAAAATAAAGGAGGATATAAACAACTTAATAGCTTAGGCCAGGTTTTTCACAGGCAATCAGTAGTTAGAGCCCATTAAACTAAGGAGGGAAGCAGATCAATAATTTCTAGGGCTTTTTTAATGTTTCCCTTGAAATTTTAGGATAATCAGGAAAGGACAAAGAGCAGTCATTATCCAAGAGAATTTCCTGGGATCCAGGGACAAAACACATTGTTGAGGGGCTGAGAAACAGGAGTTCAGAGCTGCTGAGGCTGCTGACAGCCTCTTACAGTGGGTGCTCTGTTTCAGAAGCTGGGATTTCAAGAGGAGGCAAAGTGGGTCATAAATGCTACTGAGAGCTGAAAATCAGGAGATGAAAACCACTCCAGAGCACTGAAGTGTGGTGGGTCTGATTACAGCAATCAAAATGCTGTCCCATTTTGCTACAGTTTGTCTTGAACAGCAAGGCTAAGGAAAAAAAGGCCAAAAAAGAAAAGCCGTGTGATCCTAAACTGTGAGTATGCACCAATGTTCCAGCCCTGCCAGGGGCTGCACAGGCACCTGGTCCCAAAGGTACCGTGGGATTCATCTGGGTTTGTGCTGGCAGCCAAAGCCACTCCTGCTGCTTCAGCAGGCCTTGCCCTCCCGCCCACGCTCTGAATCCCTGCGGGTTTGGCACTGAGCCCCGACTGCTTCCCACCAAACACCTGCACACCCAGCTCCATCCCTGACATCACCCTGAGGTGCCTCTGAGCGTGCACCGGCCTGGCTGCCTTGGCACGTGGCCAGGGGGACAGCAAAGGGACATTTGTCCCCTCACGACCCTGGGCAAGCGGAGCGTGCTCAGAGCACCCGGGCACGGCCCCCTGTGGGAAACCTCCTGGCTGAAGGCAGCTCCAAGGATCACTGCACAAACCTCTGCAGCTGCCCCACACACACAGTGACAGTGACAGCTCCATCCAACCAGCCCCCACTGGCTCTCCTGGAGCAGCAGGGGACAGCAGAACAAACAGCAGGTGACAAAGGCTGGGTCCTGCCCACCTTGAGCCCCAGTGACTCCAAAGTGCTGCTGCCACACACCAGTCCTCTCCTCCTCCTGCCAGCTGACTCTGCAAGCTCATCCCAGTTCATCTGGGAGCTGCTGTGCTCATCAACTGGGGAGGGCTTCAACAATCAATCACGTGGGAGATATTAAAGGCACTAGAGAGCAAACAAACAAACCCACAAAGAAAAGAAAGAAACCTGAGTACCAACAGCAGTACCCAGTGCAGATTAAAAATACAAACAAACAAAATAACTTCATGTGGGTTAAATCCTAATCCTCAGGGATGAGTTGAGCACCAAGGTGCACAGGCCTTGTTTATTACCAGTGAGCTGAGAACTGAGAACACCCTTCCATTTCTTCAGCAGCATCACATAAAGCCTATTTTCAAGAGTGAAATGAATAATGGGATTGAGATAAACTCTGTGCAAGGGGAGGTACTGGGCAGTGCTTCTGAGTGCCACAGGCTGGGAGAATCCATGGAGGCATTTCCACTCACATCCCAGAAAGCACCCAGGGCATCAGCAGTTGCTGTGATCCCCTCTCCCACAATGACCATCACTACTGTCCTCTGTGCTCTCCCCTGCTCACACTGCCTCCCTTCCCTTCCCTGATGGCAATGCTCCATCACACAGCTCCCTCAGGGGCACAGCAAGCAGGGATGTTTCCATTTTGTACTTCAGGAATCTCTGCAGGTTTAACAGTTTTAAAACAGACATGAAGCTGCTCTTGGTGTTTTTCCTTCAGCTGTGAAAAGTCTTTAAATGCCCCAATGTGCACCATGTGACCCCCTGAGCTCAGTCCTTTAGTGGCACAGGCCCTTAAATGTGAACTCAACAGGTACTTAGGTGAGGTGTCAGCAGTGCATAAGCAACAAGCTGACATAAATCCTGAGGAATTTAACTTATAAAAAACTTGAATTCCTTCTTTACTCCAGAAGGATCTCTTCAACCTTTGCACTAGCTTTACATGGCTCCTTAAGCTACATCAGCAGGACGGTGCAGCAGCTTACAGCAATTAAGTCACAAGCAAATGTATGTAAAAACAGTGTAAGGACACTTCAAAAAATGGACTTTGCAGAAAATCAATACATTGTCACTGGGGTGCATCACCCAGCATCACCATCTAATGTATTGCACTAAACCAGCTGGAGCAAAAGGAACCAAACCCAATCACCACCAGGGAAAGCAATTCTATTTATCATGAACCCACAGGGCCATTTCAAATAGTTTTTCCCAAACAGCTTCCACACTCCTTAGAGTCCCATTTGGATCTCAGCTCTGTCACTCTGCACTTCCATCTCTGTATACTCAAAATAATAAGAAGAAAATTCTAATTCCTGGGGGGAAAAGGGGATTTTTGTTTCACCCAGGCTGTGAGTAGCATTATCCCAACCTGAGGCGAAAACATCAATGAATCAACATTTCCTTAACTGGCTTCACTGCAATCCTGGTATTGCACTGACCCCTGAGGAAGCAATTTAAGAGCAATAATTACAGATGGACAAGTATTTCTTCCTGAGGCACACAGCATTTTACGATGGAACTTCATGAAGTAGCTCTAAGGTATTTCCTGCAACATATTTCAATAAAAGAAAATATAAGCCACTAAAGTGTCTCATGTAAGCATTGAGGATTTAAGGAATTACTCAAATAATGAATGCATGAAGCTATTAACCATCCTGGAGAATTAAAATGTGCCCCTACGTGATGAACCAAAAGCAGCAAGTCATTTCAAGTCTACGGGATTGATTTGATACATGTGACTGAAATATAATTACAGAAACACCAAACTGTGCTGTACCTAGAGAAAACTAGCCCAGACTGCTAGACCATGAGCACACCTCTGCAACAGCTTTTATTTGGTCCATTTGTTACCTCCTGGAAATGGTTCCAGCCAGGGAGGTTATCATGTGGCAGTTACCCCCAGGTAAAGGCACAGCATAATGAAATCAGCCATTTTTTAGTTTTATTTCATTGCAATACTCTGCTGTCCTGAAATATCAGGAGGATCAGCATGACTTAATAAAATTTTGCTCAAGCACAGCTTATTGCATAAGAGCAGTAGCAAGCAAAGAGCCCTGATACCAGACTAAAGTGGGCGCAGGTTATCTCTGGGTGTCAGGTATTTAACGGGAAAAGTTATAATAGGAAAGACTTAGAAAATTAAAACATTTTCTTTCTGAAACAGGTCACTGGAACGTTCTCTGCTAAAAGCAGCTGCAACACTGTGAGATGAAATAAAACACAAAAGGGATGAAAGAATGACCAGGTCTCTACAATCCAAGTCCAAGGGCCACAGGCACCAGGGCTGGCACAGGAAATCCCCTCCCACAGCTCCAAGGACAGGCTCATCTCCCCTGCAGTGCCCCCCCTGCATTTCCCCTCACTCTGGTTCCCCCTTGGGAGCACCTTCTGCTCCCACAGGGAAGGCACCATCTGAGCTGTCCTTCTGCACTGGGAGCTGCTCTGTCTCATGGCTGGGACAGCAGCAGCTGCTCTGCTTAACAGCTTTTCAACTCTGCTTCTACCATTTTCCCATCTACCTTTCCTGCATTGTGGGATTTCCAGTACAAAAGGACTCCTGTTGGCTACTGGAAAAGTGAAATATCATTAAATAATTTTGCTGGATAGCAATCAACCACACTTCTCTCACCTGTCACTCCTCAAATATGCAAGTAAAGTAGAAGTATTTGGAACAGAGATCCCTTGTTTTTATTTTCTTTTTTCCCCCGTCTCTTCATTGTGCTTTGTTGATAGGTAAAAGGCTAATTCAGTCTCAAGACTCTTCTGTGTCCACACCAACTATTTCACTGCAATAAATGACGTTGCTGTGAATATATTTTAATTAGTGACTTCATAGTTGGAATTGTGCAATTGGAATACAGCAGGCATGAGGAGCTATTGAAATAGTATAAAAAGGCATAATTATTTTCAAAAGCTCCGTGGGAATAACAGAGATAAAAAAAATCCCCTGCTGGCACCTGTTTTCTGTGTCCAGTGTATCATTAGCACCTCACATTCTCTCTGTATTCATCAAAGGCAAGATGACAGGTGCTGCAGATTTTTCCTTCTCTGTTTGCTGTTCCTTGCTGAGGTCATTATAATGAAGACCAGATTTTTACTTCATTTGACAATTTTGTTCTAATTGACTGAAAGATGTTACCAAGAAAAATGGGAACAAACCCCAGAGATTCAGAAGGATTTTCCTGACTCCTGGGCCTGACCTGGGACTCTTTCATGCAACGTGGAATAAGTGAAGTAGGGCCTAAGAAGAAAAAATCAAACCCTTGTCATACCTGTTACTGCTGAAGGCAGGCTGGCAAGGGCTCTGAGGAGTGAGCAGAAGGAAAATCTTGAAAGAAGCACCAGCTCATTTCAGATCTGAACTCCAACTTGCAAGCAAGATGCTGGGCTAGAGGAACTTGGTATAAAATGAAGGCTTTGAAACTTGACTAATTCAGAAAACGAGACTTTTCAAATCCCGTAAAATGAACGGATTACAAAAGCAATTCAGTGAACCTGCCCTGCCTTCCAACGTGTATCTCACTGCAAAGGCTGACAGCATCTCTGCTTCTCCTCCTGCAATGCAAACTTGGCCTCTGCCTCACTCATCCCTCTTTGGTGTTCAATTGTTCCACCATTTCTCCAACCCTACTCATCAGCTGAGAGGAGCAGGACTGACAGAGGAGGAGCTTGCCTGGGAGTGACCTCCTCAGCACAGCCCAGCAGCATCCCTCCCTGGCAGCAGACTGCTGGAATTATTTACCTGGGCACGGCTCTGGGCACGAAGGTGCTGTCACCGAGAGCACCAAACAAACAGGAGTCCTGTTTGCAGAGAAACCTCAGGATAAATTATGTCCAGGTGTCATGGGATCTCCTGCCTGAATCCATCAATACTAAGGCCTTTGCAAGAGGAAGGGAAGGTTCAAAGATGGGGACTGGGAGTTCAGAAAGCAGCCGGGTCACCTGAAATGCAGCAGCCCTAAAACCCGGGCTCAAAAGCAGGGAAAAAGGCAAAAATCATCAAATAGTCCCAAGGATGAACACTTAAGTCAGTGATGCAAGACATGAAGACTGCGAGTATTTGCCTGTGCTTTTCTACAGAATGCTTGGGAGGAAGTCTGAGCAGCCTGCACAGACTTGAAAGGAACATGCAGTAAAGCAACTCAACAGCAGAGAGTTTAGAAACTACAGAGGGGTGGATGAAGAGTTAAGACATAAAGGTCACTGTGCAAGGACCTTGCCAACTCTGTATTGGGTGCTTTCTTGGCTATCTCAGTTCTAAAAGGAAGAGAAGCTCACTCAAGTTGCAATATGGAACAGACTCCAGTCTGATTTGTACAGACAAAGCTCCCAAATGCTGTGTATCACTGAGGAAATCAAAACACAAAACCAAGTTCTTCTGGGAATAAAAAAGACTGAAATCAGGTAATAAAAAAAAATTATCCCCACCTGCTGCCTTGCAGTTGGTGGAAATTGAACATCTCGGATGCATCTGCCCACCCTGGACAAATAATTGCTGTTTACCATCCTAGGGGAAAGCCAGGAAAGCAGGGGAGGGAGATCATAATCCTCAGAGCATTCCCCTCCTTTTCATGGAGTGCACTCAACAAAGCTGTGATCACTCAGAACCCCTGATGAGATGCCTCCTCCAGTGACCAAAGCTCAGCTTTTCCCAGATACGGCCATCGTAAAAAGAGCAAGGAAATTATCTACTCCATTCATATTGCTGAAGTCTGAGTGAGAACAGGTACCTCCAGCTGTTCAAGGAAAGGCAGAGGGATGCACCACATGCTCCCCACCTCCCTCCCTGCTGCACTGGGCTCTCTGCGCACCTCAGTAAGGAAAGAGGCTGAGTTCTATTCCTTCCTCATGTTCCAGAGAGGAGCGAGCACCCAGGACTGCACAGCAGCCTTACAGAGATTGCAATCTGCTCCTACAGAACAACCCCCCCTTCTCCTGGTACTTCCTGAATGGAGGAATGAGATGGGGCTGCTGTGTGGTTGAACGGAGGGAAAACACTGCTGAGACACTCAATATTAGCACTACACTTTCTGGGTCTCCAAATTAGGATGCAAAACAAGGATGCAGCCCCTGCCTTAGCCAATGGAAAGGGAATATTTTTGCATATTTTTGATATGTGATCTTATCAGCAGTCAGCTTTTTCTTTGCAGTAAAATAAATCCTTGTAATTCCACAGTACAGAAATCTGGCAATACAGAAAGGAATCTTTATGATGGCTGAAAGTCTCTGCACAGCACATATTGCAGCTTAGGATAATTATTTATTACTGGTGCTACCATTCCTGAGCCTTTAATGCACTTGTGGCTAGTGGGCAGAAAATGAGCAATCTCTGGTGACAACAGCAGAAATGCACTTCTTCCCATGGCAAGTAACTTTTTCAAGTTGCTGTCAGGCTGTAATATTTTTCTCCTCCGTGCAAGAGCATTAAGATGAAAAGTCTGGATATATAAATCGGAGTAGGGTGAGTGCACTCCTGTGCCAAGAGGGAACCAAATGAATCCTGGGCATGTTAAAGCTGAGAGAGGCCTCCTGGATCATCCTGGTGTGCCTCCCTTCCCCTGGCCATGAACAGCTGCTGCTGCCACTGGAGCAGAACCCTAAACAGCCCAGGATGGGGAAGGAATGCCAGCCTCTCCCCTCCAGCTGCTCATTAGTGCATTAACATTTTCTACAAGCTATTTCATACAACAGTCTACTTCCTATTTACTTCTCTATGCCTCTCTGCTTTCTCCTGGACCTTATCAACTACTCACATCATCACCTCTACAGTCACAGTCAACTTTCCCTACCTAGGTTATTGTCAGACTGACCTTCCCTCAAGAGGGCCTTTTTCTCCTAAAGCATAAAAACAACTTCCTTGGTTCTGGTTTCCGTCCATTACATCTTTTCAATACCCAATAATTCCTCAGCACCTTGAGAGTCCCTACAGTGCAGGTATTCATACACAAGCACATCCCTCCCTCTCTGCTCCAGCATGGAGGCACACAAGTGACAGCCCTGTGACAAACAGCCAAGCTGAGGAACCACGTGGGAGCCTTTCAGAGCCACCAAGAGGAATTGCCAATCCCCAGTGGCAGCATGTGTGCACACACGGGTGTGCCAAGGCAGAAGCCAAGAGAGCAGCCATTTGCTGCATGACCAACATTCCTCCTGCAGGAATGGCTCTCCTCAGGTGCTTTCAGAGCAGTCAGATGGATCTGCTGGGATACAATTTCATTTATTTCCTCTTCACAGAAACTATCACTCTGGGAGTGAAATAAGGCACATGAGGGGATCCCATCCATCTCTCTGCCATTAGGCCCAGCAGAATAAAGCCTCCTGTTCCCTGAATTTAGCTGCCCAAGCCTTACACAACAGGCTCTCCTTGCTTGCCTGCATCAGCACCTGAGGTTTAGCCATGCCACGCTTCCTCACTGGCTGGACCAGGAGCAGAGACCTGCCAGTGCCCGGCAGGAGCTGCATCCCCTTTCCCTCTAGGTCTGCTCCAGCTGCAGCACCCAAGTTATCCACCACCACTTCCCTTAGGTGGAATTCACCATCCAAACGCGGCCCTGCTTCCTCCTGGTGTAATGGTACCTGTGCTTTCCCTAAAAGGGCTTCGCAGATGTCATCTTGAAAGAAATCTACCACAACATTTTACACTCACAGCTGACTGCATTTCCTGGTTTTCCAAAGGGAAAACTTTTTACCATGTTCCTTCTCTCATCAATCTCCTTGTTACAGCTTTTCAATATCTTCAGACCCTTTACCTGGCATTACCTTTCTGCCTCCTGAACACCAGAGCACCTGCCTAGCAGTTTTCTGATGGATCAGCTGAATGCAGGCTACTTTTTCACATTATGGAAATATATTTCTTACTGAAAGTTTGATCCATTTCCATGTTCATTAAAGAGGGTAACAGCTAGCACTCTTATCAGTAGCTGCAACTTACACATATCCTGAAACTAACACCGTTAATGCTGGTAGTATAAGCTTAGGAACAGATAAAACTCACCAAAACGTGTTGGAAAAACAAAAAAAGTTCAGTAGGTTTGGAAGAAAAGGCTAGCTGAATCCTCAGAGTAACCAATTTCAATATTGCTAAATACAAAGTTCTATCCACTATAAAAACCTCAGAGGATGGTCTCCCACTGGGTTTCAGTTTAGTTCAGGTCTGTCATTTTCTTTTGCTATAGTTCAAAGCTCCATAAAGTAGGTGCAGAGATGGTAGCACAGCAACCAGCACAAAGTGAGTTTAAACACAGAGAAAATGAGCTCTTAGCTTTCTAATAGCAGAGCTTTCATATTCATATCTTCTTGCTGGCTTTGAAACACCTGTTTCTATTTCAGTGACTTGGTTCATTCTATCAGTACAGAAAGCTGCATGGCATTACTGAACTGCAATTAAATCAACCTGGTTTATGGGAATATTCTTTGGTCAAACAGAAAACCAAACAGTCAATGGTGAGGAACTAATTTCATTTTTAAATTAAATTATCATTTCCTTGAAGCAGAAGAAGGGTGGTTCTCTGCATGAAGCAGAATTTGTTCCCCGAGTGGGCGCAAGAATAAATCTACTTCTTCCTGCTGACTCAGGAAAACCAAATAAACCCAAACATTCACCACTGTGATTTCAAAAATCAGTTTTGAGGTTATATATGTGCCCTCTCTGCACAATAATGTGCACTCTGTCAGAACAGCTCAAGGACCAAGAGTTCAGAGTTTTGGCACCTCGGTGACTTTTCCTGCTCACCTGAACTGAGTTTGAAACTGACTGGCCTTGGACTTCCATCTTTGTTTGAAAAGATCTTGGTGCCTGGAGAAGCGGATGTGAAATGCTGATTTAAAGAGCATCTCCAGCTGGTAACACCTGCACGCCCGTGCAGGCACACAGCCTGAAAAACAGTGGATAATAATCAATGAACACTTTTAAACTCCAATTGTGCATCTTTGTTGGGCTTGAAGCCTTTTGCCTTCTCCATTGTTTTTTTAATGAGGGTGATTTTTCCTGCTGATGTATTAACTGAAACGGACACAGAAGATCCCATGGGAGGTATCTCACACCAGGCACACTCTCCAGCCTGGATTTATCCTGGAATGAAATGATTTCTACCCCACTGCAATCTCCCTATCCCCACACTGCAGTTACTGACAGGGGATCTTGGGTCAGTGCATTTTCACCTGCTCTCCCTCCTGGGCACTCAGCCCCACACACACACACAGCAAGACACTAAACCTCTAACAGCCCAAACTGGTTCCAATCACACCAGTGCAGATCGTGCAGCTGGGTGTGATCCTCTGGGAACGCCAGAGGTGGCACAGAGGTGCCCAGGGCACCTGGATCCTGTCAGTCCCACCGCGGTGCCTGGGAAAGGCAAGGGCTGGATGGCAGGGCCACGAGGCAGGATGGAGAGCTGCTGGAGCGCCCTCAAACGAGCTTCCACCTCCAGGCTTGTGCACCATGGAATAATTCCCTACTCTTACACCCTGCAGGCAAATCTTCACTTCCTCTCCTGCCTGTTCCGTGCCCAGTTTTCCACAAAAAGTCAACGTGAGAAGTTCTTCAAGAGAACCCCACCGCTGAGAAGCGCCAAGCTGCTACCACTTAGACATAAAACCTCAAAACTTGTAACTCCAGTCCATCTTTTGCATGACTAAGCTTCTAGGATGCACTTCCCTAGGGAGTTTTCCATTTCTAACCCAAACACCAAGCTTTCCTCTTCCAACAATAACTCTGCTGGCGCCATTTCAGTAGTTCTACAAGCGGTGTTATAATTCTTCTCACCAACGTGTGCAAAGCCTCTCAAACTACAGAGCTTTACAAAGAACCTAAAATTCTTACATCAGGAGATTACCCAAACACCCGAGCTTATGCAAATTGGCTGCAGTTATGCAGAGCAGAGCTATGGAGAACATACTCATGTCCTTCCTCCACACCTCATTCCTGTTGGATGGGAGACAGATCCACTGCCATCATCAGTGCTCCTATCTATGACTGACATCAGCTTTCAATACATGCTGCTTACTCATCTTCATTTTCCATAAACATTCTGCATTGCAATGTCATTGCCAGTGACTTCCTAGCAGCAAAATAACAGCAACACAAAGAACAGCTGTGTTGGATAGTTATTGATTATTGAACAATGTGTTATTAAAAATGTCAAGTGTTCATGTCATTCTAGAAAGCCTCAAATAAATTTATCAGAGCTCCCTTGGAACTGTTCTTTTGGGTCTAATGGAAGTATTCTTGTATTCACCAATATAGGGGTGTGTTGGGAAGTGCTGCTTTTCCCTACTCTGTGCTCCATATTAAATCAGGATCATACAGATTGATGGCTACAAATGCCATAAGGTGTCATCAACTCACTTTTAAATAACCCCTGAATGTGTGAATTAATGAGATGTAAACTGCACAGAAGGGCAGAGAAACCCACTCTGCCAAATCTCACATTAGTTAAGAGCTGGAAATGGTCATTTACAGAGCACAGACCCCTGCATTAACTGTGAGGTTGCTGTAATTCTTCTCTTCCATAGCATCCACCCATTTTGGGACCCTGGCTAGTAGAGCCAGCCACATCCTGCTCTTTCCCACTCTCTCCAGATCCCTGAAGTAGCAGAGAGCAGAAAATGAGACGCATGGCCCCAGAGAGGAGGCCCTGGCTGCCAGCACAGACTGCCACATCAGCAACAGCAGAGCTCCTAGGGATGCATCTGGATGCCCAGGAGGTGACCTGGCTTCAGGTAAAAAACCTGGATGGAAAACTGAATTCAGAGTAAAAACCCAAACTCACTCATACACCCAACTATTTGATAGCCCATATTCACGTCCTGGACAAAAGCTTGGGGTTTTTCCTACTCCTTTTTCTATCTCTGGTTTCTGCTCCTGTTGGTTACTTTTCTTTCCTATTCTGTGAAGAATTCCAAGATGCCAGCAACAAGAAGCTGCTGTGAGGCTCGCTGGATCCCTTCTGCTGGGAAACAGTCAGTGAAACAAGGAGTGCCACGGATTTCAGCCTCACTGACTGAGCACCAGGGCTGAGTACAGCATTTACAGCGGGGCTTGTCCTTACTGTCACTGCTGGAATAGAGATGCAATAAAAATAATTTAACCATCTCTGCACTTCCACAGCTTAGGCAGGATAACTTAGGAGAGATTACAGACAGTAAATAGGTATAGGAGAGAAATTTAGGATATGAACTTGTTTTAAATCGGCATGGACCTTGCAGTGTTCCAACTACCCACCGGGTTGACAGGTGGAAATCAGAGCCTTGTGCTGAACAACACAACAAAACCAGAGAAGCACAAAAGGAAAGCATCACTGTAACTGTGCCCATGTGTCCCACAAGAAGCAAAGAGGGGATACAATCAGAAATGCACAGCATTTCATGTGCCCCAGACACATCTCTACAAACCCTGTGTCCACCACAGACATCACAAACTTGGGTCCTTTTTCTTAGGGGTTTGTCCAAGCACCTGTATTAAAGGAGGGCTCACACTTGCTGCGGCCTGGTTACTGAACACAACACTGTAAGCTAAAATGGGACTTTTCCCCCTACAACCTACAATTAGGGAACCTACAAAATCATTTCCTTCACATCTAACGAGGCTCTGTGATGTGCTTTGGCGTGCATTACTGTGTGTGCTAGTCACAGCCCGGCTGAAGGGAAATGCACCATCACATTTACTGTAACAGCGATTTTCCTTAAGGTGCCTCGGCACAGACGAATTGGCAGACCCCCAATCCAGGGCTGAAAGCCATCTGTGATACAACATTGCCCTCTATGGGAGCCCAAGGTGTAACAGATTCACAGCAGAAACACCGCGCTGCTGCTCTCTGGTCCTGTTCATTTTTTTAGCATAGTATCTACTTTCCTAAAACACTTCTCTTCAACATAAAAGCTTCATGCCACCAGGAGAAATCAACCTACTATCCTCTTATCATGTAATTTATTTCTTTCAAGCCTACCCTTCCAAGTGTAACAAATAGCTCCATTACTGGTATTTAGCTTTCATATGATAACTTCAGTTCACAGAAGCCCTGCTCCAAGTGTGTCAGCATTTCTGTCACACAAAGACCATGAAAAAGCAAAAATTAAACCCAAGTGCACACAAGGCAGTAGCCTCAGCACAGTTATGAACAGGCAAACAACATGTGGAATATTATTTCTAAAGTGCCCCAAACTCTTCAGGGAGCCAAGATGCAACTCCAGAATACCATTACAGATATTTTCAAATGCAACCTGCTGAACACTAGAGCCACAAGTAAAGCAGGAAGGAGCATGATAAAGAAGTACAATGGTTAAGTGTTAAGTTCTTATTCACTTGGAGTGCCCTCTGGATTATTCCACCCATATTTTCCTTTGCTTATTTTAACTAAGTCACCTTTGTTTTCTTTCTTGAAAGAAAAATGTATTTTAAAAAGAAACCTCAGTCAAAAGATGGCTGGAGAGCAATGATCACTGGGCCTTGTTCACACTGAACTGTATTGCATACCCAAAACAAAAACCCAACCATTCCTTCTGCCGCCATCCTGACATTTTAGGGTTAGTGCTGCAAGTCTGTAAGCAATTCCTACCTCCAGCAAAGGGAATTAATAGCAGTGAGACATTAAAAGCATTTCTTTAGCTTATTAACTCTGTTCTAGCAGATGTTGCAGAGAGATTTCACATCTCTAGAGAAGGCCAGTTCAAAGGAGGTATAACATCATGATCTCGATTTCCCTTGTCAGACTAGAGCATTTTCAAGTCTTTAGCCCCCCACTTGCTGAACCCAGGTCTGTGTGGGTTTTTTTAATTTTAGTTTGAAGCACAGCCTAGTTACGTCAGTCTAAAAAGACCTTAGGGCACGCTTCCATTTCCCATTTCAGGATTTCCCACCCTACTGGAGCATGAGCACGAGGCCTCCTCCTACAGCACCAGATAAATAAGAAAAGAAATTATCAAAGAATGACCTAAAAAACTAAAATTTCCTAGGAGGTAAAACAAAACCCTGCACAACAGGATCACTTATTACAGCAATTCCAGAACACCAGTTTGGGAGTGTGTCGGTAATGGATTTTTCACTTTGAGGGTTTTTTGTTTTAAATTATGGGATATAAAAAGCTTTGCTTGTGTGAGCTAACCTAGAAAAGAGCCATCCTTAGAATGCAATGGAAGCTTGATATCTAGATGGCAAGGACAGAAGAGCAAAATGAGAAACATAAATGTTCTTTGTAGTTCCTCCTCTGAAACTACCATTCCTCTCCTATTGAGATGCTAAAGCAAAACCCCCCACCAAGGGAAGCCACCCAAAAGAGTGCTAGATAGAAATTCAGAATCAATTCTCCATCTAGGTCAACATTCAAATTAGAAAAATTGAGCCATTAAAAGCATCGGGGCTGGAAGAAAATGAAAATCATGCACATCCATCCCAAACATTTCTTACAACTACTGTCTCTAATAATTACAATGGAATTGGAATTCCTACTCAAACACTTGCTATAGAAAAAGAATAATATTTTACCTAAACAGCAATGCCACCAGAATTACATGGCAACAGCACACCAGTGCAGAAACCACGTCAGTATTTGATGAGGAAAACACGCTGGCATCACAAGTCATGGATGGCCATTTGAACTCAATTCAAAAGGAACAGAGAAACCTTAAAACCTCTTCTCTTCCCTCTGGCTATAGAAGGGGTCACAGCTGCTCTCCCCAAGGGGAGGCAAAGGGAGCAAATCCATCCTCCCTCCTCTGCTGCAAGGATGAGTTTGACAGAGCCAGAGCAAACACAGAAGGAGAAGCCAGGGCAGGGTGGGCTGCCTTCATGAGGAAGGAAGCACAAGGGAAGGCATTCCCTCTTCCTCCTTGGATGCCGGTGGCATAAGAACTCTGCTGACTAAACCTGGCCAAGGGAGATCAGGCTGATGCCCCACAGCTACAGACTCTTACTAATGGCTGGGTTTTCATCTCCCACATGTCAGTATCAGTACCAGGCACCAACAGCAGACAGAACCTGTGGACAGGCTCTCCCCTGAGCAGAGCTCTGCACAAAACCTCCCCTCCTGAAGGACTATCCACAGCTACTTATTCCAGCCCACACTCTGCCAGCCTCCATTGAAAGGATTGCATTTAGCTTTTAGTGTAAAAATAAGTGCTCTGATAAATAATTAATAGTAGCTGCTGGCCGTAAAAGAGGCGGCTGTTTGGAAAGTTAAAGCAGTCTGTCATGAAATACGCACCCACCTCCTCTGTGCTCTACTTCCAGGGGCTGTTCCAGCCAACACCTTGTCCTGCAGCCCACCGGGCCCACCCCAGCCTCGCTACCCTGCCCTGCTCTCCATGCGACCGGCACCCAGGACCTGGGCCTGCACGGTGGCATCCAGAGAGTCCTCTTGGGGAACAGCCTGACCTTCTGGCTCCACACGCTCATCTGCATCAACGCCACCTCCTTCCTGTCAGGGAGAAGCTGACGCTCTCCCTGGAGAGGTACATTCTGCTGGACATCGACAACGTCTTCGTGGGGAAGGAGGGAAAGTCAGCGATGTGAAGGTAAGGCAAGAACTGGGGGATACCATCCCAGACACGGGCGCGTGCTAACGGGGGTTTAAAAGGAGGCAAAGCTTGAAAAAGCTGAGCAGCTCTTTTTCCTGGTAAGGGCTGGAAGTGCACAAGTGCAGCCAGCAGATACACAAATCACAGCCTGAGATTAAAAGCCATTTTTCCCACATACATACAGAGATGCACTCATGGATGTGTATATGCAGGGGCATACACATGTTGCCATAATCTCTTCTAGAGGCCTGTTCTGTATCATTTCTCTCTCTATTGCTGTCAAGCAGCCAGAAGAGTACAAGACGGCTGCCTTTTAAAACTTCACCATCATTGCATTTAAAAAAACCAAAAACAGAAAAAGAAAAAAAAGCCTGAAGAAGTCACAGCCCCAGCAGGACTTCTAAGAGTTAGCAGGATAATTTTCATTACCAGACAAGCAGGTAAGCATTTAAAGTTACCAGTTAGAGGGTGGAAGCACAGCATGCACTTGAGCGAGTGACACAACCATCTGACAGAGTGAAAGGCCCACAGGCTTCTCACTGGGGCCTCTTCCACACTTATTTTCCTGATTTGTTGTATCCGGGGGTACCATTAAATTTGTTCAGAGTAATTCTCAAAGGTGGGTGCAGCTTGGAAAGAACAGACAGAGCTCAACAGCATGACAGTTACTTCTTGCCATTTTCCACATGTGGGCATCATAGTCAGAGATTAACTGAATCCCTAAGCATGCAATATCACATTCTCCAGCCTTTATTCTGGAGGGTTTTTCCTGCAAATACCCAATGCTTTCAGGAACAATAAGCAAACCTTTTGTTTTTAAAAGCAGATTCCTATTTCATTTCTAAACCCTTATTTGCATTTCTACAATTTCTACATTCATCTGCCTCCTCTCCAGACCACTGGGGCAGCCAAATACCCAGCAAGAGCAGTAGTCTCACATACAACTGAAACAATTTGGTACACCAGAACACTTGGGGTAATCCCATTAGCCACACCAGGTGTACGAATGCTCATCAGAGCTGATTCTGAGCACCAAGCACTTGGGAGTGCCTGGTGCCTTTGAGATCTGAGCACTGTGCACAAGCACAGCAATCAAGAGCGCTCTCTCTCTGGAAATACACGGGGAAAGGCTCTCAGCAAGGGCTCATACACAAGAGCAAACTCACTCCAAAGGCACTTGTGAAGCAAGTTTTTCAGCAATAGCTCCTGCCTGCACCTTTTTGAGAGTGTCTTTCTGACATGGTTTGCTGCACTAAGGAAGCCTTCATGTTGCTGTTCCACAGCAGTTCAAGAGCCCCCACTGCCAGCAGAGCAGTGTCCACACAGGGACACTCGGAGATTCAGAGCTGAGCTCTCACTGCAATCACCTCACTAGGCAGGAAAAAACCCAAGTCACCCCCATTGCTGTCCAGCGGTCAACAACATTGCCAGGCAAACCTTTCCAGCTGTGCTTGGCACAGCAGCCACGCTTCCGTGCTCATTACAGGAGACACAGCAGAAAACTCCACAGCCAGGGGCTGCGGGAAGAGCTGGATGCTGTTAAAAGCATTCAGAATCGTATTTATGTGCTGCATGCCTTTATCCATCTGAAAACCAACCTGCCCACACTGCTGAATATCTAGACAAGAACAAGGAAAAACATCTGCCTGGGATTCAGACCTTTTTCATTTCTTTTTCTGCAAGCAATGCATGGTGAGCCTTCTTTCGTTCATTATGTTTGAGTCAGGGTACAAAAGGAAGCTTTCGCTTTCCCCACCTTTCTGCAGTGCCCAATTAGCAGCCCACTTTCCTCACAAAAACACCACAAGTGCCACTCACAGGATAAATCCCCTCCTCACCTCACACAAGTAATCACACCACAAACACCACCCACAGGCAGCAATCTTCTGCAGGCACAGGCTCAGAACCAACCTTCCCCTCAAGCTCTCTTCTGGGGACAATAAAAAGTTTATCTCCCACTTTTAGGTGAATGTTTCACACAAATCCACCCTGCAACTTGAGCACTCACAGATACTCTGTCCTCAACATTATGGATTTCATTTCAAACCTGGCACAGATTTGTTCCTCGGGTATCTCACAAACACTTGCTACACAACACAAATCAGTCTGTTCCTACAGACTGGACATTCCCAGCATCCATTAACCCACAGAACAGAATCCTGCTAATGAGCAGCAGAACACTGAAAGCAGAGTGCACTTTGGTTGGCTTACAGAAAAGGGTAATTACAGCCAGTTAGAGAACAATCTCCCAAGTCACTGGGGAAGGAGGCAATTAAGAACCAGCAGAGCCACCTTCACCATGTAAGGCACAGCAGCTTTGCTTGAGAGGCAAAAATAACTACTTAGGAGGCTGATATTTCAGTGATGGCAATCCTTGCCCTGCCTTTGGGAGGAAGGGCTGTGGCTGCTCACAGAGGGCAGAGGTTTAGGGACTCTCTGCTAGGCTCTCCAAAGGTGCCATGCTCCCCCAAATCCCTCAGGAATGCTTTAATACCCATCCAGTATCCTGATAACAATACTGGCATGTAACAGTAATCAAACAAGTCAGCCTGTGCCTGTGCAATGACTTCCTGCAACCCAAATGTTCTTATTCCCTCACAAAGCTAATTCTCAATTAGGCGCCTCAGGGAGATAAATATATATATATATATGTATGTATCTATATATAGACACACACACACACACTTTTATAAAGGGTGGCATCAGCTACAGAAACAGAGATTAGAGAACAGGGTTATTCAGGGTTATTATGGGCTCTGTTCACCACAGAAGATCTCCTAGTCCCTGGTGTTGAAGAAGTTGTGCAAGGTCATGTCTGGCTAAGTAACTTACAGGAACTCAGCAGAGCCACAGAAAGCTGTTTTTCCCAGCTTTGTGGAGTTCTATCTTGAGCCTAGCGAGCCTTTGCAAATGAATTTCTCCCTCTCCTGCCTGCCAACATATTATCTCAATGCTTGATTTTCAAAGGCAAAAGAATTCCTCAGTTAATTTGCAGAAACAGTGAATTTGCGCTCTTGTAAATGATCCTGCTGCCCAGCCACATGAGTCCACTATCACTGGCATCAGTGATTTGCCAAAAAAACTCCTGGAAATGTTTCTTTATGCTGTCTCTGGGAGAGCCACACAGAAAAAACACAAAGCTTACACCCTTAAAGCGTGCTTTGAACTGAGCACAAAAAGGTTTGCATTTCCCAAGCAAGGAGTAAGAACTTGCTAAAGTATTGCTATTTTTCCTGTTGCCATAGTATGAGCCAGTACAATATTTACTCACCCAGGAAGAGCTCCATGCAGCCACCAGAGTTTTCCAGCACCTTTCACAAATACACCTCCTACTGTTAACTCAAAAACCCTGCAAGGCTACAGCGCAAGCTAAGGCATTTACCCTTCAATAAACAAAACAAACAAAACAAAAAAACCTACTCCAAATGAAACAAAAAGCTTCAGCTTTTTACTTACCCTCCTCTCAGCTCCAGGATTTAGACTGCAGCAACCCTTCTTCTGGGTGAGTCAGGAACCCTGTTCCCCTGTCTCATCCCACTCTCCCAGCTGGAGCTGCTGAGATCATCAAGGACAAACTGCCTGTCCCAACACCACCATATCCCAGAGCCCCCTTCCCTAAAAGCTCCATTCCCCTTTCTGGAACCCCTCTAATGGTCACTGCAGGGATGGGAGGATCCTGGCACTTTCTGAGCTGCAGTAAAGTGATGGAGCCATGCTTGGCAATGTCATTTGTTAGTGCTCACTGCAGGCCTCCCTTCTCCCTGCAGCCTGCCTGCCTCCTGCTGCTGCCTCCTCCTCTGAGCCCCACCTACTTCAGTGGAAATAACAATTTGTCTCTGACACACCCTCACTGCCACACTCAGCACTTTATCTTTGACCTTCACCATCATTAAAACGCCTGCAACACTTAAAGCCCGTGATTTCTGGCTCATTTTAGTGTTTTCAACACAAAAAATCATATTGCAGTTGCATCTTTCCTGGCAATTCCAAATGAAAAAGTACTGGCACAGCAGGGAGCTGAGCCCATCCGCTCCATCTCTCCAGCAAATGATTATTCCTGGTTTTTGTGCAAGGACAGCTGCTTTCAGGTGCAACTACTGGAAATGTCTGGGCCACATCACCAGGTCTGGCAGAATGGCCAGTCCTGACAGAAAACAGTCACCCTGATCCCCTTTCAATCATAATAAGCCCCTTCCAGTAAAGGAACCATGGCAAGCCCAGGGAGAAGCTGAGCACAGAACCCAGAGCAGACAGCCAGGCATCAGTCACTGAGGCTGGGTGGCACTTCTGTCACCTTCTGAAGCACTTGAGAGTGACACAATGAAGTGGAGTCTGCGGCTCCCATTTTTGGACAGTCTCAAAGTCCTTAAAAATTAATTCAAAAAGCAGCTGAAAGGCATTACATGAAAACTTTAATAATCTTTTTTCCAAAATGGGAGTGCCTGCTCCATTCTCCTTCATCAGAGATGACAGTTAATTCAATATTTTCCTTGCTCAGGTCTCTTGAATCACCCAATTCTTTCTGAAATAATTGGAGTGCTGAAAATTGCTCAAGTGCCTTATCAAGACACATCAGACAGAGCGTTTCATACTTCTCTTGTTTCAACAGGGCCTGTTCTTTCATTCAGAACTTCAGTAGCAGTGCAGTTTAAAACCACAATTCCCTTGCCACCAGCAGAACCTGTATCCTTCTCCTTGGCAGCCTGATGGATTGACTGTCTATCCAAGGACCCTTCTGAATACATTTGGGGTTCTCTCATCTGCCAGCTTCCCACTTAAAATTAGGGTGTCTTGACAGTGTTTCATAGAGTCTTGCCACAAAACACCTTCTGGTGGCTCAGATTTTCTACCTCTTGAATTTATTAAACAATTATCTCCCTAGCAAGATTTTCCTCAATGTTTAAAAACTCACTTGGTACTCTTCTGTCCCAGGCAACACACTGTTTTTTGATCTGTAGGGTTCAATTTGGTATTGTTTGTACAAGCACCACAGAATTCATCTCAGAAGTTTGAGGGTTTTTCCCCCAAGGAAAAAAGTCTAACATTTCACAAAACAACAAATTAATTATTAAAAAAAAGTGAGAGAAATCATCCTTCATTCTGGCTATAAGAACTCAAGAGAACTTCGTTTTGAAAAGCATTTTAAAATTTGATGTTTTAAAAAATGCCACAATACATTTTATAATATAGAAATGGCAGGTCTTGCAGGTCAAATTCAGATTTCTGGGGCTCACATCCTGTGCCAAGCTGACTTGGATCACATTCCTCTTCTACACTTGTACTGATGGCCTGGATTTGTACCTATTTCTCAAATCCCTTCTCCAAACTAATTCTCAAGTCATAGGTTATATCAAAATGGAATATATTTCCAGGATACATGTGGTACTCTATTTAATTTAGCCTCACTTAGGGAATCCATAGGAGCCAAAAACACATCTGCTTAATATCAACCCCTCCAGAGACCTGCATTACCCTGAACTTTAAACAACACATCTTAGTTAAAAAGGAGCCCTAGCAGCTGCTTCCTGCACAGAAAACAGCCCTCTGAAAGGATGGAATTGCCTTGCAGAAGGGCCAAGCAGCGCAGACTGCAAGAGCAGTCACAATTATTGCCTTAAAAGCACCTGAAGCAGCAATGAACACATTAGCAGGAGCCCATCCATAACGCAGCTCCTTCAGCAGCAGCGTTACTCAAGTGACTTTAAACAAGCCTTTGTCATCCAAATGGGAGCAGGAGGAACGCTTGGAGCAAAAGCTCAATTTAGCACTCTTGCCATTATTCAAATGATGTGCAAGTGGCAGTGCACAGGAAAAGGGTGGGGACAGGGAGGGATGCACAAATAGGTGAGAAACAGAAAATCTCCCAGGGAAAATGAGAAATTTGAGACTTCAATTACTCAGCAATAATTAACCAGGAGTCACAATGAAGTATAAAACCAAATACTTGACTATGTCTGGTTTCAAATCCTTACACATATCCATCCACCCCTATAGCTTTATATACATCTCCTCACAGAAATGAAGTCTTAGGGCCTTTGTCTTTTCTGTGAATATGGCCAAAGATCCCTTCAGTTACTGCTTTTACTCCCAGTGTTCTATACCTCCACCTGTCTTCTTTCCATACAGGCACAAGAAAAACCCAACCAAGTACTACAGAGGTTTTTTCACCTCACGGGAAATTCTAATATAAGACTATTTAGTAATTTAGCTTTGTCATTTTGTGTCAAAAAACTTTCTAATGTTAAATATGGTAATTTATAACTTAAATAGTCACACCCATTTTATAGATAATATCTTAAGATATTAAGTTAGGTTGGTTAAGACTTTCTCTCCAAAAATGTCAGGGAGAAAACAAAACTATTTTTATTCAATCCCATTAAGAAGTTAATTTTCAGTGTTTACCAGAAAATTAAAGGACAAGCTAATAAGAACTTCCTGCAAACCAGAGTAGTAGTTAAAACACTTCATGGCTTTCTTTAGGAAACAAAGCCATTGATCAAGTATTTTTTTCCCCTTCAGAAGCACAAATGTTACATGTCCTTTACCAAGCCATGAAAATTTTCTCTAAATATTTGTAAGCCTTGCTCTTGTCTGTGTTTCTGTTCTTTCTGCTAATTACCAGCACTCTCTAGGTCTGCTGCTCCCATTTTTCATCCCGACAACACCCAAACACAAGTGGGGTCTGTGATGTGGGACACACTCAGCTGCTCTGGTACATTACATGCCTGCAACTTTTAACACTTCTGACTGGAAAAGGATGAATCCCTTATGGCACAGATGAATTTTTTAACTGATGCCATCATTTAATTGGAATTTTAGAATTTAGTTAGAAAAACCACAAACGAAATCTATTAAAACTAATACCACCTTCCCAATACTTTCTGATTAAGATATGGAAAAAATCAAAGAGTTAGAGGTTAGGATTTTAATTTTCCTTCCTCCTACTTGTTTAGGCATTTATCCTTATCAATGAGTGGAAAATCCTTCCAAAACAGAAAAGTAACAAAGCAGAGGAAAATGCAGTTTATATTCCTGTTACTTGATCAACCTGGATTGCTCCACTGAAACAGCTTCCTGTGGCAAAATGTTCATTTATGAAATGCACAATGTTTCACTGGAATATGATTCAAACAAAATTGTGTTCTGCCAGCTCACCTGCTCTGGCAGACTAAAGGAAAAGGGGGCAGTTTGTAGAATACTTTAAAAAATAAATTCCAAAGATCATAATTAAATGTAGCCTTGGAATTGCTGATCCTCCAGAAATTAAAAATTAAAAGTAATTCACACTTGGCTGAGACACTCCTTTAATACAAGAATTTCCCAGGAAATGGATATTTCAGATTTTTGCTGCTTCTTCATTTCACTTAAAAGACAGAACTATTAGCTTTTACATTACATATTAGATCTAAAATACATACACTGAAGCAATTCATAAAAGTGGTCTCAATATTTCACTTGAACTGCTGGCATTGAATCAGACTCAATTAAATCCATTGGCTTCAGCACCCGTGTGTTTTTCACCCCAAAACACCAGCCCTTCAAGTAAAACATGGTATAAAAATGATGGAATTCACATTTTTGACAGCAGACTATATTTGCCTGCCTGGCCCAAGCCTGATGAAATATTGGCTCTTCAAGCTGTCAGCGATTCTTGATAGCACAAGTGCTTTTTGTGGTGGAGACCCAATGGTTTCTAGAGGGCAGGAGGCTGGACCTGGGGAAAAGCAGCCTGGTGAGCAGCAGGACAGGCTCAGGGGATGAGGATCAAAGTGCTCTGTCCATTTTCCCAGTAATATTTGATCCCCGAGGGACAAAAGACTGGAGACCTCCTTTGTCATAATATTTACTGTAGGATTTTCAACAAATTAGCACAAAGGTTTTGGAATTAATTGAATATACATGCATAAATACGCATTAATCTATATGAATCTATAATTAATAGATATTAAATACTCTATAATCTTATTAATTTAGGAGTTCCAGGGACAAGTGTGAACTGCCAAGGCTACGCTCTGCATGGTTAATAGCAACAATAACAACAACAATGATAACAATAATAATGCATTACATTTAAAAAATAGGTTCAGCTGCAGAATGTGAATTCTTTAATATAAAGCTCTGCATGTCTCTTCCTAGTAACATATTCCAAGACTTATGTGCATCATAAACAAACATGTCTGTGGTATTATAAAGTGTAATTCCTCTGTATTTGTTATTAGCAAAGGGAATATGGTTTCCCATACGCTTTCCCCTCCTATTTCAGCTGTAACTGGGCACAGCTCCCAGTACATGATCAGGAAACAAAACCCACCATCCCTGCTGTAAATACTGCAAGCTGAGTGTTAAAGACCAGAGGGAATTTTGGGCAGGAAACCTGTGCCTGGAAAGAGCCCACTGTAGGATGGCTAAAACCACCTTTCTGCTCTTCAACTGCTCAAAGCCAGCTGAGATGGCACCCACAGAAATATTCTGGATTGCTCATTTCACTGGTGACCTAACACATGGGGTGTGCTGAACCCCAGAAGAGCAGAGAGGGGGTGAACAAGGGGAATGCACAGCTCAAAGGAGAGCTTGAGGTGTAAGGAAGGTTCTCCACAAAGGAAAAACAGCACCCAGCTTTTAGCTCTTTCTCATCTTACAGCTGCAAATCATTTCCAGGATCTGGATGTACACCTTGCCAAACAGTCCCGTTGGGCTAGCAGAGCATTACCCAAGCAAAGCCTGTCACAGCAATTCAGGATTTACCATTTCTAAACAGCTATTCCCATATAAAATAAAATTATGGCATTACCTTCAGCTGTGAGAGTAACAGAATCTCTCATTTCCACTAGAAATGAGTGGAAATTTAGTGTAACAACTATAATTAAAAGCTTGATAGTTTGCTGAACATATTTTTTCCCAGTTTAATGATCCTGGGTTACATGAATTCATACTTTACACTGCAAGTAGCTACAGTTTTCAATGGGAATATTTAGAGGGAAAAGCGCTGCCTTTAATGATTAAGATCAAAAGCAAGTAGATTTAAAAGTCAACTGCCTCCATAATGCCACTTTCTGGCTGCCACCAAAATCCATATGAATGGCTCTGAAACAGCAATCTGTTTTAAGCAAAAACCAAACCTTCCTCTCCAGCCTTTATGTCTCAATTTAGCACTCTTGGCATTATTCAGATGATGTGCATTGTCTTTTTTAAGACAATGCCATGCAAGTATTCCGTGTGCTGGTGAGATCAGCTCTCCTCCCTGCTCCCAAGGGCTGCAGACCTATCACCACAAGGGTTCACAACCAGGGTGCTCCTGTACATGAGAACAGAGGAAAGCCAAGCGTTTCCACTGTTAGGAGCTCTAGGAAAGGATGGCAAACTCTGATTTCTCACTGGGTTATTATTGCCATCAGCCATTATTACTCTTGGCAGACACACTGCTCCTCCAGGGTGCGCTCAGGGAGCCTGGGAGCAGCTGGCTGGCTGTGGGCACTCACACACAATCACAGAACAGCGAGGCTGGAAGAGACCTCTGAGATCAGAGTCACACCTATGCCCTAACACCTCAACTAGGCTACAGCACCAAGTGCCATGTCCAGTGGTTGTTTAAGCACACCCAGAGATGGTGATTCTACCACCTCCCTGGGAGGAGCATTCCAGTGCACACAGAAAAAGGCTGGAAAAGCCATGTAGAAGGGCTTCCTGTTAGCAGGAGTTTCCTCCCTAGGAAGTTACTGCATGGACAGCAGGATTCCATCACTTCTCCACAATTACACTGCACCACTTGAATTCCTCAAGGGTGCAGGTTGGAGTTTTCTGCCAGGTTCTATTGCAGAGTGATCTGAGGAACAGCAGTACTTCAGTTTTGATCTGAGTGTCATTTTCCCACATATGGAAAAGGTGTGGTGACACTGTTGAACCTGAAACATGGACAAGGATCTGCGCATCAATTCCCAGAATGAATCCATTTTTGGTTTAACTGAAGTTTTCAGGGATCACCAGTCCCTGTCTGTGCCCTGCAGGATTGCAGTTTTGCTCCCCAGACAGGCACCTTCTACCTCAGCCCGGCCAGCCCATGCTTGGCATCAAAATCACACCAAGTCATTCATTTGCCTTCTCTAAGGATTTGGTAACCTCTACACTTTCCTCAGCCAGAGGTGTTTTGACCTTTAATTAAAAGGAAAATTTGCTGTCTTCCACTCAGAAGGCAGCAAATAACAAACTCATGAAAATGAGGTGACTGTTCAGGCCTTAAGAGCAATAAGAGCCAAAGTCCCATTAGCAGCTAACAATCCAGAACACAGCACATAAATAAACCTAACATGGCAGAGCAAAATGCCTTGGTGCATTCAATTTGAGCAGAATCAAATGTTTACAGTCAATGATGTCTGGGGCATGAAGTTTTCATGCACTTAATGAAGGAAAGCAAATTGCTTCTTACTAGGCATGAAATGTTCCTAAAGAAATCGCCCCAAAAAGTTTATTATGTAAATGAGGGATAGAGTTAGAATTAACAAGGACACAGCAGAGAAATATCAACTTCTTCCTAATAGACGCACCAATCATGAAGAATAAAGACACAGCAAATCCAAATTCAGAAAAGGTAATTCTATGGATTAATGTAAAAAGCTACTGAATGCAATATAAGGAAGAATCTGTATCTTGTGTCAGAGAGGAGCTTCACTGACAAAGCAAAGGATTAATTAATAAAGTTCAACCCGTGAGTTTTGAGATTCCAGGCAATGAAGGGCTTACCTTACAAAAAGCCCTGTCTTTGCTCAGCCAGGCACAGAGACGTGCCCGTTTGTCCCTGCACAGTGTGCTCCATGGCTCCTTCCTTGCAAAGTGCTAATCAGTGAGCAGAACCTACTCAGCTGTCCAAAAATACCCACCTTGGGTTCAACAGGGAATGCTCGTTGAGCTGCCACAGGCAGGCAGTGGGACAGGGGGGGATGGAGACCCCCGAGTCCCCAGGGAAGGGGGAAGCCAAGGACAGCAGGCAGAGGGGGAACAGCTGTGTGGCACCTGGCCTTGGAAAGGGATCAGCTTTCCAGCTGTTAAAATCCAATAGCCCTTCTCCACCCTGCAGAGCCTTCAGAATCAAATCAAATAAATACCTTCTGCCTCCCATGGAGCCTGTGCAAATTCCAGGAAGGTTTCTGGCCCTGGGTGCCAGGGATATGCAGCTTCTCCACTCTTGCATTAAAAATAGGGAAGGCAGACCCTAATCACCTAAACAGTTGTTCCATATTAAGGGTGTGGAAGACATGAGTGTCCTTCCTCCCAACAGACAAGCAGTGACAAAATCAGTTTGGGCTGCCTTAGCTGACAATATCTTCGTAGCATTAAATAGAGGGGAGGTCATGACAACAAAATTGAGCTGCCTATTATATGAATATAATAGGTCTAGGTAAAAGTCCTTCCTGCCCACTTGTGTGTGTCAGACAAACTGCTTAGACAGAACTGACACCCGAGTTTGCTCAAGAAATAAAGCCAAGTGCTTTCAAATGATTCCTTGTGCAGTACAGGTGTGCTGCTTGACCAATAATTAGATAAATGCGCACGAGAGACGCTAAAGATCCACGGTACCCATTTTAACAAATGCCAGCCTGTCAGAGGTGCTGGTAATGTACATCTGCAGAAAGCTGGCAGCACACACATAAACAACATGTAACAACCAGCCACTTATCCCTGTGTGCCTAACATTACAATAAAAAATAAAACCCTTCTTCCTCAAACCGGGAAAAACAGGAAAAAGTAATTCAGGGTTGCACCTTTTTTCTCTAGATTGTACAAATGGAAGCAATCCTGCATCGCTGAAATACTTTTAATTCTAAAGCACACGGCACTCTGCATCCTCCCACTCTCCAAGCAAAGAGCTCTGGCACTGAAACTTCAGAGGTGAGTGCCCAGCAGGTGATGATTACAGTGGCACAAAATGCACAAAACACAAGATAAAATTGTGAGACCCGTTCAATCACCTTAAGAAATAAAAAGTCCCTCACAAACCACAGAACTAAAAGCACAAACCATACCAAAAAAAGCTTCTGTCTGAGCACGAGAAACACTCTCAACACCTTTCCAGCAGATGCCCACGACCCACTGAAGGAAAGCAGCCTCCTCCCATCCCCTGACAGTGCAAGTCAGGGTCAGCTGTGCATGGGAACCATCAAGTGATCATAAACCTTTGGCTTAAAAATATAAGTTAATGAATTGAAATAAATCTGTTGATTTGACACTCCAGTCAGGCCCTTGCTACTAAGAGGGACACTCACACTGTGCTTCCTGCTCTCCTCACCTGGTGCTCACCAAACTCAGCAACAATCACTACAGAAACACATAAGTTTTATCAAGTAAAATAATGTTGTGTAAAACACACATGTAAGTAAAATAAATATACAGTCATTCAGTTAAACATTTTATCATCTTAGCTGCAACCAATTTTTTAAAAGCCTCCAACTCCTGTGAAACACAATTTGTCTTGAACACAAAAAACAAACTTGCACTGTTCAGTGTCTGGGCCACAGCTTAACAAAATCTGCTTGAGACAAAACACTCACGAGCCTACTCAGAGTCCACGACAGACAATTACACACCCTCACAGAGCAATACCTCGTGTGACACCCCTGCAGGATTCTGCAATACTTACCAGCAACACTTACCATCCCAACGCATCCAGCCTCCTGACATCTGTTCCATCCCCGTTTCTCCCTCTGTACACACCTGTCAAATTTCGTCCAAACCAAAAGGCATGACACAAGTAAAGAAACCACACCGTTTGTGGAAGAAATCTTTATTGCACGTTTACAGCACATGTTGATCTTCACAAGTTTTCAGCTGACTGAATTCACCTTCTTTCTTCCTGTCGTTTATATGTTCTAAGCATGTTCCCACAATTACTTTTAAGTGTTCTTGCACACTGATGGCAATCCCAATCCCATTTCTCAGTGTTTAAATTAACATAATTAAAAATAGGAGTGACTGCACATGGTGTGCCTCATGGGCTGCCCAAGCAAACAGTGGTAGTGCAAATCCACTAGAGATTCCCATGCACAAACAGAAAACTCCACTAGAAATGCATATTATTTGCTCTTCAACACATGTTAAACATTTTTGTTCTTGCAATATTTTGTCCAAATAACTGCCAGAGCACTTAGCTCACACTAAGTATTTCTGCTACTCTGCCTCAAATATTTGGGCTACCCAGCGCAGTACTCTAGCACATCTAGGGCTACAATTTGTTTGCATTCTCCTTTACAACTACAATCAATCTCAAGTCAGAACAAAAATCTTCATTCTTGCTGTCCCAAAGGGAAATCAGCACGAAATTCCTGACTTTAATTCTTAATTGAACAATGCAGACCATTCATGCTTTATAAAACCCCAGACAATGAACACGGACAAAAAAAACCCTTACTCGATACTCCAAAGGAAAACCAAAACCATCTCTTGCTGGTCACAAGCCTGGCTGAGTTTCACAGCTTTCACGTTACATGTGAGAAGCTTTTTCTCCCCTAAACATTTTCTATATTCTCATAAACTAGCCAAAAGTCTCAGCTTGTCTTTTTAGGTTTTTTAAAAGTTTTCCTTGTCTTAATCAATTCTTATGTAGTAAAACTCATAGAATTAACCAAACATATTATGCAGCCATGGTGGCACAGAGCAACAAACCCCTCAGTAATGTGTCAGTCATTGTCACTAACCTTCATTTTTTTCCACAGGAAAGCGTTTGCGATCTGCTCACGGCACTGCTGCCTCCTCCGGCACCTCCTGTTCTGCCCTGTCCTGTCCTTCCACAGCCCTCGGAGTGGGAAAAGCAGCTCCATCTTCTCCTCAGAAGCAACACAACCACAGTTAGCATATTTTATTGCCTTCCCTTAATCACGCAGTCCCCAGAACCTGTTTCTCCCTATGCAGCCCTCACGGCCTTGATGTCCCTTTCGGTCCCTCGGGAGCATTTTTTATTAAACAAACGGGCACCTTTTGCCACTTCCCAGCATTCGCACTGTGTTTTTTCAGAAACAGCACAGTTCACCAGCCGTGCCTTTCCGAAATGGCCAAAGCCCACCCCGTTGCTGCCAGCCTCCCCTCACGGGTCAGGCGCGGCAAGAAAAACTCACCACCTCCTCTCAGCTCACCCCTGGCCAACCGGGACCTACCTCTCAGCTATTTCTTCCCTTTTTGCAAAGCCAAGACTACACCCGAATCGTTTCCCGAGCTGCAGCGCCTTTTCCTGCCCCCTCTCAGCGCACGGAGGGCCCCGCTCGCCCCCGGCCCCTCAGCAGCCCGCTCCGCCATCGCGCCGCCTCGAGCCTCGCCGCCACAAAATGGCGCCGGCGGGGCCCCCTCACGGCGGCGGCTGCGGCGCCCCCTGGCGGAGGGACGGGGAGCAGCGGCTCCGGCTTGGCGCCAATCCCGCCCGGCGCGATAGCGGGAAAAGCCTGGAACGGCCCAATAGCGGCCTGAGGGCCTGAGGCGCGGGGGGAAAGCGGCTTCCCCCTCATGGCACCGCTCTGACAGCCGAGCGGCTCACTGCTGGAAACCCTTTTCCATCTAAATAACCGATAAACACACCTCTCATAATAAACGGCCCTCAACAACGTTTCAACATAGTCAGTGAGAAAACTTAGAACCAGTGAAGAGAAGCCATACCATTGGACTTCTTCCATGAATTCACTTCAAAAGGAAAAAAAAAAGGCAGGAAACACAGAGGCCACAAGTTAATCCAAGTGGCCAGCGATGGTGTTCCTTTACATCCCGATGACGCTGCTATGTAACAAAAAAAAAAAAAAAAAAAGCCAAAAAAACCCCACAAAAACAAACACAAAAAACCCCAACAAAACAAAAAACCACAGAAAATAAGCCCCACCTCACAAAAAACCATTAAACAAACAAAAAAGAAAAAGGCATTTGGGGTTTTTGATAGCACCATTTCGGCTACAAAACACACACTCCTATTGGGAAAAGACCACTGTGCCTGTTAGCCTCGGGGGAATTGCAGCCATGGCAGTACCACGGTTTTGCTCTCCTGTACCAAAGCACATCCATCGCTTTTTAAAGGCCTCATAAACCACTCAGGGCCAGACTCCTTCCTCGCAGACACGGCTGGGCCAGCCTGGGCAGGTAAACAACAACATGCTGACAGTGCAGTACTCATCTCAGCATCAAGAGGAAAGGACAGATGGACTTGCTTTTCCTCTGAAGGAGAAGTGTGAGGTTGTACCAGGCAGCTTAAATCACAGAAAGGAAAAAGCAACAGAGAAGAGGGAAGGAGAGGAAGCAAAATTGACAAGGTAATTTACCATCTACTCTTTGTATTTCAGGTAACACACCCATTGCTCTCTAATAAAGCTTCCAAAGTCTCCCAGATGCTCTCCAATGGAATCCTGGCAGCAAGGGATTTTTATCCATCAACGCATTATTTTCTCTTGGTCTGCCATATATTAAGGGCAAACTGGAACGCGCTCTACCAAAGCTCCTGCCTCCTCTCCTAGGCATGGATGACACAACACAAAGTAACACTTTCCAACAGTAACAGCCTTCAAGAGACAACAAGTAGCAGAGCAGTACTAAAAGCACCCAGTTCCTTTCTCCTTGGATTAGACAGATTTATCTGCCAGATGAGCTACTGCTGCCTGTAGCACACCACATTCTGGCTTGAATGCCGTGGCTCTATTTTTAGTCCTACCAGGATAGATAAAAAGGAAGGAAAACTGGACTCTGTACTTCAGCAGATGGCATCTTCCATCCTGACTCCAGGGCTGAACCAGGGCTCCCAGGCTGTGGTTTGGGGTATTTGGGCACCAGGACTCGCCAGCTCTCAAATAGCCTCAACAAGGACAAAGCGTCTCAGCCACTCGTGTCCTTGGAAATGTCCATGTTTTGTTTGTAAAAGACAAGCAAGAGAAATATTGCCTCATCTTGAGAGTCACCCAAAGGGGGCAGATGGAATCGTGTCACTTGGCTCGCACAGTTATTCACAGCCCCCCTTGGATTCAGCTCCTCTTTCCTTTAAGCACAGACTGCAAAGTCGTGTCCTTCAGCAGATTCACCTCCCACAGCGAGACCTATTCACTGAGCTTTATGTTGATGCTTTGTCCAGCTCCTCAGGGGCCTAACACAAGATCTTGTCAATATTTCTTTAGTAAAAACACTGGTTTCTAACCATAAATCTAAAAGCTATGTCCAAGGAATATAACAGTGTCATTTTCTTTTGGCCAGAGCACAGGACTCCAGGGCTCCAGGGAGATTTGTCTGCAGAAGAGGTCACACGTGTAACATGTGCACATTCAACAGTTGTGCGCAATTTCATTTCCCAAAAAACACAGCAAAAAACTGGTACCCCAAGTAGTTTCAAATTTGAAAGCACATTGACTGCAGTAAAACCTTTACACTGCAGAACAAAAGATGCAACACATTTTATGTGTCTGACTGCATCTCAGGCAAAGATCACAAACACAAGGAGATTAATTGCAACAAGGAGAGGACAGACCCCAGAAGCCTGCACTGTTCACTAAACAAAGCCAAAAGATCTCCCCCAAGGTACAGGAAATTGCCTAGCACGGTGACTTGACCTTGCACAGGTGCTGTCACAAAGCCAATGGACACCTGGTTTCTTGTGTACATTTCTTTTTTCTATGAGTATTCCTGCTCCAGGAATATTTGGGCACCTCAGTAAATAGAGGGTCACTGTACTGGCATCTTCTGATACTGGGCCAGCCACCAGCCAAGTAAAAGGAGAAGAAGCAGATCTTAAGGTTCTGTTGTTCTATCATCTGTTCAAGGTCATATTTAAGAAACTAAGACCTCAGGGGATGTCACTGGGACCATTCAAACATGGCCTGGGCAGAAGACATCACTTGGAATTAATGCAATGCTCTGAAAAGACAGCCCTCAAACAAAACCAAATCAACACACAGCTACAACATTTTAAAAAGGGGAACAGGTACTCTGAGTAGAGCTAAGTTCTAAAATTTTCAGTGTGCATCTCTGCTGAGGAACAAAGATCCTCTCACAGAAATGTAGCAGTATTTCTGCAAAGATCAGAACTAGAGGCTGCAGTTACTTCAGATGCTCTGCCCACAAAGAACCCTTTCATTTCTTGCTTTGTGTATGATTATGACATTAATTTTAAAAAGAGGAAAGCTATTAAGAATTCAATTTGACATTCTACTTGGAAATCATCATACATAATAGCGCTTCTGATGGAGTAATTATTAACTACATATTAATGTATTAAGATAGATGTGTTAACAAGATTTTGACACAATTGTTAAGAGTATAGGGCTTGCCATTCCCCATTGATTTCCACCAAGTACATTCAAAGCAGTACTTTCTCTATAGCCAAAGCTTCATTTTTGTTACACTAACCTGAACTTCTTGATTAAATTTCAGATGGGTGCACTGCAATCTCTCTCTCCTGCCTTCTCTGCCAATAGATCTCAATCTTTGTGGAAACAAAACCTTATTTTAAAAGCTACACCACCTACTGGGATTTGTTCTTAAGTATCTGCCTTCTGCCTGCCAACAGGTCACACTTAAGACATGGCTGTGATCTCATTAAACACCCCTGCTCTGCCTCACTTCAGCCAGGAATGCACTGGAGGGATAAACACCACAGAAGTCTTCTTTAAAAATCATGCCATTTTCAACTATTGATGGATTTTCCAGGAAGTATCCATCAACAGTCAATATTAACTGCAAGATCCTGCTCTACATGCCAGAGCTGTTGAAGAATTGTTGCCTTAACGTGGTTGATGACGACTGCAGTATCTGTACAGGTTCTCTTCACTGCAGTTACTGGGTTGCCACCCCTGACACCACTTGCACATCAGGCTCAAGGGGCAGTCTGGCTGCTGGCAGTCACTGCAGAGAAGCAATAGCAATGACCAGGAGCATCTCAGAGCACCAGTGAGGCTGAGCTATGCAAACCTAAGTTTTCATATCTGAAGTGAAAACCTAAGTTTAATAAAGCTGAACTGGACAAACAGCCTAACCATGTGCTTGTGGGAAGGCAGAGGTGCTGAGCAATTCAGCTGGGGAGAAGGCAGATAAACCTGGCAATGAGCTCCAAGGAAAAAGGTACAATGATTATTTCAAATCACAGAATGAACAAACAGGAAATACCTCAAGCACACGCAGAGCAGAGGGGGATGCCATCAAACCCTGGTCCTGGAAACTTGTGGCTCAGTACTCTGCCTGTCACTTCAGTTCAATCCAGATAACAAACACACAGCTGGCTGTTAGGCTGTTCTCCTCCCACAGCATCAAGGAATGGGTTAATTGTAACCTTCCATCAGGGGAAGGTCACAAACTCCCCTGAAAAAAACATTTTTAACTACCTTGGGGACTAATAATACATTTTATTCTGCTTTTGCAGAAACTGACTAAAGCTCCAGTGCCACTCAGCATCTTTCACAGACAAGGCCTTGTCCTGGACAATTAAACACCTGCAATGCAGAGCCTGGTGACAGTAGTAACACTACTACTGTCAAGTGACAGTGACAGTGGAAGTGACAGTCCCTTCACAGCCACGTGTCTCTTTCACTGAGCGCACAACACCTTGAAGGGTGAAAAACAGAAAACTTCTTGGCTCACAAGAGCCCTGCAAGTCTCTTCCTTTTCTTTCCTTCACTTTCACAGCTTGTTGCTGCTCTGAACACGGTATTGGCAGGTGTCTCAATAAAAATGCCTTTGTTCTTATCAGCGGTACATGTTCTATCATGATCTGAAGATGCTCGCCCTGAACTCTATTGGAAACCTCCACAGGGGAGAGCACAAGGATCCTGGTCAGACACAAAGAGCCATATGCCATCTCTTGCCATGCAGACCTGAAACTTTCCCTCAGCACTAAGCAGTAAAAGCACATATCCCTTCCTGCCAAAGGAGGTGATAAAAGTTCCTGTCTTTTGCCACAAGGCAAAAATTGACTTGCCATGATTTTTCTCAAATTTGTGCTCATAGTGAGACATTTAAAGCACTGATTAACACGAAGGACTACTTCTCTAATTGTAATAACCTTTCCTATCCTTTCAGAATAAATTTTGCTGAACACTTTTCATGTGATTTGCTTCATTACCTTTTCATTTCCATCATCTTTGATGACACACCATTTAATTAGGTTTATTGTGCAGGTATGGATGGTTAAACTTGTGCATTCAGCACATACATTCCATTTGACTAATGTAATATATCGTATTCATGTCACTGTCACCATCCATTGCAGAAATTACTAAGGCATCATCCAGTTAAACTAAGTTGGCAAAAGGTTGTTTATGAAGTATTTTTCTTTCACAACATTATAGGATCCCTTATTGATGATTTTGCTGGTGTTCTGTGATCTCAGTCGTAAATATTTACTTGTCAACATAAACTGTGAAATGTTACCTTCCAGGGAGTCAACCAGTGTTCTCCTCTAGTCATAAATATTCCTTCCTCTGTTGTAGTATTATTAACATTGCATTTTTTCCTGTTATGAGATTTTACAGCCAGGAAAAGAAAGCAAATTGTCTTGTAGTTAATAATAATCCTCTTATACACACATAACCAAAATCTCACATAACTTACAAATTTACTTCGGCCTGCAGCAAGAGGTGTATACTCACATCTTGTTAAATCTGCAGATAAATACGTACTCCTGCGCACAAACTTGTTATTGTCAAGATACATTGTTCAATGGCTTAAAAAAAAAAATTTGGCAGAGTAACTCAAAGCATTTGTCTGTGACCATTAAGGGTCCCTTAAAATCCCTTCTGCTCCCAGTCTTTTTAACAGCTGCTTTTCCAAATGATCCAAGGTCTGAAGGGAAGAGTCCCTGCTTTCCTAGCCCAGCTGACACAGTTGTCAGACGGCACAAAGTCAGCCCTGGCAGGGGTTTGGCGAGCACCCCTGAGCTACTGAGGCTGCTGCTGAGCCCTTCCAGGCCCATGGGCTCAGAGAGGCCACGAGGCACCAACGCCAAGGAGCATCCCAGGACAAATCCCTCCTGGGCTGACATCCCAACCCCAGCAGCAGCGCTCCCACCTGGAGGGGAGCTCCCTGGAGTGCCAACAGCCTCCCCAGGACAAGGAGCTGCTGTGCTATTCCTGCAGCAGATCCAACCCAGCATTCTGAGATGGCTCGGATGGTTTCCCCGAACTAAAAACTATCTAGTCATTAGTTTAAATAATCTCAGCCACAACACTTCTTTCTCCTGAAAAGTGCTTCCACTACTGCTCTGTGCTTCACTTTAAAATAGCTTCACTTCCAGCTTTTTTTTTTTGCTATAAGCTGCTCCACTCAACAAAGAAAAGACAAACTTCTGCACAGCAATAAAGAACAGCCTCATTCACGGTGGATCCCTTCTCCAAGGACTGTGCATTCCGTGCCTGTTTCATCAGAGAATATCAGGCAGGTGTCCCTAGCCAGGTCACAAACACATCACTCAGGTAAGACAACACCGGGCATAAAAGATCTTTTAAATTCCTGCAGAACATCTGAGAGAAAATAAATAATAAAGGCCAAGGGCTGGATGTTCCTTCAGAATAACAAAGCTACTTTGTAGGTCAAACTTCTGCAATGCTGTACAAAGTGCTGAGGGGATCAGATGTTTGAAATAAAAGCCCACAATGAACAGCCATGGTTGCTATGCCCACCCCTCCTGCAGGTAAAAAGACAAAACGTGTTTTCATCCCAACAATAAGCACACGGTAATCTTTAAGAGCTCTCCTCAGGCTCTGTGATAGCAGCCAGGACTGTGTACTGAGGCATCAGCAAATGAGAAGGTGCAAATGCTTTGAAAGAGGGTGTCAGGCACAGACAGTGTCAGTAAAGCTGGGGCAGCTCCAAAGGAAACAAAAACAGCCACCGCTGTGTCTAAAAGTCATGGGGAGATCCCAGAGAAGTAGTGATGATGGCTAGAGCAGAACAAGTAGATCAGCTGGGTATCAAACCCATAAAAACTTTAATGGTGCCGTTTCCTGAGTGCTCTGTTTTGTACAGCTACCTGAATGCATCTGTGTTTGAGATACATAAATAGATACTTAAACAGAAAAGGTGTTTCATACTCATGTCCTATTTTTCTCTTTTGCTTTGCTGCTCTGATGGTAGCTTGCTCTCTGAAGTCTATACATGAACAGTCAGCTAAAATTCTAATTAAACTCATGCCTTTCTAACATTTAAAATGATAAAATTAAAGACCCAACAGGAACAGCTAGATGAAGAAAGAACACAAGCTGTCTGAGATGGTGAATTTCATAGTTCATGTCTTTCCAGCACTTCATTAGGCAAATCATTCACCATGAGCCCCATGACCAGCACAGCTTCCTCAATAGAATTTGTCTTTCTGCTACTACATTAATTTTCTGTGTCTACTTCTTTTACACTGATTTTACTTGCTGTCCTCAGGATAAAACATGAAAATTTAGGGTCAATATACATGTATATAGACCTAAGTCTTGTGCTCAGAGAAAGAAGGAAAAATAACATGCAATATAAAGTTTATGCCCAATGTAAACAAGCAACTATCATCTGTGGTCATGAAAACTCTCAAGGACAAAAGCACAATTCTATTTCTTTAACCTCTGTATTTTACTGCAGGTTGAGAAAAGATGAAAATCTCTTGTCTGTGGTACAAACAAACATTTTGGGGCTATATTTTAGAAAAGGAAATAAAATGGCTAACCTTCAAGGTTTTAGTGGGTTTTTTTTCCCTTTACCTAGATTTTCATGCAGCGCTATTCTCCCTCAGGCTAACTACTTTTTTGTTGGTTGGTCTCCCTCTCACTCCAATATATTAATTTACCTCATGGAGACTGTACTCCACCCAGCTGTTTTTATTCCATCAGCAGCAACAGCAAACAAACACTGGCTTACCCTTTTTTTTAAGATTGAAAATTATAATCAGCCTCCGTAGCAATTGTTCTATTTGCAGCAGAACCTAGGCTGTACAGGGAAGGTGACAGATTTCCTGTTAACCCTCCCATTATATTAAATATTTATAGTTTTAATTAAGAAAACTGTGCTTGTATATAGTTGGATCAAAAGAGACAAATCCAATGCTACTGGTCCCATATTTCCAGAACAGGGATTTGAGGTTCAACTTGAGTTTTGGGCAGCCAGGTAACCGACCAAAGATAGCTGGAATGCTTAATGTCATCTGTGCTGTCATAACTATGAGAAAAGATAGCAGATAGCAGTGGAAAAAATGAGAAATAGCTCAAATAAAAAATTATACTTCACATTTAATGGTACAGTGAAAGGGTACATGTTATCAGTATCCAAAAATCACTTACAGCTCAGACTTAAGTTCCTCCAATGTGTTTTCACCAAATGTTACCTGTGTGCCATTTACAAAACATACTTGAAAACATCTTTTATATTTTGGGGGGGGGGGGCTATTTAAAATATATTGTTGTTAAAGCATTGAAATACTTTGTTCTTGGTGAATTTTATTTTTCATTCACACACTTGTTAAAAAAAAATGTTGTAATAAAAAGAAGCAAGACAAAAGACACAATATTTAGATAAAGCCATAAAACCAGTGTGACAATGTAAATCCCCCATGTCCTCAATCCTTGTCTGGGTTCATACAATGAAGAACACTGACCTCTGGACTGATGAAAAGAAGCCTGACCCTTTTATCAGCCACAATCTTATTATTTCTGTGACATTCCTGTTATTATCTCAGTGGAAATAAGTTTTACACGCTCCCCTGCAGTTTGCCCTGTCCCCCCACTCCTCTCAGAGGGTTTTTCCCATTTCCATGTCACCCTTTGCTGGTTCTGACAGCAGTTCAATCCATAGGAACCCACTTAAAACTCCACCTTCAGAACTCTTACCTTAAAAATCCCTTTCCTGTTACTTCATCTGATAGTTTTGGGGAGGGATACTCCACACAGGACATAAGCTATCCAATCACTGCTCAAGGATGGAATCAAAACGAGGAAAATGCACACAGATACAAGTGACTAGATTCCTGTTATGGGCACCTTTCAAAAGGGATTTTTGTGTTATCTCTGGTCAGGAGCAGGAACTGAACACAACCCTTAATCAGCAGCATCTACAGAGTTGGTCTGTGGGTTTTGCTAGAGCACAGCAGTACAGTTTGGCTAAAAAGGGTATGTAAGCTGTTCATGTGGAAGGAGAGAGCTGAAATCAAAGGATAAAACCAATTTAAGATGTGGGCTAGAGTGCTTCTGTTAGTGTGAAATGATTAAAATGAATGTTTTCAAAGATCCAATAAATCAACTGGATTATGAATCTTTTTTCATGTGTGTCTCTGCTCACCTAAAGCTCCACAGAGCAGCCATGAAGAGCAATTAAGGACACCCATAGAGAGGAGTCGGCTGTAACACTTCAGGTGCCTCAATTTCTTTCGGTCCCTGTTGAAAGAATTCCAGCTGGGCCTCCTGTCCCATTTAATCCCTCTTGGGTTTTCACCCAGAACACTTCACTCATACTTAAGTTGTACACAAGGCAATCTCAGCACATTTCAGCAACTTGCCTCCTTGCTAACATAACACATCAATTTTTCACCTCCCTCTTTGTCCACCCTACATTCCTCCCAGTGTCCATCCTCCCAAAGATCCCAGCTGAAATGGATTTGCCGCTTGGTTACACACCAAGGCTTATTGAGCCATCAATGAGCAGGGCTTGGCTACATCCCACAAAAGCAGGCATTTGATGTTTGAGCACTTCCAGCACTGCCCACGGAACAACTCCCAGGAGCCCAGAAGCGTATCCTGGCAAAGCACTGCGCATCAGCACGCTGACATTTCCCTCTGCTCTCCCCATTCTTCCCCACAGAAAAGTTGGGAACAAGAGCGAGCTGCCCCCGTGCCGCAGTGCCCTGGAGCTCCCACGGCTTTGCTGCTCTCTCTGCAGTGGAATTGCACTGCAGGAATTGTCCTCAGGCATTTCAAATGACAGTGCAGCCTTCAGAGCCCCTGCAGGGGACAGACTGTTTGCTGCTGCCGAGTTCAAACAGCCACAAAAATGCCAAATCACCTTCACAGTAAGGCTCAGCCGTTTCCTCATAAAGTCTATAATCAAGCAGGCTACTCAAGTGAGAATGCACACAGAGCCAGCTGGGAATAGAGGAGAAAAACAACCTAAGCCTTGCTCAAGGCTGTCAAGGCACAGCTCAACCTTCAGTTCCATCCCCCTTCCCAGAACCTGCCCAACATTAACCTAGAGCTGAAATTACTTGGGCAAAGAGTTTACAATCTCATGGATACAATAAAGCCTGTGCAAACACACGGCTATTTCACCAGGATGCTTCATGGCCATTGCTGAATCCCCTTTGTGCTGCCTTTTTCTCTTGGTAAACAAAGTTCTGTTAGAATGCAGGGGTAAGCAAGGGCATCCAGAGGATCCATAATAGGTGAGGCTGTTTCCTTCTGCTTCCTAACTCACTTCGTCCTTCTCAACTTGCTCTTGAGGCACTCGTTTAAATAGAATTACGCAGAATTTAATGGATGCCTGCTACATGCAGGTGCGTACTTCCAACGGCATCTCACTGCATTTTTTCATAGCTGGCAGCAATGGATGGACACCTGTCTGCCTCATCTTCCAGGAATTTAGTAATGATAATGCTGAGCAGACATTTTACTCATCAAAAGTACCTCTGTTCAAACCTACCCTTCCAAAAATCCCAGAACAAACACTTGAAAATAGTTCACTATATTCTTGGCTAATGTTGTGAAGGATGTCACCATAAAAGACAATGCACAAAATGTGCACCACACAGGAGTTTCGTTCTGTTCAAAACAATTCTGCATTGCTGCAAGAATTAGACTTGATGCCTCTGGTTTTAAGGAAATATGAGCACAGATGCATCCTTTCCTTTTGTCTCCAAAGCAGTGAGAGGAAGAAACAACCATACAAATCTCATATGCAACACATATTTCTATTCTACCAATATAAGTTAGCTTATTTCTTTTGCTTCTGTGATTTAAGGGCCAGATTTCCCAGTCACAGCACAAGAACCCTTACAGCAGTTTTATATCAACACAAACAGGTCTATTAAAAATAAGCAAAGAGGAATCCTGAGAACACCGCAGCAGTGACCCAGGTGGAAATGCAGGGCACCCCAGTTACCAGTCCTAATACAAAATTCCTTGCTTTACTTGCTATTTGCAATAAACACATTCAGCACATAACAGATTTGTTATGCCCTTAACACTCGTGGACCATGAGTTAGAGCTCTGACCCAGTTTTGCCCTCAGGGGGCTGACAGCTGTGAGATTCTCCTGTTCAAACCCAGGTTATTCTGTCTAGGTTTCACACAGTTAACCTTGATACTCCTATGGTATGCCTTAGAACCTTCCAGAAGTCCCTGGAACACTGCCAGTAAGTTAAAGACAGGACCATCATCATCTAGTGAGAGGTCAAGTACCTCCAGAGCTGTTCTGTGCTTTCAATGCCTTTCATTTGAGACTGCTATTTTTCTAAAGGGAAATAAACTCCTGCTGCTTTTCTCTCTATGATACATATATTGAGGAGAGGTGGGTTTTGTATGCATGTGTTTGCTTCTTTTTAAGCTGCATCTCTTCCCATATCTCAATAAAAGCCAAGTATGTATTTCCAAAAGGAGAGCAATCACCTGCTTACTAATAACTTTGAATTGCAGAACAAAGGGTAGGGTTGGAAGAGACCTTAAACACCATCTTGTTGCACTCCCTTGCCATGGACCAGGACACCTTCCATTGGACCAGGTTGCTCCAAGCCCCCTCCAGCTTGGCCTTGGACACTCCCAGGAATGGGGCAGCCACAAGTTTTCTAGGCAACCTGTAATGGTGCCTGGATAACTTAGGGAGTAATCCTCCTGTAGCTCTTTAGATTCACCCCAAAATCTTTTACAGGCCTGCTTCAAAAGAGGCAAAATATGTCATTTTCACAGCTGCAACATTTGTACTGTAACAGACCAAAATCTTCTGCAAGGTTTGTCATTCAGAACTTTTTATCCCCCTCCATAAATCCAGATGGTTTTACTATGTTTTATCATATAATTTCTAACTCAAGGCTTCCCTCCTCGTTATGCCTTTCACTCTGGGGTGATTTGGAAGTGTTGATTGTCAACAGCTCTTCTCAGTAAAACAATCCCTTGTCCTTGACCACACAGATCATCCAGTGCCAACAAGGAAAGCCCATCCCGTTGAACTGAAGGCCACATTAGAAAGCCACTCATTTTTCACAAGGTCAGCTGCTAGTTAAGCTAAGATGCCATTTCAGATTTCACAGAAACTACTGTGATCTTTGTTTGGTGCTCTTATTTGTGGGCCAAGTGCTATTATCTTTCCTCATCTTCCAGCCTGAGGAGGAATGCTGGCTGTCTTTACAAGCAATTAAAAAAACTACTTAAGGAATATCAGTCTGTAAAATCAATTTTAGTATGATGCTGATGAAATTTGCACCTTTGAACAGCTGAGAAGGTGGTTTCAAGGGTGAATGGCCATTCTATGTTTAAAAATGAAACCAAAACCAGTAAATAGCATTAACTGCTGAATTTTAAAAAGCATCTCAAAACACCAAGCAAATTACTTATTTAGAGACAATCCTTAGCCAACCATTTCGGATGACCAGACGTGTGCATTACCTTGTAGACACGTGCAATTTGTATTACCTTGATTCCTGGTCCTGTGAGCTAACTTGAAAACCATGAAAAAGCAGATAAGCAATCCAAATTAAATATCTATACAGCCCCGTACTTGGAAAACATTCAGGGTAATAGCATTTGGATAAGTTTCAATTTCCAGCAGAGAAAAAAAAAAACAAGAGCTCAAAAAATTTATGATCATTCTTTTGACTCACAGAACCAATCATCTAAAACACCTCTCTGAATAGAGATGCATAAAACATCTTTTTATACAAGCAAATCAACATGTTATGTGTTATTGTAAGGACAGCAGCTGAGATGACCTGAACTTTGTGTCACTAAAAGCAGCTACACAAAGAAAGCACTAAAGGAACACTATTACCCACTAAAAGAACAAATTTCCTCCATTTGTTCTAAGTGCACTCTATCATATAAACCACATAAAATGTCAATATGACTCTCACAAAACGACGAGTGTGTCGCCTGGTATTTGGAATGATCACTACAGCAGTTTTTGAAGGACCAAAAAACTTTAAGCATCCATACCCACATTTAAGATATTTTAAGTATTATCCTGTGCATCACTAAGGAGGGGGGCAGGATGTGTTAACAAAGACTATTAAAATTGTTTGAGCAAATATTTCTCTCAGAGTCCAGAAAACTATGCCTCCATTGAGTCTTTGTCATTAGAATGACTTTAGACAGGAATGATTATTCAGGTTTGTAAACCTGAGCTCACTGAAGGCAGAGAAAAAGGAAGGATAGGAGTGACAGGTCCACATGGCCTGCAGCCATCCAGTGGCAAACCTGTGCTGAAGGGAGGGAAGGGCAAAGCAGCAAAATGAATTTCAATGTACAGGCACCTGCAGAAAATGCCACCTGTGCTGGCCAAGACAGGCACAGCATGGGAAAACCATTGGAGTGCTCAGGTCAAAGGAACAGGGAACAAAAAGAATGCTGGTATTGCCAGAAATGAAGAGTTCACCATAAAACTAAGTGAGTTTGGTGATGATAGCCTCTCCCCCTGCCCACAAAATTACCACACTCCCCCTGCCCACAAAACTACCACAATGTCTCAGGACACGATTTGCAAACAGCATCTAAACTAAGGTACAGACCATTTTCTTCCTAACAAACTCTGCTTCCCACATTTGAATTCTACCCAAGGAAATCATTAAGCTGTATTGATTTATTGATACAAGAACCTGATCTAATTTGCATGTGTAAATTAGCAGCAAGAACATTTCCCATTACTTTGCTATATGGCTGCAATGACTGTTGACTTAATTTCTTTTGGCACAGCTCTGGTTTTGCAAAATGCATTTGCAACCAGGGTGTCTGCTCAGATTTAGTTACATGTTACATATGCTTCGGAAAAAGGTGAAGCAGTGCAAACAAATATCTGGGAATTACAATTTGCTACCAGGCATAAGGTTCTCAAAACAGAACCCATCCATCCTTTGGAGCACCTGCGTTTTTCCTCTGTACAAATACTAGAGAAAGCTTGAGTATTTAATTCTCTTAAGACTAAAGGGTTTTCATTGTTTTTGATATAATTACCTTTAAATTGTCCTGTACACATCTAGGTTCTAATAGCTTGTTTATCCTTGTAGAAGGTGAGAGATTAAACTTGCTTGAATATGATATAGCACATCTGTTTCAGAGCCTTTTTCATTTAAAATAATGGATATCTGGACACTGTGTTACTTGGTTGCTCTAATTCAGTTGGACTCTGTCGAGTCCGAATGCAAAGTTACCATCTCACAGTGCATCTCTCTAACAGCTGCTGAGGATTCAGGTGTTTGAACAGCTGCAGTTCCACCACCAGAACTCCGGAAAGGACAAACCAGGGAAGCCCATTTCACTGAGGATTCAGTGCAGTGCATTTCCAGTGCTGTGCAGGGGGAGCCGACCCAAAGGCTGCATCATATTCCAAAGGGTTTTGCTGCTTCAAAAATGCGGCAAAACACAGTAAGGCAACAGGCTCCTGCCAGAAATTAACTTCCAGGAAGTGACTCTGTTTTTTAATCAGACACATGGCTGCATAACTATTTATTGATAGCTTGGAAAGGAGGAATAAGAAAGTGAGATAAAACATAAAGTCACAGCACTAGAGTCAACTCCCCAGAAAGCTGTTGTGAAAACAGCTGAAATGACTGAGGACACTGCGGCTGTTTACTGATCTGTCCAAAACCCAGCAAGGTCACACCTGCTCTGAAGTGGAAATTCAAAAGGATTTGGGTTGTTTTCTGTACTGGGCAGGAAGCCTTAGAACGCTTAGTTTGCTTTTAGGAAAAGTTTGCTCGGGAGCCACAACAGAGAAGAAACTCCCAGAAGACAAAGCTCCCTTCCACAGGCCCTGTGCCACAGGACCTGCAGCACATCCAAGTGTCACATCCAAAGTCCATGGCAGCACGAAGAGCAATCAGGACACTAAATTCAGAGGGCTTGCATTTAGGGATTGAAAAGGAAGTACTCCTTATTTATGCATGGTATAAGTACTCCTTTAAGTACTCCTTAAAATGCCAAATTAGCAAAGCCACAACAAATAGGATCTATTACATAGCAATCAGCACAACTTATATAAATGCAAGGCATGTATCAACAACATATTGATTGCCTGTGTAGCCAAGAACAACATGTCTAAGAGGTGAGGTTAATATACATACATGGATTGCCAAAAGGCCTCCTACAAGAATCCTTCAAAGCGCTTCCAAACAGGCTGAGCAGTCACTCATGAGAAAGAAGGTTCTCACGTGAATAAAAATGCTGATTAAAAAAGGAAGATATTGAAGGTCAGGGAACAAGCCATTTCTCTCTCCAAACAGAGCTACTCAGCAGAGTCTCCCAGGATTTATGACAGATCCTGGTGTTCAGCATGTTTTTAAGTTATCTGGAAAAAGGAGCTGAGAGTGTGATGACAAACTTTCAGGATGCTACTGTTATCCATGGTGGTAAAGATAGGAATTGACTGAAGGAGCGCAAAAATCCTTGCAGCCCAGGGATGGGGAGAGATAATGGCAGATGAAATTCAGGAAGGATTGTTGTAAAATGATGCACAAGGGAAAACAAAATGAGCTCCACAGTGATAAGCCAGCCACTGATAGGCAGGAACAGGATGTTAAGGTCAGGGTAGACAGTGCTGTGAAAACATAAATGCAGTACCCAGGAGTGCAAAACCAGACATGAATATCAGCAATTACTAAAAAGGGAGCAAAAAAAGCAAACTGAAATATCATTAGCTCCTTGTGCAAATCCACCACACTGCTGCATCTTTCCAACTGGATGCAGCTTTGTCCTCCCCTTGCAGTGAGGCTCATGCAGGACAGAGCGACTCCCATCAAAGGAGCCACTGGCTACCCCAGCTCTCCCCAAACCTCAGGAAAATTGGTTGCCAACAACTGCCCTTTCACTGCTGCTGTAAAATAGAGGGAGTTGTGCCAAGTCTAGAACATCTTTCAGTGGTTTGAATGGTTTGCTGCAGTGTGGAGTCTTCTGATTTTGAAAAGGAAAAATAAAATCAGCTTTCAGGCCTGAGGGCAGTAACAAACAAGGGGAATGACTGTAGTTCACTGAACAGACACTGAAAAACTCAAACCAACCACTTTGTATCATCTTTTTTTCCATGTAGTTGAAAGAAGAGCATTTGAATTTATGGGAAATGGCATTGTGAAATTACTAGTAATCCAACATGTTATCTCTCTTACTTACTCTAATTAACCTATGAAGCTGGAGGAGAAATTATTCCTTTGATCTGCAGGAAATAGCTATAAAGAGTTTAGGCAGGGATTCCAAAGAGTAGAGATCAGGAACTAGTTGGATTAATACTGCAGGAATCAATCTACTAATGAAACACAGCAACACACAGGTACTCAGTCTCGAGAGCCCAAATGTCAGCGAACCAACAATCTGCTTGCAAAGGGAATTTTTTCTGTAGGACCCAGGAAGCTGCAACAGAACAACACAGAACACAAGGTGATCTCATTTAGAGTGGGGGCCCCCAGAGGCAGAAGTAACTGCCTTGCTACACCCATTATCTTCTTTCCAGTCTGTCATCCCATGGCTTTCCCACACATGCCTCCTAAGAGTATTGTCCAGTGAAAAAAACACTACCAGGGATTCCAACAAACTGAGAATCCATTTCCTTTTTAACCTCAACAGCTATTCATCTAAAAAATAAAAGAATATATTTTGTAGAGATAGCCTGTAGTTCCAAAAACAAAGTGTTAATATAAATAATTTTATTAAAAGCAAATAGCTGTAGTAGCAATTTATTACAAAGCCACTAATAAACGGAAATCCATGTGTAATACTGCTTTTTAATAAGATATTATATTAAGAAAAGAAATAACCACTGAAGAAAGCTAAACGCCTCAATCAGAAAGGAGTGAAAGCAGCTATGTAAAATGTGGGAGGGAAGCAAATCACTCAGCTCACCTAAGCTGGATGCTTTAGGCTTCAACAGTCCATGTCACCTTCATTACACTCATAAATGTATTTAGGTGTATATGCACCCACAGAGAAGCTCTGCAGCAGTTACACAGGTACTCCTACCCAGCTGACTTCTCCAGCCCATCAAATGAGTGCTTCCCTCTCTCCAGGTGCAATGGTGTTCCTGCCCTCTGGCTAGGTGATAATTGAATCTGCTCAACAAGTGGCAAGGAGTTGGGAAAGAAATTATTTATGTCTATCCAAAGAGGAGGGGCTCAATTAACACTTCATTTAGGAGTTCAGCTATTTGAATTTAATCAAAACTCAGATGTAATCTGAGCTCCAAGTTCCCTCCATCCCTCTCTCCTGGTTGCTTTGGTTCTTCCTCTCAGGTCCTAAGTCTCAAACAGGAATTCCTGCTTGGAAACAGGAAGGTCAAAGAGGAAAGCAAAAATCTGAGTCATGGTCTGTCCACAACCAAAGGAAAAGTAACTCTAATGCACATTACCACTGATTTGGCTCCCCCACAATGAAAATAAACTGAGGAAACGGGATTTGTAATTAAAATTGTTCTGATTGCTCTCCTCTATCCTTGGAATAAATACAGAAAATTCCACTTTTGTCAAGGAGATAAACACACATTTTACTTCAAAGTGGCTGAGAAGCATCATTGGATTAAACATTCTGTCTACAGGAGGGGAGAAAACCAGTTTTCAGTACCAAAGATAAGGTAATTAATTAAAACTAACCCCAACCAGTTTCCAGTAGCATCATCAGGGATTTGCATGCATTAGCACTGAACAGGCACAGAAACACATAAGCTGAAATGGAGGTTTATGGGTCTAGGCTGGGCTCATCCAAGCAACAAGAAATTACTCTGGGCCTGATAAGAAGCAGGTATTAACCAAACAGCAATACATTTCTTGAAACCCCTAAATTATTCCAACTTGGCAACTTAAAAACATCATAAACAGGTAAGAGCTATTCTTCAAACCTTAGTCATTAGAAATCACAGCAAATAGACCCATACTGCTATCAGAAATATTGAAAATGTGGATAGCATGTCATTCCTAATCTCCTTAGGTTCCTTTCATCTGCTGAAGTTGTTGAAGGACAGACATGGAAGTGTGAATAAAATCTTCTCAAGAAAACCTCTCCTCTAAGTTGGAACAATTGTGGTTAATCCTCCCACGAGTAACACTAAAGATCCAAGGCACTTATCACAAACCTGAAATCTCACAAGTCCTTATCACATGTTTCATAAAGGAGCTTTTATAGTCAGGGAAAAAAAGGTGGGGAAAAAAAGCCATTGATATTGTTCTACTCTTGGCTTGTGGCGTGGAAACCCAAATCTCCAGCTGAACTCCAGTGGTTTGGGAAGCTGAATGGCCCCAGTTGAACTCCAGCATCCATCACCCTTTCCCCAAGGACTGCACAGATTGCCAGCCGGCCTCAGGCCAAGCTTCCCTCCACTCCAGGGCTTGGAGCAAATCCCATCTGCTGTCAGAGATCCATTGCCACCTGAAGCTCAGAGTGCTCAAAACTGTTAAAAATTCCCAGGAAGAGTAAATTCTGAAACGCTGAGCTCCTAACAAATGGTGCATCCCTCCCTCCCGAGGGTGAATCTGACCATGTTCCGCCAAGGGAAGGGTAACTGGAACAAAGCAAGAATTCCCTTTGCCTGCACTCCCCCTGTCCTGAGCCGAAAAACCCCCAGGCACTTCCAGGGCAGTTCTCATTCTGCTGCACAGAAATCCCAGAGTGGCCTCCCCCACAACGCTCACATTATTCATGAGAATGGATTACAACCATTTCTGCAGTCTGTCACACTCCAGTGCCTCGGCATTTATTGCTACAGCTTTTCCAATACCAATGCACACCCATCTGCTCACACAACGCCCGCATTTGGTTTTTCCAAAGAATTAGGGGCCAAATCTCTAACTGGGGGTGCAGGCTGTATTTCTGAGCCCCGAGACAGAAAGGGCAGGCGGTGTGCAGAGCTCTGACTCTCTCACCAGGGGTCTGGGCCCCGCTGTCAGACCAGGAGAGGGGTCTGGAAGCAGCCCCTGCCTGCCTCAGCACAGCCCATCTGCCCCTACAGCAAGTCAGCTGCTGCTGCAGTCCCTGCACTGGGAGCTCTCACAGCTCTGCAGGCACCACCTGGAAACTGAAAAGCCATTTTACAGGTTTTGACACACCCAATTTAACATACAGCAAATCAAACTAATTTAGATCTTTTGATAATGTTTCTCAGTATCATATTCTCTGGTTTAAAAAAAACCAACAAAACTACTAACAGTGGTTACTACTAAGGAACAGGCTCCTGCTCTTCTGGTCCATTTAAATCAAAGTGTCATTAACTAAATTAGTTTGATCACCTGAAGGCTGACAGTTCATCCTTGACCTGACATCCAGCATATTAAAGGCTTCTGTAGCTATCCTTAACACTTTGGAAATTATGAGCATCAGGCAGATCGTATTTATTCCTGCTATTTTTAACCCCTTGACATCATCCCTTGGAGATTGCCTTGGTCATTTTTCTAGTCAAGAATTCCACTATCTTCCTCCAAATATTTGTCTCCATGTTCTCAGTACATTCTCTCCAAAAAATGGTTAACAAATAGTGGAAAAAAATTACACTGGCTTCTTCAAAACAGTAAACTCTTGACCATCTGGTTATCCACAACCTGCATGTGTGGAAATGATTAGGGTCTACTGCCATGAGATGCAACTGTCAGATCAGAGACCAATCTCAATTTTAAACACGGTAAAGAGCTTACACAATTTCAAGATGCATCTTATCAGCCTGGTGCTTTATGTCAAAGAACAAAGACTTGCATAAAATTAAAAAATCCACTCATACATAAAGTTGATGTGCAAAATCAATGCCATTGGAAGAAGTCAAGTCTGTGTAATTGCTGCAACAATATTTTTTAAAAACAAAACAAAAACACCAACCCCACCAAGGACAATTAGAAGTGACCCAATCATTTATTATTAAGGCATGGAAACAACATGGTTGTAGGAGTTGTGTCTTATCTTCCTTTAACAAAGGAAAGCTAAATTGAATGTTATAGGAGACAGTTTGAAAAAAAACCTGCAGGTAAAACTACACTGAGGCTAAAATGTATAAATCACTGGAACATGATACCCCAATACCAAGAAATATTTAAAACAAAGATTTGACGCCACTTTTAACTGACCAGTAAATCAGTTAAAACAAATTTTCCTGATCAGTAAATCAATTAAAAGCACTCTTGGGGTTTTTTTGTGTTTAAATGAAACTACTCATCATTAAATAAATTCAGTTACCCAGTAATTCTTAGAAAGACTGATTTACTGCATGTTTAGCAAATGGGAGAGCATTCAGCCAGGCTGCAAACAGCACCAACAGGTCCTGAAGGAATTAATTCTGTCCCTTACCCCTCCCCTCTCACCACATAAGAACAGCCATCATCAGTTCCAACAAACCACAAACACTGCTCTGAAACTCTTTTTCTTTCACACTCTGTTAAACCTCATCCAGTAACAAATGGAAACAACTCATCCTGTAATAGTCTCACACTCAAGCAGGTTTTAGAAGCAGCAAACGGGACACAAAAATGGAAGGGAGAAAGTCGACAAGAGCTGAGCAAACAGCTGCAGTGTTGGGCCACCTCTGTGCTCTGCAGAGCACGTAGCTGAGAGAACAGGCCGGCTGTTCAGATCAGCTCTGCTTCAAAGCTGCTGCTGATTGTCCAGTTGGACCTTCTCAGATCATGTCACAGTTGCATACTCATTTCCATAAACACACGGCCAAGTAGCATTTTTTACTGAACACAAAAATCCTCCTTTGCCTACACTGGATAAGGGGAGAAATGTTTTTGTCTGGAGGAGAACAACAACAAGGAAACGAAGGGAAAGTTTGGCACACCTACCTGCAGACAGGATGCACCCTTGTTCTCACTCAGGGCTTTACTTGATAATCAGTTGCTTGAAAATCTTTTGAGGCAAAAAAAATTTACTCATTTATCTGCCTGGTCAAATTTTATTTTCTACTGCGTTTTTAAAAAAACACCAAGTACAGCAACAAGAAAGGGGAGGTAGGAGCAAAGAACCCAAATTACTCCCTTGGGATCTTGAAAATTACTTTCTGAATAAAAACATCGGTTGTGCTTTTCTAGTTACCCTTCGCTAACACCAAAGATGAAGGATGACAAAAAATACATATGGCACTTACAGAAATGAGCTACACTCCCACTATTGGAGGCTGTCATCTTCTGGTTTAAGCAACTGGAAAATTTTGCTTGGTTTACTAAGACATCTCCAACTTACAGAAAATGTTCACATAGAATAACTTAGGAGCCCAGCACATCACACATCTAGCTCGCCTCCATTACCTTCAGCAGAGATCAAAAGCCATTTCCTCCATTACACTTGGAGCCCATTGCCTCTTGTCCTGTCCCTGGAAACCACCGAGACAAGAGCCAGGCTCAAGCTCTATGCATCCACAAACATCCATATTTTGGCAATGCAAGCACATCCTCTTACTGTGTGCCTCCTGAGATGTGCCCTACGGAACGTTCTGCCAGCCAGCTCTGTCCCCGGCCTTCTCTTCAGAAAGCTGAACAGCCCCAGCACTCTGGCTCCCCTTATTTCCCATTTGTTTCAGCCCCCCTAATGCTTTCTGGTTGCCCTCCACTATTACTTGGGGAGAAACACCAAAGAAAATTCCCAGTAAATTAATTTCCTACACCAGGCTAAAAGGAAAGAACTCCCCAGCCATGGGAAGAACAACAGGCAAACTTGATGGAAGTGCCCAAGGAGGCAACAAATCAAAAATCCAGGATACCTCTGTTCAAGTACAGTCCAGTGGCATTTTGAGAAGACTGAATATGAATGAGAACAACATGACAAGTGCACTAAAAACCAGAGTCAGAGAGAACTTTTATGAATGGCTGAGGAACAGCACACAGAAAGAACCATTTTGTTTTGAGAACAAGGAAATATTCTGGAATACAAACGAGCCCACAGAGCAGTGGGAGGCACCAAAAACACTGGGGAAGGTGCCTGGCTGGCACTTAGGGGTACAGAGGAACAAGCTCTGTGGGACTGTGCAGCTATTAAAGGTGAAATAATCTTGAGAAATAAAAGGAGATGAAAAACAAGTCAAATGCAGAAGCCGTGACAGATATGCAAAATAGTCTTTGTAAAAATGATAACAGCATGAACTAAAATGAGGTCCAGGTTTTAAATGAATTTTTTCATCTGGCTTTCCTTGTTATGGAAGCGAGAGCAGGCAGGACTCTGCTCTAACACAATACAGTGGGTGTTGGATTGTAAAAAAATGCCACCACTGGTCCAAAATCTTCCCAAGAGAGAAGGACCTCTTTGGCAGCCACAGTTATACAGTATTTCAGATTGTGACTGCAAAAAAGCCACTTGTCAATAGTGATTATAAACCACCTTTCCAATATCTGTCCGTGAGAAAAGGAAGCCACAAATAAAATCTGTTAGAGCTTAACTTTGGACAACAGGAAGAGTTTAAACTTGAGGGAGACAAAGTACATCGAAACAACAAGCAAAAAGATAAAGCATGACTTCACAGAAGGAGTTTAAAAATCAACCCAAAATGGCCCATTAGCACTTTGTAGAAGTTGAGCAAACACACAGCTGTCAAATGAAATTATTTCCCTGCAACACTAGAACTTCAGTGAGGAGAAAAAAAGAGTTGGAAGTACTCCATAATTTGTACTTTACAGAGCTTGGTAACTCCTATTAACTTGTACATGGTGTTCAATGCCTGATACAAGCCATGTCAGTCCACCCCCATGATGACGTGGAAGTTTAATAACACAGGCACTATTAGTTCCAATTAAAATTATTCATCCTTGTGACTTGCTGTTGTAACTTAGTATATTTACTCCTTATTGCAATAAACTCATTATAATGACCTCCCCACACCAATGACCAGGATTAGGATCAGGGTGTGACCAGGGATCAATCTCATGTACAGCAGCAAATTCCTGCAAGGACCTGAAACTCTTTCAGTACTGATTCATCTCCATGCATCCTGCAGGCCAGATGCATTTGTTATAAAACCACAGTTCTTCAAAACCTTCCAATAAATTATCAGCTCAAGTATTTCTCATGCAAGAGCCACAATTATCAATTATAATATCCAGGAGCATTTTTAAATTAGGGAGAGAAGAAAGCATGAATTAATAAGAAAATAATTAAAGTAACTAATGAAGGCTAAGCAAAACCAAAGCAGAGCCGGGTTAGACAGAACAAAGGGGTTTGGGAACGAAGCACAAATCACACAGTTTAATATGACCAGGCAGAGAAACACAGAGAGAAAAACCCCCACAATCCAAAGACTGGTCAACCAGGGAAAAACTGACTGTAAATTGTAAAGACAGAACCAAAACAACATGGTCTTATGACAAATGGTTGCTAACCAGTTCATTCATTATGTTATCTGTTAAAACCTTCTATTTTAGTAGCTTTAAGTAAACCATAGGCCCAGTAAATTTATCTGTGTCTCAGAACTGGAGAGGGGAAATTGCAATTCAGAAATACTAGTTTATTATAAAGAGCATTTTTGTTCTACTGCATAGAAGTTAGCTCTGATCCATGTAGACAGATCTGCAGCAAATGAGCTAGTTTTCCAAAATTCACATTATTTGCACGGGGAACAGCTGTAGGCATGAACACACAGACACAGAAGACAATGGCAGATTTGCATTTATCTCAAATGTATTTTAGCTGAAGCCTGACTGCAGTGAAAAGCAGGGTGCCTTGCAAAAAACTTCTGCAGCTGTTGGCTCTAATCCAAGCTCAGAGCCAAGCAGAGCTGGCAGAGCTCTTTCCATCTGCTCACTGTCTTCTCCCCATCATGGATGGGATTAAGAAAAATTCACAGTGCAAAGAATAACAAAGTGACTTCTTACATTTTCGTTACATGGGTTATCCATCCTATTTTCACGGCAACAACTTCCTCTTCAACGGACGAGTCCCTTGGTCTAGCAGCTAGCAACAAGCAATTTATTTTTTCCTTACAGTGCAACTCTCATTTCTCTTTTTATGAATGCCTCTGGGCCAAATTCACATAAGCAATGCTTGGGTTGCAGAGCTCTCTCCAGGAGCAAACCAACTGCCAGCCATGGGCACCCTGTCCCTGTGAGCATCGCAGCCTGGGTTCAGAAGGCAGCAGACCCCCACTGGCTTTATCCACCCCTCCACTGATGTGTTTGGGTTGTCTGGTCAGGCATAAATTCACCAGCCACAGGATCCACCTGAGGTTCCATGAGCAGCCCCTCAAAGCTCCAAGGAATCAAAGCCCCTTTAGATGAACGTGCCAGTGCACAGTGATTGGCAGGTCTTATTGGGGAACAAGTTTAGATAATTTCTTGCCTTAGAATATAAAAAAAAATACATCAAGGTTTAGTGCGCAGGTCAGTCATGAATGGTCTGGTAACAACTTTAAGGACAGTCCATAGCTTTCCTGTTCCTCCTTCTCTCCAGTCCTGTTTCCCACTGCTTAGGAGCCATCCCACATCTTCTACTCTCAACATATTCACCTCTCCCTCTTCTATTTCATTCAAAAGCCAAGGAAAATGTGCAGAGAAACTTCAGCTCATGGAGCTGTTGCCAGTGTGAGGACTTGAGACAATTAGAAACCATTTTAGATCTTCCATTCTGTGAGAACTTGGTCATGGGAAGAGCTTTCACCTGTAGGGGACCCCCTTGGCAGCAGCAAGGTGGGATGTGAGCAGCTCAGTCCCACTGCTCCTGTCACAGCCGTGAGCAAAGCACTGGCCCTGCTGCAGGGAGGTGAAGGGTTAATTGGAAATCCAGACAGGGCTGCACTGAGGCTCGAGGATGACTGGCTGCTCTGAATATGCATTTCCAGGGCTTATTGGAAAATGGAGTGGGAGATGCAGAGAAGGCAGCCAGAGGAGCTGCTGGGGAGGCGGGAGTTACCCCATTCATTTTGTGGTGTGTCTGCAGCCGTCTCACAGCTCTCGGAAAGGGGTTTGTGCTTCCAGGGATATTGTTTAATTAAAGGAGAAACTTAATCTCTGAAAGGTTATCTAATTCCCCCCATGAAACTGTTGAGTTTAAAAAGCCAGGCTGGGCAGAACAAACAGGATTAAGCACTAAATGCTCACATTTGAGGCATTTACATTCCTGACTGCATGGAATACAAATGATAACAATTAGACCAACAATGAAGATTGTCATTTAAGCCAAAACTAAAGACTGACAGCTCTATTCATTGGCTGTGCTGCTATAACAGGTGTGAAACATGACTGTCATCCTACACAGCATGAGAAATCCTTAATTTAGGTTTTACTCTGGCCCTTGCAACAGTTCCAGCGCCCCTGTTCATGATCAGCCACTCACATTTCCAGCCACACATGTCCAGCTGCCATCACTGCCTGCAGTGTTTTACACTGGAGTTTATGGTATTGCACTGCCGCCGGCAGCTTTGCTCCTGGAGAAAAACTAGGCTAAAAACAATCAAAAAAACCAGTTCCATTTTTAATTCAGCGAGTTTGGCCTCCTGTAGCATCAAAAAGGTGGTGATGGGACATGGCCGGTTTTGCCTCTGGGCCAAAACATAAATCCCAGCTGAGCACCCTCCCTTGTTCTCCCTTGTCTACATTTTTTCTAGTCCATGCTGAACAGGGAGAGCCCATATGTGCATGGATCAAACCCCCAGAATCTGACAGTGAGCCAATGGAAAACTGCTGAATTTGAGGCCTGGCAAGATCAAGACAGCCAGTATGAACCAACACAACTCCCCAGCCTCCGGCAAAGAAGAGATCAAAGCTCCTTAATATCAATTATTCAAGAAAAAAACCCCAAATTATTCAATAAACTGAATTTTCCCCCATAAATGAAATACATTTTGCTGTGATACTTACCTCTCAGATATCAAGCAACACTCTTCCTAAAAACTTTGGCATATCTCTTCCCTTTAAATTACATGCAGATTTAGTTGAATGAATTTGTTCATAAGTTTAATTTTCTGCCTTGAGGTTACTTCCATCTTCAGATAACAAAATAAATTCTGTGCAAATTTAAAATGTAGTTCAGTAGTATTCTGTGAATAAAACAGCCTGCTAGGCTAGAGTTATTTTATTTGCTATGATTTGGAAACAATTCCCATTTCCCACCAAGTTCAATCATGGATCAGTGATAAACAGTCGCACAGAATTTTTTTACCCCAATTTAAACCAGAACTGCGACTCAGCAGACAAAGAAATTTTCCGGACATCAAATGAAATACAAGGCACAAGAGACATCTGGAAGCTCCTTGGAAGCTGGAGTTGTTTATCAATCTCACAAACCCCTGGAAGATTCAGGAAGGTTCCAAGTCTGACACCTGAGAAGGCTGACAGCTGCTGTCCTTAGTTCTGATGACAATTGCCACTGTTAGGTACAGAAATTCTGTAAAGGTCACTGCCACATGTAAATCAAAGACTGGGCAACATTTGCCAGTTTCATTTGGAAAGGTGCTGGAAAGTTTTCACCCTTGGCAGTTTTTAAAGCATCGGACAAGTGTCCTTTTCTCCTCCTAACTGTCTGAACACACAAGCCACAACAAATAATTTTTGAGTGTACCAATTGAATAGAAATTAACTAAGTCATGCATATTCTATGACTCAGATGGAGAATGCTCACTAATATTCCCTGCCTAGGCCTGGGGAGTTACTATCACTCTTATTACTCTATAGCTCTTATTAATGCCTCTGCAAAGTGTTACAAAGGTATCAAATATTTCACTTACATTATTTGGCAAAGAACTGCCAGAAACTTAAAATGCTTTGAGTTCTCCATATAAAAGAATATCGGAACAATTAGAGAATATTAAGTTTTGCTGAAAGCTATTTCCCTCGCATCCTTGCTCGACACTTCTGCTCAGCAAAAAATTGCTAGAAACTTATTTTGTTTGTTTAAACAAAAGTGGATTTAAGAATGGATTTATAATAGTATCTCACAGCATGGGGGAAAAGTAGAGGACTGGGGTTATCAAGGACGAAACAGAGCTGCAGCTAGAGTGAGGCAACCAAAAGACCGCCAAAGTAAAACACAGCCTGAAGATGTAGCATGTTTAACCTTTGTTCCAAGTGAAATTACTAATTTAAACATTCATCAGTATATTGAAGACAAAATTGTAAAATGGGTTTCTTACTCTCAGGTGAGCTGCCAAAGAAAACCAGAACCCCCAAACTGTAGAACCAAGAGCAAATTAGAAGAGCCTGATCCAAACCACAGCACTACATCCACCAGTAAACTCTGGATTTCCAGCCCTTAGTGATATTCCCAGTTCCCTCCTGTGACGTGCTCGGATGTACCACACAACCCAAACACCAGTACAAACACAATGACACAGGTAGAAATGCTGACTCAGGCTGAACCAGTTGCTCCCATCTGAAGGAGCTGAGGGCTGAGCAGGGGCAGAGCAGAGGATCTGCCACGTGCCAGCACAGCACCAACCCCGTGGGCTCCTGGAGGTTCCCACCCAAACTCCAGGCATGGCCTAGAGAGCAAGAGACCTGCAGTTCTTACCAGTGACACCTGAGAACACCCAGTTCCAGAGATACTCATTTGAGTGAACATTAGACTGCAATAAAGAATTCAATGCAGTGACAGCAAGAAGAACCCAACCCATCCCTTTGCCTGCAATGAAGCAAAAATCCCAGAGGCAGCATCATCTCCCAGGCTGCCCGTGCAGGCACAGGCACCCAGAGCTGTGGCAGGACGTGGGACAGAAAGGGGACACACGCAGGGACTGCCCCGAGGGGCAAAGGGGACACACGCAGGGACTGCCCCGAGGGGCACTTGGCACAGTGGGAAATGCCAGCACAGCCTTGTCACCCAGTGTCCCACTGCAGCTCCGTGCCCAGTGACACAGCAGGACTGAGGGAAGGCTTCCAGCTCCTAGAGTCACATGAGGAGCCAGAATCAAAGATTTACTGAACAGAGGCAGAGGAAAAGGCTCTCACTGCACTTGTGCAGTATTCCTCAAAGCCTCTGCTGTAAAGGCAGCTCCAAGAGCTGGGAAACACAGGACTTGCTCCTTATCTCAAGTTTTCCCACAGAACTACCTTTTGTTGCTTAAATCTGATCTAAGGTTAACAAAAACCTGTCAATCATTTGCAACTGCACTCAGCAATTACCCCGCTACATGAGAACGTATGCAATGTAATCTATGGCTTGTTTCTTTGATGTACAGATTTTGGTAACCAAATATGATTACTCTACAAAAGAAATTCCTAGTGCTGAGCCGAACTCCAAGTACAAACCTCCCAGATGCTCTGCCTCCTATTTTCCTAGCTTAAACCCATGCACTTTTGGCCTTTCAAAAACAATTAAACTAGTTGACATCTTTATTACATGTTAAGACAATTGAGCACTTCCAGTCCTCGCTGCAGCATTAAATCCTTCATTTCAAACACCCCTGAAGTTCAGTGCTCTCCAGGGCAATACATTTCCTGCAGCTGAGATGTCCTTGGCATCTGACAAAGCTCCTGCCCAGGGAGGCTGCAGAGGCTCCACCCTCAGAGGTTCCTGCAGTTCCTGAGGGGGAAAAGCCCAGAGCGACCCTTGCTGATGCCAGAGTCGCCCCTGCTGTGAGCAGGGGGCCAGGCTAAAGATCTGCTCAGACCCCTTCCACCTCAGATTAACCCAGATTTAGCAAAACAGATAACTCATTTCCCTCCCCATTTCCACTTGACTATGGACTAAGAAACTTGGGACGCACAAGCAGCGCGCCAAACCCTTTGAGAGCAGTAACCAACAACTCTCTGGTGGATTCCAAGCAGGAAAAGATCCATGCCACAAACAAACTCCACAAACAACCCCCAAAACAACAGGGAAATAAGAAGACAAAGTTAGTTTTCCCATCAATTAAAGAACTACCTTGAAAGAGTTCTATCAATTTTAACAACAAAACAAGTGGAGCAAACTGCAACATAAGTATTCACAGGACGCAATTTTTAGACTGGCAAGAAGCCCCCAAGCCAGAAATGTCAGGCTGTGTACAGCACACCATGAACAAAGCAATGAAAGGGAAAAGGAGTTATTTTGTTTAAGCATTACCTTTTCTCACCTATATTTAACTATAATCATCTACTACCCTTATTTTCTAAATTTTTTCTTACAAAAGGAAAATTGGCACCCAGCTCTTGACCTTCAGAACAAACAGGATAGTAATTTGTTAAATACCATCTCTTTCTGGTTCTTCTTGCATAATGCCTATGGATAAATGTCAATCAAAGCAGCAGAACAGATAAAAAGGCACTTTCTGGCTTCAAATGTATAGAAATTCTTAGATGCTTTATGTACTCAGTAATGGATTTTTCCTTTTATGTGTTTATTTCTCTTGGCTCCCTTCCTTCCACAAAGATATGCAAAGGTCCTTTCCAGCAGGAGAAAGGATTCCACAGAGCCAGAAAACCTCTCTGGGCTGGCACAGAGCAAAGCATTTCCCAACTCTGTGGACAACAGAGGAAATAAGGAGTCTCTCTTTTACCTCTCTAGAATCCCAGCACTCTGAACAAGAAAGCCAGCCTTTTAAAAATTGCTTATTTGGATACTGTAAAGCAACACACTTTTGCCACCTGTTCCTCCTCTACCTCTCCATTTGAAGGCTTAGAGATCCACCTTGCCCTTCCAAAACAATTGGTATTTAGTGCTCCCAAAGCTGAAGGTTATTAAAGACACTTGTTGAACTCTCTCATTAGGAATACCATAATTAAGCTAAGCTGGACCACTCGCAGTAATTTAATTTACAAGCATGTCAAGGTGGATCCTGTTTGACTCAGGCCAGTTCAATGGATTTGTGCTGAACTCCTGAATCTCTGACTAGCTGGAGCCACCATGAGAACCTTTGGGCTGGCAGCAAAGTCCTACCCCAGACAAAGCAAGAGAAATCCAACAGCCTGGTGAAGGCAGGGAAGGCACAGTGCATGAAAGCTGATGCATTTACAACGTGTGGTATTTGGCCAGAAGAGAACTGCACACCGCTACTGCTTCCCATAGCAATCAGCCTTATTCCCAAACCTGAAATGGCCATTGTTATTATGGGCAGCATCCACATTTCAAACCTGCATGGCTGAATTTCAGAGCCTAATGAATTTTGACCACCTTCAATTTGCTTGTCTACAAGCAGCCTGAGAGGTGTGCACCCATCCATTTCAAGAGATGCATTTTTAACTGCCTCACTCCTCCTCAGGCATGGAAGATTACAAGTGTTGATTTGGACTAAGTCGTTGTTTTCCATGAAACAATAAGACACTGACAATCAAGTGCCTCACTACAAAATTAGGAGACAAAGTCAAACATGGGATGGACTAATGACTAGCAATGAAGCAATGAGCTATTTAAGAATTATCCCCATCAATTCCCTGCAAAGCTGAGAAATTCAGGGCTGCACAACAGCAGGAGTCCAGAAATGGAGGAAAGCAGAAATAAAGGCCAAAACCAGATGACAAAAACAAGAGAACACAAACCCCCTAAAGTACCTTTTCTGCCTCAAAAGACTACTCTAATTAAGTGTATTTATTACTTCATACATTTCTCACTTTCATATATTTAAGTGTGGCAGAAGCCCAGAGGGTTGCTTGCTCCATTAATGAAGTTTTGCTACCATCCTCCCCACCCAAAGAGAATAAAGGGAATGCGTGCACCATTCTTCTACAACAGCCTGGACAAGGACTTGTGGGCTCTCCTCTAATTCAGGACTTCTAAGCAATCCAGTCTTTGGTTGGAAAAAATAGACTATGACCTCCTGGACTTTAAGTAGAAGAAAAAAATCATCTTATCAGAAACCATGATAGGAAAGAAGAATGAATTCCCCTATATATTCTAGGGACCTAGTTATCTATTAAGTATCTTTCCCTTTTTTAAAGAATTAAAGTAGCCTTTACAAACAATTAGGATTCCCTGATCCTAATTGCTGTACAAGCAAAAGAAGAGATTCATGCTTGTGATTTCCTAAGCCAGAGTTATTTAGCAGTGCTTATTATGAGGTGCTTCAAATGATCCACTTCCAGACAGAACCAGGATTACCCAATGAGGATAAAGCCTCAGTCATCGAAAAGTGTCTCTTTGCCATAACCTCACTTAAACCCTAAGCACAGAGAAGTGGAACTATCTTCCCATTAAATACCTTTGTGACAGTTTGTGTAACAAAACATGACTTCTCTTTTTTCCCTTTCTCTCTGGATGTGAGCACATAAAATCTACAAGAGTAATTAACTAGATGGAAAAGAAACATTACAGACTCCTCAAATAACTCAGCAGGGTAAATGATGTATTTTGCTAGCAAAAAAAGACTTGGACAAATGTCAGTCACATACTGAAAACCCCTTGAAAAGGAAGCCTGAAAGCTCTAGATACAAATGTCATCATAGTTAGATATTTGGCATTTTCTTGTCACTCATGGACAAGCATTTCATGGGCACTTCTACAATCAAGCAGGCTGTAATCCAAATCGTTATGTGCGTTTGTTTTTAAGGAGATATATTGTATAGTCAGAGAATGACAGGGAAAACTCAGTTGTTCTACGTTGCAAGAACTAATTCTGTTTCTCTCCTTTCTTGTACAAGCTCTCTTATAAACTAATCCTCACATCACAAAGTTGTCATCGTAGGTTGGAGTAGCAGAACAGGCAGGTTGCTCTTTTTCACATGTATTTGTTTTCCCCTCCTCCATCCCCCATGGAGCCCAGCCCAGGAGGGCAGCTGCCACAGGGCTCTACAGACAAATGCAATCAACTCTGACTATCTATCAACAGGAACAACGGGATTTTCTGTAGGTGGTAAAAACAGGAATGTGATTTTTAAGCATGACACAGTAACGAAATAATCTTAGTAGATATCACATACACCAAAGGCTTATACAACAATAAATTTCCTTGGAGACTTCCTTAAACCTACCGCTGTCCATTTACAGCCAACACACCACCAGCAGACTCTGCAACCCAGCTGGATGATCACGAGCTTGCAGTGTGCTGCACTTACCATGACTTGTACTGGCAGCCCAATAAGAGATTATTGGCACATTTTCCCAACGTACTCCAAAGTAAAACACTGAATGCCAGCAGCAGGTTTCACACAGCTCTTGAACAGCTGCCATCCAGATGTATACAGGAGACCACCACACATCTGCCTTTCAAAAAACAAGTCTTACTAAAGCCTTAATAGGAAATTTTCACAGTTTTCTACTGTTTCATATAGTCACCACAGACAGTGGCATTTCCCCAATACAAATATAAAAAGATGGAGCAGGGCACCCTCAAAAATGCACATCCTCACAGACATCAAAACCTGTGGCAGACACACAGATAAAACAACATCTGAACTGATACAGCTGCTCACCCTTTGGCACCCTCAGAGGACAACATTGCAAACTGATATTGAAGGAGGAGTTCACAGAAATGTTCACAATTAACTTGGAACTCACTGCTCACAAAATTACTATTACACATCTCGGGGGTAAAACTCAGCCCAGCACAGGGTGAAAACTGGAAAGCAGTCCTGGCAAGGAAGATGTTAAAGCAAGACACAGCGTTTAAAGAATTTTCACAGAAACTGAAGAAATCACATGTAAATTGTGTTTCTGTACAATTCACTGGCCCAAGGACAAAGATTTAACCTGATTTAGTGCAGCTCAAGGAACCATCTCTTCTAACATGCTATTCTGTCACTACAGACTGGTGGATTGATCACACCTTGAGCTGAGCTTCACTCACCAGTGAGCCCCCCGTCACCTGCCTGGTTGGTTTCTGTGGCACAGGCACTGAGCACTAGCCAGGTGTGATCCATGTCCCCTGCAGTGCAGCAGCTCCTGTGTTTAGCCTGCCCCAGACCTCAGGAGTGACAAATCCCCATCAGCACCCCCTGGCACCGATGGCCCGAGCAGTGGCACAGCACCTCTGCCAAGGGTGGCTCCCATGGCACACCTCCGTCGTGGGGCACTGGGGAACTTTCTGGCACTTGGCTCCAGCACAAGGAGAAGGTCTCTGCCAGAGGAGTCCTGCAAGGAAGATGTTACTGGGATTCTCAAGTTGTGCAGGCCCAGCTTTTTTTACCGCTACTGCTCTAAAAATACCTCTTGTTATAAGCGTGGTTAATTGTACTGTATCTCAAACCCATACTCAGAATCACACAAGGGAAATGCCTTTTTACCAGAATATTTCACCATGTATTTCACAAAATAACTAAATGGGAGCTAGCAGGCTGCACCTTCTAACAGGTATGAAGTGGTGATGATCCTGGAAAGGGAGAGGAGCAGCAAAACAGAGACAATGAAGTTACTGAGCTGCCAAGCTGCTGCTTGGCATTTGTCCACAACATCACAAACTCCATCTGCTACAAGAACTGGATCTGGGATCTGCTACCAGAGGATCTTGATGTGGCTTTTGCTTTGCCTGTGCTACTCAGAGGCTTGCAGTGGTTGTTATTTGGAGTTACAGGCGCAGGGGCAGGCAAGGCAGCATCTTTCCTCCAGCTACTGCTTGGGATCACAATGGAGCTCCTGCGGCAGCTGAAGCAGCAGTGGGCTTGTGCAGAATGGGCTTTGGTGACCTAATTGAAACATCTTCAATTAATAGAAACCTCAGAGCGACAAAGCTGGATGGAGATTTTGTCAGGAACACCTGTTTTTATTTTTTCCCCTTTCCTATCCAAGATTGGGATAAAGTGAGTCTTTCCAAATGCCAAGGCCTCAGTGCTTCATAACAAGCCCAGCTCAGCAGTAACACACTGGATGGCAGAACAACGGCATTGCACAGCTTTTGTCCCTCCTAATTTCTGTGATAAGAAATGAAATTAAACTCTACATACCATCAACATATATTGCTTTTTAGTGAACTAAAAAAAATTCCATAAGGATTCATACAGAACTGCTGATGGAGAGGACTACCAGCCACCACACCATCAGCTCCTGCATCTTATGCTTGGAAATCAAACACGCTGTGTAGAAGTGATTGCCCTGGAAGTTACTGGTACATTTGAATGCAAACTACCAAACCATGACAAATGAGGCATCCACTTGCTATAAAAATAAATTAAGGAAGCAATGCTTTGCTGGCAAAGCCATTGGAGTACCATAGTTCATAACTATTCATGGTACCATTAACAGATGTCTTTGCTTGTACTGTGAGCAGCCTTATGATATTGTCATATTCAGCAGTACTTTATATTTTAAAGTGACTGCAAGCAACTTTGTTTTAGAAGGCAATAAAACCTTGCCTGATGCAGAAATCCCCTGGGAAATTACACAATAATGTTACCTACATAACTAATGCTCTTCTTATGAAATCATGATTCCCACTACACTTTTAGAGCTATTCCAAGTATTGTTTAACATCACCATTTCCATGTTAATATCTCAGTAAATCACAGAAATACAATACTTTATATGAAAAGTGAGCTGCACATTTGGGACCATAAGTTTTCCTTTCTAAATTAAAAGGGGAATGAAATCCATGCTGAAGGTACTGGTTGTTGCTCAAGGGTAGTAAAAGCACCCAAATGCTCCTAACAAAGCAAGGCTACTCACTGTGCACACACACTCACACCAGGTACTGTGGAACATTGCTGAACAATTTAACTCTGTGCCAGGAGAAGTGGGCAGCTGGAAAAACAACCCCCAGCCTCAGTCCTTCAGAGATCACTCAGAGCTAAAAGCAAATGGTTAACCCAACTGAACTCCCCACCTTGAAGGCACTTGTGAGGCTGCTGCTTCATCTTTTCAAGAAGGATTATTGGGAATCAGTACTGGAGCAAAGGCACACCAGGACTCTCACACTTCTTAAACAACATTTAAATAGTGTGGAAAGATTTCATGTCTTGTGTCTCAAGCACTGCCACAGTACATCAGTGAGCTACTCCTCCCCCCATGTCGGCATCCATCTGTGTGCAACTTTTATAACATTAAAAGAACATTTTCAGTAGGGATTAATTGTCCCCCACCTCTTCAGACCCTCACTGGAACTCCCATCCACAGCATGCAGATTCCCAGTTAGAACTTCATTTCTACCCTTTCTCTAGAGCTCCTAATCAGCATTCCACTCTCCAGTGCTGCTTGCCAGGCAGGATTCACTGGGGGAAGGCTTCAAACAAATAGGCAAAGGAAAGAAGAGCTGCACATACATCAAGGAAATGTATTGTAAATTTGTGGAAGATGTTATGTATTCATTTAGGCTTTGTTTCAGTTCTGTTTAAAACACTTCCCAGCCCTGTGTACTGTTATCATCATATTGCAAAGCTCTCATACCTTCTCCTTGATTTCTCATGGGCAGATCCACACTGACTCCTCCTTCATCTTCACAGCCAACAACTCCAACTCTCTTCACAGCAAAACCAGCAAACCCCAACTCTCCCCTCACCCTGCTCACCCCCTCTTTCCTAGCACTCGTCTTCTCACTGGGCACAGCTGTGGCCTGTTAAGGGCAGGGCTGCTCCTGATCTTTGGTGATCAGCACAGCTGCAGCCCCTCAGGTGTGAGACTGCCTTCTGCACTGTTCTCTTACATTCTGTCCCTCCACAGCATGCCCTGCTGATCATCTCTGTGCTGAGTTACACAAATGTATCACCGCCACCTTGTTCCCTTGCAGGGGGACACTGTCTTTCCCTTTCTGGGCTTTCTAAATAACAACCAGAAGCCTAATGAAGAGTTGTTATTTCCACAGTAAGTAAAAAATGCTCCAATCAGTGTGATAATTATGGCTAAATGTTACATGGGTGATTATTGCTATGGGCAGGGAGAAACACTGAGTCTTTAACCAAAGTATAATGCCTGTAGAGAGTGCTCCCTGCTATTTCCATAACCCACCCTGTTTATCTCTCCACAGTGATCTCCAAAACACCACACAAGTGGGAAAGCAGCCATGAAACCAGGTCTGGTGCAGACAGGGATGGGCACAGCTGGGGGCCATCCCTGGAGCTTCCAACCCACAGGCAGATGGTGTCTGGATGGGGATCCCCAGCGAGGATTTTCAAGAAAATTATGGCATTTTAGTGCCATCCCTGACAAGCCAAGGCTGTTAGCATCCTTCTCCACAAAGAGCTCTTACCCTTTGGCTGCTTCCATTCCCAGTGACAGTTTGGGGAGGAATTTTGTCCAAATGCTTTCTGGTTAACTGAGCAGGCTGTATCAGCTGGCACCAGGCTTGGCAGCTGCCTGAAAGAGCCCTGAAAGCTTCACAAAATTTCTTTTTCCATTGACTATTTTAAGAAGTTGTCCCCACACATATTTACCCCCGTGAATACTAATTAAATTATTGCATATTCTATTTGATGGCACAGCAATTATAGCGTCAGGCAAAGGCATATTGGTACATGGCAATGAGGGTGTCAGGCTTACCGGCTGCTTTTTTGAAGCTTTGAGAGGTCTTGATGTCATTCACACCAACTGAGGGATTTCTTCAAATGAAGGCAGCTTTTCTTTGTGTGTGCTAAAACAATTTCTCACCTAGATAAAGCACCACATCTTGTGAAAATGGCAGATTTAAGTTGGACACAGAAAAGTGGGGAACTGTGAGGCCTTCAGCAACCTGCCAACATTCTGCCCCAACCCAAGTTAATTCTTTTACATTAACTTCCATCTTCTCACATATTTCAAGACCACAAAAAAAAAACCAACTATGAAACAGAAAAAAGAAAATAACTGGTTAACCTTAGTTGGTAAGATTAGAAAAGAAGTATTCAGGCAGATTACTCCAAAGTATAAATATATATTCACACTTGACCCCAAAATTATTCCAGATTAGAATTACAAGAAGCACAACAAAAAAAGGAAAACACATTTGAAACAGGATAAGAACTGTTGCACTCAAGCCAAGGAAACATTACATTTGATATTAAAACAAATGTCAAACTTTAATAGCATTTTCTACTCCAAATTTATAGCCTCAAATCCCTGTTTCTACTCACTTCTGGAGACCAAGTATTCTTTTCCCACTGGCTGTTTTACCCACATTACTTCTGTTTTCCCTTTGCATTTCACCCACATTTGGCCAGGTCTATCACTTCCTAATGCCACAAGACTTTATCTTGCCTTCTCCAGTCCTTTCCTTTACACACCTGAAGCCAGCAAACATGAACCACACTCACTGCTTTGTCTACTCAGTGGAATTATTTCACCTTGGTATCTTTTCACCCCTCTGACTGCTCCATTTTCTGGTAGCTCTATATCCCAAAACTCACAATACCATTTGCAAAAAGGCCTTTGTTGATCATCTGAATTAAACATGCAGATATTTCTCCACTCAGAACATTTGTGGACTGCCAAAAAAAAAACCTCAGCAAGTTAAGAATGTACTGACCCCTTCCTGGAGCCAGGAAAATGCACTCCCCCAGACAAACCAAGCAGCCAAGGCACTCCAAAGCCAACACTCCTCCCAAAGAGCACCTTGCAGGACTGTTCTTCAAAGCCAGAAAAAATCCCACATGAAGGCCCATAAACAGCTTTTATACACCTGATACTTGTATGAGTAGATTTTACACACCTGATGCTTGTATGAGTAGATTTTACACACCTGATGCTTGTATGGGTCAGTGAAAAGCCAGAGCTGCCTCCAATTCTGTAGTGTTTAAGAAAATCAAATCAAAATCAGAGACAGCAGAAAATAGTTTTAAAAACTGAGGGTAAAAGAAGGATTTCTGTGAAATAACCTTCACATGGGCTCACTGTGCTCCCTCTCACCTGGAAGAGACATTCATGATGTGTTCCTTGTGCATCTGGCTTTGATGACCACAGGGATTTGGAAGCTGTTCTGCCTGCTGACTTTCTGCTGCTTTTTATTAGAACAGATTCACACTTGTGTCAAGCAGGGAGCTCTCACCTGTCCACCACCTTCTCCAAGGTGAAATCTAAGCTGAATAGGAGAAAAATGTACTGTGAGAAACTGGCCCTTCTTCTGGAGCACTCTACCACAGAGAGAGAGCAGGAGAGACTGGAAAAGGGAAAAGCAAGGTCCAAAATGGAAGAGAAAGGTGATTTCCACTTCCCTTTCTATAGACATACCTTAGGTCTCTATTGATGCAAATTTTCCTGTAGCCTCTAGAGAAATGTCTCTTAGAATTCTTCCTTACCTACAAACTCCAGAGACCTGGCACATCATGTTGATAAATATCCATGCAACAGAGAATGGAGGAGCAATTAATCATAACACATGAATCTGCATCTAAGAGAAGACAGTAGAGTAAATCTGCTTGATAAACATATCCTAGGGCCAACTGCAACTTCCCAAATTATTTTCAATTGCTATGTGCCATTTTGTAAGCACATAAAATGTGTTTACAAATAAAAAAAATTCTCAGTCTTTAATTCAGTTGCCATCTTGGCTGAACAGCAATTTTGGCAATTAATCATTGGTGTGCCATAACATTCTGGAAATCATTGCTACAGATCTGCTCTTGGCTGGCTGCATAAGAAATCATTTCCTCTGTAATCAACACGGAAGATGAACCAAAACACTCTCATCTACAGTGTTCTGCATCCTGTAGGGGAAAAAAATCTAACATTATGGCCCTTGACATTGCTGTTCAGGTGTTAACTGAGCTTCTAAAGAAACTTTTCAACAGGGATCAGAACATTTTGCTCTGATAAATCTGAGGTTACAGTAGTGCATGATCTGAAATCTCAACATTCTACATCTAGCAGCTTGGAACTCCTTTCAATCATGACACCCATGGAAGAAGGTCATCCAAACTCTATTTATATATATACTACGATAGCCATAGAGTTGTCTAGTGATGCTGGCACCAATTTCTGCTGTCTCTTAACCTTTCAAATTCTTTGAAGAACTCTAAATCAGGGCTGGTGTTTTTTATTAAGAACAAAAGAGATGTAAAGTTGTTGCAAATCATCAAAACTTGACTTTATTGCTGTTGTATCCAGGTTCTTCTGATGCTTAAAACTTATCAGCAGTAGTTGATTAAGCATTTATTTCATCACTCAGGTCAGAATGCAGCATTCCAAGTTCTACTGGTATTTCCTTGCTAAATATTAGGGTTTAGGGGTTTATTACTCCATTATCTTATCTCTCACTGAACTCATTTATAATAATAGGGGATTATGCCTGAAATTTAATTAGTTCCATTTTTATTGATAGCACTTACTAGCAAGCCTCCAGTTTCTACTCTACAGCTGGTGGATAAAGAAAATAAAAACACACTGGGAACTTCAAAGAGAAAGCATTCTTATAACCAAGTTCTATCTAACAGCATAGAAAAATAATCAGAATACCCTTGAAAAGAGCTGCAGTCTCTTTTTGGGGCAAAGATGCAATGTGAAGCAGCGATGGCACATTCAGTGTGCTGGTGGGGATCTCTAGAGCCTCTGGAGGATATTCCCAGCTGTCACTTCCTGGCAGAAAGCAGGATCAGCTCCTCTGGGGAAAGCAGGCATCCCCTCCCAGGAGAGGTTCTGCACTGAGCCCACGCCTGACATTGGTGACTCTTGTCAGAGCCTGGATCCATCCCAGCCAAAGCAACTGACAGAGAAACACAGGGGCAACCACAAATACATGCTGGATCCAAATAAATCCAACTGATCGGGCTGACACCTCGGAAATGTACAGTCTGCCGCGTGAGCAGAGCTCTGAAGCCACAGGAGTGACTTCTTCCTTTTGGCAGTGCAAACAGTTGTGCACATTGCCCATAACTGGGGAGCGCTTCCCCGCTGCTACAGAGGGGTTGCAGCTCCTGTGTCAGCACCAAAGATGTGAATACTCTCCTGAAGGTGCTCTCAATGCAAGGAATCAGAAGAAAAATTACCATTTCAGATGGGGAAGATGCACTTACTGGACAGAATTTCACCACACTTGGACCAATATTTCCTCTTACAAGTTGATTGGGAAAGGAATAGAGAGAAAGCAGGATTGTCTGTTGGATGAACAAGTTTATCAGGCATGGGTATAATTCAACTTAGGGAAAACCCCCCAAATATCTATGGGGGTTTTATGCCCATGGATACTGTACAACAGGCCGTGACTGTATTAGAGATGTATAGGGGATTGTCTTAAAAATAAAACTCTGGAGAAAGATACAGTTTATTAACTTATTTCAAATTAACTGCAACACAGGACATTTGGAAAAGTCTGTATACATGCCAATAACTTTTTCTTTTTGGTGTTGATGTAATAATGGAAAAAAAAGAGGCCTCCTTCTCTTAATAAGGCTTCATAGATTTTTAAATGCTGTACTGAGGGAGAAAAACTGTAAGAGTCCCAAAAAATTTTAAGTCCTGCACTCAGCACAACAGTGTTCATGCAGAAATCATTGAGGCTCTTTGTTGTAGTTTTCTACACTCTCACAAAGTACTTCTTTCCTCATTTGAATTTGTAAATGACTCCTGTACATTTGCATAGGGAAGCACAAAGCCACTGTTGTTCCCAAACTCGTGCTCAGCCCAGCTGCATATTGGGCCCTGCTTTGCCATGCACTGCTCTTCCATGCCTGTGCCCTCTCGTGACTCAGCACCTCCCTGCAAACACCACCCTGCAGCCTTTGTCTTTTCCCACTGATCTTACTACAAACGCTTTCCTCAACAGCTACACAAATGATTCTGTACCACTCTCTGCTGAGGAATTGGGAGTTTTCACAGACTCCAGCCTTCCCTGTGTCTTTTTTATTGCAGCATGGAAACACGGGGCTCAGCTTCAAGTGTCTAATTGACAATATCCACAAGTGCTGCTGAGAGGTTCAATTGTATTTGTAACATCTGATAATCTGATTGTATTTTATTTAAGACTCGAGAGCACTTCAGATGTCAACAGATGGCAGCAGATGTTCTTTGGAGAAAAAACCCAGCCCAGTAATTCTGTTTCTTTTAGAGACTTGTCTTGCCATTTATTGAGGTAGAGTTTGAATGTAGGGGCTGGAATGAAATGAAAAAAAAACCTTGAGCAGTTGCAAAAGACTAAGAGTGGATGGATTTGCTTTGTTCATCAAGAAAGTTTTGGTTAATTACAGATGTGTTTCATGCAAGAGATTCAGGTTTCATCATCCATGTGCTGGATATAGGCACAAAACTACCCTTCATGCCCTATCCTGCAAAAGGATTTGCCTCAATGAATGGGAAAGGCTTCGCTTCCCCACTGCAGATGAGGTTACTCCATTGTGGGATTATACCTTGGAATACAGACTCCAAGTGATTTTGATTATTTAGATCTTAATTGGCCTCAAGAGAGCTTTGATGTCCATAAAAGTAGTAAATCTTAATTGCTTCTTTTGGTTAAGAATACCTTGGATAACCAATGGATTCAGTTGGAGCAGAAGAGATTAGTTAAAGTTTCAATGTAGGGCAAAGAACTTTTGCTTGTCTTATAATGGAAGAGCATTATAACTGATAAAAATATAAAGTGGTTCTGTTCTTACAGCTATTTCAGTCCTTTTATCTGTGATTTTTTTCATAACCACTTTAAACCACAAGCCACTTCAGCTTTTAATATTAATGCTTTCACAGGAGTGGAAAGAGAATGAAACAGAACTTCTCATTGTTTAGGAGATGTGTTCCTCCACTCCTAGTTTATTAATCTGAACAGAAAACACCTTTATTGAAAAGATATGTTTCATTATACGGAAAGAAAAAATGAGAATATTCTTTGAAATGGTCCTGGAATTCGAGGTGTGCTGTGAGAAAAATATTACATACATCCTCAGCTCCTGCATCCATTTCCAAATTGCCATCTGGTGTGCATACATTGTGCACTTGTACAATAACATGCAGAGCTGACACTGTTCTAAAATAGAAGTTATGAAAATTCAGTATCAAAATCTATCATAGCTGCCGACTCATTTTTCCCTGCAGCTTTTGAACAGACATGTTTCCATTATCTTCATCTCACATTGTAGTGTTCAGAAAGGAAGATGTACAGTGTGAAAATGAATTAAAGAATAATTACCTTTCAGCCCTTAGTACATGACTGGCAGGGATAAGATCCAAGTCGACTACAAAATGATTTTGAAGCCTTCTCCCTCCTTCTGTTCTGCTGCTACCTGGTTTTATCAATGAATCAAGCGTTTGGTGAGGTTTGGCCAATGGATGAATTTTGTCTGCAGGAAATCCATATGGATTTTGTGGATGCTTACAAGATGTGCAAGAGGCTGATAATATGGTTAACATACTGTTACCCTTATAATAAAGATAACATATATCGAAAAGGCAGAAAATACAACCTGACTCAAATATGCCAATTTATATCAACTCACTAAACCTTGACTTGACTTAAGCAGCAAAGCCATTTCAATACTGGTGGGGATTTTTTTCTCTTAACTGTTTGGTGAAAGGGCAACAAAATTTACCCCGCAAAGTGAACTGAATTCCTACTCCCAGAGAATTTAAAACAGTAGAAGGAATTACAGCTGCTTCAACAGTGCATGTTCACCATCCTTCATTACACACACACAGGGGACATCAGGCTATGATGTCCCTTTAACATTTTCTGAAGCAAATCTTCAATAGGAGAGATGTGTGTCTTGGTAGGTGCATAGAGATTACTGATAGTATTCAGAACCAAATTGCATTTCCTACATACCCCTTTTTGTCTTCATTTAATTCCAGTACTCTTAAAAAAAAAAAAAAAAGAACAATTCAAGCCTTTTACAGTATGAGCACTATGTTCCCTTTGAGAATGTGCATATAAATGGAAAAGAAAAAAGTAAAAACTAGTTGTCTGGGGAAACATTAATGCATTTAGCAGTGGTTATTGTTCAAACACAGATTCTGCTACATACCATTATGTAAAATAATAATATCTTTTTCCTTTTAAAATTGCAAGACTTAGAAAGAGATTATAATTAAGGCAATGCTTTGACCTCCCAGTTTTTCACGATCCAAACAAACCAAGGCAAAACAAAGATTCCCACGTGAATTGTAGCAGATCCATTCATGCATCAGTAGAAAGCAAATTCCACCAAATTCAGCATCTCAGCCCTTGCCCCTCAGCTTTTCTTCAGCTCTTTTCTGGGCACTAGAAGAGGGTCCCATGTTCTGTTCTGGCCTGACAGGGCAGGATCCCAGGATCTCAGGAACTTGCCAGCCATCTGTCATATGAGACCTTATGAAGTGGAAGGAGAGCTTGTGCCTCGGTGTTTGTACTTGCTGTGACAAGGAAATCTCAATTCACATAAATCTCCTACACCCTTCTGTAGGGGGATACAATAGAAGAAGCTAAAGGGAGTATAGAAAGTAATCTTACCCCTTAAGGAGCTGCAGCTGTAGCCAATAAGAAGAGTGCTATAAAAGAGTGGGTTGGGTAGCTGGTTGAGGGCACCTGGAGTCAGCTGGCTGCTGTGAGAGGGAGGAAGAGCCAGTGCTTTGGGGAGCTGCTTGTGGGAAGCTTCAAGGAGGTATGAGGTCCTAGCAATCAGGAGCCTTTGCACTATTATGGTAATGGAATTCTTGCAGTATAGTGGCAACACTCTTCTGTTTCCCGGGGAGTGTGAGCAAGTGGCTGCATGGCACTTACTTGCCAGGTGGGGTTAGCCCACAGCAGTTCCCATTTAACAGTCTTCTTTCATACCCCTCATTTGTTCTTTCCGTAGGGAGGAGAATGGTGCCAGGTCACTATCAGTTGTCAACAAGTCACAAGAAAATATGAAGTTCTTCTTCAATATGAGCACTTACTAAAGGCATCAAAGCTGAGGTTTGTGTAGGTTCAGATCTGCATTAACGATGTGATCCATACGATGAAGAGATGCTGCATCAATGCTATGGCAAACACTGAACTATGGAAGGGGGAAGCTGTCCAAAGCAGGCAGATCAGTTTTAAACTCTCAATTTGGACCTGGAAGTGGGAGGGGCTTGCACTCACTCAGACAAAGAAATGAATTCTGATTATGACTGGTCACAAGTGCTCTTGTACAATTACCCTGGTTCATTAGTGGTTTCCTGGCTGGAATACTCACATCCAGCCAGTGATTTCCTATGCTCAGCCTGAGAGCAAGTGAACTACTGCCAGCTGCAGATGTTTAATGCTGTCCATCCTCCCAGTAGTCTCAGTTTCAGAAATGCTGCTGTAAGCCTGCTAATTTGGGCCATTGATGTTTTAAATAATCAATTAATGTGCTAAAATAATTTGTATACATTTTCTGTAGTTCTGATTTACTGTCCTGCAGAAGATTCAGGCACAGAGATTGACACTCAAGTATGCATGTGGACAACACCCAGCGCTGCAGTTGGAGTAGCCAAATGCTCTATGAATAACTAGTAATTCTATTGGTATGGAATAACGCAGCCTATTCCTGAAGGAAATGGTCAATAAAGAGGAGATGCATTAGTGTCTGCATCTGGAACTGATCACTGTCAATGTTTCCAAGAATATTCCCACCCTTTCCCCTAAAGTGTGTTGGAAAATGTAGAGAGCTGAAGAGCTATTCTGAAGTGACAGAATGGCAAAATCCCAAAGGACGAGATGCCTGATTTACTTTTCAAACAATTTTCAAGTCTTTGTGCACTTTTAGCATAGAGATTTATTCCTCCTTCCCCATCCCTCAGGTGTAAATAGAGTAACTGAATGTAGCAGAAGTAGTTTTGAGCCCAGGATAATGGAATGAGTGTGTGAGAGGAAGAAAACTCCATAGACTCCCAAGAAATGGTAAAGTACCAGGGCAGATATTAATGTTTTTGGGAAGGGATAACAGTATTTAATATAAATTAAAGTAGGAAATATCATTGCAACAGAAGAAATGAGGCCTTATGTTTCAGACTACTTCATTTTTTTCTACTGAGGTGTCCTGTTAAAGGCAGGGAACCTTTCACAGCTGACTTATTTTGTTGTTCTGTTAAGCTTATGGATTTTTTTTTAAAACAGTGATTCAAACAGCTTTTTAAATATCCTTAATTAGTGCATCAAATAAATTTTGTAAGATTAAGAAGCATTTTCTGCTATGAATTAGGCACTTCTGAAGGTTTATTTGCAATTTCACTATAAATTGTTCTTTTGACAGTTTCAGACAAAAAGATTAAACAAAGCCTGTATGAAACCAAGCACGAAGTGCTGTGATGTCTGTATGCTGTGAAGTTGTGTATGGCTCTGGAAATGACAGACCATATTTAGCAGTGATAAAGGTGGTGTTTGAGCAAGGAACAGCAGTTGTGAGAAACACAGATGAGGCCTTTAGGGGGGGTAGAGAAAAGAGGATGGGGAATCCTGCATCTTTTTGTTTTCCTATCACTGAGGAAAATATTGTACCAAAAAAGAATGTGGTTATCTTGTTTCCGTAGAATAGGGGCTGGTACTTTAAATTCTACATATATGTCTTGGTTACCAGGTTGACTTCAATATCTGAGGTGAATTTATCCATGTCGGAGTCCCAGTGAGGAGTGCCAAGGAGAGGTACGTGCATAACAACATCTGAAGGTTTGCTGCTACATCCCTCTTACAAAAGAATCTGCCTGGAAACTACTTCTTGGTAGGGAGAAAATTGTTTGTTCCCCCTGAGCTGACTCTGGCAAATTTTAGGGAGGGAGGGCGCAGCTAAGCAGGCCCTTGATCTGGCAGGCAGCCGGGAAAAGCACCTGCAGGATCTGTAGCATCAGTGTCTGTTCCTGTTTCATAGAACCTTGGCAAATAATCCTGGAAAGGGCTTTATTTCCTCTGCTCCAAACCTCAACATTTCCTCATTCAAAAGCTTACTTTAGAGGAGGAGAGTTTCAAGGTGTAACAACTCCCAAGATTCTTTTCACAAAGCCATTTACTACTGTAGCAGTGACTTCCAAATCAAGTCTATATCGTGAACTCCGTCTCTCATCTATATAAACTACAGCCAAAATTCCCTCCCAGAGCTCAGAAATGTGTTAGAAATGGCTTGAATACTGAGGTCTGTGTGGACTGCTGTTGTCTTGTGCTTTTTCAAGAAGCCAATAGTGTCCCGTTCCTCCTTGTCCTGTTCTCTGATGGACTCTGCCCTGATCTGTCTCCATCATTGCTGGCTCGGCTTCCTACGCTCACCAAGGTGACACAAACTCTGCTTTTGGTTTCAGCTTGGCTTGCCCAGGTTCAAGAGTGCAAAGTGCTCCAAGGAGCCCATGTTCCTGCCTGCCCAAGGAGCTCCTGTGTGCCAGCTTTGCCTTTCACACAGAGCTAACAATCCCTGTGAAAGGGCTCCCTCTGAAGGGAAGGCACCAAAATTCCAACGCTGTGGTGGTGGAGCTCAGGGGAGCCCCTGGCACTGTGCTGCCCCAGGGAAGCTCCAGTGCATTTCCAATCCAGCTCTGCTGCTGCTTTTTTCCACAGCTTTGCATTTCTATTGCTTTTTGCAGACTGATGACTCCATCTGACAAAATACAAGCATCCTGTTATGACTCACTTTATGTATATTTTACTCTCATTGATTTTTACTTTGTCCTTCATCTTTCTTTGCAATGAGCCTTCCTTTCAATATCCACTTATCTGTTTTCCTTTCATGACACATCTCTCTTTCATTCCTGGCATCCATCATTTCTGGTACTTTGTTTTAGCACTGATTGCTTTTTCCTCCTGATTTTAGCATTCCTAGGTATTGGCCTCCCTACACTTATGATGCTTCTGTGGTTCCATGGTTTCTAGTAGATCTCAGTAGTCTTTTATTTTTAAAAGAAACAAAATTCTCCTGAATGAAGAAAATTCTCCTGAATTTTCTTTCACTTTCTCTGATGAAGGCTGACCTGAATTCTTTCATCTGATTAAGAGATTTGTGCCCACCTTCACTCTAAGCACAGGTGTGTTTTTATGAGTAGCATACAGTGCATGCTGGGTGGGAACTGTCATGAGAAGAAGGAAAATGGAATGTAAGTTCTTCCAGTTGAGTTCCAGACATAACAAATCTCTATTTTAGTCTTGATTTGCAACTGAAATGTTCATTTGTATGAAGAATTTGTTCAGCTGCCAAAATCTGTAAGCCCTGTTAGATATTTCCATTTGGTGCTGAAATTGAGAACAACATTTGTGGGAGAATGACAGGAGGTGAAAAATCAAATTTGTGTGTATTCCTAATTTTCCCTCCCTGAAAACAGGTCACAAGAGAAAAACAATACCAAAATAAAATGCTGACATATCCAATGTTAGCAATTTCTTCCTGATCTGCTTTCTGCTTTTCCATGTTAAGCTGGTTTTGCTCTGTTCATGTAAACCTGGATTCTTCAAATGTGTAAGAAAAGTGACTGCTCTGGGACAATCCAGGAAAACACAGCCATGCTTGTGGCTTTGCTCTTCCCACAAATAGGAAATGTATTTTCATGTAAGTAGGTAATGCCTTTCAGTTAACATTAAGTGGAGCCCTCAGGAGTAGCAATAATATTCTATGTATCATGAAATTATGGAAAGAGCAATCCAGAACAGATGTGAACAGCATAGTTAAGGATAAAATTTTAAATGAAGCTTCATGTCCCTGAATTTTAATTTCAAAATAGTCTTCTAAAAGTTTCCTTTGGATTTTCCTTTCAAATCAACACTGAAATCAATATGTGATTTCTCAAAGTTTGGCACAAAAAGTTGTTTTGGGGAGAACTTCAGCTCAGCTTAGCTTGAGCAGCTCTGCATTCTCCAGGAGGAGCAAATAAGGGTGAGGACAAGCAGAAAAATTTGGAAGCACACGTTTGGATCTCATTCTTTAGGAATTTTAGGAATCCAGTATGGAACAGGGACATGATACTGAGCTGTTAGTTTGACACAATTGGAGATTTTGTGTTCAATAATGAGTATTACTTACAATGCCCAAGGAAGCAGTTTGGATTAAAACTAATGGGTTGTTGCTGGACTCAGAAAGTACCTGGGGTTGAGGAAATACAGATAATGAACATATTGAGTATCCCAGATTTCTCCTTAGGTGCTTTCTGTTCAGGACTTCTCTTTGAGTCCAATAAGCAATTTTAATTGAAACATCAGTATTGATCTTTTATGAACTTCATCTGTGGGCTCCTGATGGGAAAGGCTGTCACATGAGATGGTTGGTGATATGAAACAAGTGGCTATCACATTTTTTCAGCATCTGTTGATAAAGCTTTTCCTCATTAGACTTTCTATGTGAGAAATGTCTTTCTTTGTCTCTTCCTTACAACATAGCTGGTACTAATTGGTATTATAGCAGTAAGTGAAGAGAGTGTTTTACCAAGAAGCAAACATTGTCTGAAATGCACATTTTGTGAGCAGATTGAAAAGGCCAAAGCCAAGATCCAAGAGAGGCAATGGCTTTTCCAGGTTACACAGCAGGTCAGTGATTTGTGAGAGCTCGGGTGCGCTGACAGCAGCAGTTGGCGTGTGCACCCCATGAGTTCTGCCTAGCTCATCTTTATTAATTGGAGATTCAGTCCTGTTAGGCCTCCAGTTGGTTTCTATACTTCTCCCAAATGAAGTTTGGTTGGGAAGTTGACCTTGTAATGGCTGATCATTTTTATGTGCTAGGCAGCATAAAGGTGTGCAGCATCATTCCTGTATTTCCTCCTGCAACAGGCATTGATTCCCAGGCTGAGGGAAAGCTGGCAAACTCATTTATTTAGTATGAATGTTATGTAAGAGTATGTATCCTATCCTGTGTGTTTCTTTTTGTGCAACATCAGGCGGGGGAGGAAGAAAAGGCCATTGGAGAGATTACTGTCCTTAGTGTGGGGATAATGCCATTTATTCCCCTTATCATTTTTTCACTGACAGGCCACTGTTTCCCAAAAGGTTTGATTAGGCTTTTAATTCACTTGAGCTGGAAGTGATGTGACCTCTAATTAAGTTTATTTTGTTTCTTCTGGCAGTATAATAATGAATGTATTCAAATGAGACTCGCAGATCAACACACCCAAGTGAGTTAGCAGCTAACAATGAAGGTTGTCAGTAGATGTGAAAAGGGCTTTAAAAGGCAAGTTTTTAGCCTTAAAATTCATCTGGTTTTGTGAGCAGAAATTACTGAGGCGAGTTCCCATCGTGTGTGCATGACAGTACTTGGCCCAAATCACTGAAACTCCCCAATTAATGTCAGCTCAGTGCCTCACGGGCTGGCCAAGTTGGAGTGTTCACTAATGTGTGTCTTTGTGCCAATTATTTCTATGGTAGTGATTATTGCTGGCTTTATGAGAGCACCCAGGTATCCCGGATAATAGGATGTTCCCAGGACCCTGAGCGGGATCTGGTGGCAGAATTGATTGCAAAGTTGTACCCAACAAGTTTAACACCAAGCTGGATCTTGCTTCAGAATGAGATTGGAAGAAATTAAATCCTATTTTCATGGGTGATGAGGACTGATTTTTCCAGGACCACAAATGAAACCTTGCAGCAGTTGCAGGAAGGAAAAGAACTTTGAAATGCCACAGGAACATAGGATTTCTGAAGTACAGCATTATTCTTCCTTTTGTAACTTCTGTTTAACAAGTCTCTAGGTTGTATCAGGCAGGAAGAATGTTTTTAAAACTCATATACAACATTAAAAGCTGTCAATGTTGCCACAATAATTTTCTTGATGAATGTTATTTTAAGTGTGATGATTGAGGTGAATGAAATTAAAGAAAAAAAATATTGAAAGGTAAGCATGTTTCAGATTGTATTAAAACTTAGTTTTTCTTTTTTCCCTGAAGAGCTTTACTTTTACTGACTTGAATGGACAAATGGTTTCTGTGGGTAGTATTGCGTAAGATTGGTGCTGTCACTGCAAAGTTCTACAAAAGGTTTGGTAGAAAAAGTTCATAGGTTTTACCTTCTTGTCAGTGAGGCATTTTTAAACTATTTTTCCCCTCCAGATAAATTTGGAAAATTCTCTTCAGTTAAACTCTGTGGAGGGACAGAATGTAAGAGAACAGTGCAGAAGGCAGTCTCACACCTGAGGAGCTGCAGCTGTGCTGATCACCAAAGATCAGGAGCAGCCCTGCCCTCAACAGGCCACAGCTGTGCCCAATGAGAAGACGAGTGCTACGAAAGAGGGGGTGAGCTGGGTGAGGGGAGAGTTGGAGCAGTTGGCTGTGAAGGAGGAGTCAGTGCTGTGAGGATCTGTCCGTGGGAAATCACCGAGAAGGTAGGGAGCTTTTGCAATACGATGACAACAAAGCTCTTACAGGAGTTACAGGGGCCATAGAAACAGATGGAATTCCATGGGAACAAACCATTGAGACCAAGTGTAACCCTACCAAGGCCGCTCCCTAGCCCTGTCCCAAGTGCCCCATCCACCCTTTTGTAAATCTCTCTGGGAGCACTGACTCCACCCCTGACCCCTGGGAAGCCTGTTCCAGGGTCTGACCGACCTCTTTTTGAAGAAATGTTTCCAAATAACCTAAACTTCCGCTGGCAGAACCTGAATCTCTTTCATCCTGAATCTGTTACTTGTGAGAAGACCCCATCAGGAAAATCTCCTTCCTACAAGGTGGCTGTAAAGAAAAGAAAGGTGACTGGAAGAGCACTCTCTGTAAAAAATGGCTGGAAGGAATTCTAGAGTAAAGGAAAAAATAAAATAAGGAAGGGAGCCATAATAGGCTGAAATGGGAGTGAGCTGGTAGGTGAGGAAAAAGCAAAAACCTGTTTGTGAGGAAGTCAAAGATGGAAAGCAAATGGAGAAATGTTCAGAGAGCAGTCCAAATAGCAGCCCTTGTGAAGGAAGGCCTGAGAAATAGAAATCAATGCTACAGTTGGTGTCTGTGCAATTGAAGAGTGGAGACAGATGATGGGATGAATTGGTATTTCTGCAGGGTTTTTTTGTAGCGTTGTGTTCAGTTATCACTTGTCCTTACTTACCCTGAGTCCTGAAAGACCCACAGAAGAACATCAGTCCTTTGGGGCTCCCATATGTTGGGTCTGTTTCACCAATTTAACAACTGTTTAGCAAATGAGAAAAAAATCTTGTTTTGAGCAGAACAAAAGAGTCATTAATTCATATTGCCAGTGGAAAAAGAAATCACATTGATAAAGCAGGGCACATTTGCTTGATTTAATTTGAATTATGTATTTACGAACTTTTCTCTTTTGTAGTTACTTTTAATTAAGTTAGTAAAACAAGAATGTTATTATGTCAATATCAATAATATTTTCTCTGCTGATCAAAACAAAATGACAATTGCTGAAGCACAGCTTGTTGCATAAAATGTTAAGACTAATCTGATCACCTTTACATTATGTTGGAATTCTATTAATCATACAAAAGCTTGAAAGCTTTTATCACTTACCTCACCATGCCAGGCAACATAATTTAGCTAGGGCTACATTTTCTTGCTTCTATTAGACATTAAGTTTACTCCTTTGCTGATTTTCTAAAAGCTTTTTACTGTGACATTTGACTTCTACTTATTGAGGATAAACTATTGTGCCCTGAATTATTTTTCTTTTTGGTTATTTCTGGATGTCATCCAGGTACCTGCAATGTAGAGACCTGGATTGTGGAGACAAAATGCAAGTAGAATTCTTTCTGTCTTTTAGCATACCTTGAGAGTTCAGGCACATGGGAAATACTTGTCATTTAATGGAGTTACACTGCTTGTGTCATGTCTCATTTTGCTTGCTGGAGTAGAACACTGCTGAAAGTAGCACAAAGTATTTAAAATGTCACTTATTTGTAAGCTGTCTGGTTATTTTAAAAGAAACAGAACTGGTATCTATTGGTACCTTTGATTAAACGTTCCAGAAGGTGCTGGGGATAAATCTTGCAAAAACATTACCGAGTTCAGCATTTTTCCATGGAAAGTGGAAGGGAGGTTTGATTTGTGGGAAGGAAACTTTAGCACAATAAAATAGAGGAAAAATTAATTTTGTGTTAAAGAATAATGTGCATGGGCAGGGAATGAAAATTCAAGATTGATCTTAACTGCAATCATTTTAGAGTCAAGAAAATGTAATTGCCTTGAAAAAGGATCATATTACCAATTCATTAGTACTGAGTTTTTTGGCTTGGAGTTTGTGAAGTGCCTAAAATTCTTTCAAGCAACTTGTAGAAAAATAGATAAAATCAGGACATTATTCTTTGAAGAGACTTGTGCATCATACCCCTGATTCCATTGAAATACCAGCTATTAAAAAAAATACACTTCTTCAAGCACACTGTGTTGCAAAGACATTGGCATAAAATATAAAACTTTGTGTTTTGTTTCTTACCGGTAGAGGCATAAAGACAATGTTCAAGGTCATGTCTTTGAACTTTGTATTTTGCAACAGTATTTTTTAGCAACTGTAGCTTTTGGATCAACAGTCTGGTATAAGTTTCTGATTTTATAAGTGAACATGAAAAATTGTTTGTGCGACCCAAATATTTGAAAATTCATTCCACTACTTTCAAGTTGAAAAGAACCTGGTCAGCTCAAAATGCCAGGACCTCTGAATTCTGGTGGTGCTATATTAAATGAGGTAAATGTGTCTAGTTTGCAGTTAATTATAGGAAATAAAAAAGAAAATTAATCAGGGCAATCACTGAAACGAGGAATTCTTTTCCAGCAGCTTCAGACAGGCACTTCATACCTTTAAAGCAATGGAGACCTATTTGCTGCCTCACAACAGGAGTGTGGGTCTACCTTTTTTCCCATTTAACTGAGACTATTCCAAGGCTCTCCTGAGAGCTGAGAGAGAAGGGAGAGAGCCCTGCTGAAGGTGATGCAGAATTCATGTGCTGCAGTGCTCTCTAGAGGTCCTTTTTCCTCCACTGGCTATAGAGGGAGTCCAGAGGAAGCTGAGCGAAATGCCTCAGCTTGGGGCTTCCAATCATGTGGGAAGAGAGGAAAAAAACACAAGGGAAAGAAATTGTGATACAACTATTATATACATACATAAATATATATAGAGAGAGAGACAGAGTTAGTTTTTAAAGTGCTCTGTAAGGTTGTGTTTATGTTTTCCTCTTAAAAACATTGGAAAAAAAAGGCACCAAAGTTAAAGCATTGTTTCACCAGAACACTTGAGGTGAAACAGTAGACTATTCGATTTTGCTCAAAAATTAGATATGTTTTTCTCTATATCCCATTCTTCCTCAGCATTCTGAAGACGGTAATTTAATTATTTCAGGTGTTATTCAGGTGTTATTGAACACTAATCTTTTTCTATTTTTTTCCTTGCAACTGTGGGCTGTGAATGCAGGCAAGTTACAATTTTTGCCACAAGTAAGTCACACCCTGTAAACTCCCTATTTTTCCCTGTAAGTGCTCTTTCCTTGTGCTCATAACCGGCAGTGTCTTCCTAGCTTCTCATTGGTTTTGGCAAGAAAAGATGAGTTTTTGATGTGGGTTTTGGACATGCACTTGCATTCTGAGCTGACTTTCTAAAGGTCAAATGCTAATTTGGGTCTGTGCTCAGGAATTGGTGTCACAGGCTGGAGAAGGCTGGCAGGTGAGCATGTGGTGTGGAAATTAGGGCAGGCTTGTCAAGCAGTGCGCTTGAAATGAAAGATTAATAAGCCTGTCTGTAGTCAATGAGAGCGCCTGGCCCAAGAAATCCCCTTCTGTTAGTGTCAAAACCTGACTGTTGGTGGTTTGTACTCAGATTTTGCTATGGCCACAGTGAGTTTGTGCTAAACTAAGGGGTGTATGGCAGCAAAGGAACTTTAGGTAGCCTGCAGATTATCAGCCCATGATAATAAATGTTAGCTTTACATGAGCCTTAATTTGTGATGACTGCATTAAATTCCATTTATTGCACCTGTCTCATCTAATTTCTGCAATTGTTGTATTTATCTGAGAACTTTGAAGCGTGGAAAGAATGAGATTTCTTACAGAAGCTGTTAGATGCTTGTAAGTGTTACTCATATCTCTGGATTTGCACACTTTACTACCTTGGAAAATTCCCCAGCTGAGTGTGAAACAATCCAGCCTGCTGTGGCTGTGCACCCATGCTGGAGTTTCAATGGATCTCCTCCTGTTAGTGCAGTTTGGTTTCTAAATCCGTGTCTTCTGACACATCACAAAAATATTTTTTTTTACTACTGGAAGTTGTTTGTGCCTTTTCCTCGGGTCTGTCCAAATCTGGGGCCGTGCAGCTCCTTGGCATCACATTTTGCCAGGGAAGGGAGGAACTGCTGTTTAACAGCTGCTCCAGGCCCCTCAGACTTCACTCAAGCTGCTGCTTCATAGAGCAGGAAAGGCAGAGGTCTTGTGTACATCACCTTTTATTTTCTTTCATGCAAAATCTTTCATCTGGCTGAAAAACAAAAAAGCTTTCTCAGCAAAACAGATCATCTTCCATATTTTGTCCAGAGTGATCTGCTTTTCCAGTTTAAAGCAGTCACCTGTACTGCTTTGTGTTTTAGCTTCTCCTTTGCATTCATGAAGTGGCAATTTTTATTCTTTTAAAAATGGTGATAACTCAGAAGGAAACACCTCAGGTTTTTAACACCCAGTTAATCCTATTGACAGTAGAATTTAGCACCATGACAGTAAAATCCATTTTACCTCACCATTTATTACTGGGGAAGGCCTTCCTTCTCCTGATAATGACAATGAAAAATCCTTTTTCAAGGGCATTGTTTGACTTCTGATTTAATGTAAGTCTTTTTCTAAAAATCCCCAGATCCTGCTTTGTTTACACAGTGTCATCTATTTATCATCATTGCTCTTAAGAGGTTGCTTTTTGATAGATTGGACCAGATATTTAGCATTTGCTTTTGCTTGTTCCAGCTTCTCCATGTAATTGTATAATGTGATAGAAGGCTCCATGAAAAAAGAAAATGCCCCCTGGATAAGGACTATCATCACTTTCCCCCTCACTTATTCTGCTTCATTTTCATGAGGAAGCAGAGCTGCTACAAATTTCCTTCACCAATGGCACAGGTTTCCAGTCCTGCTTCCTATTTGGAAAGGCAGTTCTTCACATTTGGAGCATTCACAGTGAGATTCAATACAAGTCATGAACAAAGATCAGTGCACAAGGGAAACTCCCAACTCTTGATGATTTCTGGTTTTACTTACTCATAATTTATTTAGCATGGACTCTGTGCTTGATGGAAACCTTTTACTGGATTAAGTTGGCTTTAGGTAACATCAATTCCATCCTTTTTCCACAAAGAAGAAAAGTAAACCAGCAAGCAGTCTGCAGTATAAATTTCCTTACCTTTTCTTATGCAAAGCACTTGCTTTGAGAACTTCATGAGGAAAAGAACACATCTTCACTAGAAAGATAACTGCTGTGTAGATGTGGAAAATCTGAGTGGAGGGGAAATGTTTGCATTTGCGTAAATCTGCTCATTGCTGCTGAGTCTTTGGTTAAGCCACAAATACAAAACCAGTCTTTGTTGGGAGAAATGTTTCTTGCACATGTATCTGCACACTGAAAAACACGTAGGTCTGCTCCTGGGAAACATGAATTACTTGCAGAGAAAGAAACAAAGTGTATCAGAAGCCCATATGAACTGGCATATAAATGGGCACACAAGAGTAACTGTGGAAATTTGTTACAGGGAAAAATAGCTTGTGCTGTGTTGGAATTCAGTTGGTTTTTTGTAATTCTTTCTGTGAGGAGACTTCCCCTTTCTCTATTTATGCAATATACATAGGATATTATTTTCTGGATGGAAAACTTCTGGAGCATAAAAGCAAAGGCAATCCTGTCTTGTGGAATTTCTAAGAAGGGTTAGACCTCAAGGGAACAGAGACACGTTGGATGATTAGTATATGTAGGAAAATTGCTATTTCATCTTGAACCTTAATGGGGAAGCCTCCATCTTTTTTTGGTCAGTTAAGCTTGGGCTGAATTGTATTATTTACACACAGTATTGACCTTAAAATGACTCTTCAGGACACTAAGGAGTATGCCCACTTAAGCATGTCTAAACAGCAGATAAATGACAATCATCCTTCTTGTACTCCAGAGGCTGTCATAACTTTTGTGTAAGAAGAGGCAATTTGTGCATCTCCTTACTGTGTTCATGTGCTCTTTCCAAAGAAAAGTTATGGGGTAGGAAGCAGGTGAGACAAAGGTGACTTATAGGGTAAAGACTCGGGTAATAGACAGAGAAGATGAAAGTAAAAGACAGCCCCTGCAATGTCTTTCATCTTCTCAAGATCAAGGGGATTTGCCAGATTATCATGAAAAGAAGCCTGTACCTCGTACATTGTGTAGCAGCAGATGTGTCAGTACCTTCAGAAAGGTTATTGCAGCACAGTTCTGCAGTGTAGGCATGCTTTAAATATTTGTGTGTATCTGCTAAGTTTTAAGACTTGTTTCTCTTTACATATCTGATTTTTTTTATCCATACAGGCCAAGTAAATTTTTGCTGATTAGGAAATTTCAACAAGGAAAGGGAGTTTTTTACGTTCCTAGATCTGTGGTTAACCCTTCTTATCAGTTTCTCTGATCTGTGAATACATCCAGTTCCATACTGTCAGCTTGTTGATAAAACCTTTTCCCCCAAAATGATTACCTTGGTGTCAGGTAGTGGAAAACATCACATCTTCCTGGGACAGCCTACACAAGGGAAGTGCTTGCTGTTAAGGTAGGATGGCTTTGTGAGACTCAGGAATTCCATCACCCACGGCCAATTCAGAATAATCTGAAAATAAAATTTTAGTTTTAAATCTATTATTTTAATTATATTTATTATAATTCTTTTTATTATTTAAAGAAAAAAACCCCTAAACCCACAGGTCTGGAAGGTATCAGGTAACATTTATTTTCCTCAGACTGAGAACTGTGCTTTGACATAAGATCTTCACCTATCTGCCTAAGAGTGAGGCCCTGCAGTCAGTATTCCTCCTTACATTTCCCTATCTGATTGAAACACTTGCTGGAATCCCAGCTTAAATCCTACAGCTTGGCAGCTGCACAGAGAGCTCTCTAACCTGAGCCGTTCATCTGCCAAGGCAGCCTTACAGCTCAGAACTGTGACTCCGTGAAACTCAAACCCCTTTTTCAATATCCCAGCCAGCTTTGTATCTTTTTGTTCCATTACACTTATGTTTCTTATTCTCTTCCTCCCTTGCCTTCTTTCAGACCTTTGCAATTGCAGGTTTTCTTCAAAGTCACTTCTGTGCTCTCTCTTTGACAGAGTCTCATGACAGGAGAGGCTTTTTCCCACTTTATGACAGTTTAATAATACAAACTGTGAAGCCAGAAGAGCTTGTCTGTGTTTTCTGAAATATTCACTGGCACCCAATATGTTCAATATTTAAAATCTCATATCATAGTTAAAACATTCCAAACAATCTGTGGTAGAGACAGTGCATAATAACCAACGTGTCTAAAATGCTTTTTATGAGATACTATAAAATTGCCTTTCCCACTTGAAGTGAATAATTCATTGGGCAATAAAAGTCAAAAGCCATTTATTATTTAGTACATGAAATAAAAGCAACAGGGTTAGAATAGCTGTTAATTTTCAGAAGACCCCATACCTGAATGTTCAATTCCTTTGAGCAGTATTAATGTAACCACTGAAGAAAACAAAGGATGATTTGGTGCCTGTTCTCAGTGGACACATGAGCTGCACCTACACCTGCACACCTGCAATCCTGCTCAGCCTTGGAGCATTCCTGCTGGCTGTGTTTGCTGCAGAGCACTGCCAGGGTTTGACAGTTCAGGTGCACAGGAGCAGCCCAAGCAGGTGACAGAGGAGCACTCGGGCATGGTGCCAGTTCAGTGTTGTATTTAACGAGACACAATTAAAGACAAGGCTCTGTGAAAGAGAGACCAAGTGCTGCAAACTGCAGCTTGTCTTGTCTGCACAGGGAGATGTGAGAAACAAGCAGGACATTTACTTGCCTCACTTCATTTTCACTTTTCAAGTCATAATAAAGCAAATATATATGAGTGCCAGGTTTTCATGCAGGAGAAATAGTCTTAATGTCATACACCTACACTGTGCTTATAGAAAACATGAGTAAGTTGTTAATAATGTAAAAATTATCATTGGCTTTATCTTTCATGCTTTTCAAGGAAAACACTGGCTTCGCCAACTTCTGCCAAGTTCTGTCCAGCACAAATTATTCTTGGGTTATTTCTCATGGACTATTGTAATACTATTCATATACTGAATAATTGACACTTTTTTCATTTAAACAGAGTCTATTAGATAGCACTCAACTGTAAAAAGTAAGGTAAATACTATGCAGTGCAAAGAAGCAGAATGAGATCTTCCCAGGCTGAGGAATCTTGTCTGTGTGAGGTACTTCACTGGATTTTCACTTTTTCTGGAAGCAAATCCATTGTAATCAAACCACCCTTACCTGTAATACTGAGAGAACAAGAGCTGCATCCTTTGATCACTGGGATGCACAGTGAACTATGGAGGTGTTGGCAGAATCCCTGGACCACTCTGCTTTCTGAACCAAAGACTCCCATGAGAAAATGCATGAGGTTTGTTGTTTGTTTGCTTTAACTTTACGTGATATTGAGATATTGAAACTCTATTTAATGAATGCAGAGGCATTCACTAGGAGAGGGAGTGAAATGCTGTTTAAAGGAAAAGCTGCTGCAGGAAATGCCCATGATAACATCTGTTTTGGCAAAGAAGTAAGACCTGGACAGGCAGTTATCCTGAAGTCTCCCTCACAGCCCTGAGGAAAGTGTGGTTTTGTTTGTAAACACATGCTCAGAAGTTTCTCCATATGGACTGAGGAGTAAGTCTCACAAAACCATATGTAGCCATTATACTCCTTAGGGAAGGGCTGGAAAAGACAGAAGATGAACCATATCCTCATCTGCTGCTCTCCTACAGGAAGGAATCCAGCGTGAACAGGTTCACCCTGAAACCAAGCACGTAACTGCACATTGTGCCACCGGGGGAAAGGGACTGAGAAATAATGGCCGTTGGCCTCTACAGCTGAGAACGTTCCAGAACCCACAAATTCACCTCTCCAATGGCATTCAATCTTCCAGGGAAAATCAGTAACCCAGACAGAAATCAACAGAGCGCTGTGCATGCACCAGCCCAAGGTACAGCAGTTCAGGCTGCAATAAATTTTGCACTTGACAAGAAACTGAATCTGCTGCTTCTCATCAATGCTGATGCTGGAGCCCGGCATTTGTGGGGTCTTTTATCCCCTTCCTTGTTAATCCATAGAAGTGCAGTGGAGGCAGAGCTTTTTGCGGCACTGAATGCCATTATCACCAGCGCTTTGCAGTTCTCAAGTGCTCAGGGCTGTAGCACCAATCCACCAGGAATGCAGAGCAGCAGCACCACGGCAGGGCTACACAAAGAGCCGGCAGTGCCTGAAACATTGGCCCGATCTCGCTCAGAGGAGGCGCTGGAAAAGGCCTCTGAGGGCCCCACGTGCCGCTCTCCTCCCCTCCCTGGTGTGTGTGGAACAGCGCTGGGAGCCTCGCTGCAGCAGGAGACGGCTCCACCGAGTGGGCATTGCCTGTGCAGGGGACAGGGTTAGGGGTAGGATGGACAGGCTGCAGTGCCTGACTCTCGCCCTCCCAAACTGGGGGCTCTGCTCAGGCAGCCCTTCCCACTGCACATAAATGTATCTCAGAGCTGCCCTTTAAAATGCTGTCCTGGTTATCTGATGGTTTGTAATACTGCTCCTCGATATAGTCTACAACTAGAAATGGAACGATTCTGATGTAGGCAATGCTTTTAAAAACACATTATTCCGTTTATTCCCAGAAGCAATGAAAATTTCATTACACAAAGTCAATTTACCAAAAAAACTCAAAGGACAGGACCTTGCAGGTGAATTAAAACCCTCTCTTTGTATTTCCAAATTCAAAGGAACAGAATGATGTTTCATGGACTAGAAACCCATGCAAATGATTTTTTCCATTGTTGATTCTTGGCTAAGAAATCCTGAAAGGAACGCTCTGACTCACGATGCTGAATCAGCTTTTGGGTCTGTGCAGCTCACAAGCAACAAAAAGATGCAGGAAGAAGGAACTTGGAAGGGAAAAAGGAAAACACATTCCCAAATATTTTTGAAGCTGCTCAAGTGAAAATCCATCACATGGGCTCACATGCCAGCAGATCAGTTTTATCCAGGCAGAGCACACTGTGTTGGATATTCATTAATGATTTTGTGACAAATCAGATGTATTTTCATCTGCAGGTATAAATGCATCACTGAAGATTTCATTTCTCAAAAATAGCATAGAGTGCACAAGGATCTAAAATTGAAGTTGGATTTATTTTTTCAGCAAGCCTTTGTGCATTTCATTTTCAATGAGCTCCTATTTGAAATGCCGTCTCCAGAAGGCAGCACCTTTAGAAGCTGTCACTGCCAGCATCCCATCTCATAGCAGAGAGCTCACTTTTTATGTTAATCTCACATTCTCCAAACACATTACATGTACTGAATCCCTCAGGAAGGCCTCACTGCTTCTAAACTCAGCATATGGTGAGCAGTCAGTAAACTGGTCACATTTTAGCAGGCTAAGCTTGGAAGAGTTTTAACACAGAAAGGAATGGGATGTGAGGGCTCCTTGTCCTTGTGCTGCCGGCGGGAAAATCTACATTATTGACAATTCATTACTCACCATTTTTAGCAAGTGGCACTGATGCTGCCTCACAAAGTGAGCAAAGGTCTGTCTCAGCACTATTGGGAGGGGTTTCATGGAGAATCAGCTCACGGGGTACAGCAGGAGGCTCTGGAGCCTGTGCTCTTCCAGCACTCCTAAGCATATCTTAACAGCGTTTGCAGACTAAAGCAGGACACACAGATTTCAATTGCTCTGAATTGTACACAAAGTTAAAAGCTTCTTGAATACACCAAATTAAATAAGTTATTTAAAACTAACACTGTCCCTTTTTGTGTGGGCAGGAAGGGAATAAGAGAGGAATCACACCAGGGGAGCGGCCTGCTGTGAGAGTATTCAATATCCAAGACAGATTTCACCACAGTGCTTTGACTTGTCTGGTGTCTGAGGACAGGAAGAAGCTGGAGCAGATGCTCAGTTCCATGAGCAGCACAACCACTGTAACTTAGTCTCCCAAAGGCAGCTGGCTGGTTTCCCCATTTGAGGGAGAAATTCGTCTTGGTGTGATGCAAAAAGTATTTATTTTGCACTCCTTATCATTTTGTTTATCTGACTAGATATAAGTGGGGGATATTTGCTGTCATGTGTTTTTGAGAGGATTCGTTAATAAAAGTCAATTTTAATTGGTAATTCCAAGGCAGTGAACATGACTGCTGAATAGAACAGACAGGTTGGAAGCACTTGGTATCAGAGAGTGTCTTTGCTGTCACACAGCATCTCTATCCTTGCTCCCCTCTTTGTGCCTCTTTTCTCTGCAGTAACTCAGCTTTCTCAAAAGCAAAACCTGTGAGTCTGGGAAAATTTCCTGTAGGGCCCACAAACAAATCAGCTGGAGAGTTTCCAGAGAAGGAGCCAGGAAGCAAAGCTGGTGGAAAGCATCACGGAAGGCAGCGTGTCTGTCCCCACAACCCTCAGCATGGGAGGGTGCTTTGCAGCAGCCTTCAGCTCCCAGGAGACAGAGGGGCTCATTCCAAAGGCAGGAAGGACAGGGCCACGCTGAGCTTGTGTTCCTTGACCTCCCAGCTGGGTAGTACTGGCCTCTCATTTTGTTTTTAATTTTAACTTCGCTGAAAAACCTGTGTTCATTGGTTGCTATCATCCTCAGGATAAGAAGAGCAGAAACTGAATATTAGAAACCATATTTCCCAAGTTCTATTGTGCAATCACATAATGCTATGCAGAACTAGCTCTGCTTTCCCACACGAGGCCCTTGGTGCACACTTTTCACCCTGTGGCTGTGAGGAAGCTCCTTGATTTTAAACAGCCTGAACAGCTCACACACATCTGAGGGACAGAAGGGCATAAAACTGAAGTGTGTTTGAGAAGAAAATCTGAGTGGAACAAAATATTTTCTTTATCAGTAATCGATTTTTTTAGCTTTGTTAGAAAACTCTTGGCCCTGTTAATTGCTTAAAAAAGTATATTTCATTGCTTGAAAGATCTCTTTTATCTTGGAAAACTGTCGAGCTCAGGGGGAGAAAAAGGAACATTATATTAATGGGAAAAGGAGAATGATTTTGTTAGTCTTGATGTACTTTTAAAGAATTTGAATTAAGCTACTGATACTCCATCTGATTTTCTGCAGTGCTGTACAATCTGGTAAGTAAGTGCTCAATTTATCTGTTTCTGTATGTGTGCTGAATAATCCATGGCCATGATATAAAAATAACATGCAATAAAAATAACTGAGTAAACTTCTTACTGACATTTGGATAAAATCATTTAACCTGAAAGTGATGTGGTAATTGCTTCTTATCATAGCAAGTGTCTAGTTTTTCTAGACTCCACTGAAAATCTGATTAGTGAATAAATATAAATGTAACTATAAATATAACACAGTTGTTTACTGGTGTTTCTGTGTTGAAATTCTGTATTCTGGAGACTTTTAAAACTATGACAATTTAACCTTTATCTTACAGGCAAAGAGGGTGGGTTTTGATATCTCTTGGCTCAGTTTAACTGAGTCCTAAAAAAAATGTAGACACATCTTCATGACCTGCAGACCTCATGGTGCTTCATAAAGAAGTCGCAAGAATTTCAAGCCCAATAAATAGGCTTAATTTATATTCTTCCCCCTAAACAGACCACAGCAGAAGAGTGATATAATGTGGGATTCTCGGTTCATAGTTGTAAGCAGGGTATTTTTATATTTTCATGGTTTTAATGATTCAAGAAAATGGGGTGGATGGGAATTGTCAGCCTTGAAGAAGCAGCCACACTGGGATTTAGCTGTACTGCTGTCCCACATGCCCTGCACTGGGCTGTTCAGTCTGCCAAGATAAAAGTGTTGGGAACCCAATGCACTTAAAGGATATCTGATATGACCTGCAAGCAGCCTGGCATCTCTGTGTTTAATAGTCCAGACAGCATGAAAAGCAGAGCAGAGAAATTCTGGATTAGAACTATTTTATAAGTAGTAGCATACACCAAAAGCACTTGCACCAGTTGGTGGTACGGTACTTGTGGTACTTGTGGTACTTGTAGTAGCAAAAGTAGTCACCACTTTGGAAAATTGGAGGCAAGCACTTAAAATCAAAATTAGGAGCCCTTTTAAGGCTGGATTTATAATGTCTGGAATTATGTATGACAGGTCCATCCTTTCAGATGCTGTATAATTCCCTGTTGGCAGCAAACCAACTCTGTGAGGGACGTCACACACCAAGGCAATCCCAGCAAGGAGACATGGGCAGGTAAAGAGAAATAGCAAAGGCAGGGATAGTGTCAAAAATGTCAAATTCAGGATCATTTAATGGATCATTCACAAAACCCCTGCCAAATCTTTCAGAAATGATGGGTTTGATCCATAGGTGCCTGAACACCACAACTCCTCTCTTGACCACAGACATAGAGGACTTAAAGGATTCTTCACTGAGCTGAATTACAGCTCACATCAAATACTGAAGGCAGTTTTGAAGCAGACTTTGTTTTCTGCAAGGGTCCATATCTAATAACAAGAATTGCCATGTTGCTAGGTTTCTATTCTCTCTTCCATGCAATTGTCAGTCAAGTGATTGCTTAATGTAAAAGATTATAATAATTGTAATCAAATATAATTTAAAACTTATGCTAGGTGGGCTGATGTTGCATCAGAACCACTCTCAAAGCTACAATTAAATCTTCTGTCAGTGTTTTGCTTATAAAGTCTGGTGTTCATTGGGTTTTTCATTTATTCATGAATGTTTATCCAAACTTCAGATGCACTTGTGCATAAATATAATTAAAACATGTTTATTTTATATGGAAGATAATTAGTAATGTAATGAGTTGAAGGTCAGAGCAATCACGGGCATTTTTACTCAGTTTGTACTAATAACTGTAAATATCTTTGCACATGCACAATTTCCTTACAGCTTTGGCATGCTGGCTTTAAAAAATGCCATTTTTCCTGTTTTCAATTTGCGCCCTCCCTTCAGGTGTTTATGGATATTGACACAATCCCCATTTGGTGCAATCAATAGCTGGAACTACACAAATACATTTTTTTTAATGTTAAGGAGGATGGAACATTTGAAGTCATGCCTAATACTCCTTTCTGTATATTAATGGATTGATTGGATGGGGATAAATGGTCTGAGGGGCACTGACAGAGTTATTCTCCATAGGTTTTAGTCCAGTTCCTGCACCTTTGATAATTACCTGGACTGTGACTGTACCAATCTGTGAGCAACCTGACCCAGCCAGCTCTGCTCTGACTAGGTGACCTCCAGAGAGCTCACCTGAATTTTTCTGGTATTTTATTCTGCTATTCTATCACACTTTATATCATCACAAAACCCCTTGTGCTGGAAGGGAAGTTGCTGATCATTACCATGCAGCTCTTGTACTGTGAATTTCTCAGTGCCCATATGGCCTCCCACGTTAGCAGCAGCAAAAGGACAGATGTTTTTGTTAGCACAGCTGGAAGCTGAGCTGCTCAATGAACAACAGAAAGCAAATCATTAGACAACAATCCTTAATGTAAAATACAAATCAAGCAGGAAATAAGTAAAAATTGTTCGGAATCTCAGTACCATGTGATGTTTTTCATGCAGTCTAGAAGAGCAAATGCTACAGAAGCACCCCTGTGAGGGGTGCAAGCAGTGCAGGAATCAGAGGCCCTGCTGCCTGAGGTTTTGGCCCTATGCACCTATGCAGCCTTACAGAGAGGCATGTTGCTCTCAGGCAGGATCTGCCAAGGGGAGAGGAAAACAGATTTGCTTTTGAGAGTTAACTCAGTTCGGGTAAACCACGAATTCCATGTGCCAGCAGGAATATAGTGTTCTGTGATACCACAAAAATGTGTAAAAAGCAAAGTACGCTCTTAAAACTGCACAAAGCTGACGCTTGAAAGGTGAGATTCCCTCATCTGTGTGTGATGGTGGAGCCACTGGGCTCTGTGGCATCTGCTCCAAAGCCAGAGGGCATGGACAGAGCTCTGTGAGTGACCTGTGCACTGTGCAGAGCTCTCAATTCCCACACCCAGGAATCCTGCTGCTCCTGTTTCCATGCACACACTTTACTGAGTGGTCTAAGTTTGGTCTGGGGCTCCACTTGGCAACTGCAGTCACCATTTTTGTTTGCTGGTAATGAAATCCACTTTGCTGCTTCTCTTTCACAGCTCCTCATGATCTGAACCTCGAGCAAGGCACAAAGCTTTCACTCCTGACAGGACCCTCCTTGTGCCCAGGGAACAAACTGCTGGACGGTCTCACGCCCACCCTGAGACTGGGGTGCTCCAGGTGATACTGCAGGAAACAACTCCCACCTTTCCTGCTTTGGAAACTGCACTCATGGCTTATTCTGGTGAACACAACTGCTGTGTTGCCCCAAGCAACTTTATTAATAAGTGTGTGATATTAATGGTTAGGCAGGTAAAATTAATGCTGAATGGAAAGGCCTGAGGCTTGGTGTTTTCTTATAAAAATGTGATTTGTGCCAGATGTGGCGTCTTTGAAAAATCTGTAATCCCAGTGATAAAGAAGGACTGACTTGAGAAACTGGGAACTTGACCACAGAGAGATTTGGGTAAGGTTTCTAAAGCAAAGTGATTCAGCACTTCTGCTCCACTGCTTTCTGAGTATCTGAATGTCTTTTGCAAATGGAACTTAACTGCATTGGAACATTAATTTCTGAGGGGCATCATGGGAATGACAAAATAAGGAGCTAAGCTTGGATCTCCTGCAAATCCATCAGTTCTCTACCAGCCCAATGTCAGCTGGTGAATGAGAACCAAAAGATGAAAGGAAGCACTTATGGGTAGAACTGGAATGAGGAGAAATATTAGAATTCAGTAAATCACAGATAAAGTGAAAACTAGATCACATTTTAAGAAAATATTTTCTATTTTACCACTCAAAAATTCCACTAGTGATCAAAATAAAGAAATTAAAGTTTACACTGTTCCTTGCCTTGTATGAACTCTTTCATTGATTGCAGAGCTCTAGAAATAAAGAATTGCTTTGTTCACTGTAACGTTTCCAATGAATCATGTTTAAGGAGACACCCTGGTATTACACTTGAAAGCCATACAGCAGGGAAACATAATGACCTCTCTTGTAATCCTGGAGTTTTCAATGGAGTATCCTCATGCAGCAGTAATTTGATATTTTGCAGTTTTAAAATGTAATTGAAAGCACTTTTATTGGATGTGCTCTCATTACAGAGCCACCCAGCCTTCATTCGATAAAGCTGTTCCAGAACAGACTGAAAATGATTGATCAGTCAGAAGGGAAAAAACTCCTGACGAGAAAGGGAAAATAAAAAGCCTAGAAAAATTTTAATCACTGTAAATGTTGAGATAATGGCATTGCTCTTCAAGGTATTGTGATTTTTTCTCTGCCAGCATTCAGAACCCTCTGTATTACGTGAAATGCTTCACTGCAGCCTTGCAAGGTTTCTAAGGTGTAAACTGGCAATTCACTGAAGCCGCAGAAGCAGCAGCACTGCCTCATTTGCCCTGGGTGCTACCAGATTTCTCCTTTTCCCTACCTGTTTGCCTTTGCTGCCATTTTATTTGATATTGCAGCTTCCATGTGAGCTGCGAGCAGCTTTGGGAAGTACTTACAAACAATAAGTAGAAGTGAATCTGGTTTTCTTTGCAGCTCTTACTTCTATTTTTCCTATGTGCTGTTCAGCTTTCCTGATTCAGCAAAGCACCTGGCACTTGTTTTATGCCTCAAACTCAAATGAATGAAGTGGAAGTTAGGTATTCAGTAATTATGGATGATGTGCATTTGAAATTGGAAAAATTAATGTCATAAGAACCAGCTAGGTTTGACAACTGGTGATGGGGTGTGATCTGTTTATGTAACTCAAATGGAATGGAATGATGCCAATAACTCAAACTAGGAAACTTTGAAACTGCAATTTTTTTTACCTACATAAAAAAGTGACATAGATAAGAACCCACAAAAGTGCTCAAAAATAAACAGATCATGAGACTCATCCTGCTTCCTTTTTTTTCCTATACTGTTTGTAGGTTGAGAGGTTTTTCTCCATGCTAAAGCAAGCGATGGGAATTTTGAAGTCTTGTGCTGCTAATCTCTAAATGGTAAATGTCCCTCAGTTTTGGTAATTTGTTTCAGCAGCTCCCACGAGACCATACTGATTACCACAGGTATGTTTTATACTGATTGATTCAGAGACAATAGACAGAAAAGGTATAAACCCATACAGCTTATAACAGAAAAGTAGCTTTGACTTTTGTTATTAAGGACAACCCTTCTCTCACTTAGCAATAAACTACATTTAGATTTTGTCAGTAATAGGCAAAAGAACAAGTCAACAAAATCTACACATTTTTCACTGAAGTTTCATGTCTCATCTGTTCTAGAATACCTCTATCTGTCTTTTTTGATGTGGTGATAATGAACAGTTTTAGGATGCTGGGAGGCAGAAGGAAAAAAGCCCAAACTATTTATCAGAGAAAATCTTCTGCTTATTTGAGCAAGAGAAATGTAGCAATGCCTCAATCTTAATTTCAAGTTCAGTTTAGTTCCTCAAATCTATAGCTTCCTCTCAGACACTTCGCATTTTTCCCTTGTTCTCTGAAATTATTGCAGTTACCCAGTGCCATTTGAGCCCCCCGTGCTCTAAATATTTCTGCTTTCTACTCCTTTTTCATTTGGTCCATGTATATTTTTTCCTTCACCTCTTTCATCAGTGTCATGCTCAGGCTGGAACTCTAAACAGGTCTTCAGAAGTGTCTTATCAGTTAACTGGAAATCCTCTCCAATTTCATTAACGGACACAAGTGTCAAATATTAATTTTCCTATCGTATTTCTTTCTGATGTTTCAAATACTATAAAATACAATGCAATTAATCTAGTTCTTTCAGTTTTTAAAGCAGAAACATTGTAATAAAGAATTCCTGCTGAATTCCTTTGAAAATTATTTTTTTAAAAAATCATTCATGTCAGGGGGACAGAGAGATAAAGCAGTGAGATAACCTGCAGAGAATACAGCACTGGAGGATGCAGCTGCACAAGTTTCATACAATGATCCTGAATGCTTTCTATTACCTTTCAGGATATGTGGATTAATTTAGACCAGCAGTTAAGACAATAGATCAGAACTGCCTATTCAGATAATGGCTGTAAGATTATTATGGAGGGTTTCTACTGGGTTTCTCATTTAAGTGTTTGCTGAGAGCTGACATTTGTCAAAACAGCCAAATTCTAGGATTCACTTACATGCCAGGGTTCCTAGAGATCTCAGTGCAGATCCAAACAGTATTGAATCTGTGTCCCATTGTGTCACATGTCACAAATCTCTGTAAAGCAAGTAATGAAGGATTCAGAAGAAGCTTCCATATAACAGAATAGAAAAATAGCAGTATGGATCTTGAAATCCTCTGTTTGGGAAACAAGGATACATATTATAATTCCAAAAAGCAATATCTGATACGTTCTCCAATTTCTGATTCATCTCCTTTGGTTTTAGTATTCTTATTTTGTTTCCACAGTGTAAAGTGATTTGCTGCAATAAAGCATTTCAATCTGCAGCTGATTTATGAAATCCAGTTTGGCCACCCTGACTTTCTTCCCAAATATAAAAGAAAAAAAAATTATACAGAGATATCTTAATTTTTCAAGTTACTCACTCTGATTTTCCCCTCTGAGATACTAAAAAAAAAAAATCCTCTCCTTTTTCCAAAAGATAGCAGTGAATGCAGAAAGGTATGGATAACATTTTGCAAGACTTTATCTGAATTCAGAGACTACTGCTGAGTATTTAGGAGAAATCATTAATAAGAAGGTATATTCCAGTTTGGGGTATTTTGTATTTAGAAAAAGTGATTCCCAGGAGATAAGGTGACAGCTGTCCTGTAGCAGCATTAGCAGTGTACTTGCAGCAGGGTTTTATGGATAGATGTTTTGCAGATTCTACTTTCTCTCCCTATGCAGTGTTTGCTCCCTCACCTGCTGCAGGGAGAGAAAATTGAGTGAAAAATTGCATAAATATACCCAGAGTTATACCAGGGTACTCTCTGAAGGCTGTGGAAAAGTTCCACTTTTTCCGCAGGGAAAAGTCTAAGTACATGATATGATGTCCTCTGCCCTGTGCAGGTCTATGATGCTCAATAAATAAGGGAAATTTCCTCAGTCAGAGACATAAAATGAGAGTTTTGCACCTATGCCAGGAGCAAATGATGTTTTGAAAAATGGGGCTCTTACACTGCATTATGTATAACGCCTCTCCCCATCGCCATTCATCCATCCAGATAAAATGGAACCTCTTTCCTCCTCAAATGTCAAATATGTAGTAGATATTTGGAAGTGGAAAGGATACCTCAGGGTACATGCTAATGCACTTCCTTCAATTAGGTTTTATGATTATGACCTTTATTCCAACAATAATTTAATGTTTTAATTCAATTTGCAACTATTTTCATTGCTGCAAGATGGCCTTCATCTCTCTGAACTGTAATTTAATGAAGTGGTTTTCAATCACAATCAGCAATATCTACCAAGAAATTTTAATGCCGCTTTTCAGGAATCTAAAATGGATCTTTCATGTTTTAAAACAAACTTCATACCAGTGCTATGGCAAGGAATAATTCCAACATCTACTGTAAGCAAAGAATACACATTTTCAGTGTTGGCAACCAAATGTGGAATATTAAACTCTATTTAGAAAAAGAAAATAAAGGACCATTTAAGTAAGAATGAGGAAAGTTGAAAAAAATTAAAAATTAAACTAATAATAGCACCTTGGTAAAGAATATCCATTAGAGATTACAATGCCTCTTGATTTATGCCATGTTTCTTACTAAACATCAAAATCTGCATGCAGATTACTGAGTTCAGTCTTCATATATCATTAACATCTCAAATCTTCAAGAATCCATTTGCTCAGAAAATAACCATTGACATGAGAAATTTGAATCATGTTTGAACACCTTTTGACAATATTGTGATCTGCCCAGCTACAGACATTCATGAAAGGAGTGACTTACACAATGCAAAAGACTTCTGAAATAGATTACAGAAGAATATTACTTGTGCACTTACCAAAAATGTTGAAAACAGCATTTATTCTTTTGAAAACATCAGTCTAGCATTTATTCTTTGCAGCAATTTCTGCCCAAATTCAGTCCTCTTGTTTCTGTACAGATGATTTCTTTTCAACCAGGGTCATGTTACCAAAAATAACAGCAACAAGGATATTCAGGAAAGGGGAAAAGAACACAAGAAAAAAATGTTCAGAATATTTATTTTGGAAGAAGAAAAACTACTGCCTTGCATTCTTTATATAACAGCAGCAACTCTGCACATATTTGCACAGAAGGGGGAAGCACAGCAAAAGAAACAGGAAAACAGTTAATATTAACTCATCACCTTAGAAAAATAAAAAAAGAAACAGTATTTTTCTCTTTCTTGCACATAGATATAAACTTTCCTGGAAGGACATCCAAGACTGGCACCTCTTTGTGGGTATTTTAACAAGAATCGGGGAAATCTGAACTGTTTCTAACTAGAAAAATGTATCACCCTGGAAATAAAAGGTGGAAATCAGAACACCGAGATCTGAGGAAATTTTGACAGTGTCTGCTAACATGGATTAGATGGATTTTAAATTCCATCACAATGCCTGGGCTGAAGCCAAACCTGACAGCAGCTGCTTTCAGTTCATGTCTGTACATTGGGCACAGGAAGAGATCTATCCAGTCTGGGGCTGTAGATGTGCTGAGGCTAGATGGTGCTCAAAGCCACCTGAAAGTAGCTAAAGTAAAGAATTACAGCAGTTTGCAAGGCAGGGAACACAAGTGCCAAATGGAAATGAGAAGTTTCCACGGGAGGGAAGGTGTAAAGCAGGAAAGCAATGGTACATGTGGTGACAGGAGAAAATCTGGGCTGCAGTGAAAATGAACAGAACAGAATCAGAATCTCTGTTCTGATAAAGTCTGAGGAGATGCCAAGAAATATAACCTGGATTTTGAGAAAGCAGAACGAGCCCTGTAACGCTGTCAGCCCTATATAATGTCAAGTAATTTTTTCCCCTGAATTCTTCTAAACCTTCTAGAGAACAAAGGTACCTTCTACCATGGATCTCTCATGTCCCTCTTTCTTGGAAGGTGGTGAGTAAATTTTATCAGCTGCATCCATGCAGCCTGAGTTTGCACAGCAGTGATGTGGGATGTGAACCTCTGGTGGGATTTGATACCAATTGCCCTGGCTGGGTAATGAGAAGGAGGGCTGGAAATTACTGAGTTTAGTTCTATCCTGACCAAGAGCACTCAGGAATTTACTGAAGCAGCCATTACTTGTGGAACGTTCTCTATTCACTGTGTGGTCACTGCTTTCAGTGCAATTATTATTTCAGCCATAACCTGGTAATGAATGAAGGGGATTAATGGCTGTTGTCCTTTAAAGTTTCAGCTGTGCTCAAAATTCTTTCCTGTCTCTTGGCAGACAGGGAATGTTTGGCTTCCCAATGGGTTTGAGATGCATCCATATCTGTTAGCAAATGATCATTACTCCCACTGCTTCTTGATTTTAAAATGTACACAGCTCTCCGGCTGAGACTCCTTTGGTTAACAACATGAGTGATTTACCAAGTGTCTACAACTTGGGCTGCTCATCTTGACTGATGTCGTGAGATATTTGTGCTGTTTTTGACACAACAGCGTGACATTTCTCTGAACAAACTCAAACAGTGCTTTGCCTGGCCATGTGCATATTTGGATTATTTTTTGTGCCAACAATGGAAAATATTTTTTGTCTTAATGGCAGGTTTTGTTTTTTATTTCTGCTGCCTCTAGTTATGAAATTCTCCAGAGAACCATTTACATGAGAGAAAATTAATTCTCAGAAAATGTATCAGAAATACCAAAATAAGGAGAATGCATAATCTAGTGTATTAAAAAGATAAAATATCTTATCTACTTTTTGTCATATTCTGGCAATCAAATTATTGTATTTGCAGTATCCATCTCTGTCTGTCAGTGTAGGATGGGTCACTGGCTTCTGCATTAAAAGCTCAGTTTAGCAAAATCATCACTATTTCTCAAAAAAAAAAAAATTTATGATCTCATTGAAGTCATGCAGGACAAATGAAATCACTATCTTTTCAGGGAATTTTGTCTCTCCCTCTTGGTCTGGTGTTGCCCCTTTTGAAGAAATTCATCCTAACTACACTTTATTTTCTTTCTGTTTAAACTTGCTGTTAAGGCATGCGCTTGTATCCCAGACACTCTTCATTAAACATTCCTGTGCTGGTGCACAAGCATCATTACCCCCAGAAGAGTGGAGAAGTTTTAACTACCTCAAACATCACAGCAATTAGGGAGATCCACGGGCACAGGAGAGCCACAAAATCTTTTCATTTTGAACATAAAGTCTCATTATTCATATATAACCAGCAAACCAGGTCATTGTTGCATTTATCCAACCAAGTTCTTGTCAAGGGGTGGGAAGGAAATTTGGAAAGGCTGAATTGGGGCTCAGGAATCTGCTCCCAGCCTGCCTTCTGCTCCAAGTCAAGCTTGAACACCAGACAGTCACTGGTCACCCTTCAAAATGAAGGTCAAACTAATTAGTTGAGAGGATCTATAGAAGCATTTTATAACAACCAAATTAATACTAAATGAGTTCACAATGATTATTAGTACTGAACAATTAAAAATGATAGGGCCATTATTTAAGGTCTTGGTCCAGTTTACAGCTCCCTATCCCACACCAGGGCATGTGCTGCTGAGCTAAAAACACATTTCATCATTGCAAGCAATGAATCTTGGCAGGAGTGCTATTTAAACCATCAGATATTTATGAGCAGCAAAAAGGGCAGCTCAATAAGTTTTCTGCCCTTTGTAGTTTTCTGCCCTGTGTAACAGACAAACTTGGAAATCCTAATCCCAGTCTCTTCTGTACAAGTCCCTTACAACTGAAATTTATTTCTTGATTTCTGTTGCTTCTCACCAAACTGGGGATAGTAAAAGCTTCATGGTTTGCATTTAAAGTCTGAATAAATTAGACTTCAGCTCCTAGCCACTGAATCTGGTTTGATAGCCAGAGATAATTAGTGGCTTACATTTTTAAAACAGATATAGTGAAATCAGCAATGTAAAAAATATTCACTAGAAATTTATCTATTTTTCAGACCTAATTTTTTTTTTGTTATTGTTTGGGGTGTGTTTGTTTGTTTGTTCCATAAGGGATAAACGACTTTGTAAGAAATTCAGACCCATATAATGTATTTCTCTTAAATGCAACATAACTCAGTAATCCTAAGTTATACTCTATCCATTGCTGGTTCAGACTCTGACAATTTTTTGCAGCTCTAAATAATAATTTTGAATACAATTCTGGTGTCTCTTTCTAAAGAACACCTTTATTCTTTCAGGCAGGTGCAAGGTTAGTGCAGCCTGCCTGAACAGCAGATGGCCAGCAGCAAAGCTTTTCCCTGCTGGCATGATTATAAAGGGAGAAGGGAGCACCCTGCTATAAAACTGAGTTTGCTACTGCTCATAATCATAATCTACTGATTGATTTATAAAGCTCCACCTGAACATTTGCAGAATTTTACATCAAAGACATTTTTTCTTTCATGTAAAAATACAGGAATTATTCTGAAAAAAGCATGATCCTGCAACACAGACCTTCCAAAGCATCCAAAGTCGAATCCCAAATGTTCCTGGTTTCCATCACTAAAAATTTTTATTTTTCAGAAATACCTACCATGAAGCTGCCATTAGTTTACCAGTTCTGATATTGATTTTCATGGCATTTTAAATAAAACTGAAACATTGTCCTCTAATTTTGCTTCTCTCAAGTAGTAGGATTAAAAAGCATTTGATTGTACATGTGAAAAAATTATGTTCAACTCTCAGTCACCCATCATCCTTTCTCAGGCTGCTGTTATGTGATGTGGTATTTTGTAACCATGGAATATCTCAGATTGGAAGGGACACAGAAGGATAAAGTCCAACTCTGTGCTCCTCACAGGACCACCTAAAGCTAAGCAGCATGACTGGAGCATTGTCTGGATGCTCCTTGAACTCTGACAGGATTGATGCCTATTATATTATAGAATATATATTTTAATGTAATTTGCATCAATGCAGACTACAGGCTGATCTCTGAGTCTGACCTAATTGTCAAATATGGTATTAATACTCTTCTGATTTATTAGAAGAAACATTTTGCAGATGTTTCCCACAAAAATTTAAAGGCAATATTAGAGATTCCAATCAAGCTCATTCTGAGCAGCTAAGTCTATTATTTAATTTCATATTCTTCTAAAGCACCAAGTGCCCTGGCTGATTCTGTTTCCTTAGGAATCTGTGGAACACTATATTATTTATAAAATGAAATTAATTTTCTTTCAATCTATCCATTCATGGTGGCTTAAAAGAAAAAGCTAGAATCCACCTTACTGCTTTTGTTGCATGCTCACTATTTACATTTTTGTGTAAAATCTCGTTATTCAGACTGCTGATTGAATAACTTTGAAGTGTTTTGTGTCTCATTAGCAATGCTGCTCATTATGCAGGGTATGATGACTAATGGAAAGCCTTTGCCTCACAGCTCTAGGTGATGGAGATTTTTTTTATCATAAGCTACTGTTCAGACATGAAATGATTATAGAATTAATAATAAATAATTAAAAACTTAATTACAATTTCCTTTCAAGGATTGTCACCACTTTGCTGGTGTTTAGGTTCTGTTGTGATGCTGAATGTGGGTGCTCCCTTCTAAATGTACATAGTCTGGTATGACAAATATCAACTCCAAAAATGATACATTTATATCAGTGACAGAAAGTAAACAAGGGGGAGAAACCTCAGACAAAGGTTTTGAAAATGCTACACTCCCCAATCCTTTAGATCAACACAGGCCAATTCCTTCAAAGTGGGAATCCTAACATTTAATCCTAATTTAACCCTAACAATGTTTCCTTTAACCCAAATAATGCTCAAGGTAGCCTCAAGATATGGAATACATGCATTCCTTACACTAAAAAACATAATATAATATTTTTTTTTTCTGCATGGAAAAATACATCCCAACAAGGTGATCCACACAATAGTAATAATAAAGGGAGAATTCAGCCCAAGCAGAAATATATACAGTTACACATGGTCTTCAACAGAAGCCATGAGTATGATTTCTTCACAGCAGATAAATAAGGAATCCAGTGGGGACATAAGAAATGCTCTGGAAAAAAACATCATGATTTGCTTTTCCTGAAAGGTCAACCATGACTTCCTTATCCATCAAGTTTGTAATAGATCATGAAAATAAGAATTTCCAGCCGGGTTTCACAGCATTTAGTGCATTGTCCAGGGTTTCAGCTCTGTGATTGAGAGCATTCCATTTTGCTAAAATATCTCTAATTTCCATCATTAGGAACAGCTCCTTTTTAAGGAAAGAGCTGAATTGAATTTTGTTTTGCTTGTTTGCTACATATTGTAGTTTGTGATTAATAGCTACTTTACACACAAAACATTCAGAGCCGTGCCTCTACAAAAACTGCGTCATTAAATGCTTTTAAAAATCATGGTCCCTGGAAGAACTTGTCTACTTGTATTTTATGAACTATTTCCTGAGTTAAAATGAAAACCAGAGTTAAGCTGTCAAAGAAAAATGAAAGACATCCTGAAAAGACACAGAACTAAAAGGAGCCTATTTTTAGTTTAGAGGAAGTACAAATGTACCACACATCATTATCCTCATCAGGATGACAGGTGATGCCAGGATAATAAACAAAGTCTCTGATTAGAAATGAAATTGTTATGACAGAATCTAAAGGCCACAAAGCCTTCAGATTCCCCTCCTCTCTGTCCTCTGCATACATTCTTCCTCTTCCTCCACAATAAACTGTCTGTTCATTCAAATTCAAGGATACACTGCAGGGAAGAATCAGCAAAGATCAACATCAGAAAACAAAGCAAACAAAAATAAGACATACAGCTGTCAGTCTCAAATTTCCTAGCCACAAAGTGAGCCTGAGGAGGAGACATTAACCAAATTTCCTAGCCACAAAGTGAGCCTGAGGAGGAGACATTAACCAAATTTCCTAGCCACAAAGTGAGCCTAAGGAGGAGACATTAACCAAATTTCCTAGCCACAAAGTGAGCCTGAGGAGGAGACATTAACCGTGCCATTGAGAACACAGCAAAGCCTTTTGGCAACGGTTGGTTCTGCTTTACCAAAACACCAAAGTGAGAAGATTTCCTCTCTGTGCTACACATCTCCATTCTAAATCAGGAAGTACAGTAATAACCTCAAACACACACTGCACATTCCCTTCTCAGTTGTAAAGGAGAGCAGCCCTGCTGCTATGCTGGTACTGCAGCCACAAAAGGAGCTGCCCATGTAGGTCCCATTTTCAGGAAGCAAAATGCAATTGCAGGGATATTCCAGTAGCAGCAAGCCCAAGCAAATGTGTATCAAATTATTCTTCCTTGGCTGTGTTGTTTATGACTTAACTGCATCACAAGTAGCAGGAAGTGCACTTTGAAAAATCATGTGACATTTAATTAATTAACAATAACCATTGTTTACATGTAAATCAGGTACTCATTAGAGAATTAGAAAACAATTTCTTTTGAAGTGGGATTATTTTTATCCATTTGACTGATAAACTTAACTCTTCATTATACTATTCTTTGCCATCTAAATTAGTATCAGTAGGATTTGATATGACCACAAGACACAGATTGCTGCAGAGGCTGAGAACAGAGACCACCTCCTTATTTAAACTGAAGTAAGTGAAAATACTTTCTCAGTTTCTCAGATTTTGCCTTCAGGAAACACACATCTGCAAGTTCCAATGGGCTAGATGAGATTGAAAGTATATTGAGCATCTTTGACCTAAGGTGTGGGCTTTTCCACCTACACTGCAGGGTGGTTTGCTTATTAATTACATCTACAGCCCTTGGTAAATGTGTTTGAGGATTGCCCATTTCCACAGTCTAGGGCTGGAGAAATGAAATCACAACAAACTGATATTTTGTGCCCCACCAATCAATAATGACAAACCACAGAAGTCCTTGTACTACTGGAATGCACCAAGGGCAGTCCTGAGCCCTCAGCCAGGCTGCAGCATGGTTTAAATGGCTGCCATGGTAAGATCTTTGTGCATCCCTTTATTTTCCTAATACAGACTCCTGTAATCTCTGAGGCTAATTTGTCATAATATACTTGTCTTCTGTCTCAGTGTGTCTTACAGTACCCTCTTCTCGCCTAAGTATTTACACAAGCAATGACTTGAGGGGCAGAAGGAGGCAGAGGTTTTCCAATTCCTTTATTCTTCTCCTCCTGGGTTACAGTTTCAGCCAGCAAAGCAAGGCTTGTAACAGAGAAAGTTCCTATGAATTCAGTTCCATTGTACTCCACCTATCAAAGCTCAGGTCCAAAAAAAATTCAACCTAATTTTTGAATATCCTCTCCAAAGCTCACAAAGCTCATGGTACAACTTTCTTCATTCCTCAGTTCTCAGAGTAATAGAACTCTGAGACAAGATCAAATGATGCAGATCAAATGTATTTATTGGCTCACCTGGAGCTGCTCCACTTTTTCTAGTTTGGTTGCTATGGGACTTTATATTTAAAAAGTTTTCATTGACTTGAGTGCAGAGCTTGTACCTTTACTGGCAATAGCAATCTACAGCCAAATATATATAGCTAGGATGGTAATTTCAATAGCTAGCCTTTTTTCTCAGTTTCATAATATTACTCTGTTATTAAACTTTTACAGCAGAAACTCATGAATAGGTATGTCCAGCATTTCTACACACCTTAGAAAAATGGCTCTCGTAACTGGATACTCAATACTGTCACCTAGCAGATTGTGGCATTATTATTTCTGTTTGGTTCTGTTCTATTTTGCTCTTTCTTTGTACAGTTACTTATTCCACAGCTGCACAAAGTATTATTATTACCACCCCTCCCAATGTAGTGAATCTAGGAATTCAGTCCAAAACCACATCATGTTGCTCCTTTCATAGCCTGCCCATGAGAATGTAATTTGCTGTGCAATGCTGGTAAGAACATTAGGAGTTAATAATTTGTCCAGCCCTCTTTAACAGCCTACAAATATGCATGGTACAGATATGACTTATGTGCACTTATGAGAAAAAATGAATTATTGTCCTTAATGCACAGGACTGACAAAGGAAGTGGAATTAAGGGAGGAATCTGACTTGGACCTGAGGCCGCTGCCCTTAGTGTTCAATACTTTGGTTTGATTTTACACTGGATGTCTAAGAGTCAGGAGCCCAATGGTGGCAGTGGTGGCAGCTGAGCCAGTGGCTCCTTTTTCAGCTGAGTGGGTTAACAGCATCTGTATTTATTTTTTATTTCAAAAAATGAGGCTAAACCAATTCTATTTTTTAGCCAACCTGCAGCAAGAGGACCTTGTCCAGGAGCAGCAGAGATTCCCAGGCAGCAAACTGAGAGCCAGTGCCTTCCCACAAAGGTGTAGTTGGCACAGATGTGTCATTCTGTGCACTGCTGACTGCCTTCATTTGCTGTGACTTTGCAGACCCACATTAGAAAGACATTTCACTTTTCACAGGACATCCACTTTAAATTGGTGGAGAGCAGGTCTCTGAAACTTGGAACATTTCCCAGACAAAACACAATGCACAAAGCTGTAACTTGTTCAAGAAATGATAGCAGAAGTTAGAATATGTTCCTGATGAAGCTGTAAACTTCAGCCAGTAGACTTCTCAAAATAAGGCTCAATGCTCCTGCTCAGTGATAAGTGGGGTGAAAAGCACTTCCATCTGTTGTATTGTGCAGAAATAACATCAACTTCAGAGAGGAAACTTAACCTGTTTGCTTTTGCTGGAATGAAAATACCAATTCAGCAATTCATATTTTGGAAACAAGTCTCCAGTAATCATAATAATTTTTTGGATGCCAGATGGCCTGGCCTGCTCTCCTGGTTTGTGCATCAGAATAACTAAATGCTTGTATTTCTTGACATGTCCTTTTAGGGGTGAAAATGAATACATAAACTCATGAAAGTTAGAAGCTCTGAGATGAAACCTCAGTCCTGCTGAACTCATGGACAATTCTGCCATTGATTCAGCACTACTACATTTTCATCACTGCTACATCCCAGAGTTGAAAATATGTCTGGTTTATTTTGACAATGGCATTTCCAGACAGATAGATTGTTCCCTCATGTTATTTCTTCAACAGACAATCCTTAGGAACTGAGAGCGCTCTAAAAATCATTTTATGACAGTAGGCAAAGGCATGTCCAAAGTGGCAGAATCAATCTTTTTTGGACTATTGCTTTGAGTGACATATTTCACAATGCTTTCTTTGTTAACCTGTAAACGTAGATCCTGCGTCCCTCACATTTACAGGTTATTACCTATGCAATATACAATTGATAACCTGTAAAAAAAACAGGTGCTTTACAAGCTTCCTGAAACAAAAGCTTCATTTCAAATGCTTCTCTTAACAATTTCTTGCAAATGAGCATCATAACCTATTCATCTGAAAAAAATGTAGTGTTTTGTTTGGAGGTGTTTACAAACGTACCCAGATTTCACCTAAATTTTGAGTTCCCTAAAGACTGGGGCAATGAAAATAAATGTGAGAGTTTCATAGGCAGTCAGCAGAGCAAGACAGACATGTCTCTGAAAACTCCTTGCTGTTTACTGTAGAATACTCTGGCAATTCCTAGACTTCAACAAAGAGAAAATTAGCTACCTACATTAGTTAAAAAGGTTCTTTCTTCAGGATTGTACCTTCAGTAAACCAGTGCTTCTTTTTTCATCTGAGAATTAATGTAATGACAGTAACCACTAAATGGGTATGAAGTTATGGTGGTAAATCACTGTTGGGTTTAATTCAGCCAAGCCCACCTTTCCTCAGTGTAATTTCATTGGCCTGAATGGATACCCCTTTCCCTCACCTTGTATATGACACAAAGACTGTGTGAAGTATTTCTAGATCAGAATGGCCTTACCCATGGCTCCTGTCTGACAGGACACGTTTGGACTCACAGCATGGGACACGTACCAAAACACAAAGGCCTCCACCAGGTCAGTGCTCCCAGCACAGCACTCACCCTTATCCAGGGTGTGCCTGTGAAAAGCAAATGCTCCTGACACTGCGCCCTTTGCAAACAACAGGCATTTCAATGCTGATTCCAAAGGGACTGCAAACTGGACTAACCAATTATACCATGAACTGCTGTCATTTTTGCCTATTCTTTCAGCTAATAAGACAGTGCTAGAGGAGGATGGTGCACATTTTCCTGTCGTGCTGCACTGTTACCATCTGGGTTGTGGTGCTGATGTAGCATTGCAGATGAGCTGAAGAGTGTCTGTTGTATATTTACAAAGAATTCTGTGGCTAACTGCTCTAAATTGGGCATGTAATGAATGCATTACTGCAAAGCAGGGAAATAACACCTATTAGAGGCTAGACATGAATCAGCACAATGGAAAATTATTTTTAAGCTGCAGTGTTTTCTTTGTTATTGCTTTGCTTTAAACTTGAGTGAAAAGCAATTACTTTATTCTTTCTCTTTACTTTTATTGTTGGTGATTCTTATGCTAATTTTTCCTTCTATGTTTGATTTGATTTTTGAAAAGGCTTTTAGAATTGAAGATTAAATTGAATTGGTGATACTGCCCTACCATCTTCACCTCCTACCTTGCTTATCCTCAACCCTCACTCTGGATTATGAAGAATTCTTAAGAAAACAGACCAAGCAAACTCAAAGCTATCACATTTTAAAATGTTTCTTGTTCTAAATAAATTAGATAAATAAGCATTCTCCAGTCATCAAAAAAATAAAAGTTTGGGGGTTTTTTATATTTAGCTTATTATTAATTTAATAGTTTAAAGAAACAAAAGTTCCCTGCATTTGAAGTGTTACCTATTTAAATTTTTCCCCTTGAGGAATCACACATCTCCTGCAATTAAGTGAAATGTATTCACTTGTGGTACCTTGGTTGTTCTATGCCAGTGACTTAGGTCTGTATAAAACATGGAAATCTTTTCCTTACAGTCAATTTAGGGAACAGAATGTGCTGTTTTTCAGAGGCGTCAATAATTGCTTCAAGTAAACCAAAGAATCTGAAAATGAACAACTTACCTTTGTATCCACAAACCTGGAGGCAATTCTCAGATCATACTTTTTTTCCTGGGCTACAGTATTTTACAAAAAAGATATTTATTATCAAAAGTCACTGTCAAGACACAGAACTAGTGAAGATTTACTTTGTTGAACACTTAGAGCAGAAATTAAGGAAAGAGCTGTCCAAGGTCCCCTGTGATCAAATGGGAGAGAAACTCTAAGGGCAAATCTAGAAAATCATCTGTATTTATGATCTTTGTATTAGTTATAGTTAGGTGAAATTAAACTTCAGCTTCCTTTTAACCAAATGAGTTCATCAGCAGCATTCCTGGACGCATAGCGTGCCTACAATGACCGCAAGGGTGCTTTCAATTTGCTTAGCTCAGGAAGATCAAATGATGCAGAACCAGAAATGGAAATTATTCTTTGCCTAATGCTGGATCAAACATAAAGGCAATATTTTTTAGAAACCATTAAATGCTACAAGCAAGTAATGAAATACCTTCCTGTAGGCTTGGGGGCAATCTTGGATGTAAGCAAACCTGAAAATGCATTAAAAAAAAAAATCTTTGAAAAAGGCTCCTTGTTTTCTCCCCTTTCCTGAACTCTGCCCTAAGACACCATGTTCTATTCACAGCTGTAATGTCAGCAAACACTGGGCTTTCATTCAATTAATTTTGGAAAACTTAGAACAAAAGACATATTCAGACTCCTTGCATAGGCCTCAGGCAATTGTGTGTATTTCATTATTTCGGAGCAGACATTGCAGGTTAGCTGGAAAACTGCAGCAAAAATGATTGTCCCAGTCACAAAGGTGGCAGTGCCATATCTTTTCTTTCTTGCCAAACAAACCCAGGTGATTTAAAAATATAAAAAAATGCTTGAAAATTATTTATCTAACAAAGTCTAGGGACATAGGTAAGGATTTAATTTTTTATGTCTTTGAAAGCTCAGAAAACACAGCAATACCCACACAACAGCCATGGTGAAAAAGAGAAATATGCACTTAACATTTCAAGAACTTCTGCCGAGTAAAAGTCAGACAGTATTTTTTCATTTCTCTTAACAGAAATTTCTTTAAATCCTCACTGCTTAAGATCAAATAAAAGACATTGTGACTGCCAATGAGCCAGGAGAAGAATGATTTAATATCACTTGCTATTCTTACTGCTGATTAAATGAATTTGAGCATGGTACATGGAATAACTAATTACCAGCTTGTCTGGCCCAACAAATGAGTCATAGTTTTAGAAAACAGCAGAGTCAATTAAAGCTGTGATTCTGACTTAAACTGATTAAACCCTGAGCATTAAGCATTGGTTCTCAGTGTATTGTCACATGTATTGAATCCACACAGACCTACTGAAAGCCTGGTTAAAGTCAGACTAAAGCAGGCATTGCAGCAGGTAAGGAGTTCATATGCAAAACATTAAGAGCCTGAAAGTTCCTTTCTGTCAACAACATATAGGCTGTCCTTTTGAAACCTTCCAGCTCTAAAGAGCAGGTCTGACAGGAAGGGGAATGCAGCCCAGGCATCTTGCACGGTCTCTTCTGTGCACTTGAAGTCTTTGAAGGCTGGAGGCTGTGCAAAGAACTGGCAGAGATTACAGGAGAATTTCTCAAAGGCATGAAGAGTTCTGAGGGACCCAGCTCCTATTCCAAATCTATGAGTGCTGGACACCTAATTAGCAAGGGTACTTTGAAAATCTCCCCCTCCTTCTCTTTTATGCAAGTTCCTTGCTATAGAAACTGTACTGAAATAGAAATCTAATTGGGAAACACTGTGACCAGCAAACAGAGGTGAGCAAGTGGACTAACTGCATATCTCAGTGCAAATACTTTTTCTCAGGCATGTTTATTGCACTTTCTGGTTGAAATCACAATCAGCATCTTCACCAGTGTGCAAATCCTTTCATTTTTCTCCTTGAATTTCAAAATTTGGACTGTGAAGATACCTTGTGTGTTATTTTTCAGCAATATTACTTTGCTTTCTGTTGCGTTCATATTCGTGTTGTTTTCATGAAATAATACAAAGCCCATATCTGTGTTTAGAGAGCAGGACATTTTCAGCTTGTCTATGCTAGGCCTGATGAAACCATTCTTGGATGATTTGACATTACAACACAGCAGCTACAAGCAGGTGGATGATCTCTGCATTCCCACCACTCTCCCAGTTTTGAACTAATGTCAAGGAATGATTGGCCAACCACAAAATTGTATCTCCATTACCTTTCAAAATGCCAACTCAAGCGCCAGCTAAAACCAGTGTGAACTAGGAGCTGGAAATAGGAGAATGGAGAACCCAAAGATGGTTTGGAGAGACCGGCTCTGTGTATGTCTGCAGTTTTGTATTACCTACAGTGATAAACCAATCCTCTCCAGAGTTTTAGATATTGCTGGCCTTGGAACAGTCATCTTTTCATTTCCATTATTATTTTCCTAACCACTCTACTGTGCTATTTCCTACATGACATTGCAGGCGATTGCTCCAAAGCAATACTTATTGTGTGCCACCTCAGTGGCACAGGTCCTAAGCTTGGACCACTACAATAATTCATTTGAGTCTAACTTCTCAAAGATATCCTGAATATCTGATTTCTGAAGTGACCTCTATGCTTCGTGGGAGTAGGTCTTTGTATAACCACTGATAATTGCTGAAAATATTTTATTTCTATTATTTCTTGCTCTCCTGATAAATGAGGATCAGCAGGGTCACCTGACAGTAAGGAAGCTTGCCAAAACATTACATCTTTTTATTGTCATATGCTTTGAGCAAGGACTTGATTTTCTCCCTTGGGGAGTTGAAATTGAATAGAAGTGAAAACAGATCAGGCACATGGACTACAGAATGGTTACTAATTAAGAGTTTAGAAATGTTTATGCACAAATGGAGTATTTCAGAAAAGAACAGGAATGGTTATTCTCATGGAAACGATGACAGAATTAAGGCTGTTTTGATGAGAAGGACAAAGGCCACAGAGGCACATATGACTCCACAGCAGAAGCAGCTGTTACAGCCACACCAGATGTGTTGGTAGCTAAGAGCAGAGATGGGCCTTTACTTCTCCTTGGCAATAGGTATTTCTCTTGCCAGAAATCATTTTGATCCTTCATCCAAGAGAAACTTTCCTTCTTTCCCTTAAATATAATTCTGCTTTTTGTCATTCTGCCAGCTGACTCAAAGTCTCTGGCTCAGTGCCTCAATATGACACATTTTCAACTTGCCAAAAAGAAAACTCTTCTATAGGCCCATTTTGGCAAACAGCCATCATCATGAAGCAAGAAAATCAAGGTTCCACTTGACACACTAACTGATTTTAATCAAAGTATTTGACTCTAGGATTGATAAATTGGCCAGGAATTGCTCAAACAGTGACTACTGCTACACTGCCTGCGTAACAATTAGCTTAATGACACAAATTACTGTCATGCAGCATCCCAATATCCCCTTGGTCTTCACAAAAAGAGAACAAAGTAGGCAATACCTAAACCTTTGTTAAATAACTTGAAAACTTCTGAAATGCTTTAAAATACTTTTTGTTTACATTCCATACAATTCTTTCTCTCATTACTCAAATATTGTACAACACTTAATTAGGATGTCTTACAAAAGGAGCCATCCTGAAATGATTCCTTTCATCCAGCTAAGAGTTTTCCTTGTTTTAGGTCATGGTTTTCTCACAGAAACATTTGAAGTTATAGAAATATCAGGACCATAGTCCAGCATGGATTTACTAATTTCTTTCACTTTGAATGTATTTTCACACCATGAGTTATAGTTCTGATGGCATATGATGCATGCAACTAATTGCACCCTGTGAAACAGGTAAGTACATCAAAGTTGTCTGACCTTTTAGCTTATCTTTTAAAAGAATAATTGAAATTAAAAGGCTACTGGCTTGCCAAAAGAGCTTTTATTTTTACCAGAAGGATTGAACATGTGAAATTTGGAGGGAAATGCTTGAAGATCCCAGCGTTTCCAATACAAGCATAATACATTCTGATATGTGTAAGTCTTACACTTAGGAAGGTCCCCACTACTGAATGTGATTATCTCACCAATGCATTATCAGCACAAAGCCTTCAGGGCAGGCTTCCACAGCTCCTTTGCCTTACACAGGCCAGCAGAATTGTCATCAGTGAATTCCACTAGGAATTACTTGTCATGGTGATATGCAGCTACATTTCATTTACCATCATTTTATTACAGCCTCCTGCAGCTCAGTTCCCTTTATTATAGTTCTGTATGCTGCTACATTTTGCCTTGTAAGCTGGAGGGTAGCTGAGTGTATTCCCCACAATCCATTAATGTAGTGAAACCTCTGTTTCTCCCACTCCACATTAGTGAGGGGAAAAAATGTCTAGCATGTGCACTCTCTGCAATACAATAGATATTAATGGGTCTAATTTAAGAATACTTATTGCCAGGAGGAAGAAAAGGGAAAAAAACAGATCTGCTTTGTAAAAGTTCTGTTTCTTACATAAATTCTGTTCAAGAACTGGAACCATTAAAACAGCAAGTGCATGGAAAGTAGATCCAAAGAAACAGGGGGCCAGATCTGGCTCCATTTTTACTTACACCAAGTGTTTATGCAGCCAAGGCACTTCAACAGCTGCTGTTAGAGACAAACATCTATCAGACTAACACGGGCCAAATTCTCTGTTTCACACATGAGATGTTTAGCTTTAGACAAGGGCAAGAGGTGGGGTCTGTCACTTCTTTATGCTGAGAGGGTTTGAGGATCTGCACCATGCTGCTATACAGCCCAATTTTTCAGAACAGGTCAGATGGCAAATCTGAGTCTCCTAATATTAGCGACCAACTCTGAACTGTAAAAATGCTCAGACAATCAAGATCTAAGAACTTTCAGTTGAGGCAAGCAAAAAGAATTACAACACTTTCCTTTCCTATACTTGCAATTGGACTTTGGCGTTCCAAGGAAAACAAAACACTGTTCTCTCAAGTCCCATGCACAGAGACAACAATTTCTAACTCGAATGCCTGTAAATAGTTTGTCTTGTCATCCTTCCAGCTTCCCCTCTCCCTCCACTCTCAGTGAAAACAGTACTTACAGGAGCTAAGCCAGGAGTCTTTCCAGGAGCCTTCTCAATCCATTAATTTACCTTTCTGATGTGAGGCTGTGGTCTAGGTCCAACATGGCAGGTCAGTGTGGTACTTGAGGAAATACAAGAGAAATACACTGAGAAGAATGATTCTCTGCAAATGGCAATCCTCAGAGGGAAGACAACGTTGCATCTGTGAAATAATAAGCAAATTAACACATGTAGAACACGTGGAAATGTGTAGGAGTGATTTAAACAAACAAGGAAATGGTAGAGCAAACACACAGCCCCTAAGGTGAAGGCTTTAGCTGAGAAAAACCATTTATACTGTACTCTGCACTCCTTGCAATGAAACAAAGATAAACTCAGGCACCCTGCACTTGCAGATCTTAATACTAAACTCAAAACCACAAATTCATCAGTCACTGACTTGAACCAGCTTTGAATGAGGCGCTTTAGGAGAAAAAAAGAGTATCCATGAGGATACTCCCCACCTTCAAGCCTTCCCCACCTTGAACATTTGCCTTGACAGAGAGTGTAACCCATCCAATCACCCGTGCAACACTGTACACGAATCATTATCAGTTTATGCTGATAATTAGAGTCCCTGCTCTGACCCCAGTAATTACACTGGCAGCAAGCAGAGCTCATCTGTCACTCCCCAGCCCTGGCTGCAGCTTGGGCAATAAGAGTTTTGTCTACATCTCCTGGAGTTACTGCAGAAGTGCAGAGCACATCTGCAGCATTATTGAAATTAAAACTTGTGGTTCCCAAACTCCACTTTTTAGGTAGTATGAAGAGAAAAGTTGAAGAGTTGAACAGGATGTATCTTTGGCACCCTGAATATTTCTCCTTCAAGTGTTTCTGTCATTCTCAATCATTAACACAGACCTACTTGAATACAGATCTGTTTAAATACTTTTAAATGTCAGTTGCTGTCTTTTCTCTGTTATTTTCTCTGTGAGCTTTTGGCAATGCAGGAAAGAACAGGAGAACAAAGGTCTGGAGAACTTTGATCCCCTCAAACACTACAGGCTTCAAACACCACATGGAACTCCTGATAGACTCACTTCAGCTAAGATTGTCTCCTCTGACTGTTTACTTGCCAGAATATTGTATTCAGCTTTACAATTTACATTTCACACTGTCATAACAGAGTGTGATTTTTTATTTGTGCCTGGCCTGTAAAAGTATAAAGAGATAATATTGTTTGACATTATTTTCTCCTCATATTTCAATGAGATCTCAGCTGTCAAATTCCTGGCACTGAGTACATTACCCATGACGTGCAGTGTACCTTCTAACAATCTCTTATTTCAAAGCTACATTTCCAGTCATAACTCCAACCTGCATCTTTCCCTGTGGTGCTCTCCCTCTACAGATTATGGAAGTCGAGTTCTATTAGAGGATTAAAGCATTAATAATATTTATTTACCTCTGCATTGGTTTAATTTCTGGGCAGCTTTACTGAGAATACAGAAGAGTACCTTTCCATTGAAGGGAACACTCAGGGAATGAACTTGGAAGGGCTGTGGAGTTATTTGGGGCTGTTATCCTTCATCTGTGTGGTGCAGGAAGGTTTCCACTTTCATATTTCTACAAGTAAAATCACTTAAAAGTACTACTTGCCATTCTGGGGTTTTTAGGACCTAAGTTCATCCTGAGCAGCATTTGCCAGTAACAAGAACCTATCTGATTAAATATCAAGGTCAATCACAACACACAAAGGAGGGACAACTTCCCATAGAGGAGAATTTAAAATCACAGTTCTCCTGAGAATCCCAGCAATCGTTGGTCTCCTAGAAAATATTACTGACTCCTTTCCCTTGATTTTACTTTTCCTTACACCACATTCCCTGGTAAATCACTCACTGACATGTCAGATTTGGTACATCAAATCTGTCAGCACTGCTCACATGACACAGAAATCTGTAACAAGTACTCACTTGGTAACCTCAGGAATAAAAGGAAAATTTGCAGTTTAACCATCTCAGCTATACCCCACGAGCTTTTCTGTCTTGGCTGCACTCAGTGAGCCTCAGAGCACCTTGGAAACAAAACTGGGTATTTCTGGGAGGCCATAGCTCCTTATCTCTGCTAAGGATCTAATCATGTGTGTAGACAGGAGGGTCAGTAAAAATCCCTACAGAGATAAAGGGGAATCACTTTATTAGTTTGGTAAGGCTCCATATCCCCAATTCAGTTCTCTTAACATTCAATACTACAACACTGAATTTTATTTTTTTCCCCTAGTTCATTTCCAACTTAAGCTGTTCAAAAACTGGCACTGAAAAATTAATAAATTTCCAGAAACTGCTCTCAGGGCTCAAAAAGGAAGCACAGACTGTATTTTCTCTCCATCACAAGCCATATTTGTCTTCCTGTCCAGGATGCTATCCAGAATAAAGGAGGGTAGTCAGAAAGGGAAGAAGGACAGCAACTCCATGCTAAAGGAAAATTACAATGCACAATGAGGGAAAGGCAACAGATGGAGACAACTGCTGTTATAGATCTGCACTGATTCCTCTACTCTAAAAGAATATTTATTGACCACCTGCTGGTTAAAAAGGGGAGCATTTCCTTCAGAACCTAAAATGAAGAAGAAAAAAATTCAATGGGTTTTTTCCCAGTGCTCCAAAACCAAAATGAAGCACACATTGAAGTTGATTTCTTTTGTTCCTTCTTTTTCTACTTTTTCAGTGAGAAGCCAAAACTGACCTACCTGGCTTTGCCCATTAGAGTTATCACACACCTATCATTTTAGGGGAAATAATGCATTTCAGCCATTATAGGAGCAAAGGACTAAATGAAAGAACCAATCTTTCTCAAAGCAACACCAACAAACATATTGTTGACTTAACCCTTGTTTTCAGTATGAAACTCAGCCTGAAGGAACTTGGTTTATAAAGACAAACTACTAAAGAAACACAAACCCATTATTTGAATCTTCACTCCAGGAGCATGAAGCCTGGCTGAATTTGTACCTCCTTGGATGCCAGCCCAGCCTCTGGTCTTGTACTTCCAGAGCTGGGGAGGAGAAGCAAAGGTATGGCAGAAGACTGCAACCCAGTTTAATTGGGATTTCATCAGCTGCAACTGCTCACCACCTGTGCCTGTTACCATTCTGCAATGTCTCACTGACTGCTCTGGGGAGGATAAAGCATCACAGGCATTGGGAAAATGGTTTCCCTGCTCAAAACCTGGAAATATGGCAGGAAAGGTTTCTTCAAAGTTCTCAGAATACTTAGCCCCACCTAAGTAACTTATGATTTGGAGGGAATTCTACTCAGACTGAGCTACTGATACTCTGATACTGAGCTATAGAACATCAGAGCTGCTCAATGGAACTTCAAGGAAGATCAAGAGCTTCAGAGACCTGAATCCTTGAAAGTCCTTTTCCTACTGAGAATACCATCTCAAGACTGAAAAACTGTCCAGAAGGAAATGAAGACCTAAAACCATCGGCAAATCATCTGATTTTCAAGCCTCTGTGACATTTCTGCATGACTACATTTCAGGAATCTTTTTTGAAAGTCATTTTTTGGCTGCAACATCTTGTAGTGGCCTCAGTCTCACACAATATTAATTATTTAAATAGAACCTCAACAAAGTCATTTACCTGCCACTAAAATGCAAGTCCATGCAAAATGAGCTTCTCAAGTGCTCATCCTGACCTTTCAGGTGTAATACATGAGACAAATAGAGAATATAGAATCAATTCCAGCATAAAATGAAAAAACAGATGTCTGAAAAAATTTTTGTATCTATAAAATGCATGCACTTCCGTAAAGTGACACAATAACATCTACAGAAAAAAATAAACACTTGCTTACATTAATTAGATGAGAGTAACATAAAACCAAACAGGTTTGGGTTTTTCCTTTCAAATTCACCCATAGACCTCTCATAGCCTGTAAGAAATTATTCAGGCAAATAGCAGAGATTTCAAATGGTTAGTCTCTTATTACAGTTGAAAGAGCAATAATCTTTATTACATCATTTTCATGACACCAGTAGAGCTCCATTAGGAATATTTCAAAATACAAGGTTAGTATACTGTCATTTTCATTTTATAGAGATAATTATTTGCATTTGCATCATCTGCATCATTTGCAATGCTAACTCTGCATGTTCACAAATTAATACAAAATGGGCTACTTGCTTCCAGCTAACTACCCAGATGATGTGATGAACATGGATCATCACTGGATTAAAAATAAAAAATATTTATTAAAACTAAAAATATTTTGGTAATTTCTACTCATCCACAAAAAACAGATTAACAACTCTAGAATATACTGCAATCTATCAAGTTCAGAAATAATGGAAACACGTATAATGTTAAAAAATCATTCCCTGTAAATGATGGAATTAAGAGGATTTGAAAATTTCTCCAGACCATTAGTAGCTTATTCTGTAATTTTGAGAATATCTTGATATGCAAGTGAGTTGTGATTTTTGGAATTATATCAGAATAAGCAAGATAAAATTAAAACAGAATAAGCGAGATAAGATTAGAAAGGCATTTTTAGACTGAATATTACTTAGGCTTTTTTCTATTATTACAGAATAATGAAAAGAATAAAGCATGTGCTTAGGTTCATGACACAACACATTCTCTGGACAGAAAACCTCAGTTAGGAATCAAAGCAAAGTTATCAAGATGAAAATTCAGATCTAAAAACTTAACACTGGAAGGCAGAAACAGAGATTCCATTAAGTGGCAAATACTGCTTTGCAACTCCCTGATTTCATATTCTGATTTCAAGAAATGAAATGATCCCATTCCAAACCCAGACACTTGTGCTAGAATAAGCACTGATTGCTCAGAAAACCATAATGGTTCACGAGCACTGAACACTGGCAAGACATTTTTCTTTTTTGTGAGTAACATTGAAAATAAACTCAGGTGAGTGTGTGTACACTTAGATAAGGAAATATTTAAATGCTCTTTTCTTAAAGGCAAGTGGTTGCAATACATCAGCATTGTGAATTAATTTATTGATTCCTATCTCAGAGGCAACATCTTGAGATTAATAAATTTTGAAATCAAACTTAATTTTCCACGACCTTAATTAAGGTGAGGGTTAATTTCAAGAATTCCTTACAGAATTTCTTCAGTGATCATTTTAACACAGCTTGAGAATATCTGTCTACCTGAAAGTTGCCAGGTTAGTGCACTGCATAAATTTTTAAACATGAATCTATGCCTTATTGTCTTTGGAGCTTTAGAGGAAGAGGTGAGTTCATTAATGTGTGTCAGACAACTGATTTTCCTCCTGGCAAGGGCTGATACCAGGGCAGGAGAACTGGAACACACAGCATCAGACACAGCAGGAAACAGCACAAAGCAGGGCTCAACCACTCCACAATAGCTCCAGCACACTTTTTATAGTTTCAGCACCACAGAGTACAATTTCTTGTCTGTCAAGTCCTTATTGGAGAGAATAGGAAGGAAGAACAGGCTGCTCACTTACCCAAGTGATGGATTATCTGGTGCTGTCTACAATACCTGCTAAACTTTTCCTTCTGTCTATCTTGAGGTGCTGTAAACATCCCTACTAAATCCTATAATCCACTGTTAGGGCCTACATAGGGCATAAAGGACGAAGGATGATGGTTTCCTTGATGGAAGCTCATCGTCTACCGCCAAGCAAACTGTGATGTTAGTAGGGAACAAATTTCTTCTTGCTCCCATGCCCTTCAAAAGCAATTAGCTTTTACTCATTAAAGTGATAACATGCTCCTTATTTCAGTTTACATCACTTCAAGTGTTAATTACTGTTTATAAAATTGTCCTTCTTAAAAATTGCACATAACTATTTCATACTATAAACTTCTGCAGCTCTGATTTTAAAAGATGGATGCTGAGCTATGGAGCATCCTATTTATTTTTAGATGTAGCTTTATTTATTAAAATTTCATTCCTGAGTTTAAGGATCAAATGTGTATCTGTGTCTATATCAGTATCAATGGGATAAGAACAGCAGGTCAGCTCTTGGCTAACACAGATACATTTTCTATAGTCCTGCCCCTGCAGAAGTCTGGAAAACACAAGTGTACTGCTGCTCTGAATTCTCTCTGATTGTGTTCCCAAATCACAGAACCCTATCTGAGCACCATCAGACTGCTCTGCAGCTCCTTTAAGCCCTGTCTGTACACAAATATTTTCAACTGGCTGCTACCTTTCAGGGCAGAACACTGGGTTCCACCGTGTGAGCTAAGTTGATAGGGCTATTTGCATGCCAATGTGCACGGGCAGGGATTGCAGGAACCTCCTCTCTGCAAGTCAGCAAATCCAGACTCATTCACAGCAGACAGGAGCTGCTGCTTGACCTGGCTTGTTTGTCAAAGACTCAGTAACTCTATCTGCTGAAAAGGAAAGTGCACATCTCAGCATAACAGAATAACTCAGACATTGCTATTGCCCCTGAGGTGCCAGATTCAGCAAGACCCATGTTCAGAATAGGATGTTTGTTAATTAAATACCTGGGCAAATTTATGCTCCTTAAGTAACTCCTGTAGCCCAGCTACTGTGACTGCCATCAAATACATAGTGGTGCAATTTATCTGGCTAGACTGAAATCATGAGCTCATAGCACACCAAAGACAGCTTTACCCTTATGCTGTGGGTCTGCACAGCAGAGACAGACAAGATAATTTCACTAACTCTGATTTAGTTAGATAAAGGAGGAAGAAAAACAAGTGGAGCTGTCGTAAGGGTATCAACCCCACTTAACTTAGAGAACTGTCATTTAAAGTCAGATTCAGTGCTAAGCCCATCAGAACTTGCTGACAATCAATTTGGCTCACTGGCATCCCAACAGGCAGAACAATCTGTATGAACTCTCCTGTTGAATAGACATTGCCCAACCCCCTGTAAATTATTACTTTTTGTAGTATAAGACACCTAAGCAATTTTTATAATTGAAAGTATTTTAATAATCTGTTCCTCAGCTAGAAGGGCCTCCAATCAAAATGTCAACTTCAATCTTATTTCAATAGCAGGCATCTTCATAGAAAGATTCTACCTACATGTCTGCAGCAAGAAATTTGTTTCTGTTAAAGAGGTAGGGAGATGATATTGATGACAGAAGTGACTAAATGAGATTTTGCGACAGTTCTTGGGTTTACCTCTGAAATCTAATTCAGCAGGCAGCTACATGCCAGTAACGACCACAAGCAACCGCAATCTACAGAGCGTTGGAGAAGATAAATATTTACAGTGAGTGAAGAAAGCCAAGTAAAGCTTAGCTCAGCCTCACAGGGTGAAATGGGACTGTCCCACCCTAATAACTGCCAGAATATTGACTCTGGGTGCTCCCCAGTGCGGCTCTGTTTGTGCCATTATTGCTACCCCAGCATTCCCTTGCAAAGGCTCCTCAAAGAGACATTTCAAATTCTGCTCGCACAATGCTGAATAGCTTCAATTTAAATAAAGTTACTGTAGCATTTTCATCCTGTGTTTCCAGGTGATGGAAAGGCTGAAAATTCCTAGAGCACTGACACTTGTCCCAGGCTGTGGAGACAAGGCTTGGCCACTGGGGCAGCACAAAATCTGCACTAACACCTGGAGCAGTGGGAAAAAGCTCCTCAGTCACAGCCCATCTAACCCTGCATGGACACGCAGCCTCACTTCCAGTCAGGGCTTCAACCACAGCAAAGCACTTGAGGAAACATTAAAAAAAAATTGCTTTGAAAACCATCATGCCAAAGGTTAAAAGAGTCTAAAATGTAGGATTTACAAACCTGTTAATTATGTTGTGGTGCTTTCAGTTATTGCAGCCATAATATTGCAAAGGCAGATGATGGTCTTTCAAAGGAATCCTGATGTCCTATTTGGAGCAGGTAGTATCATAAAAATACCTTTTATTTCATGTTGCCTCAAGCCTAAATAGCCAACACCATCTCAGAGAGGTATTCACAGATGGATAAACTCTATAACCACTGGCTTTTGTAAGCGGCACATCTCTGGAAATTTGTTACAAGGCCAGTAGTGATGCAAGCACTTCAGGTTGGGGTCGTCAAGAAAAAAAATTTAAATCATGGTTTAGTATTATGTACAGGTTTGGATTTTTTAAAAAGTTATTATTTTGTTAACTCATCATGCCACAGAAGAATAAAAATGTATGTGGCTGTTATTATCTAGGAGTTACTCTCCTACTGATTTACTTCAAAGCCACCAAGATTTGGCACCTGGGGACACCATTTAGTGGTGGGCTTGGCAGTGCAGGGTCAGCACACTTGATAATCTTCAATTGATACTCTTAAAGCTCTTCTCAAAAGTAAATGATTCCATGGGCTGGAAGGTGGCTGAAATATTAACTTACTCATCACTGGAGGTACCCCCTTAAAGATGGTAACTGGTTTAATGGAGCACCCTTCCCTTTCTTAGGAAGCTCTTCATTCAACTGTTCATTGTGCTCCTGTACCACAGTCATGTCACTGTGAATATATAACCTACATAAAATGTATGTTTGCACAACATATTTCAGAGATCAATAGGGGATTTGGCATGAAATAGGAAGACATAAACCCCATCATTTCAAATAGAAAAGTTATTAACTACCTGAAGGGAAAAAAAAGAAAGTACATTGCTGGAACAAATTTATCATATCTGCATTTTAGGTAGGTTTTACACCTTTTTTTAGGTCCTTTGTCTTTATTCCAGGGAAAAGAAATTCAATACACAATTTCAGTTTTATTACCTTTGTACTATTCCCATCAAATAAATCTAGCTGTAAGAAGGTTTTTCTCTGTTTTTATGAAGATCATTCTTGAAATGAAACTTGCTTTTCATTTCAGTGTAACATATCCTGTTTTAATAAAGAGTTTTGCTTCCTATTGAGAGCATTTTGACAAAATAATAAGGTTGCTTTTGTTTGCCATTTAATTTACCAGTGGATCGATAGAGTTAGACATAACTACTTCTGGTATTAAAACTCACAAATTCCAGGGGAGCTTCAGGTTAAATTGTAAACAAAATATTTCATTGGCATTGATCTGAAAAGCAGACTGACAGCATTGCTAAAACTCATCAGCTTACAATTATAAATCTCCCCAAACTGACAAGAGACAGATTTGATTATTTTGCTTTGAAAGGGTCATGCCTTTAAAGCTGCAAGAGTTGATCAATTTATAAAAGACACAATGAACTGCATTTTGCTTTAGTTCCTGTCACAAGTCCTCCTTGTGATTACCCAGGCTAGGTCAGCTTATGAGAGTGACTGATCACTTTGCTCTCTATTTTAGGCAATGTCAAACTTACAGGATTTATGACCCATACTAGATCATTTGTGATATAAAGATTACAGGTAACCTGAATTTACTTTATCTACCGTGATACCCTGCCAGAAGTACAGCCACTCATTATGCCACAAGCGTATGAAAAAGTGCCTGAATTTCATCCTCCTTTTGGGCACTACCCACCAAAGTTACAGTGACAGCTTATTCCCTTAAATAAACAAGAATTTTCATGTACACTGTAGGTGACAGAAGTACTGCCTTCTTTACCCAATTCCCCTCCCACACCTCTTTTCTCTTGCTCCAAGAAAAACCCAAGTAGGCCGGGTCTTGACACAACCTTGACTGCTCTATTTCCATCACTGATTGTGCACATTTTAATTGCCAGAGAACATGGAACATTAGCAAATCCCAAAACAAGCACCAGGCCTTATAAACCTCTGAATGGAAACTCTGGTAAAAGAGAACCCTTCCCTGAAAAGCACTTTGCAGACGTTGGTTACTGGGTTCCCCCATTACCACACAACACAAGTGGGATTCCATTTTGACTGCTGATATCCCTGTCCCTGGATCACGCTGACCCCAACCCCAGGGTATCAGTGCCTCTGCTGTGCTGATGGCTGAGCTCCCAGCAATGACAGAATTCTCTGCCTGGTGCCAGGAACCCAGGAAGCCCAAACTTCCCTCTGGAACCAACGCTCCTCCTGCAGCTCTTACAGCCAGAACAAAGGCAAGGAGACAGCAAGATGGTGGGATAATAGCTAAACCCCAGTTCCCTGTGCAGGTGTGCACAGCCTCCAGAGAGCTGCTCATTCCATCGATGAATTCCTGCAGTGCTTTCCTGGGAGCTTACAGGGCTAGGGAATGTGAGGGGGAATTCTGGTGGTGGCGTGTGTGTAAGCATGAGTAGGAACCGAGCCTGAATATCAGTAAGTAACAGAACACTAATGAAGTAAAATACAACACTGCTTTTAGAATTATTTTTGTCTCTTCCTGCACACGACAAGTTCAGACGCCTCCAACTCCTGTCTAACTACATCTTAAAAAAAAAACAAGCAGACAAAATTTTTTTAAATGGTAACACTTGGAATAACAATGGTAAGGTCGTAAAGGTAACTTTTTTCTTAACCTTGTACCAATCTGCATTATCTACCAAAACCAGAGCTGTGCTCTTTTCCCTCAGATTGTATGCACAGCGTTAATTAGATTATTTTTTTCAGCCAGGTTACTATATTATTTAGAATAAGGTACTGCACAACTTTCCTGTTACAGCCATAAATAAAGAAGCATGGCTATAGGGCCATATGTATAGTGATAAACAGGAATATAGAAATTATTAATGTTGAAGTTATTATTAATGGGAAAATGAAAAAGTGCAATGGTAGGTGCAAAGTGTGAAAGTGAATACCTCTACACTTTGTTTAAAGTACTAGTGGTCTCTAAAAATATTTTCATGAAGTGAGATTATTGTTAGTGACGTTTTTTCCTGATTTGGACAAGGTTTGTCAAAGAAATATTGTTAGAAAGACCAGGACAACTCATAGCCATTACTACCACCAACATCATCTTGCAAATGAAAGCTTCAAATTATTTCTCTCATCCGCTTCCTGAAAAGAAAGCACTTTTGCTATGCAGACAGTGACCAACGTGTGCAGTTAAAATCTTGCTAGAGCACTTCAAAGGAACCTTAGTGACTTATTCTGGTTGTTTTCTTCTTTACAAGGAGAAACAAAAAACCATAAGAGATACCTTCAAAGACGTTCACCTTTCTCAAACTGCCCACCACTGACATTCTAGTCCTGAAGCTTACATTAAAGCAAAACCCCTCCTCTAAAAACTCCACTTCTACTGTTCAAACTGTCCCTTACTTCTATTGAAATATAAGATGTTATGCTACAAAATGTACGTTCAGTTACAATTTTGCTTTACTTTTATGCACTAGATGCTTTACAGGAATTCAGTCCACTAAAAGTCAGCTCAGTCAAAATGATAACTTCACCAGCACTTTAATCTGTCTCTTATTTTAAGCTTTATATCTCTCCTTGTTTGAATCAAACGCCTTCCAGCCATTCTAAGCATTTTTGTGTCAGTATTTCAAAGTTCCCTGTGTTCTAAAAAGCTACAGATGAAGCTGGTGCTCTATAGCATTATGTAAGCAACTCATCAATTTTTTATAATTATTTCCAGTAGTCTGCTCCCATCATTCTACATGGAACTATCTGCCTGAGGCCACCACTCAGAACGTTGTTATTTCAAAGCAGATGCGGGCAACACTTTGCTCTTTCTTGGCCAAATTTTTTTTTCAATTGTGTTTCCATTTTTTTGCTTAGTCATCCATAAACAGGACTCTATTAATAGTAGTTTTGAATAACAAGTAAAAATGTACAGTATTGCAATATTTGCTAAAGTTTCAGCTTCACATTTACAAACATGGCTCAGTGCAATAGGTGCAAGTCAGAAACAAGGAGATAAGCAAAAAAATCCATACCTTTGTACTGCAAATTACCCCATACAGGTCTTGTTAAAAGGATCAAGCTTCAGTGGGAAAGCAGAAATCCTGAAAAACAGCAGTGAAGGCATACATACTTCAAACAGTGAAAGAGAAGGAGACTCATGCTTGGCATTAGTAAATAGCAAATAAAAAATCAGCATTGATCTGGAAGTTGTTACTCACCAGCTAACCCCTTGGTCAGAGAGGAACAGGACAGCAGTTGTTCTTGGCTGACTTTTAAACACCTAAGATGTAATTTTTATTTCTTATGCACAGGTTTCTAGAGACCTGAACAAAAATATTGCTACTCTGCACAGTCTATTACAGAGACAAACCTTGACTTCTGATCTCCAGCCTACAAGTTAGTCATTTCTGCTTTTGAAAACGTGTGTGAACAGGCATCCACCCTCCTACACACACTTTACTGGGATGTATAACACCATACGCTAAAATCCAGGAGTTTTTGCACTTCTACACCTGATTCCTGGCATAGGAATTGCAGCTATCACCTACATTTTATTCAACAGTTAAATTAGCCAATACAACCAAAGTTTGATAGTCTATGTCTCTTGAACTCCCTAAAAGGGACTGTTGCTCTTGCTCATGTAAAGGCATCCCCAGCCACAGCAGTCAGTGAGCCAGCATAAAGGACACGTGGCTGTGCAGCCACCCCTCACGGTGCCAGCAGCACCAAGGGAATGCTGCCACTACCTCGTGGCTCTGTGCCACTGGGAGATTTCCCAATGTCACTGCAGTTGGGACAGCCCCAGGAGTTGAAATTATTAGCTTCCATTCATTAATTTTGATGCTGGCTGAGAATACCTTAATGCATTTTTGTGCAAAATTACAGTAGTAACACGCTTGAGTTCCATCAATCTGGACACCATAGACATTTGCATTTATGTTTAATCACACCTTAATGACAACCATTAAAGGTAGGAATGTGAGATTGGTAAGCAGGGCATTTTACAGAGTCATCTTTCTGGAGATGTTCTGTTGTTACTATATTAAAAAATTGCCATATTTCTAAAGTTTTGTACCTCCTTGATGTTTCCCGCAGGCAGCTCCTCCAGACACTGGCCCTTCTTTCTCTCACAGCAGCCAACTGACTCCAGCTCCCCCCAACCAACCAACCCACTCTTTTATAGCACTCTTCTTCTTATTGGCTACAGCTGTGGCCTGGTAAAGTCAGGCCTGTTCCCAAGCTCTAATAATTAACCCAGCTGCAACTCCTTAAGGGGTAAGATTACTTCCTATACTGCCTTTAGTTTCTTATATTGGATCCTCCTACAATATTTTATATTTTCTGGTTAAATTATTTCATTTATATCAAGCCCTCTGAGCTTACTGTGACCTCACTTGCAGCCAGTCAGCAAAAGCAACAAACAAAGAAGATTTGCACAGCACATTTCTCTTTTTACTTAACTGCTGACAGAGCCCTCATCCAAAGATGGTTTTGGAAACAGTTGTCTGACTCACTGAAATAGAAAGGAAGTTTCATCAGGAACTGGAGGGAGAAGGAGCACCACAACATGCAGTTGCAGCTGGGAAGAGATGGAGTAGCTTCTGAAACACATCAATGCCTATGGTGGTGTCTGCAGACGGACAGACAATTGACCTTAATGAAAGAATTAAACCTCAATTTTAAAACTGCTGGTGCTGTGATTGGGATTTGGATTGATATAGGTAGGTTTGCAGACAGCAATACAAACTAATGATCTGACAGAAACCACAGATCTGAAAGCCTTTTACAAAGTAAGCAGCATCTGTATCAGTACTTCATAAATGGAGTAATACTGGCATAAGATAATGAAATACTTAGGTAATTCAACAGGCAAATTACAGACTTCAAAATAAAAGCTTAAGCCTGTACATCCTCTATCAGCAATGAATTTATGGACTTTCTCTGTTAAAGACATTAATATGATAAAATTTAGAAAGGTTCAATTAATCTCTCTGTGGCTGGGGTTTCTTTATTCTTTTTTGAGGTACAGGTTCAAGCAGATATTTAGAAAGGAATCATGAGTTTTCTCCCTGGAACAGGCCAAAGTTTAGGAAGAAAAGGCAGCTGAAAGCAGAGTGTGTGTCTGGGACAGAATTAGAATGCCCTGGTCTCTTTTCAGGCACATTGCCAGAACAACCCTGGGTTTGTGTGGGAGGGAATGGGATCCAGGTAGGCTTTCTTTGAAGCAGGAGCTGGTGGGAATTTGTGTTTTGCAAACCTGCTGAGAGAAGAGCTCTATCTTTCTGCCCCATGTGGCCTGAGTCACACCTGCAAGCCAGAATTGGGTTTATGTGCACACAGCAGAACACTCTTATACACAGACTGTCGTTTAAATACTTCTTATCAATGTTCATTGTTTTTTAAAAACTCCCAAACTCTTAACCTATATCTAATGTAACAGCGCATCCTCTTCAGTTCTTGATAATTCTTTAAACCAGTTGTTCTTACAGAGAAGATTTTCTTTGACAATAACATCAAAGCAATTCACTTTTGTCACCCATTCCCCAAGCTAATTTGTCACTGGGAGCTCTGCACATCAGGCTGTATCAATCACATTACACTACAATGCACCAGCCATGCCCCAAGGCATGAGTGATGTAGCTGAGAGGAGATGTCACAAAGACTCACATTACTGAGATGCTTGAGAAGCCAGAGGATCAAATTCTTGTCTGATATGAAGTGGCTTAACTTGATTGGGAGAGTCTGGGAGATTTTCTCTTGGGGGAGAAACTCTAAGACAGGATTTGCTTTATCTGCCAGCATTACACCATTCCTTTTGATTCTGTGTCATTTGCTGTACCTCTATATGGGTCATGTAACAGGAGCACATTCAGCCTGTGTTCCTCCATGGATATTTGACTAGCATGGAAAATCACCTCCTGGAAGAGCAGCTGGTGGAAACTGACCTTAGCAAAAGTGAAATGGTGGTGTTTGGAAAAGAAAATGTTTCAGAAGTTTTCACAAATCTTACCATTTGTATTTGTTAATCCAGTGCACATGCCTGGGTCTTGTAGGGTCCCTCCCAAACTTTGACACTGATGAATCACGAGTCTCCAAAAGGAGCCTTTGCCCTTCCATTTTATGAGTTTAATTTTGCCTGAGGACCGTTTCCCACAGCAGGGTCTGGATTTACCATCACATCTTTGTGACCAAATCAAGAAGAGACAGCATGACCTCCCCACTCACTGCAAGCCCATGCCTATGCTACTTACATAAATCAGCTGAGGGCATTCCATATGGCATGGCAGTACAATCTAACAGCTCAATGAGAAGAAAAACATCCCAGAATTCAATATTCCTGTTAGACAGAGAAGTCTAGAAATGCATGAATAAACTGGTCATAACTTTATCCCTCCATGAGGAGTGCAATATATGTCATTTGTACTGTCAGGTAACTGAGAATACAAAAAACCCAAGAATATAAGACTATCAAAAATATAACAAAAGACAGTTAAGTATTACCAGTACAAAAATGTAAATAAATAGATAAGAACGGTCTAAACGTTTCCTTTTTTTAACTTTAGAGCGAAGTTTATTCCCCACTGGAAAAATGCTCCTTACAATGGACTATAATACCATAAATACACATGCAAGTCATGCCCTTTGATGTCTTCTATAGATTCATATCTCAATAAACCCATCAAGATTAGGTGTGATGGCTTTATTTCTTTGTGTAAAAGAATCTCTCGTGATAATGCCTTATCACAAACCCTGCAGAACTTCAGCCCAACACACCCAATAAATTCACACAAATTCAAGCTCCTGGATTCTCTCTCCAAATGATTCTGCATTTTTGTAATCTGATTCAAAGACCAATAGCTTCAGGTTAGTCAGAAGAGTCTAGGACATGAACAAATACTGCAATGGATAGAGATACCTTACCTGGGCTAGTTCTCACATCAAAATTCATGAAAACCTCGAGAGCTGTGAACTGCAGCTGCTGAGGCACCGTGCCTGTCTGGACATCCTGGAGTCACCCCTGCACTGGGACTGAGGCCCCTTCTCACCTGTGCCCTCCACACTCACAGCCAGACCAGGTCTCCTCAGCGGCTCCATCCCAGGATCCCCACAGTGCAGTCTCAGACATCACGATCCTTAACATACTCTATTCATGGCGCAATAAGAAAAAGAGCAGCTCCAGTTTGGTGCCTGGAATGAGGAGCCCCACACAAAGGAACCCCTGGGTTTTTATACCCCCATAGTGTGAGCGCTTGACAGTCTGGAGTCCTCATCTCCTGCTCTGTCTGCGCTGGTCACCTGCACTGATTGCATTTCTCAGCTCTGGGAAGTCACCACTGTGTGTCACATCCTCCAAGCAGCTCTAACAAAGGAGTTTGCCAAACAGATCTGCGAATTCTCTGCCTTAAAAGTGTCTCATTTTCCCTTGTGATGGGTTGTTTCTTACACACATTCCTAGTGACTCATAATGTTGCTGCTTAGGCTCCAGACCATCTGTGGAGGGTGAGCACTGTCCACCTCCACCAGGGCTTTTGATTGTGTAGAGAAGGCTCAGAAAGAAGAAAAGAATGGGCCCACCTTATACTTACCACAGAAGAAAGGAAAATATATATTTTACAAAAGATAAGGCCCAATAAAAATCAGATGTCAAATAAATAAAGACAGAACTTGGTGCAAAACAGGAAATAGGAAAGACAACACCACTATGACACCTGGACTATGTGTCAGAACACACATTGACATCTGTGTTCACCTACCTTGTGCTGTGTCTCCTCTAATAGCACTGTGCACGAGTAAGATACATACAGAATGTGCCAAAACAGTGCCAAAAGAGGCAGCACCTCAAATTAACCTTCTGAAATGTAACCTTCTGAAATGCAGTCATTTGGTAAAATTCACCTACTAATTCTAGTGTTTCAATATGGAGTTAGAGTACGGATGCTCTTGTGTGATACTGTAAATTATGAGCATTTATAAATACCTTCTGTTTCATTACTCTGTGGCTCCAGTGAGGTGCAAAGGACAAGTCAAATAATGAAAGTAATTGCGGATGATAAAAAAAGAAATAATTAGCTTTGTAATAGAAAAAAATGTCTGTAGCCAGTGCAGGATGCTAAAGCCAATTTTAGCTTCATTAATTGAAGTAGTTATTCAGCATCCATTAATTCAGTACCCAGAATTTAGAAGTGGCGACTAATCAATAAAAAGAAATGAGTATTGATAGGGCAGGACCTGCGCAATGCTGTGTTTACAGTGCCCCTGAGGCAAGCTGGATCCTCCATGAAAAGATCCATAAACTGAGGCAGGGGCTGAGGCCCTGCGTGCAGAAAGCCTCAGTGGTGGGGATCAGGGAAGGAAGGTGAACACCCACCCCCGTGCTCCTGACGGCACTGCAGAGCTCTGCTGGGGCTGAGCCCAGCCAGGGATTACCTTTCCAGCAGAGCCCGGTGCTGCTCCGCAGCGCTCGGCCAAGGTCCGTCCGTCAGGAAAGGGCTTCCTCTTCCCGAGGCTCCGGCACTCCCCTCTTGGTCACTGGGAGAGAAAGAGAAAACCTCCCCTCTTTATCAGCAACAACACAGCTCTGCAAGCTTTCAGTGTGCCTGACTCATTGCTCTGATCCCAAAATAGAAGGAGAATTAGAAAAAAATCAGATTTTTTTTTACTAAATATAAAAAACAAAAAGAACCCCCAAAATCTAATCAAAAACTGAATCAAAACTAATCAATGAAAATTCCAGGCCAAATCATGTCATGCAGAAATTTCAGTAACAGCTATCAAAAAAAAAAAAATCACAGTCAGCCCCTTGATCAAATGCTAGATTTTCTCTCTGATACATGTAACGCAACGTAAGGGTAGAATCACACATTCCAAAAACCTCCATTACTGCAAAACTGCACATAACACTCACCTTCTCAGAATTTAAAGCAGCACTGTTTGTATTAAGAGACGTGGGCTGATTTTATTGAAGGATATATGAGAAACAATTAATGGGTTTTGTCATAAAATATGTGACCGGATAATAGAATGTCAAAATAAGCATTATTTGATGAAAACCACATAATTTAAAAAAAGACTGCTTCACTTTCTTACTACTTTTACCCCACATTTTTGATTAGATTAAATTTGGCTTGAAAACAGCCAAATGTGATCTTTTAGTACTGTAATACATGTATTTTACTGTTGTTCGTGAAAAGAGAAGGGAAAAAAAGCAGGAAAAAAAAAATCTGTTTTCTATAAGATGGATATACTTCATAAGTTGTTTTCCAAAATGATTGCTTCAATGATTTTACCCTCAAGAAAACATTCTCTCTAGAGTTTAAATCAGATTATCTAAACAAAATAATTTTCAAGCTTTTCTAATAAAAAAATATTTCAGCCCTGCCTACTCTACAGTTTGTCTTCACCTGGGCTTTTGTTTTCTGTGTTCCTTGTTTTGGCTCAGAGCCTGGATTTCCAGGTTCATTGGTCAGCAGTGAGAGTGACTCAGTGAGGTGACATTCTTCAGCTTCCTGGGCTGCCTTCCAGTCCACACTATGAAGAGATTTCAAACTGTCTCACTTCCCTTAATTGCTGATTTAAAGGGATTCACAAAGCGGAACTTCTGATAAAAATGTATTCCTGCAGAGTCTTGTATTTCTCAGATTTTATAGTACCTAAAATAGAACTACCTAAGCACACTGATTTGGCCTTGGTCAAAATGATTGAGCTAACACAAAAGCATTAATATCAGTGAAGCAAATCGAAATAAGGAAATCAAAGATTTCCTGACACCTCAAGCTATTTTTCCTTGGGATCCTATACCCTCTCTATTGCTGTTAAAATTGGCCCTTCCCTCAAATCACAATTTTGTTTTCATTTTCAAAGCAATTGGCCTGCCTGGAGATTTCACTGCACTCCTGATGTGCACACCTGATTTACACACCCAGCAGCTTTGATTTTCTGCACCCTTGTGCCGGTTTTTAGCTGGGATACAGCTTGCATGACCTCTTGTTCAGTCAGTATTTTACAGTCTAAGTTGTTTTTTGCAAGAACTGTTCTTCAATGGCTGCTGTTAGGTAACTAACTGAGATAATGATAAAGATATTTTTGTACATATGAACTTCTCAGGCAGCCTGGTCAGTAAATCTTACTTATTAGTACCAGCTATGGATGGATTTGCCAGCACTAAAGAGTTTAATCAGGATTTTTAGGTAGCTGTGATTAGAGAGCAGTTCTTGTGGCTGGGTTCATTGGGGGTTTTTAAACAATAAAAATTGCCACCTCTGACCTCACCCTCTTTATTTTGATGAGCATTTAATCTGTCTTTAAAAAGACCACTTTTGTTTAAATAAAGACTTCCAATTTGTGCCTGGAAATAATGCAATCAAAGGAAAAAGAACACAGTCTTTGCTTGAATTTCCAATGTTTTGAGACGATATAAGAGTTGATTCTGTTCCTAAATGCTGGTGCTGAAATTAAGATTGATAAGTAAGTATTAGAAGAAAATAACTTTGAGTTACATGCAATAGCATTTAATTGCATCATTTAAATTCTTAAGCACTTCAATTTTATATTGATTCAGGGTTTTTCATAATTAATTTGCAGATTTCCAGAATGCATTAGGATGAAACTTTTAAATGGCTGGATGGTTATTAATGGATGATATAAATACATTATTCATTTTTTTTGTTGTCATGGTAAATGGCACTGAATACTTCTGAATGAATAGTAAATTAAACATCATCCCATGAATTCAAAAGCAAAATGCATCCCCAGTAAAAATTTGTTGTAATATAGAATACTTGAGGTGCCATTTCATAATAAATACTCTGTAACAAAGTGTTAAATATGGTTAATGTCACACTTTCCTTTTCTCTAGAAAATGGCAGGATCACCCAGGCCAAACTGAATTTCAAGCAGCCAACCTTTTCAAAGATGCCAACGCCAGCAGATCTGCTCCAGTCCAGAAATAAATTCTCAAAGCTCAGATTGCCTAAGCAATACTAAAACCTGCAGCAGCACATTAATTTTAACCCAAGTTTTGGTTTGTGTGAAAAGCTGAGTACTAAACCCAGCTATCAGTATAAAGTTGATCTAAAGGTTTTTCAGAACCTGAGAGAGTATCACAGATTTCCTGAGATCTTTCCTCTACAGTTAGGTGAAACTCGTACTCTAGACCAGACAATCTCTTCTCTGGAAACTTTTCAAATCTAGCAAGAACCTTTGAAAACACACTGCAGTTATTTAGAATGATAGGTCAGCAACATGCAAGCAAATAAAAACAACAAACAAACAAACAAACACCCCTAACAACCCCAACCTTTTTTCCACACACACTCATAGACCACAGTAAACTTCTTTAAGAGTGAGGAATTACCACAGACTTTTAGAAATGGGCTTTTTGCTTTAAACCAGCAGCCTTCCCATCTGGTCTGCGCTCATTAGGAATGCAAAAAGAACCCATCTCACAGTTCCATCAGCACAGAGCCAAACCAAACTGGTTAAATGGCTGGGTAGGAGCTTCCCATGTTCCTACAATGGTATTTCCAGCTGTGTTTCCCATGTTTGTGACACATACAAGGAAAAACGATGCCCTGAATGACAGGGAAGCTTTAGAGTGAATAAAAGCTTCTTTGTATCTGCTGTCAGACACAACGATCTGTCAGGGCAGCACTGCAGCTCATTCTCCTGACCTGGACCAGGAGCTCAGTGCAAAAGTGAAGAGACAGCACAAAAAAACCCCCAGTGTACATTCATTTGGAATTAGAGCAACACCTTGGGGTAAAAGAATCTACTCCATCTATCATTAATACCTCAGCTGCTAGAAATTAGTGTGAATTTTATATACCGAGATATCACTTTTATTAATATCTGGAAAATCTAACAAGTGCTGGGGAATGCTGAGGTCAGGAAATGACATCTGGCTGGCAATAATAATGAATAAAAATACCCCTTTAAAAAGTTAAGCTAGTTGGGTCTGAATCGGGAAATATCACAAATGCAGAATATAACGGGTGAAACACTAACAGAGATATTTGAGGAGCAATCAAAAGCAAGAGCAGATTTTTAAATACGTGAAATCCGCCAGACTGAAGTAAAAAGGAGTTGCTTGCAACACTATCAGAGAAAAACGGGGCACACAAAACAATTCCTTTTCTTTAACTAGAGATGAGATACTGTGAGACTGCAGCAAAGCAGCTCCGCCATGAGACTTCCACAGACTGCTGGTGGTTCAGCCTGAAAATGGGAACAATTGTGGTTTGAGTAAGATGATTTCTAAGCCATGTAGAAGAAATTTCCTAGAATCCTCCAGACTTCTAACAATGTAGCAGTCATTAAACGTGCAGGAGATAGATAATAGATGGCACATGTAAAAATGTATTGGTTATATTACTTAAGAAAGCAAACATTGCATAAGATAGCACTTGGTGTTGGAGATGCTATGTTAGATTTAAAGCAGATTGTCAGTTTCTACTTTTCTCCATTTCTTCAAGTTTTTAAAATAAAATTCATGCTTTAAAAACATAACTTGCTTTATAAAAACACCCTCAGAATAAACACCTGCACACATTCTATAAATCAATCCATTTCTTTCTTAAGTTTCATGCCAATGCTGCACGGTATTTCTCTGTTCCATTTCAGCAATTATTTATAACAAAGAAATCCCTTCACAATTGTTCTAGTGGACTTTCCTCAAGCAATGCAAATCGTTGTTATCACTCTCCTCATATTTTCTCAGAACTTATTTAGACTGAGAATCTAATGATGCCAACCTGGTTTTAAAACACTTTTTGTGCTGATCGGCCTTCTACCGTTTGAGGAACAGTTCTGTTATTTGAGGAACATTGGAAAAGATTCTCCTTAAACATTCTAGGAACACTGAAAAGCCTATTCTGTTTGGTGTGTTAAATGGGGCTTTCTGAGGGTGTTTTATTTTGGTTTGGGGTCTGAGGAAGGCACCCCATGGAAGGCCGGATTCACCCTGACAGCCCAGTCAGGAGATGGACCCGGCTTCCCTCACATGGCTCTGAGGGGGCTTTGGGGGCCAAACTTAAAAACAAAACAAAACTCCAAACACGCAGAAAGAAAACGCGCAAAAAAGATGGCAAAAAATGAACTTACCAAGCGCAGACAAGACAACTGGAGAGCTCCGCCGGTCCGTGTCCACCCGTTCGGCGACCCTGAGGCGAAGCTGAGGGCGGGAACGCCGCCCCCTCACGGCTTTCCGCCATTTTCCAGGCGTCTGAGGGCAGGAAGAGCCGAGCCCGCCCCTCACGGCTGCTCTCCCTCAGAAATCCTCAACAAGGTGGGAAGGTGTGGGGCGCAGCTGTTCCTCGTTCTTTTGAGGATTTCTGAGGGCGGGCAGCTGTGAGGGGGCGGCGTTCCCGCCCTTTCAGAGGCTTTTTAGCCCCTTTGCTCAGGCCCGCGGGGGTGCGGGGGAAGCTTCCGCTCCTCAGGGCTGCCGTGAGGCGCTGGCGGTGTCCCGGTAGCTTGGGGCGGTCTTTGCAGGGTGGGAGTGCGGTGTGGCTGGGGGTGCTTCCTCCCTACTCTTCCTCAGGAAAGTTAAATTTTGTGTTTTAACAGGAGTAGAACTGTGAGGGGTTGTTTACGGCCCGTCCGTGCTGCCTCCTCTTGCGGCTCCTTTGTTTTTGGCTGTGTCACTGGGGGAGGTGTGAGGTAATACCTTTCTTTGTGCTTGTGGTTTTATATGTGCGTATATTATTTTTAAAGTACCTGTGTATATCTATACATGCTGTATGTGTGTACGTACATATACCTTCGTCAGGCCCGGAGGCTGAAAAAAAGACTCTGCTGAGCACTTTCAGGGAGGTGAGGGTTAACCCTGCTTGCGGACCTGATCTGTGAGGGGTAATGGTTTCACTTATCTCATCTACTTAATAAACTAACCAGCAGGGTGTTCATGAAAGAAAAAGTTACTACTAAAGCTTTTTTCTCTCATAGAAGAAAGCAAGTCCCTGACTTTGGTTTTATCAGACCCAAACATTGCCTTGAGGGAGTGGGGTGGGTTTAAAGTAGCTATTAAAATTATTGCTGGGAAATGAAATTTGATTTAAAAAGCAGCAGCGCCATTGTTTTACAGAAGTATTTTGTTAAAGGGTGCCATTTCAGGTTGTTATTTGAGCTCTGGGTGCTGCTTTATTGAAGATCTCTACTTAGAATATTACAGCTGTGAAATGGAGAACTGCCTCACCTTTTATTATTTGATATTTGAACAGCAAATACAGGCCATTAGAAGGAAAAACATTTGCTTGCCCCGCTGGTAGATGTGTATTATTTCTGTAGCATGCATGGCTCTTACACAGCAGTATGATGTTATTTTTATTACTTTGGGATTTTGTTTCTGTTGCTATTCCTGCCAGTGATTAGAATTCGGCGGAGACAAGTGTGTGTGTGTCTGTGTTTTGTTTGAGTTTTTGTTAGTTTGCTTTGAAAGGGGGCCCGAACATGTGAATTGCTGCTGCTTTCTCCTTGCAGCTGACTTACCAAAGCCTTCTTTGCCCGGGAATAAACACTTATAGTTGCTGGCAGCCTTCCAGGGGAAGGTCTGCTGTAGTTCTTGATCCTCCCAGGGTTCAAGTAGTAGCATCGGCCAAAGAGGTGTGAGAAAGGCCGTCTCCATTATGGCTTTCATTCCACAAAAGCAAATTGTAAGTAGTGGGTGTAAGTGTTTTATTTGCTGACGTTTATTCACCTGAATAAAAACAAGTTATGTTTGAAGAAGAGATCAGGAGAGTGGTGTGAAAGGAGACAATGTGGGGTGAGAAAAGCATCAAATGGTGTGTGAGTGACTTCCATGTACTAAGAAATAGTTATATCGTGTTAGGTAGTATTAATGATTTCAGGAAGGAAAGTTTCAGACATGAACACTGTAAGTGCATGTGTGAATGGCTCTTATGGCTTCAACCAGAAAGCATTCAGTGTTAATGCTTTTATTGCATTGATTTTATAGAGTTATGTTCCCTTAAGGGCTTAGGGAGGCTGCCAATATTTGACGTGACTTGTGCTTTGCTATGGTTAGATCAAGGTTTTAGTATAAAGCTCGGTGAATGTTGCCAGGATGTTTGGCTCATGTGATAGATCAGTATCCCTCAATTTTTCCATATGCCTTTGTCTGTTGTAGCTGCTTTTAACAAATGGGCTTAATTAGTGCTAATAAAAGTGAGACAAACAAGCATGCTCCATTCTTTGCTGGAGTTATTTGGGTTTTTTTAAGTGGGAATGTGAATCTGTGTGGAAGGTAATCATGCCTATTTTCTCATTTCAGAGTGCCTGATTTCAAACAGCTCACTTGGCTTTTCAGGAGAATCCTGCTTTGTGCCTATTCAAGGCACCTGTGACAGCCTCTGCTGGCCTGGAGTTTTCAATAAAAGCACAGAAAGTAGTGAGTTTGTCCCACGGGATTCAGAACAGCTGAGGTGTGACCCTGGTGTCCTGTGTGTCCTTGCCGTACTCATGCTGTGGTTTTGTGTGTCTATAACAGCAGTAAATCCTCAGTGTTCCTGTCAAATGGATCAGGTAGGTGCCAACTTCACCATTTACAGGTAAGGGCTTGGAAGGAGAGCTTTGTTTTTGTGTCTTTGTTGCTGGGTTCCAAAGTTAATACAGAGTAACAGATAAAAATGTTGCTGTGTTCAGCCGCTGTTCCTGGTGTTACAGTGTTACTTCTCTGTCAAGGGGCATTTCCGTATGTACTGCATGCAGGTGTAATCCCAGAGATATGGGTACACAACCAGGATCCTTTGTGTTTTATGTTCCTACAGCTTTTCAAACACTTAAATAGCTCCCACAGCCTTGTTTTATTTATCTGTAAGCTGCTTGGAACTTGCTGGAAATGGCAGGCTCCGAGGCTGGAAGCGCAGCTGGGCCCCCAGGTCAGAGGCTTGTTGTCAGTTTACTCAGCAGTTACTGCATTGGTTATTCCCCTTGTGGAGGTGCCAGATTTGGGAGCCTGAACCCGAATTCCAAGCTGGGTGTTTAACTCCAGGCTGTGAGTGCAAAACCTTTGTCTGGAATACCAGATTTCCTTGTATTGGCTGTGTGGTGGGGTACAGTCAACCTGTGGTGCTTGGGAAGATTTGTCTCAGACTGATTGTGCCTCTCAGAAAGAGAATATGCATTTATAAGTCTTGTTTGTCTTTCTAAATCCATGGTTTTAATGAATACTGGCTGTTGTGTTTATCCATTTGGCCTCACTGTAAATCCATGTAGAATTATTCAGACACATTAAAGCAAACCCAGAGCTCTCTGGTTTGTCTGCTACAGAAGTGGAGACTGGCAGGTCAGTAATGGCAATCAGCTCATTTTCTTCATGTAAAAGGTTTTGGGAGAAATACATTACATCCTCCTGGTTTGTGGTGAGGGATTTTTGATCTGAAGTGGACCATGAGGAGCATAAAATCCTTCATGTTTGCACTTCTGTTCTGTACTGCCATTAAAGCTGTATATTCATTACAGCTCCTCCCTGAGAAGGATGCAAGTGTGTTTCCAGTTTAGCACCGTTTTTCAGCTGAAGTTTTAGGTAGAAGGATGATCACATCTGGCATGCAACATGAGCTTGATTTTGTGTTGTAGACCTTGTTTTGGCAACATCAAATAAGGGTCAATTTCTACCTGTTGGAATTCTCCTAAGTTCAAGGAGAGAAAACAGAAAAAGTTCAGTATTAAAGCAATGTTTATTTCATATTTATAAACAAGTAGATAATCCCTTTCAGGTTGATATTTGAAAAAAAATTTGCTTTAGTGGGTATGTTCTCTATTGAGTAATTACAAAAAAAATCTGATTGCTGAGAAAATAATTATAGAACTGAATCTAAATCAATTCCTTTTATTTTTCTTCTGGCAGATGGATGTCTGGCAGGGTCTATATTCTGTCTTTCCTATGACTAAAACACAGAATGAAATATTTTCTTGTCTTTGATGGTGAATATTTATTCTTGTGTTCTTGTTATTTTATTACCTAATCGTAGCTGTGCTGGCTTTGCTGCCTTTTCCCTGGAGCAGGCATCTTTGCACAGCTCAGCTGGGCTGTTTTGGCTGAGCCAGGCAGGAAGGAGAAGCAAGAAGAGACTCTTGACCTTTTTCTCATCCAACTGCAATGGGGAGCGTCCTTGCTGTTCCATCAGGTCATGTGTTGCACAGAAAGGATGGGGACAGGTCCTGAAACAACATGGACACACTTGGATCAAATTGCACATGGGCTCTCCTCAGAGACAGCGAGTATCCAAGGTCTGAATTCATGTAGGTGTGGCAGTCTGTGTTATCTCTTAGGTTCACCTAGGAAAAGGAAAGAGCTGTGTAAAATGAGAACATGAACAAAAAGGGTTCCTCTATTCCTGCCCACATTGTGGGGCTAGCTGGTAGCACTGTATTATCTCATGCATGAAAATCTTGCTTTCAATTAATTGCACACTCCTTCAGCACTGGTGTAATGCACGAGGCTATCACAAATTATGGGACTAGATTAAATATAAAATGCAAACTTTTAAAGGAATTGGCTAGCTCTATGCAGGAGCATTATTTAATTAATCTGAAAGCCTAACAAACTGTTAGTTTCTACAGTGCAAATGCCTCTGCATAATTGCTTACTGCTGTTGGGTGTTTTTCTTCACCAAAGCCAAAAATCCTAGGATGACTAAATAATAAGCTTTTTCATGGTCAAAAGCGAGGTTGGAATAAGGTTGGCATGGTTTTAGTCTTGTTTTGAACTCAGGGTCTGAGACTTATTGTTCCTTTTAGGAATAATAGGCAAATCTTAAATGTACTTCTAGGACAGTACTATTCATACATCCTTTGCCTGATTCTTTCCCCAATTTTCTCATTAAAAAAAAAGCTGGATTTTTTTTTGTATTGTACTTTATTTTTCTCTTAGAACTGCTGCTTTTTATTAACTCTAGGTATCTTTACATTAGGCTCACAGATGTGCTAGGGTTTAATAACACAAATGTGTATGATTTCTTTAACTTGATTGCCATTAATGATGTGACATTTAGGAACTAGCTATAAGTGTAATAGGTCACAGGGCTTTTCTCATGGATTTTGCTATTAGGAAGGAATAATGCATGGAATAATGGGGGTACAAGCAACAGCTTTATCTTGGATGCTGTGATTTCTACTTCACTTGGGTTTGCCCGTTGCGCTTTGATGTTAATTAATAGAGATAATTATTGTGGTGCTCAGTGTATTGCATGCTTTGAATGACAAGAGCCATGGTTTATAATTTAGTGCTTAGGAGCAGCTTTTGTGTTGTGAAAGTGCTATGGGGGAAAACAAATCCACTGTAGGAATAAGGAACACAGAGGCTGACAGTGGGACAGGGTGCATGGCTGCTGCCATTCTCAGCAAGCAGAGAAATTGCTGTTCCAATGACTCAATTTTCCAATTAGGGAGAGCTAAGTGTTCTGTTTGATAACTAAATGCACCACAACTATGGCTGTAACACTGGAAAGAGAAAAGCAGCCAGCAGTAACCAAGATGTGGCTTGTGAATCTACTGGGTTAAGAATAGCTGAATGAATTTATTCTTGTTCTTGGAATCTGAAATGAACGGGGAGTTGCTTATTAACAAACCTTCATAGCACACTGCAGAAAAGACCCATTATTAATCTGTGTAATGAAACAAATCAGATTCTGTTGAACAAGTTTGTATTTCTGCTGAAATTGAACATGCATCTACAACTGTTTCTTGTTATTCTGCACATCAGAGAATGGCAAAATGCCAGTAAAAACTGAGTGATCTGCGATGAACAAGACACATTTCAATATGGTACCTTCATTTCCCGGGCTTTGCAGAGCTGTTTGTGCCATTATTTCCCTGGATACATTTCCCATGTTCTGTTCTCAGTCACAGAGGTCTGAAGCTGTTGTTTGCTGAGGAATTAACCCACCTTACTGTGCCCAGGCTGTAGTAAGGAGACACAGCTGCTGAGGTGGCTGTGAGGTTGCTGAAGTACCTCAGAAGCCTTATTTTGTATCCAATAGAAGAATGTGGTTTTTGCTGCAGGAGAGGTGTCCTCCTTTAAAAGGAGGAATATGCTCATTTACAGTCAAGAGGGGGCTCCAGGCCAGGGATGAAGGCTGGATGCTTTGAGGCTCTCATGAAAATCTCATATCTGAGAGTGAAATTTTTCTGATTTGGTATTTGTCTTAATTGCAGCTCAGTGGCCCCATTCTTGGGCAACACAGCCCTTTCCTGATATACATATGATATTGCTTTTCTGGTGCTCTCTATGTTCTTGTGCCACTGAAAGAGGCTGGTGGTCCCTGGATAGCACAGGTGGGGTAAAGGAGCTCCTGTGTTGTCTTCCAGTCCCTTTAGACCTTGTAGGAAGGAGGTGACATGTTTAAATTATCCTGTTGCTCTGGTGATCTCTGGCTTGCAGGATCTGCTGCAGCAGCTTGGAGCAGTTGAATGCTGCCCACCCCAGCCTAAATCACAGATGTGTGCCTACATATTGGCAATACTAATTGTGAGTGATTTCTTGCTATGGTGAAAAAAAATTAGGGACTGGATATGGCACTCTTTGAATGCAGTCTGTGCAAGAACAATTTAAAATAAATTGTTCTTTCTAACACAGAAGAAAATTGTAACAAAAAATGGACACATTTCACAATATTTTCATCAGTTACTGGCTGCTGTGAATAATTTTAAATCCATTCTAAAAACTGAATGTTGGAAAACATGATGAAGTTCTACTAGGTTCCTGGTGGGTTTTACGAGACAGAATTTTGTAGTTAAAAAGATAAAGTGTGTAGTAAAATTAGCCTTTCCTGCAGCAATCTCCACTACAATTAGATGTCATTAGTAATGCAGTGTTGGAAGAGTTTGCATAGGAAATGCAGAGCATGAATATTTTATTGTCACTAATACACTTTGATTTCAGGTCACGTTTTCTGACTGGAGCAAGAGAGAAGTGGTTTCTAACAGTGTTTTTTCCATATGAGTAGGCAAGTATTAATCACTTGCTCAGGAAACCCCCAGGGGAACTTGCACGTGGGCCAAGCTTATTTTCAGGCTTCTTTCTCGTTCAGGTTTGCTCTGATTAACATCATGTGAGCTTTTTCCTTTAAATTCAGCGTGTAAAATCTTGTTCTGCCACAGCCCGAGGCACAAATTGCCTGCTTAGATTTGGAATGAAATTCTGACCCTACTAATAATCCAAGATTTGACAAATGCCCGTGTGCTGAATGTGATCCGAACACAGAAGTTCCTTGCAGGTAAGGAGTTCTTAACAGCTCATCACTGGAGTCCTTTCCAGCAGCTGGAGGCCTCCCAGCCTCAGGAATCCTTCACCTTTAGCACTTCATCAAAGCACTCACATGGACTTTGGTGATGACTCACAGTGGCTGCTGGAATTTGACACAGTGAAGCAATCTGCCAAATGAGAACCACAGCAGAAGGGAGTGGGTTTGTATTTCAGAGCAGAGCTAAGGCAGGAAGATTTGTGTGCTCTGCTGCTGGATGTGCATGAGCTGGAACCCTGCTATGGAATGCATCAGCAGAAACCAGAATCCTGGTGAAACTGTAGGAACAGTCATGGGTGTGATCCCCACAAAACCCTGACTTGAAAACAGACACAAAACTTGTTTGAGGTCAGCAGGTGTGAGTCAGTGGCACAAATAGTCTGGTGGTGTTGTTGTTTTACATGACTAATTTATTCCTCACAGATACTTCCAGTCTTTCCTTTCTTGCTGTGTACTTTGTGTTCAGATGACTTGGAAATAGTGTTGGCTCTGTAATTACCTACTCTGATCACCAATAAAAACAATAGTCTTATATCCTAGAGTAATTTCAGTGAAGCTATGATTTCATAGCTATGTAACGGTAACAAGTTAGTGAGACATTGTTTATGGAATTCCGCTGTACTCGTAAAGAAGGCTATTTCTTTGGTAGATGAAAATATTCCTACTTTGACATTGAAATGAGGATCCCTTTTCACTGCAGTGGTAACTACAACTTATAGTCATTTGCTCTCAAAGTCCTTTGTTACCTCCCCTTTTTAGTTTTTTTAAGGTGACATTTTGTAGAAATAAGTAACAGTCAGATCTTTGTGCCAGTGTTCAGCTGTTCCAGCAAGTATTTGATTAAGTTAATGTGGTAATATGTCCATTTTGTTGCCTTAACAGTATTATCTGGTTAGCCTTTTACTGTTTCCTTGATTGAAAAAAAATCTTACTATTTTTACATTACTAAAAATATTTGTAGTAAAATATGCCACATTAACTGTCTAAAAATGGTATTGTAGAGGGCAATTACTTTAAAGATTTATTTACTCAAAAATGTTCTAAATTACCCAATTCATTATTTCCCCCCTTATTAGTGGCCTTGTCAGCATTTAAGGCCAGCGTGGCTAATCAGATGTCAACAAAATGCAATTACTACCAAGTGAAGAGTAATTTTCGTCCTTATGTTTGTAATGACCTGGTACAAAGCAAATTTAGCTGTAATTGCAGAGTTCCTCAACTGTGCACCATAAATTTATGGCTTGGGCTTTCCCTCTCTATGACTGCCTTGGAGAAGGGATTTGAGGTACTGAATGGCTTTCTTTTTTCTTTGACTCAATTTCATGGGTTAGTCAGCTCCCTATGGAACACTTGTTGGTTTTATTGGTAATTACTGTATAGGTTTCTGAAGTACAAAATTGAAATATTAGTTTTTTATTAATCTGTGCCTGGTTAAATTTTGTAGAGTCCTGTATTAATGCATTAATAGCAATTCTATATTTTTTATTTCCAACTTTATTTTCCAATTCTAAAAATATTTTTTTGTTAAGAAAATCCTCGAGTCCAGCACTTTCTTGAGCTTTTATTGAACAGGAAAATCTGTTTCTCTTGGTGAAACTGTTTTTAGTTATTCTATAGTTTTGGGGACTGAAGGCAACGTTGATAGCTTAACAGCATGAGATGTTTTTGAACATCATCAATTACTGAATAATATCTTGAAATTACTGGATGGACACAATGGCACTGGAACTTAATACTTGAAATCCTTTGCACTGTGCCTGTGTCACAGCCTGTCCAAGAGCTGGGAGTGCTCCTGGTGACTGGGTGAGCTCACTGACATTTAGGAGGTTTTCAGTTGTTTCTTGTCCATCTCTGAACAAACCCAGTTGGTACCATAAGTCTGTAGCCATGGAAAAAGAGAAGCCAAGAGCTCCCAGATAACACCCTGCTGATGTGTCTGGTGCTTTTGGAGGCAGTGCCAGTGAGGGTTTCTAAGCAGACTGAGGCACTGAGGTCAACTGAGCACTTGAACAAGAACACCCCACCTATACAAAAATAATCAACTATGATCTCAAGGCACATAATTACAAAGTGATACACTTGCTTGTAGCAGGATGTCTTAATGATGAAAATTGCTCTCATGGAGCATTCAGAATACATAAATTCTCTTTGTGTTTCCCCCCTCACTGTAACCATAGCAAGTCTTTTAATGCAAAGAGTATTGTGGCTTTCAGATCATACCTTAGAGCTGCTAGAGACTATTTGCCAAGATCTTGAAAGTTACATAAATGAACTCGGAGATGACAGAAAGAGGAGTGTGGCAATTTGGGTGCTGGTTTGCAAGCACCACTGCTGTGTGTCAGGAGTTTAGCTCAGCAGAGGTGGGAGGGTCTGAGCCTGTGGAAGCCTCAACATCCAGCTCTTGCCAAAATATGGCAAGGTAAGAAGATGGTTCTGTTTTGTTTTCTTTAATCTTCCTGATTTATGATGCTGGCAGTTTATTTACAGACACAAACAGGATGGGGCTGCTGGGAGAGCATCTTGAGCTACTTATTGTTCAGCATCAGTCTCATGACATGAGGATGCTAATGGAAAGATGTGAACAGCTCACTGTCTAAGCAGCAGGCTGGAAAACTTCATGTTACAGCTTACTTTGTAACTTAGCCAGTTACATGAAGCAAAAGCATATTGACAGTAGTTCTATCTAATCACTATAAACACACACAGCTTTGGTTAAAACAATGCTTGCTTTTTTTTGAATACAATACCTGTTTGTGAGGCATAATGCATAGAGCCCTATTCATAAGCTTAACCCTCCTAATATCTAGCTAGATCAACTTCTTGCAACTTAGAAAGCCATTCAGACAAGCCCTCTTGTTCTATTCCCATGTCTTCTCTACAGCTTAAATCATTTTTCTGCTGCTTTAGCAGTGTTCACAATTCTGCTGTATCTGAGGCCTGTCTTCTGCAGTTTTCCTAAAGCCTTCTGATTTTATAGATTCCCACAATTTACAGTCACCTGCTGCTCTTTGTACTCATGTGTATTTTGCTTCTGAGTACCTTAAATACACAGCTCAAGTTTTGCTGAGTCTTTGAGCCACAAAAAGTACTGCTGTTTGCTTTTTAAATGCAATGAATCATCTCTCCAGAGGCTACTGCTAAATCTATAATTTTCTAGCTACTATGACTACTATTTTAAGGTGAGTGCCTTTGTGAATGTTAGCAAAGCTCTGTTTTCTGCTTGCCCCTGTGTTTAATTGCTGTAGCTGTGCCAGATGTGACTTCTGATGTGATTGTTTCACTGCAATGGCTTCTGTTATCCCCTGTTTCTAGTTTGGATGGCCAGGTTAGCCTCAGTATTTTATTCAGATTTTACAAGCTGAACTGTGTTGCCTCAGCTGAAGAATTGTCACATGAAATAACATTCTGCACCTCACTGGTTGTTACCAGTAAGGGGCTTGTGGAATTGGGAGCATGAGGAAGACCTGGAACTATTTAACAAAAGGCCTAACTCCCCTCACCTGTATACTAAGGGCCAAATTGAATTGGGTTCAGAAGTGCTGTGTTAGGGAATTGTGCTATCAGAGTCAGTTTGCAGGTCTTTGCTGAGTCTCCATACTGTTCTAGCCAAATTTTCTCTCTTTGTGCTGCTTGCATCAACATCTGTTTTACTAAGAGCTACACTACTTTTTCAAGTGATGAACAGAAATTAAAAGAAGACCGATTGTAGTATGCCTACATAACCAATTATGTTTTCCACCCATCTTGTGAAGTTAATATTTAAAAAAGCAGTGCATTTTCAGACTTGAAAGCCACCTAACATGTGAAATTACAACTTGCTGCCATCCTGATAGAAAGTCAGTCAGGCAGCAGAATGACAGCTGAGCAGGATCCAGCTGGACAATTTTCACTTGGAAAGTAACCTGAAATCCTACCAGCGTGTCACAAGGATTGTAGTATCATGTGCAGCAAGACAATTTTTTTGTTTTTCATTGTGGTAGATGTTTAAAAACTATCTTTTCTCACAGATTAGTAAGTCAGGCTTGCCAAGCAGTGCTGAGGTGCTGAATATCCAACTTAAAGGAATGCAGGAGCAGAGCTTGTGGTAATTGGGAGTGGGGCTGGAGCCTCATCCCCAGTGGGCTGCAGCTGTGCCAGGCAGGTGAGCAGCATTGAGGGTAAGGAGCCACGGAGTGCCCAGGGGCCTGACCAATCACCCAGGGCAGCAGAGGGCACACAGGGGCTGTGCATGAGCAGGAGGGGATAAAAGGCTGGGCTGGGGAACGAGAGGGGCTGATGCCTGCAGCCTTCTGAAGGGATTCCATGTTGTACTGCATGGGCTGATGCCTGCAGCCTTCTGAAGGGATTGATTCCATGTTGTACTGTGTGGGCTGATGCCTGCAGCCTTCTGAAGGGATTCCATGTTGTACTGCATGGGCTGATGCCTGCAGCCTTCTGAAGGGATTGATTCCATGTTGTACTGCATGGGCTGATGCCTGCAGCCTTCTGAAGGGATCCCATGTTGTACTGCATGGGCTGATGCCTGCAGCCTTCTGAAGGGATCCCATGTTGTACTGTGTGGGCTGATGCCTGCAGCCTTCCGGTGAGGTTGGTGTTACTCTGGGTGGGTGAGGGCTTAAAGCTTTCTGAAATTGTGTGCTGGTTCTCTGGGTGTTGTGGCCGTGTGCTGCAACAAAGGACAAGTATCCAAAGGAGGACACCTGCTCTTCAAAGAACAAAAAATGCTGGTAGTATAGGTGGAAACAGAGTGCTGTTCTCTTTTCCAGTGTTCTGTCTTTGTTTCAACACCTTGGGGATCATGGTAACCAAAGATTAAAAAAAACTTAATTCCAAGTTTGTTAAAGGATTTTTCTTGGGTGCTACCCTTCAGTTAGGAAAAATGCAGGAACTGGAAGTTCACCGAACACCATGAGTTTCTTTGGAGAATGTGTAGGAATATTTTGATTTCAGCCGTAGGAGCTTGCCAGATCTTTCTCTTAAGGAATGTGATTTGTCACATTTTGTAGCTTATTAAAAAAAAAATTGCTGTGTTGGGTTGTAGGATAGAAGTGCTGTAGACTGGCAAAAAATGGGAGAAAGAAAAGAATTACAGCTTTCCAGATGAAAAACCAAATATGCTTGTCCTCCTTCCAGAGACTTGTACAGGAGGTAAATTATAACGAATTGGAACTGTAGTGCTAATTATTGTTCTGGAGTCTCAGTGAATAGGATAATCATAATCATCACATTCCTCTGGAAATAATTAAGCTAGAGGACAATCAATAACTTCAGATTCAGGATGGCATGTTGAGCCACTCAGATATACCTTTAACCTCTTATGTTTTTCATAAGGCATACCAGCAGTGTGTTACACATTCATGGATTTAGAATCATCTATGTAAGTGGGAGATCTGCTTTCATATTTTTTCAAAGCATTAACTGTGCAGCTATTAATCAGATAATGGAGAAGCACAGTACTGCTTAAAAACTGTTTGCTGTGGAGTTCATACCACTTTTCCAGTGTGGGTTTCTTCTGGTTTAAAACTGGGCAGTCAGACAAGTCCCCATCTTGCTGAACAGAACCTGGCACCTGTGCTCTCTCTCTCCCAGGACTACAAGTCCCAGCTGGGGAAGGCAGAGAGGGAGATCAAGCCCAGTGTTTATGCTCCCTAGCAAAGTGTAAGAACCTGGGAGAATGTGAATACATCTCTTGTGTATTGAACAGAAAGCGAGTCGGGCACTGTTTGTGTGCAAGAAAACAAGTGTCCCTTAGTCCATGCAGCAGGGTGACCTTATGAATTGCTGGGATTCCCAAATTGCCAAGAGGTGCAAGCATTCAGTTTTTCCTCCCTGCTCAGTTTTTCAAGTTGCAGAACTGAAGCATGTCATCCATGGGTGCGTGCCACATAGCCTTTGCTTTGGCGTTTTCAATGTGTGGAAGAGGAGGGATCTGTGTACTGACAGTGCCATGACCTGAGCTGCTGAGCATTGAGTCATAATGCTAATGGCTGAAAGTCATCCTGTAATCCCATTTTGGGACTCATTCACTCAGTGCTACTCTCCCCTGGTATGCACAGACCTGCTCTCTATCCAAGTCTGTGTTTTTGCATATGAGCTGGTTTGGAGTTGCTGTCTAGGCACTAGTGGGCTGCTTTTTGGGAGAGGCACGGGGAAGGAAGGAAAAGCAGATCAGCTGTGTTTGCAGCCTGTCTCAGTGACAAAATGCACTGTGGTGGGTGTGGATTGCTGCTGGGCAGCTGTGTAAAGCAGCACCAAGGTGAGCCAGCTCAAGTGACTGTGATGTCCCTCAATGCAGTGCCCCTGAGCTTTGATGTGGGTGGCCTTCCCAAGTGTGACAGCAAGTCAGGAGCTGAAAGCTTTGGATCTGTTTGCCCAGTGTGATCCCGCTCCCAGGTATCTGGGAAATCAGACAGCAATATCAGGTGTACTGTCTCAGTGTGCTTGTTCAGGTGCTCAGTTTGCTTGGGATGATGAGTCAGGCAAGCCAGGAATCTTCAACTTCCTGAAGGGTGGCTGTGGTGAGCTGGGGGTCAGTCTCTTTCTTTGAGCAACAACAGACAGAACAAGAGGACACAGTCTCAAGCTGTGCCAAGGGAGGTACAGGCTAGAATTAAGGAGGAAGTTTTTCACAGAAAGAGTGGTCAAATACTGGGATGATCTACCCAGGGAGGTGGTGGAGTCACCATCCCTTGATGTGTTTATGATAAGACTGGATGTGGCACTTGGTGCCATGATCTAGTTGAGGTGTTGGAACATGGGTTGGACTTGATGATCTTAAAGGTCTCTTCCAACCTAGAACTTGTGTGTTTCTGAGATATTCCTTATGATGCCTAGGTGTACATCAATGCTCCAGTGTAGCTTACATGATATCAGCAGTAATACTTGCCTGCTTTGCAGCTTCCAGGGCTTGCATCAACAGAGAAAGAGCGACATAAGGGGGTTGAGTTTTGCTGCTCATTACAAAAGCTAAGTGCTCTAAGAGATGCTTGGCTTTTACCAGGTGCTTGGATAGGTGAGAGGCTTCAGCTTTTCCTGCTCCAGGAAAGATTTCATTCTTAGTATGAGCAATGCTCCTTTAAATCAAGTCCATTTCTGGTTTTCTTTTCCTCAGTCTTACTCCAACATGGTTTTGTACCTTGTGTCTGGTCCATAGCATTAGCTCAGAGGTAAAGGTCTCCTTGTAGTGTCTGCCCGTAGAATGTGGAGGAAAGCTGACATCTTGTGAACAGCTTTTAGTTGCTATTACAGAGGAAACCCTGCTAAAGAGCAAGGTCAGAGTAGTGTGTGCTTCAATGTATGCTGTAAAGCAGTTGTTATCATTAGTACTAATTAGCCTCTCTGTTGACAGAGCTGTAAAGAAGAAAAGTAAGATGGTTTTTTTTCCTGTGTTAGTGGGGTCCTTTGCTATGATCAAGCCTTGTTGGTCCATTTGCACTTCCTAATTTTATTCTCCAGGACTTTTAGCCAGGAACCTTTCACCAATGCACAAGGCACGAAAATATTTTCTACAAGAACTATCAAACAAAGAATGAATAATTTAGCATATTAGACAATTATCCTGCCGAGGGCTCTGTGTCATCAGACACCTTGCTTGGCAGGAAGAGTGTCTCCACTTCATAAGAAATCCTTTTGGGTGTTCCTTCAGCACCAGGAACTCATTCATGGCAGAATAAGAGTAGTTGAATCTAACTGTACTCAATAGTAAACCTTATTTTGGATCATAATCCTATGAAAATAGGAAAAAAGACATCTGGGAACTTTTATGTCAGATATAATTCCAATTCACTAATATAAAGTGAGTAGTTTAGTTTTCATGACTCTAAAACTGCAGCTGTTTGCTCTCCAGTATCTTACATTAATGCTTGTGAAGTTGTCTTTGTTACTTGGTAATATTTGCACCCTTGAGTCCAGAAGGTTTAAGGTAACTGGAGGAGCCAAATGCAGGTTAAACTGCTGGTGTTGTTTGGCTTGACTCTAAAATTGCAGAACAGGAAACGTTTGGGCAAATGGGACCTGGTTTTGTTTAGTCTTTGTGTCTTTGCTTGCACAAACTACCCTCCTTTTCAGGCAGTGGACTGCTGACCTTTCCAGTGTGTGTGCAATTTCAAGTTCTCTTTTTTCAGTGACAGATGATTGTCTCTAGCATTTGGTTCCTGCATGTGCCCATTTGCATTGCTATGGAATTTCATTGATGTGGTTTTCATTGTACTGCATGCAAGTCTCCCTCTTTCACTATAATAAAGGGCAGTACTTGAGGTGATTGGGGAGGGTTACAGGAGTGGGAACGATGTAAGTGGTGTTAGCCTGAAGGTACTTGAAGGCTGTCAACAAATCAGTACAATCAGTGGAGCAATCATGCTCGCTCTCAATCGCTCTCAATCAAGTGCCGTTTTTTAAGCATTCTTCTTGCCTGTATTGTTATGCTGAGTGAATTTCCTCCTAAAATTGCTTCACATTTGGTGGAGGACATGGTAAGATCTTGAAGCCAGTCTGAAAGGGAAAAACCAGGGTTTAAACAACGCTGATCTCTCACAGACTGGTGGCAATAAGTTTACAAAGGCTGTATCAAAATTAAGAATACCAGATGGATTTCAATGTTTTTGCAATTTCAATCCAGTTCAGACTGACTGTCTCCTTGGGTTGGTGTGTTTGTGTTTTGCCTCTTTCCAATCTCGTCTTAAATGGCAGAGAAAATTTCTGCTATTCATGACCGCAGTCAGTGTGGTTTTGGTTATTCATGAAGGTGCAATTACAGAGCTTGTGTGCAGTTTTAGATTTTAGGGAATGACATCTGTGTGTACAATTGCAGTCACACTGATGATGCAGTTACTAAATATTTAGGCAGTAGTCCCTGTGACTTTAAGCCATTGCCGTATTGAGACAATAAGTACTCTTTTGGTAGTTTACGGTTTTGGAGCAAAATTCCTTTTTTTTCCCCCCTCAAATTAGTTTTCTTTGTTTTCTAGCTTCTCCCAGTTTAACTTGAGCTCATTTGGTGTCTTGGATGAAGATTAATTATTTCTTCCCTACTTGATTATATGCAAAAAAGAACAGGCCTAGCTGTATTGGGACTGTATATATAAAAAAGGATTTGATATTTAAGTATCCAAGTTTCCAGTGTTTACTGAATAGGCTTTTTTAATTAGCTGTCTCATGAGCTGGTTTTACCACCTGAGAAACAAGAGGTGTTTTTGTTTGCTTTTTCATGCAGTTGTTGAATATGATATATCCTGATTTTTTTCAGACGTTTTTGCTGGTTATTGGTTTCAAAAACACTGGGTATAGTAGCAGAGGGGCCTTCTTAAATAATGTCAAGGTAGTTCCTTTTATGATGAATGAGAGAAAAGGAACGTTTCCATGTATTTCCATTTTATTGCCGTGTTACCTGAAAGAAAAGAGCAAGGAGAGGGCTTTTGCACCTTGTCACTGAGTGTAAATTGAGTAATTTATTGGTATAAGCCCTTTTTATTTGATGGCTGATGTCTGCTGCTGTAGAGTCATTGACCACCTCTGGCTGACTGGAAGGGAAGAAGTGTGTTTGGGATCTTTTCCTTTCTGGTAGACAGGTGTAAGGAAAAGAAAGGTGGGGCTGGATTATTGTTTCTCAGCTTCTGAGCTCTGACCAACTGCTGCATGCCTTGAGTTAGGAGGAGGAAGGGATTTATTCCTTTTCCTTTGTTTGTCTTAGGCTTTGGGGATTTTGTATGCTCTGATGCTGCTTTGTGTAATGCCAGGAGTAAGAGAAGTGGGGGCTGAGTGTGGCAAGTTGTGATCTTGAACAAGGTCACCACAGTCACCAACAGATCCTGAATCCCCAAACTGTGAGGTTCATATTCAGCTGATTGTTTTTTACCCTCTTAGATAGTACCAGAGAATAATGAAGGAAGCTGGCATTGAATTTCACATTTCATGGCGTAAAAGTTGTCCTTTATGGGAAACATTGCAGAAATTGTATGGTGCAGTTCTCCACAAGCTCCTGTTTCCCCTTCATGATGGCTGTGGAAAACTCTGAGTTTTAGACTTGATTGTCCCATTCATGACTGAGGTTTGTAAGAAATGACCGTGGTTGTGTGCATCCCTTTGCAGGCTGTAAACTTCAGAGCTTTACCTTTTCCCATGCTTAGCTGCTTATGGTAAAAGAAGGAGAAACGTGTTTTTGCCAGGCACAACTGCTGTGTAGCAGATTAGGCTGGTAAAAAACTCAGTCCATGGCATTGCATGTTTTAAATATTGAAGGTGCCATAATTAATCACTGAATTACCCATGAAAATTAGCAGTGTATTTTGGATGTTATATCTTTGTAGCTGTGAGAGTTGTCTTCCAACAAGGATAAAAATGGGGAAGAATTTTATTTGCCGGTTTTTAGCATGGCCTCTTAGCCTGTCAGTTGACCAGCACTAGAAGTCCTGGGATCTAATCCAGGTTCTTAGGACACAAATAAATCCCTTATAGGAGACCAATGCTTAAAAAACCCCCAAAGTCAGGAAGGGCAGGAGAAATTGACTTTTTTTTGGTCCAGTTATCCAGGAAGGTAAGTTAATGTGTTGTAGTCCCTGTTTCATAAACTACCTTTAATTACCATGGTAAATGGAGTTTTACATGAGTTTTAACCCCTTCCTTCTGCTGAAGCATGTCCCCGTACCTAGAGCTCTTGCCTTGGGAGCCAGCCGGTGTCTCAGGACCTGGGCACATCACCCACAGACCAGGAATGCTTCACCAGGAGGAGTTATCCTGCTTGCTGGGCCTTCTGAGCCTTGAGATCCTTACAGCAGCAGATTTCTGTGCTTGTCAGTCCCCTCTGATGTGGAGAATTCTGTGCAGAGGTATCGGTTTCTTTGGAGATGGAAAGCTGAAAATGTTGTGCCCTTTCCCCTACAGAGCAGAGTTAGGTTTTCCTGCAGCTGTAGTTATGAGGCATTGCTCATTAATAAGGGTTTTGAAGTGCAAAACAGGGGTGAATATTCCAGCAGAGGTGACTTTTGAACTGTAGACTGCCAGTGTGGCAAGCCCTGTTCATCTTCTGATAGGCTGAGGTATTTGAAGGTAAATTCCCATCTCCTTTATGGAACAGAGATCTGAGTCTTTTCATTGGTCTCCTTCTACCATTTTACATTGTGGACATGTTGCAGTTCTGAATGTTTGCTGAAGTTTTAGCTATGGCTTATATTGTGTGAAAAAGCCAATTTTTGTGTTTCCCTTACATAAGGAAGTGCTTTGCATGATATTTTTCGGTGTATTTAAAAAAAGTCAAGTTGCTTTAAAAGGAACTTCATATATTCCTGTTAGTGCATCATTCAGAACTTGTGTTTTGGGGAACCTTGGTTTCTTTCAAGGAATTTTTTTTCATCTTCTGGTTCAAGTGTGCGAAATGCAGTGTAGAAACATCCCAGAAGGTTTTCAGTGATTTTCATCTCTAAAACTGGAGAGGTAAAAGCTGATACCATGCGCATTCCAAATGGTTCTAGGAGTACTGTGCTTCATCTTGAGATGAATCAATTATTTTCACCTGAAGCCTGCCTTGTAACTGTGATGGGCAGTGGGTTGGCAGCACATTTGGTGCCTACCCTTGGCAAGACCCATCTAATTGCATCAGGTGACCTATTGAGATGAGCTCAACCTAGACTCAAGTTGTTGGTTATTTCTGAGTGGAGAAAATGTGCTTTTTGTTTTTCTCTGGAAGACTGGAAAAGAGCTGCTGTCATTGCCAGCACTATCAAGGACATGTCATTGTTCAATTTGTGATTTTTCCAGCCTTGAACAGGGCTCTTTGAAAATGATTGACACCTGCAAATTAGGTCCTTTGGTCCTGAGCTTGTGCCATTGCTGATAATTTAATTACGAAGACAGGTAAGAACTTGCTTGGAGAAATATAAAGATAGACAGGAATGGAGCAATGTGGTTTTAGTCACATGGCATTTTTTCTGTCTCTAATTCATCTCAAGTTGTTATCACCAGCCCTATCTTGACACAGACTACTTGTAGTAATTGCCAGAGTTTGACTGCTTCATAGCTCTGTTTTAATGCAGTTTGGGTTATTGTGGTTTTGGATGGCTTTCAAGATGGTGAGCTACTTTGCACAAGTGTCTTTCAAGGAAGTGTGTGCCAAAATAATTAGTACATTATTTCTGCTTCCAATCCAATGTTGTCTAGGTCTTGTGGATTTGAGGAACTAAACTTGAGCCTAATAAGCTTGTCTGTTCTTTCCAGGATGAGATCAAGTGCATGAAATGAGTTGAGCCAAGTGCATGCCCTAAACACATGTGAAATCCTGTCTGTCAGACATGGAATACCAGGTGAGCCTTTGGAGGGACCCATTCCTGGTGTGTCCCAAGGCTGCAGCCCATAGGGAGCACCCCTGCTGAGGCAGAGGGAAAATGAGAGGAAGGAGCAACAGAAAAGACACTTGACTGATGAATTACAGCCCCTCATTGCTCATGCCCTCTGTGCCACCTGGCTGTGGGAGGAGGAGGTGAAGGGATAGGGAATGAAGGATTGATGTTTGGCCTGGAAAGAAGGGATGGTGCCTAGGGAAGGTATTTTGGCTTTTTTTCGTTTTGTTTTCATGTCATCATCCATCTTTATTTTTAATTGCTGTTATATTAAACTAATTTATACTTAGGTCTGTTGTGCCTATGATAATAAGTGGAAAAGAATCACCCTGTGTTTACCTTGACCCATGAGATTTTCCATGTTGTTTTATCACCCTGTTCTGCTGTGGAGAGAGAGAGAGAGCAGCTGGCTGGGTGGGGGGGGGCCTCATATCTGGACAGGGTCAACCCACCACAGCCATTTGAGGGTGAGAGGAAGGAATATATATTTGTTTTTTAGGTATTAGTCCTTAGATTGAGTGTACTCCTGCTTGGCAGGCTCAGTGTCACAGTCATAACACAGTCACTTTTTTTATTGCTTCTCCTGAAGGAGTAGCCTTGAAGGGAGAGAGAAATCCCACCTTCCCTGAGCAGACAAGTGTAATTGGAAACCAGGTGAGATTTACTGTTCTCTGCAGCAGGACAACTTTGTCTCCCAACACATCTGCAGCCCCATGGCAATCAGTATATTTATCTGAAATTATGATTGCCATTTCTTCACTTACTCTGTAGCAGGAACTGCTATTTATGCAGCACAAGTGGCATGGGTGGTGAAATTGGTATCCAAGCAAATTTTGCATATTTATAGGGTTTTTGTAATCAGCTAATTGTCAGTAGTTTTTCTGAACAGTCAAATGTGTTCTGAAGTTGTGCTTATTTTTGGAGTAGTGCACCTTTTGCAAATTGTGTAGCACACAGCAAGTGCTGCATGGGAAATTGAACATTGGGAGCTGCAGAAACTGAGGAGAAGATGTGGGGTTCTTTTTGTGGTCAAGGCATCCACACTGAGGTTGCCTTTATTCAGTTTATGCAGACTGAGCATGGCTGTGAAACAGAATGGAATGAGGCAGTCACTGGATGGTGAGCTGTTGTGCTGACATGCCAATGCTAAAAAGATAACTCCTCTTATGTAGTTCAGGGTAATCCTGGAGGTTTTTGGAGCAATTACTGGATTCCCACATTCATTGCTTATGTATGGCATTTGCCTCAGAATTCCATAGAGATCTAACGAAATGATGAGAAAATGATTTATTCATAGCACATAATATAAGTTATTATGCAGCACAACCATTCAGTTTTCAACAACAAAAAAACAGTTCCTATTTAAAATACACAGTTCTATGAAAACAGATGGTGCTTGTGAACATTTTCTCTCACTGAAAGCAGATTTTAATAATTAGCTCAAAAACTGAAGTTAATATTTTTGAGTGTTGTACAAAAAAAAAGAAATCACATTAGTGGTGTGCATTTCATTACAAAAATGCTCTCTAAGCAGTTCATGTTCCTAAAATGTAAAAGAGGAAGTGACCTATATTAGAAAGTTCTTCACAGCTCTAGATAGAGTAAAAGGATTAGTATTTATGCCAAGGCTTAATCCTGTGAAAAGTTCTATCTTGATTGATATCACCTTTTCACTTCAGTTGGAAGCAGATCCACAGTAGCTATTAATCTGTTTCACAGTGGTTTATATCATAAACTTGAAGGGGTAATTTTTACCAAAATTTCTGCTGTGCCTCTGCACAGGACTGTGCTGCAGCTGAATGTATGGTGGCACTTAAACAATTACTTACTTGTGGATTCCGTCAACAGCGCCAACAGAGCCCTTAAGTTATCTCTGAAAAAAAATTTAGGATGAAAACCTAAGAACCATGACAGGACAGGAGTGTTGGAACTAGATTGTCTCTAAGGTCCCTCCCAATGTAAAGCATTTTAAGGTTCTGTGACTAAAGTGTATGGATATGGAAATGTAGTTAGACCAGTTACACCAAGAGTTCCTTGATACATTTCTATAAATGGAGATTCCCAGCCTATAAACTCACCAGTTTTTCAGTAAGCCAGGCAGTCATCTTGTGTAACATTTTATGTTGTAGCAGCCAAAGGTGGTAAATCATCAATGAGGCTTGCTGTTGAGGTTAGGGCATGAAATGCAAGATTATGACTTGCATGTGAAGATGCAGTTTTTCAAATTTCAAGACAGTGTTCCCACAGGCAAACAAATATAAGCCAGTAAAAATAGATTTTTCTTCTCCCCTTGAAATTGAAACACAGCCCTTGCCTTGAACAGGCAAAGGTAACTGGTTTGATCAATCCCGTAGCACCTATTGTGGTGGTGCTCTTTCAGAGCCAGCTCTGTGGCAGTTTAGAACTGGCATGTAGTTACAGAAGGAAAGTTTCCTGAGCCCAGTGCATTGTTTGATTGTGCACTTAGCATTGGTGGGTTAGTGCATGCTGGCTTTCAGAGAACAGCCAAGTCAGAATTGTTCTTTAATGTTCTTGCAGTGAGGAACTGAAATCCTATCGCAATTCTGTGGGCATCCAGGCCCCTTTGAAATGTCAGTTGACAGACACATCCCTGGGGAGATGCCAGAAAAAGCTGTTGCTATCCTGAGTGGAATACAGGAAAATGTGTCAGAGCTGGCTGTAGATCTGTGAGGCACCAGTGAGTAGTGAACTGCTGTGTTGTGATCACAGCAATGAATGAGCTGACTGAAAGCCTGTGCAGGGAGATGAAGGGAATACAAATGGCATCATCAAGCAGCAGGCCAGAGATGACAGAGCTGTTCCTGAGCCAAGCAGGGCATGGAAAGCAGGCACAGGGTTGTTCCAGGGCAGGTGTAATGCTCCTGCTAGCCCAGGGGGCAGCCCGGGTTCCCCTGCACTCAGGTGTGTGGCCAGGCCCTGTTTCGCATGGTGGAACAGGCAGGACTGCCCACCCTGCCCGAGTGGCTCTGTGCCCTCACAGAAATGGCAGCGCTCTGGTACCTGCCTCAGTGGCTCCCTGCTCTTGGCCCAGGTGTTAGCAGGGAGCTGGGGCCTCAGGGAGAAAAGGAATGGGGTGCACTGAGCCACTGCTTTGTCTGATGAGAGGGCATGGATGTGGCTGCTGATATGTAGGGACTTCTGAGTGCTCAAATTGTGAAAGGAGGCATAATGGAGTTTGTTTGTAAGCTGTGTCCTAAAGTGTTAATTCTAAAATGCACTGAACTGATTCCTGGCAAGTAAATGGTTTTGTGATCAAATGGAGCAATCTTTGGCCAATATACAGGAGTATACAAATATTCAGACAATATAAATTCTTTTCAGATTTTAAGACAATCTGAAGGAAGAGTAGGATGGATTCTTGTTTTGAGGTATTCATGCTGGCTTTGTCTCTCTCTGCTTAGTGATGTGCATTAAAAACAGTCCTCATGTTTTTCTGCAAGTTCTGGCTTACAGTACCTTGTATTATACAATTTTATGGTGTTGCACGTGTTCCTCTACTTCCAGCTACATCAGGGAGTTGGAAGTGTTACACAATGCTGTCACCTGATGGTAAGAAATGATGGTATTGGAGGCTTAGACTTGAAAAAGAAGGGGTTTTCTGTTTTATTTTTAGCTGGTCTTAATGGCACATCTGACTTTGTTTGGGTTTATTTTGTTATGTTTCAGTAAAATGGAACACGGAAAATCATTGCTTTCCCAATATTCAGCTAGCAGCTTTACTGTTAGAAGAAGACTGTTGTTGAGATCCCTCAGCTGCATAATTGAACTTGTGTCCTCTGCATGGCCTCAGCTGCAGTTTTGGGTGTAATTGCCTTATCCAGGACCAAGAGATATTTAAACAAAAGATTTGGTATACATTCTGCAATTTTAGACTGAGCAATTCAGGTAAATCTGGTTCTGTTAGTTACGACAAGCATAGGAGATGTCACTTCACCCACATGATTTGAACACTGATATTTTTTGAGGTGATTTACTAAACAGAGAACTTTGTTTTTGTTGGCGAAGACCCCCAAACTATTAAATTAGAAAAACAGAGGGCACCTGTGCTGTGTGAGACACTTGTAATAAGAAGGAAAAAATCAATCTGGAACTTCACAAGAAGACACCAAAGCTGCACAGAGTGATCTGAAAGGTAGAAATGGTAAATTGTTTTCCAGAGAATGAAATAATTCCTTCCCTCTTTCCCTATAATGCCTTATTATTGGGAGCTGAGAAGTCAAGTTGCTCAGCTGTGTTAGGAAGAAAATATTGCATCTTTGAAAGTTTTGTTTTGTTTTTGCTTCTTTTTCTTGTTATTGGCCTGAACACCTCAGCTGCTTTGTAGTTTTACCTCTTGTGAACATCTGGAATAACTTATCCACTGCTCAGGACTTCAGATGAGGAAGGGAATGACATGTCCTGAATAATCCCCTTATAAACCAGTGAGGATCTAGGCAGGTAGCTTTTGTTTAATGGAATTAATGGGCTTCTCTATTGAGACATGTAAGGCAAATCTTTCACAGGTACAAGCTGAAGATCCGATTGACTTGGGTTAATGCTGCTGAATTTGATCCCAGTGATTACAAGAGCCTCCAATGTGGTGGCCAAACCAGAAGAGGCTTTAACGTTTTTCAAGCAACTTTTACTGATCTGCACTGAATAGTAACATCCTTTGAAGGCAAAACAATTAGAATTATCTAGTCTTCTTCCAGATGCAGAGTTCTTCTGGATTCCTTTAAAAGGTCCAGGTATTAAATCTGGGGATTTGAGAAGGTGTGTGAGGCAGATACTGAATTAAAAAACTGTTTCCATCATCTGATTAAGTGTACTTGATGTTATGGTTGATTTGCCCATGATATTTCAAGTTCCTATTTCTGGTATTTTTCAAGTTACTGGAATTGCTTGGTGGGAGAAGTGGGCAGCAATTTCGCAGTTGCGCTTTGCAGAAAGCACTGTCAACTTTTTTCAGTTCAGAATGAAGACAAATGGCAGAGGTGGCAGACCTACAGGTTTGCTGGAGCTCACATTTTTCCCTGCAGTTCACATTTAGCCTGGTAACGCTCAGAAAAAACCACAGGTTACTGAACAGAGCCCTGTGGACCAGTACAGGGTGAAAAGCCTTTAATAAGGGGTGTGTGTAAATACCTGCAACTTAATTCCCATATGGCAGCATTATAATAAATATTTTTTCCCTAAAGTAAATCCTTGTATGTGTAGATCCTAGTCTGCTGTATTTTTAAAATATAGGGTTTATACTTTTCAGTTTAATTATTAAATTAAGACATTTATTTTATCTTTGCCTAGAAAAGTGTGGAATATCGCCTGTACCTTTTGGGAGCAGAAGCAAGCTGGAGAGCTGCAGGGGCTATCACCTTAGATTTCAGCAAAGATATGTGTGCTATGTCTTCATCAGAGATGTCAACAATTGAAAGGAGAGGAGTCTGTCACAGCAATTGGTGTTTGAGGTTATTATCAGACAAAGGCTCCTCTGGAAGGGTTGGCAGAGTGTGAAGGGAATGATTTTCCTAGTGACAATTAATCAAGTATCAGGACAAACTGCATCAAGGTAGGAATAGCTAATCCAGAGGTAGTCCTCTGCTTTCCAATCAAAAGTAACCTTAAAGAAACCTCTGCATTCCAAGTGTTTGTGCATTAAATCACTGATGGAAGTGTACTGTCCCCTTTAAAAATAGAGAGTGTGTGCTGACCCTCAGAGTGCTGAGCTCCCAGTGAGGGTACAAGTGACAGAGGAGCTTGTCCAGGGCACCAGGAAGGTGATTGCAATGCTTATTTCCAGCCTGGAGTGGCCATGCTCTTTTCAGGAGAGCTTTGGTCTACAGGGAAGCTGATCTTTGCTTTCCCTCGCAGGGATGGGGTGATTTAATCTGTTTTCTTGTGTGGAAATAATTGCCAACAGCTTTAGTGTATCCAGGTAGAGTTTGTATCACACTTACTGGAGGAGTTTAGGCTTAGGAGTTGTGTGAATTACAGTAGTGATTGTTTGTTCTCTGCTGCTTATAATAGCAAAAACTTCTGAGCAGTTTCAGTGAATATTGTTATTGAGTTTATAGATTCTTTATACAAAAGGTGAGGGGTGATTAAAATCTAACCTGCTCACATGTGAGTAGAAATTTGTTGAATTTAGCCAATGGGGCATGCTGTGTAAAAAGCTGTATCTCTAATTGCCTCTTAGTTGCAAAATGGCTGCATAGGAGAAGGGAATTCTTCAAGCCTTGTGAGGAAAGCATTCCTTTAATTGTTGAATAATTAAAGTTAATAATGTGTAGTTCATATGGCGACTTTCTGCCCCATTTGTGCAACTCCCATGTGGGAAATACTTACCACAGTATTTAATTTCTGGTGTTCTCAGTCAGATTAATTTGTTACGTAATTGGGTGTTCTGCATTTTCATGTAAACCAGGTGAATTAGGCATAAGTAGGGAGGGGGAGAGGAGGGTCTGTGGTGCTGTTGTCAGACACTGTTTGTGGCAATGGTATGAGGACCAGCTTACCCTCCTGTTTCCTTATGGTCAGTTCTAGACTTTGTTGCTTTCTAAACCTCTAACTGGCAGCTGTGGTCATTCCAAGAAGTGGGTTATTCCTGGTTTTAATGTGGTGGGAGGGAAGAGATCATCAAAGTTTGTTAAGAGAGGTAAAGATCTTGTATAGATGAGAATCAGAGTAGTGGGATGGCTTCCATGTGAGGAACAGCTGCTTGCCATCTCTTCAGCCTGGAAATGCAAGAATTGGGTGGAAGGCAAAGAGGGCAGAAGGATTGAAGAAATGATGAACTCATTTCTTCTTCAGGGATGTGGTAGCTGGAGTGCCACAAATGAAGCAGCAGGTCCTGGGTTTGAAACAAAAGAGATCCCACACTGTAGTTGATCTGTGTAACTGCTTGGAATGGAATTTTGAGATGAATCCCCATGAAATCTGAGTTATGGAGCTTTCAAATGGAGCTTGACTTTGTTCTGAGTAAGGTAGCAGAGCCACACTGTGGAGGATGAGGCTTTGAGTGCAGAGAATGAGTACCAAAACCAGCTGTGGGGCAGCACAAGACATCAGTAAGTATAAACCAAGCACAGGAAGCAGCAGTTGAGTTGTGCTGTGGTTGCCTTGCCACTTGGAGGGGATGTTTGACTTTTCAAATGGTGAACAATAATACTCTGGGAAAAGTTTCATTGTTATTCAGCAAGAGGAGCCTGTTGGTGCTGCCTCATTGAGGAGCTCTTGGACACCCTGGATGTGGGAGAGGGGAACATCAAGGTCACTACATCACATCATGAGGTTCTGAGAACTCATTGTGCAGAAGACGAAGCTTATGCTTGAGGAGAGAGGAGACCTGAGCCCTTTGTCCTAAAAGTTCTATAGACATGAAAAGCTGTCATGACATATTATTACTGAATAGAAACCTTTTGGTTGCTAAAAGCCACATTAAATTTGAATGTTATGACAAGTATGTAAGAGTTAAAATATTTCAAGGTCTAAACTCCAGTTTATCCAAGTATTCAATTCCTCAAACTCTGATAGAAGGATTGGCAATACAATCCTTCCTAGGAGTCACTGTGTAAATGAGTCTTTTTACCCAGTTCAATTATTCTCTCATGACCTTGCAGCATTGGGTACTGAGGGTGTCATGGGCAGCTTCTGCTTCCTTCAGTCTCTGCTCTGGCTCAGTCTGTGCAATGGGGAGTCACTTCTGGCTGAGCCCCAGCTGTAGCTCTTGGCTCCAGTGGAATCCAGCCCAGCAGAGTGTGCTGAGCCAGACAAGGGGGTAATGTCGCTAGCAGGAGTGAGCCAGAGATCCCTGGGATAGGAGGAGAATGGGAGTAAGGTTTTGTGTGACAAGGTAGAGGTGTCATGATGAAATTATGCTTATAGGCGATTTAACTTTTTAAAAAATTATCTCCAAGTTCATGAGACATGACATACTGGAGAGAGTGCTGGTAATTACAGTAAATAATCATTTTATGAGCACTTGTGTGATAGTAACCCTAATAAATTCTGTTTCTCCCACACTGAGGTCACCTTCTCCCTGTCTGTAACACATCTTATGGCAAAGTTTTCTTCAGCTGTGAAGTGCTAGAAAATACAGGAGTGATAGCACTGGAGAAGATGGAGTAGAAGTGCTTAGGAGGAAAAATAGATCAAGAATAGGTAGTGTTAAAGGGAAATAAATAGGATTATTACTGTACTCTATTGTTAAGGATTGCACGGAGAAAAGGGATGAGTAATATTTACAGAGCTGTTGAACTACAAAAGTTGGTTTGGTTTAATGTTCAACACAGTGAATGGTGGAGTCCATAGCTCCTTAACAAAGTTTCATGAGGAGCAGCTCACCAAAGGAAATGTGAATTAAGCTGAATTGTGCCTTGCCTGCTGAGTACACCTGAAAGGTAGAGAGGCTGGGGGTGTGGCAGGTCAGTAAAGTCAGGGACAGTTCAGACACTTGATTGCAAGTGGCATCTTTTTTCAGGTGTGTCCTGACAGAATCTAAGGCACTGCTGTTTTAAAGAAGAGTGTGAGATTGGCTGGAGCTGCGTAAAATAAAACCTTCCAAAGGACACAAACTGGAACTGCTCTGCTGTGCACTTGAATGCAAGCAGGAGTTTTTCCTCACTGGGGTTGTCACTGCGCTGCTTAGGCTTTATTTCATAAGGTACAGTCCTAATTTAAACTTTGACTTGCTGTTACAAAGTATAAATCAGAAGATGAAAAACCTCCTGCTATAGGTTTTTTAATAGAAAGTGACAGTTTAATTTGGCAGAGTACAACTGAAAGGATGCTTAAACCTGGTAGAGAGTGCCAGCATCAGCAGCTCCAGAGTAGCTGGAAATGAAAACAGAAAGATGAATAATTAACAGATAAGCTGGAGTTCCTCAGATACTTTGAAATTACTTAAGAAAAGTTTACTTCTCCATTAAATCCTGGAGATCTATTTCTGTAGTAAATCTGGTTCTGCTTAATGAAAAATAGTGAATCTGTGTTACTGGTGCTCAACAGTGAAAGTTTGGGGTTTGTTGTTTCTATTTATTTAATGGGAAAGTACTTTTGGAGGGAAGCCCATTTTTTGACCAATAGGTAATTTCTTGCTGTCATATTGGTGTATCTTTCCCAAAATACAGCAGCCTTTGAAACTAAATTAATTTAGGTTTGTTGTGTTCCTTGAGGTCCAAGAACCTTCGGTGTTTAGGTGCAGTGAGGAATTAATGATCAATTGTGGCCCTCTTGGCAAGGCATTCCAAACCAGGGTGCAGCTTTATGTAACAAGGAGCTGTTAAACACCAGAGTTACTCCATGTGCTTATGGAAAATGGCATTGAGGGAATGATCATCATGCTAATAATGGCACAGGAAATACTCCTTTTTTAGTATTTCTACCATCTATTTTACTAGCTGTGAAACAGCTTCATGAGGTGGGATATGGTTCAGCCAGATGGTGGAATCAAAAGAGCCAGTTTGTCCTGCAGGGAAATGACTCTGCAGAGTCCTTGCTTTGCAAGTTTTTTTATTTCAGCCTACAGGAGGCTTTGTGAACCCAGATGGGGATTTCAGTTGAGAAATTTGTTTAGAGCATTTTGTTGGTGAAATCTAGGCAGTTTTGCTTTGAGAAAAAAAATTAATGCCAGCAAGTTTGTCTTGTCTTCCCCCCACCCCTTGTGCCACCTTACCAAGTAGGATGACAGCCTGCTTTTGTTCCAGTTTCCTCTTCATAATATTCTAATTTGGGAAATGTTTCTTATTTGATGAAGATATGTACTTTTTATAGGAAACCAATTTAACTTGGGTTCTGCTGCTCTGATTTCCAGTGTTAAGTGTATTTGTAACAGCAGTGACCAAAGTGAAGAGAAAAAGTGATGCCAGTTTTTGTGTTTTATGCACAACTGGTTAATATTTTTTGCATTAAAATCCTGCCTTTGATGTTTACCATACTGCCTTCCGTCTCCCTTATGTATCAGCATGTTCAGATATTCCCATTTTATACCTGCTCTGAATCTTTCACAAAGGATTTGCTTCCCAACATCTTTAAAAAAGAGAGCACCCTGTCTCTTAGTGCATGTAGCTTTTTGGTATTGGTGATTTTTGTGTAAAAGCACAGTAGAGTCAAATTGCTCCATCACTTTTAAGGGTAAGGAATATTGCAGGAGCAGTTCCAGCAGGATTTTTCTCCCAAGGGAAGAACAGAAGTAACTGAGGTCTCAGCCATCCTGATGATGACATCTCTGGTTTCCCTCTGCCATGACTGGTGTCATCAGTGAGGCAGGGTCAGGAGGTGCTCTAGTGAAGTGTTGGGAGATCGGCAGTAGCAACAGGTGCTGTCACTCGGTGATTATCCTGAGGCATAAAGTCAAAGGACAAATGAAAACAAACAAAACCAAGCAAACAGCCTCCAGGTATATGTATCTATCAGCAAGTCAAAGCAGCGCAATTGTAAACTAAGGGAAGGCATTATTTGGCTTCTGACCTAGTGTGAAGGGTATGTTTTAGAATGTGGAATTACTCAAGTGTGATACATTGTATTTTCCTGTTGTAATGCTGCTTAATACCATAATGAAAGGAAACTAGAGAACTGAAATGCTTTTGGGCTCAACATAATGAAGCAGACAAATGTTCTTTTTCTTTTCTTTAAATGTCAGATTTGGTTCTCATTATTTTAAGAACCTCTGTTAAGAAGCAATTGGTCAGGCACAATTTTCAGCAAGCATTTGGTCCACAAGCCTTAGCTTCTCAAATGCTAATCCCAACTGTGTTTTATTACCATTCCTATTAATGCAACAAGTATCATGGTGTCACTTTTCTTATTTCTGCTATCAGGGAAAAGGTTACTGACCAAGTACAGCTCTTGCTGCTTGCATTTTGTGACTGTTCTCAGCTTTAACCTTGAGACTACATTGGTAACATGGCTTAGAGATAAAGCTGACTTTATTACTGGAGTAAGAAATTCAAGTTTGGGGCTGGGGAATTTGATGTGTTTTTTTAGAAAGACTAAGAGCTTTGCATTACTGAAAAACTACTTATTGTGTTTGGCCAGTTAAAAAGGATCTGTTCTATTGCTTTAAGAAGTTCCTTTGTAGCATGTTTGCACTAGAGATGGTGATTTTGAAAGGAGGGGTGTACAACTCCAAAATCCTGTAGGAAATCCTGTTAAACTTTATCAAGTACTTGATCAAGTTGAGGCTAATCCCAAGTCACAATGTTTGCTTTTCCTATCCTGGAATTTGTAAGCAAATTGTGGTTTTCAAGGTAACATCTACAACTTGAGTAGATGGAGGAAAATCAAGAAGTTAAATTGATTGGAAGGAGTCTTGTGTGGAAATGCATAGATATTAAGATACAGATCAGAAAACATAGTAAAAAAATAGAATTGGTGTCACCGATTAAGTGAGTTTTGACGGAATATTCAGTGTCTTATAAAACAGATTCTAGCAGGGTTTTGGAGATGAGTTATTGCTTTTCACCTGTGCTTAGTATTGAAAAATAGAATATCCATGTTATGTGAAATTAAAGCAGCTTACTAGCAAATACCAGGAGTTTGTTTTTGATGATAGTTCATGGTACCTTCATCATTTCTTTCTGTGTAGTGTGGTGGATGTGCTGTATCTCCCTTGAGGAGTCAGTCTGTAGTGTGGTGTAGTGAACCCATCTGTTGGTCTGTCTGAAAGCTGGATAATGGGGTGAGTAACAGAATGGCATCTGCTGGGAGTTACTGAGGCGCTGTCCCTTCGAGAATGACCCAAATGTGACTCTCATTCCTTCTAAAAAAGTCTTTCACAGCCTTGTTATTGGTAGAGGTAGTGCTCTTTAGCTGTCCATTGTCACTAAGTGTCTTTTTTGTTAACTGAAGCCTCATGCCTGCATTTGAATCTTATCTAAACCCTTCACCCGAGAAACGAGGCAAGAGGGTTTGTTTTCTGAATGGAAGGATTCAAAAACAATCAGTGTGTTGTTTCTTGTAACTTGCTGAGTAGCTTGAGTTGTTTCTTGAGGGGATAAATATTTTTTTCATTTTCTTCGTGTGTAAGTTGTCCTTTAAGGGAAAAGCAGAATACAATCCATCTGCAAGAATTTGAAGCAATTTTGTGAGTTTGGTTAATTTGCTGTCCAACAAGAATTTCTTTGTCCAGCTTGTCAGTGGGGGAGCAGGATACAATCTGGGAAACCTTGATAACACACGGCAAAGAGCTTTTAGTGTGTCTGATCTGTCATGCAAATATAAACAAATGCTGCTGCATAAAGCAGAAATGTATGGCAGGGAGGTGGGAAACTCTCCCCCAAAACAAGAGAATGAGCAAAAGGGCTGTGTTTAGCTCCACTGTCCTTTTAAGCTGTCTGAGAATGTTGTGCAAAAGAGCAGCAGTCATTCCTCAACTGAAATAGTAAGTGTACCATGTGCCAAGTAAACATTGAATGGGTGCCAGGAGCTTCCAACAGCAGCCCCAGGTTTACACCTGGTGAGACTGAACTCAACAAGGATCTCATGAAGCTGCTCAGGGAAATGTTGAGGCAGGTATGATGCTCAGCAATTTGTGAGCGTGGATCTTACAAAGCCAAGGGTGTATCTCCTTATTCCAGATGACACTGAGGCAGCTGGGTAATGCTCACCAAACCAAATCAATTCACTTCAGAGGGCTTGGAGGGAAAGGCGTTTTGTCTGTTGGTTGTTTGGAAATGCAGCTGGAAAGCACTAGACTGGCAGTTTTTTCAGAATCAGACATTGCATTTGTGCTTGAGAGAAGATTAGTTTGGGGCTTCCTTTTTGCTTTAGGGAGAAAAATCCTTCAGTGTGTAGCAAGTTGCTGAACAAATACTGAAACATTGCAAAATGGAATTGACATGCAGATGTTGTGGCACAAGGAAATGTAATGCAGCTGTACCTTTTGGTATGAGGAATAGAAAAAGAAGGTTATGTTGGTTGTAGGAGCAGAATTCCACCCTTTCTAGGAATGACCTGAAAAACGTGAAATTTCTGTAGCAGGCTTCATCAGTATGTAATCAAAATGCAGAATTTGCCTCAAGTTCAGGACTTGTGGTTTTGATACAGGAGCTTCCCTCAGCAGCTGACAGAGTAAATAGAGAAGTGCCTGCTGGTCTGTGTGCCACAGATGGGAGCCTTTTGTTCAAATTCAGGAAACCAATGCAGAAATTGCTTTCTGGATGTCACTGCACCACTGTGTTTATCAGCAGACAAACACACCAGTCAGTGTGTGTAAATAGCCACTAATAATATGTGCTCCCAAAGGAAATGTTTTCAGTGGCTTCAGCATATTTTTTCAGGTGTGAAAGAGAAGATGGGTGGAAACAAGCTTTAAATAGCAGCCAGTGTGTGCATTTCCTGTCTTTCTCTCTCTTTTAATACCGAGTTCTTCTGTTAGGAGACTAATACATGGATCATCTCTCCATATCTCTCCAAGCACCTATCCTGCCTCCCACTGAAATACACATTAAGCTCATCTATTGTGAAATAAATCCCCAGAAATCTCTCCAAGATAGACTTACAGGTGTAATGGATTGAATTAAAATTGAGTGACATAAGTTTAAAAAATACTTGGTAAAAACAGTTAATCCTGATGAAAGGTATAAATACCTTGCCTGAAGCAGAGATAATGTTGGACTGAAAATAATGTTACACATTTTAATCACTTTTACTGCAACCATTTTTATCTATTAAATAAGCGGTCTTGGAAGCTCTTTTCAAGTAAAAGAAGGCTTGAATGGTATTGTAGTTGTGAAATCTGCTCAGTTTGGAACCTGGGAAGTGTGTAATGGTCTGTTCTCTTTCCTTCTCTGTGTAAATGCAGTTGAAGAATTACTTTCAGTACCACTTTAGACAAGTTCTCAGGAATTCTAAGCTTAGCAGTGAGCTTCTTTGTTGTCACAGTAGCGCAGAGGAAATAATGTAATATTTACTGGAGAGCCATTCAACTTTGAGCAGGGGATCCCAGCATTAGGTACCATTGGGCCTGCTTGTTCCTGATTACAACAGGGAGGTGGTACCTAACCAAAATTGAAATCACTGCAGCAATTGTTGTCATAGGTTTTGCAGCCCATTCAGTGTCTTGTAGCTGCAGCTCACTCCCAGCTGTCCCAAGGCCATTGCACAGCATTCCAGCACCCTCTCTAATGAGGCTTCCTGTGTCCCAGTCTGGGGCTCTGGCCAGGGACCGGCCCCTGGTGTGGAGCACTGGGGTCACTGGGATGGGGGAGCAGCCTCTGTTACTGCTTGCTGTGCTGCTGTCACATCTGCACTGGCCTGTTCTTGTGAGGGAGCTGGCAGGGGAGTGATGCTCCTGAAAAGGAGCTAAGCCTCTTGGAAATGGAAAGCCTTTGGGAGTTATTTTCAGGTGACTGTAATGTTTTCTTTTCTCAGCCTTCCATGGAGTCCAATTAGCCTTGTCTGTGCCATTTCAGGTCATGTGCTGGAGGTATTAAATACCCAGGTGGAGAGGTAGATAAAATAATAGGGCACTGTTGGGGACAACTTGTATAAAAAATCCTTTCCTTAGTATTTTTTCCTCCTGGGAAGCTGGGAGGCCTTGGAAACAAAATGTGGGCAGTGATTATCTGTTGCTGTGGAAGGCAGCCAGGTGGATCTGTGATTGGTCTCATGTGGATGTTAGGAATTCATGGCCAATCTCAGCACAGCTGGCTCAGGCTCTGTCTGAGCCACAAACCTTTGTTATTCATTCCATGCTGTTCTTAGCTTAGCCAGCCTTCTGAGGTGAAACCTTTTCTTCTATTCTTCTAGTGTAGTTTTAATGTAATATATATCATAAAATAATAAATGAAGCCTTCTGAAATACGGAGTCAGATCCTCGTCTCTTCCTTCAACATGAGACCCCTGTGAACACGGTCACAGGGCACCAAGTACATTTTGACCCAACTTTAGCTGTATCCTAGGTGCTTAATTCAAAACTCAGCCACAGGTATAATTGTAAAGAAGTTTAATCTGTAGCTGGAAACAGTGAGGTACTTGAATGGGCAACAGGAGTATGAAACGTTTTCCTTTATCAATGCAAACTTTGTGCAGCTACACTACTTCTATTTCTACTTCTTCCCCACCAAGTTTTAGAATATTGCTGAATTGATGGCAGAAAAAAAGCTACAGCCACATCCTTACAGAAAACCTGTTGTGTCCATGGGTAGGTTCAGACTTCCCACTTGGTTTAGCATGAAGCAGATTTCTAGATATAAAAAGCCCTATACCTGTGCCCTTGGCATACATCATGTTGTGGCCTGGCCTTCTTGGTCATGATTTTCTTCAGTAGTGTCTGTAAACAGTTTTGGGACCCAGATTAAGTAAATGGTGTTAAATCAGGATATGTCTCACCTCTGCAGTCTCTCAGAACAGACCTACTCTTCATGGGAAATTCATAGCTTGATCATATGTTAAGCACAAAATGTGGTGGTTTTTTTGTTTTATTTTTAACTCCTTCTAGCATAAGCGTGTTTTCAGGTAATACTGATTTTCTTTTCTTTTTCTTACATAGAGTGCACAGCTACCAAAGTGTCTTCTCATTTAATGCACTGCACAAATAAACACTTCAAGAGCTGAAGTGTAATATTTCAGGGGTTTTTACCTGCACACATTGCATTGTGAAGGTGCTGTCCCTTGTCAGCCTGCCAAGCAAAGAGGAAACTGCCTCTGAAGCAGAGTCCCTGGGAAGAAGCTTTGACATTGTGTCTGTCACCTGGTGTTAATTGTCTTGTGGCAAATGCTGTTTCTAGTAGTGTTAAACACTTTAGGTGAACTGATTGTCAAGAAACAAGACAATTATCATCATTTGCCTTGTGCTTTACCTTTGGGGAAATATCTTATTGACAGGATTTATCTGTTTAAGGTCGGTGGTGAAGTGTGAGTTCAGCGTTGCTCTCCTTGGGCATTCTGAGCTGTGCTTACACTGACACTGAACTCCCATCTCCATCTTCCTGGTGCCACTAATGGTTTAGATATTATCTCTGAATGACATCTTCAGGAGGTCTCACAGGTAAGGAAATGGGACTGATGTCCTGGGATAACTTGTCCAATCTTTGTCAGTGTTTTAGTACCTCACTTCAGCCTAACTCATTGCCCTCCTCCCTGGGAGACCCTTACACACTGCAGTCCATGGGATCTCTGTGTGCTGAGGGGGAAGGGATGGGAGATGCTTGCTAGTGGTGCTTCAGTCAGCGTTTTACTGCCGTTCCAAACTGCCTTTTCTCCAAGCTGTGCATTGCAGGCAGCACTAAATGACAGGTGTCAGTCGTTTTTTTTGTTTTAAAGCACCAAGCTACTGAACACCTAGTGCCTCAGGAGGGAAGCCCTGTTATGGTTTTGCTGTAAGAGAAAATCATTCCCCTCTTGTTAGTCTGTCTTTGTTAATAGTTCAGTGAGACACTGCACCTCACTTGAGACAAGGAAAGCAGCAGTGGACATGGCAGAGCAAGCCAAGTCAGCACTTTGCTCATCTCATGTGCATTCATTATAAAATCAATACAAATGTAAGTGCTGTGGAACAAGGGTGAAGCAATCTGAGTGTAGTTCTTCTGCATTTCAGTTTTAATGACAACCTTTTTGCTGCAGCTGTAATATAGGTTCATCCCAAAATAGACACCTAGAATAGCCATTTTTATAGAAATAATTTCACCCAGAGGAAGGAGAGAGTTTAAATTACCTACTATGCAGAGCTCACAACAGAGTAAATGCTGACTCTACTATAAAATGCTAGGTAACTTTAGTGAGTATAATGAGCAGGATTTATTTAAGGACAATGAAAGGCAAATATTAACCTTAAAAAATGGGGTGTCAAAAAGATGGGATTTAACATGGAACTGAAATGGTAAAATGCTGATTTTCTTTTCTGCTATTCCAGTCCTGAAGGAAAAAGGGATTCATTACTAAGTTTTGAGCTTTTGTCAACTCAGTAGCCTTTGAACTAAAGAGAACTACAGTGCTTAGGTAAGTTCAACACACTAATGGAGTTTGTCCCTTCCACTTGAAAATGTCTAGCCTGTAGTCTACTTGGATGTTCTTTCTCTTCTTGTATTATCAGAGGTCCTGGGAGATTTCTCATTTATTTGATTTATGATAGCATAATGAGCAGTCTAATTGACACTGAATAAACTGAGTGATAATGAAATAGCTCTGCTGACTTGATGAAGGCAAAAAATTTACATAAAAAATTAAAAACATTAGTACTTTCTCCTGTTGTTGGCCTTATCTCTTAAATATCAGAAACCACACTTTCTTAGCTTTATCTGCTAGCAAAAGCATCATGCTCTCTGTTCTCCTGGAAATCCAGGGCAGTGAAATCCTGTGTCACATAACTTCCTAGAGAAAAGGCCTTTGTTTGTAACAAAATGCCAGCAACTGTTTGTGTTCATTTGCAGTCAGTTCAGGTGCCTGCAGAATTTTGATGGAGTCCATTCATTCAAAAAGCAAGGGCTTCTCACAGTTTGTGCCAAGGACTTCTGGATAATTAATTGTAATGGGCACTGTAAAGCTGAAAGCACTTTATTTGTACTGCCATGAGCAGTTTGGGGTAGGATGAAAATAGTTTTTCTTCTCATGCATGATTTGGGGAGTGAGAGGACGGCTGGCTAGCACGTCAATGAGATGGGCTTCTGCCTTCAGTGGAGCAAGAGGCTTCCCCCATAAAGCCACTGGTATTTAATTGTGCAGAGGCATTACCAAAGTGCTTAATCCAAACACTTACTGGCATAATTGGTAAAATGAGGTCTGGAGTTTGGCTGCAGCCAGTACCAAGACAGGGTTCTTGAGTTGGAGTTTAGGCTAGAATTTCCTAAACTGAAGTTGTGCGCTGCAGGAGTGGGGCACAGCCTTTTTTTTCAAGGTTGTGTTTTTAAGGCAGAAAACAGAGTATCTGTTGAAATTGGTCGAGGATGTTACATCGTGTCAAGACTTGGTTTATCCTTCTGCTCTTTTGGTGCTTGTAATAATGGGCAGGTTGCTTTTCTTCCCTCCTGTGTCATTACCATGGCATGTGTTGCCTGAGCTACTTTCAGCCAGAAATGTCAGAGAGCAACTGATCAGTCATTTCATCTTATTTACAGGCAGGCAGGATTTACAGTGGTTTTTACCTTCTGTAGAACTTTTGTGATTCTGATGCAGCAAGAGCTTTTTCAAACATGTGCTGCAGTAAGAGTTCTCTTGTAATGCAGCGCATTGGAAGACAACACAAATCCAGAAACATCCCATGTAAGCAAAGTTCCCTAAGTGGACTTTGTTTGCAAATGCAGGGCTGGAGATGAACAGCATGACTGCAGAAATGTTCTTTATACAGGCCATGGTAGCCAAATTTGTATGCTGCATTGACTGCAGAATATCTGAGGAGACTGTATCCCTCTGAAATAAGTAAAATATCAGTGAAGTAGTATAAAAGTAGAAATGAAAGTTCCATCTGTCTTAACCGTACTCATTGACAAATTAACTGATGTTTCTTTGTTCTCAGAAGATAGTTTTTTGTTTTTACTTTTTTTAAACCTTCCCTTAGACCTGTGAAGTGTTGTGGGAATGCAGATTTTTTTAAGCAAGTTGAGGGTAGGTGCACTGCCAAGGCCTGTGTAACCTGAGGCTGCGGTCACAGTAGCAGCCCCATCAGATGCAAGCAGTCAGCCTGAGCCCCAGGCTGAGGGGGAACAAGCAGTGTGAGACCCCAGTCACGGTGTTTTCCAGAAGCTGCTGTGCTGACAGCAGCATGGCCATGTGTCCTCAAAGCAAGGCAGATAGCAGCAAGGCAAAGCTGGTCCTGGGGAGGGACAGAGGCCCAGCTTCTACAGCTGCTGGTCACTGCAGAGGCCTTGGTGGTGCACACCATCTTTCTCCAAAGGCCATTTTGGCAGGGGATTCAAATGGTTCCAACACCAGGTACTCCAAAATTCTGTAGCCTTCATTTGCACGTCTTACTGTGTGTGCTCCTTCAAGATGGAAAAAAGCTAGAAAGGTATTGATAGTGCACTGCATGAGCCTTGCAGTGTCAGTTTAAAGAGGAAATTTGTTGCTGTTTGCACTGGTCAGGCTGGTGCTGAAGGAATGGGGCAGGGCTGATCTGTGTCAGGAGAGGAACAGTTAATCCATGTGGCTGCAGGGAGAGCTTCCTGTGGAGCAAATGGAGCAGCTGCACGTGGGGATGCTGCAGAGCTCTGCAGGATGAGCCCTGGTTCTAACAGAGATTGTTCTAGCAAGGCTTAGTGTCTCTGAGGGCGTCCTTTGACACAGAGGCCTCTCTGTAATAATGATGCTTGCTCATGGACAAGTGTGACATCATTAACACAATTGTTAATGGTTTTTTGTTGTATGTCTGAGTTTGTCAGCCTGAGGGAGCCTGTGTGACCAAAGAGCTGTCTGTGGAACAGCTGCAGGCTCCACACCTGCACCTCCACTGGAAATAGTCTGGGAGCTTCTGCCTTAATGAAACTTGAAACCACACAGCTAGAAAAGGTTATCCTGTCACTTCTACTAAATTGGCTGCTGGGTTATTATTTTACTCTGCTTTTCTTTAGTGCCTGGACAATTCTGATCTGCCACCACCTCTTCAGCTCAGTTCTGCCCAATTTTGCCTTAATGGAAGATGAAGTTGAAATGGTACTTCTAATTTCTTTTAAGTTCATTCTTGTGGCAAACACTGTCTTCTGAGTAAGTTTTTTGGTGTGATGTTAAAATAATAATTACTAGTCCTTAAATAAAAACCAGTCTTTAAAACAACAATAGTAGAGTAATAACAAAGATGATTCCTGCAGTCAAGGACTCACTTGCCCTTGGGTGCTGTATGACAGTGCCAGGATGTAGTGCCTCAAGCTTTCCTTTCTGTGCAAGTGTGATTGTGGCATTCCATTCATATTGGTTTGTGATAGAATCAACACAGCACAGCTTGAAACAAACACTGAGGAAATGTGATTTGTGGATGCATTGAAGCAACTGAATAATTTGGTCTGCCCCAAAGCTAAAGTAAGACTAGAAATATTTTTCCAACCAGGGGAATGTTATAAAAAGCTGTCAGCCCAGTGTACGGTCTAGTTATCTTGTGTTATTGCATCTTGCAAGTGTAATCAAAACCCATCATCACAGATGATCACCTTTTGCTGATTTTACATGTAAGGAACAATTTGTCCCAGGTCAGTTATGGTCATTATTAAATGTAAGTAACTGGTGCTAATATTTACATTTTTATCAGCAATAAAGGCCTTTGACTGTAGGAGTAAGTGTTCTTTGGACTAGATATTGAAAATCAGAAATTATCTCTCAAGTAATTTATTAGCACACTGTAAATTTCTAACCATACAGTGCAGATCTTATTTCTGAGGAGTGCAATTTGTTGAGTGATTTCTAGGGCTGACAGCACTAAGTTCAGCAAGTGCATTAAGTGCTGCAACTTCCTTTTGAGAAAAAAAAAAGTGCTTTATGTTATCAGAGAGTCATCAAATGTGTAATCATGAACCTATCTGTTGCTGTTAGCTAATCAGACTGGTTGTTCCATGGATAATATGTTCAGGTAGTGTTTTAGTACATTGCCTCTTTTATTGCTTTTCTAACTCAGTAACCATCTTTTCCTTGGTGACTCACCAACAGGGTACATAAAAAGTCCCTTAAGAATATGTCAATCTTTGAAGTGAGAGCATGTCCCCCTCTTTCACTGTGGAAATCCATTTAGAAATTCAATTTCATTGTTAATGAACAGAATAAAAAGGAAAACTCTTGAATGAGGAGAAGAATTATGGTCAAGGTCAAAATTAGTACTCAAAGCTGTCAGCAGCCCCAAAGACATGAGAATGGCATCAACACTTCTGCTATTGCCAGTTCCCATTGAGTTTCTTTGTAATTCCTGTCCCGTGGTATTGCCCTGGCTTTCAGTTGTTGAGCTACTCCTGGAAAGCTGAATGCATCCAGCAGACAGTCAAATGAAAGACTGGGCCAGGCAGAGTGTGCTGCAGCAATTGGCTCATTTCCTTTCTTACAGGAAAGTGTTGGGACAATCTAATGGAAAATGGAGACCTGGCTGGTGAGCAGTGAGATAAACTACAAACAAAAGGTGCTGTGCTATAAACTATTCCCTTCCGTTATCTCCCCCACCTTCTTGCTTGTCCCCTCTCCTGTGACAGGGACAAAGATGGAAATGAAAGTCAAGTGCCAGCCTTTGACTGCTTTACTGAATGAAAAGGATTCTGAGTGCTTGAGGTGAAGGAAGCCAGCAGGAGAATGAAGGGTGTCATGGAAAAATAACAGTGCTGCTGTGTTTGTTCTGAAAGCCTTTATTTAATAACTAAGTTATTAGTGCAATTGTGTCCATATTAAAAACAAGTCATTTTGTTGACATTTGATTAGCAAATCAGCTTTATTAGGACTGGGAATAATTGTCCCAGGTTATTTATTTCAGTTTAATAGTACAACAGCACACGTATCTGCAGTGTGTGTTCTCATTGTTAAAGGCTCTTTGTACAAATATTTAAATACCTAATAATTGGGGGCTTGACATTTATTAGAGTGTAGGCTTGGGGAGGACTAAATAATGCTTTTTAATGTAACTTGACAGCATTAAAATGCAAGTTGTACTAATTCCATTATTGTAGTGCCATAATGCAAAATTATAGAGAGCTGCAACTTGGATTTATAATTTACTTCCACCTTCCGAGTCTTTAATGTATTATGGTTGCATTTGCTCAAATATATGGAAAAAAACAAGGGATCTTGAATCTTACTATGTTTTTTTCCCCTTCCCAATAAAGGGCAAACAGATCTGAGTTCATTTACCTAGCAACATCCAAGTGTCTGTGCTTAGAAATAGAGTTAGTGCTAGATGAGCCTGACAGGTGGATAGTCACAGAGATTGTTCATTCTGGAAAAACTCAGAGCAGAATGCCAGAAACTGAAATTCAGGATAAAATGCTTCTGCATGTTTTCTGCTTTTCTGTTCCCAGACAGGATAGTGGGCTGATGCAGAGTTCCTAAAGAATCTTCCATGCCCACATCAGGAGATGCAGATAAAAGCATGTCAGGGTATTTGTGCTATTTTTTTCCAGTTAAATTGAGAGATGGACTTCTCTTAGCCTGCTGCTCTGTGGAAGAGCACATATTGACAAATGACACACTTGTAATGCTTTCTGACAATAGCAGTGCTTCCTGCCAATTTCTGCTGCCAAGAATAATGACTGTCTGCTACAGCAAACAACTCATGGATGTCTCCAAATGACCTTTGAGCAACTGCTGTCAACATGAACTCCTCTGCAGCCTTTCCACCTTCCCTGGGAATTGCTGGTGTTGCATCTGGAGTGTGTGAAGGTAAGGGACAGAAGCACAGCTGGATCTGTGTGAGTCTGGATGGCATTGCCACTGGTCTGGTTCTGCATCTTGTGATGAACACTCGAGGTTACAGTGACAGATGATCTCTGGGAATGGGGAAAGGCGCTTGCCTGCGTGCAAGTTTGTCACATGAAGGGGATAAAAACCACACAGGAGTTGTTCTGATGTGTGCAAGGGGCAGGGAATGAGCTTTAGAAGCCACTGGATCACATGAAGGTCATGTTGTTCAGGTTCCTTAGAAAACAACTATAAGCATGCAGCTTCCTAGAAATCACAAGGCAAAAATAAGCTACAGGAGGTGAAGCTGGAACTGGGGAGTTGAAGTTCCTGATCAATGACAGATTTCCTGTGGGACCAATTAATCCTCAGTTAATTGTGTAAACCAGTTGAGTAAAACATGGCTTCTTGTAAGAGAATTATTGCTTCTTGGTCATGGCAGTTTTCTGTCATCTGTGCGGTGTGACCCCATCTGGTTCCCAGGCAGCTCTCTTTAGCTTCCAGCCCAAAATGCCAAGACAGTACAAATATTTGAGAAGAAGGAATAAGATCCCTTGGATTTGAAAGAACACAAACATCTCATCCTATTGCTTAGAGAGCTGCTCTCTTGAGGCTCATGTCAGAGGACTACTCTTTAAAGATATTTATATGTGTAACATATATTTAAGAATAAGTGTGAAGAAGAGGTTGCATAACGTAGCTTGGGCTGCTCTGAACATCGCTCTTGGAGGTTATTTTTCTTACAAAGCTGAGAAATTCTTCTTCTTTTTGGCAGAGAGAAGAAAACAGAGCTGGACCAGTGGACGGAGAAGATGGGGATTACAGTATCAGAACCAGAACTCGTGGAACACCAGTTTGCCAACTTGCCACCAGCGCCTCAGACTCAGGTTTGCATCCTGGCTTTTTATGCTCCAGCGTCAGAACCTCTCTGTTCTGGAACACACTTCCCACCCCCCAGCACAGGGCCTCAGTAATTCACAAATATGTTCTCCATCTCAACTGTGACCCTCTGTATGGAACTGTGTGATAGAACTGAATCCTTATAGCTCTGCTTGCTTCATGGGAGTTGTTCAAACACTTCTGCTCTTGTAATGTGAGGCAGCTGTTGGGAACAGAAATCTCATTCCTAAACACTGAAATTTAACAGCATTTTAGTAATTAAAAGGCAGCATTTTTGGTGCTTAATTTTAGCCTGGTGTTGCTATGGAAAATAAAGAGCTGTGCTTTCCCTTGCCCCCTGGTTCCCAAAGAGAAAATTGAAAGCATTTGATATTCTTCCTCTCTGCAACATAAAGCAAAAAAATTCCCAAATAAAATGGCTTTTAGTATTGTGGTACACAATATAAGAAAGCACACTGTAAATTAATTATTCTCTACAGACTACATTATTATGAGATTTAGATAAGCTTTGACCTTTGCTGCATCCATTTGCATAATGCAGCACACAGTACTGTGCCATTGTGGATTTTTCATCATTGCCTTGTGCTGCTACTGATACTGAAATGTGTTCACTTCAAATACTCCATTGTGTGAATTTTAATTGCCAATACTCTTCATGTTAATTGTTGGACTAAAGCAGTGCTGAGTACAATTTCTCTCTTAATACCCACTGGCTTCCAGTATCTGAAAGACAACCAGGACTGGAGTTGGATATTGAGAGCACAGGATATTGATCATTAGAAGTCCATACAAATATTATGCTTAACTGGGGAAATTCCTGTGGAATAAAACATTGGCCCTAATTTTCACTGATTTCACTAAAGCTTTTTTTTTTTTTTCCAAATCCTAAAGAGGAGCACAGTTATGCTTTCAGGAATTAATCTCCTTGTTATGTACATGACTGACTTTGGAAGAGGTGGGTTAAATGATGAAGCTATTAATCAGCATGTGCAGGCAAAATGAAAACAGTTAAGAAATATTCTTTATTAGTAGGATATCTTAAATACAGGTAGGGAAATGGTGTGCTGGGCTGGCTGCTTGGCAAACAACCAGAATGGACAGATGGTTTTTCATGATCTGTTATATGGAAATATAAGGTTTGTAACAGTGTGCTTTATATTGATGCTTATTGATTTGTGAGAGAGCAATTTTCAGGCTGCTTGTTCAGCAAGCATTCTACGTCTTCCTTTGCATCTGCAGAACAGCTGCTTAAGCTAGGATTGTCAGTGTTTTATTTCTGGGAAGCTGCAGGCTGTCCTAATGTCTTCCCAAAGCCAAAGAAATGAGTATAAAGTAGGATTTTGGGGCTGTGATCCAGGGTTTATTGTCTATGAGCTTTTTTTTTTGCTGTGTAAAATCTTGCTCCATACTCACTCTATTCCTGCTAATATACGATGTCAACAATTAGGACAGAAAAAAAAGTTTCTCTTTGTAACCATTTACAAATGGTGGGGGGTACATTGAGTTTAGGTAGTCATGCAACCAGTGTGTTTGCTGAAAAGGATCATTGTAAACAATAAGGCCATGGTATAAAATCCTAATAGCCAATAGTTGGTTACTCAGGTGGTTACTCTGGAGAAGGGAGGCGGAGGATTTCACATCTACAGGACATAAAAATTAGAAGTTGTTAATTACCATGTCTGTTTCAAAGCCTCAGCTTGGAAGTTGCACTAGGTAAGGTGCAGAGTTCAGATCTTTTAGGTAATCAATATTTCTTTAATTTCTCATGTGCCAATAATACTGGTGTTTTTGTCCAATCATGCCACCCCTTGCTGTTGACTTCACTCCTTTTGATAGCTATTGGAAGCACAAACCCACCTCACAAGCTGTGAGAGAACCTGTGGGACAGTCCCGTGGTTGCCTCACGTTCCTGGTATTTGCAGGGGCCAGAGAGAACTCGGGATGAATCTCTCTGAAGCACACACAGGTATCCCGTGTGTAGGGCAATGCCCCTTCTTATACAATATTTTTCACTTTGGCAACTTCATCCTGGTGTTAATTCCGTGAGAGGTACTGAAGATGAAGAGGAATATTTTTGATCCTTACCCCTGCCTGCACCACCTCACCTGCCTTCTGCTGCTCCCCTTTGCTTTCTAATCAGATGGAATCACTGAGATAGAAAAGATGGCTTGATTTCATTTCCTTCATTAAAATGTCTTGGGGACCTTTAAAATCCACTTTGCACTTTTATCTTTGGCTGAATGCTGGTGCTGGCTCATACCTAAGGCAGCAAATGTAGATGGAAATGCTGTACTGAACATAACATAATTATGTTAGGAGGAACAGTGATTGCTGCACTGCTAGGATAAAGATTAAATTGAGCCTGTGGGACAATATGCCTGATTCTCGGTACACGCGGCGCGGGGGGGGGGGGGCGTTCTCGGTACACGCGGCGCGGGGGACCGGGGTTTCGGCTTGCCACGTGGCGTGGGGGAAGCTGCTCTCTCAGCTCCACGGGGGGGCTGCATTCCACGGCGGGGGAGGCTTTGTTTCCACCTCGGTTCGGCAGGGCGTGCCGTGCTGTTGCTGCCCGGGAATTTTCAAAGCACTACATACAGCTGCATTGTGAAGCTTTTGTCTGTTCGTTATCGCTTTCTATCTGTGGTTTTTTTTTTAAATCGGTAGCTGATTTTAGCTTTGTTTTTGGTCAGGCAGGATTAAGTACTTTGCTTTTTACATCTAACATGGGTTCCAAACTCAGCATTGTACAAAAAGGAGTGTATTATAATATTGTTAGCATTTTAGACAGTGGTAATGTGAAGTTCTCTAAAGGAAAATTAAAACAGTTTATAAGATGGCTTTTCCTCCACTTCCCAAAAATTTCCCCTGAAGAAATCCACAATATTCAATTCTGGGATAAAGTTGGGAATGCATTGATAACCTTAGGACAATCTGGCAATGTACCCTCAGCTAAATTTGTGTTCTGGAGTTTACAAATTCGAACTGCATTGCTCAAACAAAGCGAAATGGAGATAAAGCCAAATGCCAAGCCATGTACCTCTGCTCTCCCTGTTCCTCCCTCTCCTAGCTCTAAAACCCCTAAACCTCTTACCCCAAAACTTGGTATTTTAAAGAGAGCACACTCATTGAGAAGTCGACTTTCAAAGTCTGCTGAAATACCTGAGTTGCCCTGTCCACAAGGCCCTGGCCAGGCTGCGTGGAACCTTTCCCAATCCCCTGTGTCCCCCACTCTGAAACCCAGAGTCAGCTTTCCAGAGAGCAGTGATGCCCAAAATGGCCCCCAATCCCTAGGGGGTCCGCAAAATGGAGGATGCCACGTGGCACCTTCCCAAACCTGGTCTTCTTCTTCCCAAAATCCTCTTAAACATCCCAAAATTCCAGCCCCATCCCCCTCTCCTCCTGTTCCTCGTGACCCCTTCCCCCCCCTTTCCTGCAGTACCCTCAGCTCCGCCCCTCTACTCCTCCCAGGGGGCGTCTGCTGACGTGATGTCACCAGGTGTCCCCGCCCCCTGCCTGCCCCTTGTCCCCGCCTCCTGTTCCCACGGTTTCCCCGCCCCTTGCCTGCCCCCTGTCCCCGCCCCCTCCCCGAGTTCCCACGGTGGGGACACACCCACTGCCGGTCCCCAAACCTGTAGCTGTGATCCCAATGCTTCTGTTTCAAGGGATACAGAGCAGGGAACAGCAGATTCAATGCATAGTCCCATGTTGTCACTGGCTCCTGTTACCTTTCAGCCTGCAGCACAAGGGGGGGCAGCCCCGACTGCTATTTGGAATTCTTTTGGACGACAATTGATTAAAGAGGTCTGTAAATCTCATAAAGAATATGGTCCACACAGTCCATATTTCCGTGGCCTTTTAAATTCTGAATTGAGTAGGACTGTAGTGATTCCACATGATTTAAAACAGCTTTTTTCTTGTCTCATGACTTCCACGGAATTCAAATTATGGGAAACTGCATGGAAACAGCTGCTAAAAGATGCTCTCCCAGGCTTGCATGCTGATCCAAACACAGCCAAAGACAACAGTGGTAACCCTATTACCATTGAGCACCTCTGTGGTGAGGGCCAATGGTCTTCCCCCTCAGTCCAAGCTACTGCAATTCCTGCAGAAACACTCGAGAAAGTAAAAGAAGCAGCTGAAAAAGCATTCTTTTCCCTCCAACTTGAAGGGCCTTTTGAGCCCTATAGTAAAATGAAACAGCTACCATCAGAGCCTTTTGTGAAATTTGTAGAAAGGTTAACTAGAGCTATTGAAATACAAGTTAAAAAAGAAAATGCTAGAGAACCAATTTTAGAGGAAATGGCATTTACAAATGCAAATGCACAGTGTCAAGCGGCAATCCTGAGCCTTCCTACGGAACTTACTCCTACATTAAAAGACACGCTTCTAGTCTGTAACAGGAAAGTGCCTCTGAGTGTGGCTGAAGACTCCAGACCAAGGCTGCTGCCAAGACCACATCAGCTTGTCGCCATTGCCAGCCCTGCACCTTTCCCCTCAGCACAGCAGTACCCTGGGCAGCAGCGGAGACCAGCAATGGTTGAGCCCACAAAACCATGCCTGCTTTGTAATAACCTAGGGCACTGGAGTAACCAGTGCCCCCTGAAAAGGGAATTTGATGAATTTAGAAATGGCAGGGGAGGAGAACTACAAGCCCTCCCTGCGGGTCAACAACAAAAAAACTGAAAAGGGAGCGCCCGCCTGCCAGGCGTGCAGACATAAAAAGAGCAGGCCAAGGGAATATGGGTAGCAAATCAAATCAAGCGCGCGATAATATTAATGTTTGTGTAAGTGAAGCAGGTGCTTCAAAGACCAAGTCTGCTAGTACGCTGTTGAAAGTGAAACGAAATAACCTTTGTTATGATTTAGGTAATCCTGTGTTAACCACGTCTTCTGTCAATGAGCCTTACAGGTTGCAGCTTACAGAGTCACTTCTCCTGAAGGACAGCAACTGGCATTTTGTCTCTGTCAATCCTGAACAGAAGGGTACTTGGAACCGAATTCGTTGTAAGTACGTCGTCATTGGGGACACCAAACACACACCACAAGAGATCAGAATTGCTCCAGGAATGACAACATCAGATCCTGAGCAATTTGTTCTCGGCCTGCACTGTTTCCACCCACCCCTGTTTCTTCCCAAAGGACAAATTGTTGCACAAGCTATCCCTGTGCCATCTTTACCTGAAAATATCGAAAAACAAGGGCCCACAGTTGCCCGGGTCCAAGTTATTGGGAAAGATAAACCCAAATTATGGTGCAATGTCAGTGGGGGTGGGGAGTCAAAACGCATTGAGATGCTTGTAGGCACAGGTGCAGACTGCACAGTGATTCCAGCAGAATAACGAGCACATGGCCTGATCACCTTTTTAAGCTCCCGGGACAGGGGGAGGGGGGGGGACAGGTGACCACCAACCAGGTGAAGGGGGCGGGGTCTCAAGGGACGAGGGACACCTAGACATAGGCCAATGACCCCTGGGCATAGGGGCATCTTTTGAACTTGACCAATCACACGATGCCTTGGTGGAGTGATAAGCCTGATTGACAGGACTCGCTAAGCAAGGGGGCGAGGGGGAAGGGAGAGGCATATAGGCACACCTGGGAAAGGGACCCGGAAGCTCAAGACACACCGCAACACCTGATAATCCTAATTGGTACCTGTGCTTGTAATGCTCAGTTACTTTTTTCCCTCAGAACTGTGGAAGAACACTCGGCCATCTGACGTGGCCGTGCCATTGCTGCAGCTCCACGTGTCCGTGCTGGGCCGTGTGTGAGAGGCAGGTCAGCACTGAGCTCCCATTTATGGCTCTTACAGCCCCTTGTCAGGGAGATGTCCATTTGGGATGAGAGCACACCCACCTCAGAAAAGGCATTAGCAGAGTTGGTACGGTTTCCAGAACACTTGCTTTTCCTGGGTGCTTTCATGGAATCTAATGATGAGCTCCCTTTTCTGGGAAAGAATTTAATTTCCTACACTGGGAAGGGAAATGTTCAGTGTCTCTCACACCCAAGGACATTGGCAGCTTTGGCACAATTTGATGTTATCTGAATGAGTCCTTTAACACAGCAGCATTCTTTCAGATCAGTTCATTGTTTCTAAATTCCTCAGGTAGATCACTAACCCTAACAAATTACTGGTTGTTTTGATTCTCCTGCAGCCAGCAGCACAGCTTGCCCCTCTCAAAGAGGTTCCAGCAGGACAGAAGCCCAACTCATTCTTTTCCGCCCAACACATGGACAGGAGAATCTTTCACAGCTCTCATCCCAGCTTCTCATGTGGACCAAAACAACTTTGTCTCATCACAACAGATCAGAGTTCTCTTCATCAAAGTCCCACGGACAGCAGGACAGAGCCTGTTCCTTGAGTGCTTGCTAAGTACCAAGGTCAGCATCTGCTTTTTCACCTCTGCTGTACCACAGCATCGCCTCTGACTGTGGGGTAGCTCAATCTTGCTCCAGTTACAGTTCATCTGTCTCACTTGCTCCTCCAAAATTGATCTGTGCATGAAAATTAACAGAGTCCATTCTTGCAACTGGTGCCTAGCTTCTGCAACAGATGAAGAGATCTATTTTAGGAAGTTTATCCACAAAAGAGTATGGTTTGTTATTATACTAATAATGAAGTTTTCATTGTGTTCATTTTGTATTTTTACCTCTGATTCAGCCTCCAATTAGCCAAAATTACTAGAAACCCCTAACAAATAACTGACTATGTCAGTTACTTATATGATTCAACACTGAACCAACTGGCTGTCAAAATCCCAGTACCTTGGTTCTCCACCCCTTGGTGTGAGTCTTTAATTTCTCTGATGAACTTTTCCCAGGCAAACACAGCCAGCTTATTGGGACTGACACCTTCTGTCCCTTGACATTTGTTACCTTTTGAGGTAATGCAAAGAGACCCTGTGGGAGTTCCAGTCTGCTTTAGGCCTCTCTTAATTGATTTTCAGGGAATTTTAATGATGAAGCTTCTCAGATTGCTGATCGGAGCTGTGAAGGGAACTGGGATGATCTGCTTCAATTAATGCAGCATCTTCAATTTCCCATTAGTTGCTGACAGCTTCATGCTGAAAATACTCTTCATTTGGGACCAGAGGTATCAGACACAAAGCAAAAAGCATCATTGTCATTCCTAACTCCAGGGAAAGGACATGTGGCATAGAGGGCCAGCGATCTTCTCTTAGAATGAGCCAGAGAAGTGATGATAATCTAATGAGGCCAGTTATTCATCTTCTCCCTGTAGCCCTTATGCCTTAGCAGGCTGCAAAACTTCACTTTTCCCCTACCTGACTTTGAAGACAATTTCCCAGCTGCTTGCCTGTAAACTGCCTGTCATCCTGGGCATCTGGCTTTGTGTGTATTTCTGTCTGGATGCTCTGAATCATTGGGAAGCATTCCAACTCCAAGGTGGCTACAAAGCAAGGCCAGAAGAGATTTACAAGTCTTATGCAGCAGGATGCCAAGTCCTATTTCTAACACTGCATGTGTTATGGAAGTCAAAGAGTCCATCAGAAAAGCTTGCCTTTAAAAAACAAACACTCCTCCCTCAAAAGAGCCATGCAAACAAAGAAACAAAGCCCCAAACCCAAAGCAAGATATTCTGGGAAAGTGTTGTAATTGTTTCTTTGTTGAAATGGTACCTTTCCACTTCAAATGTACGGAAAGAATTTGAACCCTCCTCAAAAACAGAGAGCTTGCAGACTTCACTGTATCTTCAACTGGAAATAAATAGAGGGTAAATGGATGAAGAAAGGATATTCAAAAAGGTTAAATGAAGTTAAAAGGAAGCAGTCAGAAAGATCTGGATTTTTATGCAATTTTACTAAAATGTTTACTGTGTCATTAACAGGTAAGTCTGTTAATCTGTAAGACTTAATTCCTCAGATAAAACTGCATATTTAACTGCTGTTTCATCATAACTCATTGCTGAAGGATAGCATAAAGGATGGGAAACTGGATATATAAAGAGCCACATCCTTCTGTGAGACTTGTAATACATTTACTGGGTCTTTTTCCTGTTTGTTCATAATGCAGGACTCACAATACGGGGCCATGGTACGTGCCTTAAATTATAACTCCAGTAGAGAAATGAGAGAGAAAAGCTGCTGTAGATGACTTGTTGCAGTATTTCAGGCTGGGCTAACTGCAGGCAAATCTGGATCTTCGCTGCACAGACTGAGCAGTGCAGTTTGGAAGGCTTGCACCAAGCACTTGAGATGTATGTGTGCACTTGCCTGTTTTCTAAGGGCAGCCCTTCAGCTGAATATTCCTCAGCCTTTTCTCTCTCCACCATGCACTGGCAAAACCTTCTGGCTGTTTCAAACAGTTTGAGAGATTTTTTTGCCATTGCTTGGGGTTTCTGTTCTGTTTAGCTGAAATAATTTTAAGCGGCCTATGGTGGTTTTTTTGAGGAAGAGAAATTAAATGGATGGAAAATTGCATTATTTGATAGTGTTTGCAGTCTATGGCCATAGCAGTGTGCAATATTTGGGTCAGATTGTTTTTAAGCAGTTAATTGTCTGCCCAACTGAATGCTCAAGCATAATCAGGCTGATTATGTTCAAGCAGTTGAAAGTTCAATGTACAGTGAGAAATAGGATAGCAATTATCTTCTAAATTCCTTTATATGAGCCACAGGAGGTCCTTTTGCTCAGGACAGGAATCCTGGATAATCTGTATCATCAACACAGTTTTGGTTTTAGTTCCTAACATGTTTTTGAGAAAAAAATCAGCATGCAAATGATTGAAGTCAATTTTTATGTTAATCCTCAGGCAGCTGTGAGTGGGAGACACCTGTGATTTCAGACTTCTAAAACAAAGACAAGTTCAGCAGTTAAAATTCTGAGCCCTGAAAGTACAAGAGAACTGCTTATTCCAGGTATTCATTAAAACCACATTCCAGCTCAGCTCAAAGGAAGTGCCTGTGCATTAAAAGTTTGGGGTTACATGAGGCTTTTTAAACACTTTGTTTTATTGGCTTTGAATGTATGTGATTTTTCAGTGTGATGTTCATATTTCAATAGATGTGATATTTCAATATCTGGTGTACGTACCATTGAAATCCCTAGTCTTTTATCTTTTACAATATGTTCTTAAGGAGGCTCTTTTCCAAGATGTATTTGGTGCAAGGAATATGCTCTGAATCAGGAATTTGATATTAGAAGTTATTCTCTTGGTTTTCTAGAAATGGTGTGCAGGCAGGTAAGTGAGGAAGCTTTTATGTCAAATGCCCCCAGTCTGAAGGGAAATATTTCTTCCTCTGGGTTTTGGGCAGAGGTGCCTCACTGAACACCTGGGGCTGTTGTGTTTGGCCCTTCTGGCTGATGTCACACGGATTCTCTGAGCACAGCTGAGAATTACACACGGACAGTAGAGAATTTTTATGGTCTTGAGATTGTATCTGAAATACAGAATCAACTTCTGCTTAATCAGCTTCATGATGGGTGAATATATTCAAATAACAAATACGTGTAAACATTATTTTTCTGAATCGGTTTAATTTCTTTTTCAAGCCAATCTACATCTGTTGATTTAACCTAGAAATGTAATATTTTTCCAATCAGAACTTTAAAAAACTATAATTTTTCCTGTTTTCTTGTAAAGCAATATTCTCTTCAAAAAGATGACACAAATGCTCTGTAGCACTGAGGTCCCTGTGCATTTGAATGAGTCCAATGGCACTCTCATTGTTTTGTTGGGTTAAATCACAGTCATGTGTTAATTTTATTTGGTTTGAACCACTCTGACCTGGTTCACTTGGAGTAGTCTGATAGAATTCAGTTTTGACACAAAACGGAGGTAAATTTAAAAGAAAAAGGAAATCCAAACCCTGCTTTTTGTCAGTACATCTTTATGATCTATCCTGCACAAGAGGCTCACGCTCCTCTGATAATGTGGGATGATAGCTAATGGGGGAATTGTTCTGCTGCTGAGCTGATCATAAAAACAGGAGGAGATGAATGAAGTCATCAAACAGGTTTCAAACAGCAGCTTTTATTTCACAGCACCTTTAGGGCAGTGCTTCAGAAAAACTCTGAAATCTTGCTGCAAAGCCTCAAGATGCTGAAGAAGTAAATTGCTTGAGAGGTCTAAACCCAGCACTTGTTCTGTGTTTTCTAGACTGTTCTTCACTGTTTTCTGAATTCTCCATGCTGATGGCACGTGCCTTGGTAACAGTAGGTGATGGCTGGTTGTGTGGAATTTTTCCCTGAAATGTGTAATTTAACCATTATCTGTGATAGACACAGACTCCTGTTGGTAGATATTAGTTCAAGGGAGACATCCATCCTCAACACCAAGATTTTTTGTTTAAATGGGGCATTCCTCTGCAATTTCACATTATCTTATGTTCTCCTTCCTCACCTACTTGTATTTCAGATGGGTGATCTTTCTTCCTAGAAATTAATTTCCCAGAGTCCTCTTATTATTTCTTCAATTTGGGGATCTGCTAAGCCTAAATGACCACTCTGACATGGGGGTTCCCATCTGTTCCAAAGCTTTGTTGGTTTTGGTTGGGTACAGGTTTTATTCAGTGAGGAGGAAATGCCTCCTGAGAATCATTCAGGGGCTACCCCAGCACCTACAGCAAGAGCCCTCCCCTTCTGAGCTGGAAGGATCTCCCTTCCTTCCAAGAGAGCCCCATCTGAAATTGTTTCCCCACACAAACCCTGCCCTGCATTCTCCATCTCGCTGGACAGGCTCCAGCACCTGCTGTGGGTGGCACAGCTGTGCTGAGAACACCAAGTGCCCCCTGTTCTCAGTCACAAAGGCACTGACAGAGACTAAATGGTCAAAAGGAAATTCGTTAAAACATCTTGATAAGTAAAATAGCAACAATCGTGACAGCCAGATGGTGTTCACAGAAAGCTTGAAAGAGTTAATCCCTGTTCTGTAGGCTGCTAGCAAAAATATGCTTGCTATATTTAAATGAAGGCAGTTTACTGAAGAGTTTCAGAGTAAATAGAATTTTCTTAAAACTCACTGCCATAATTACATTGAAAGAACTGTGGGCCAGGTAATTCTGACCCAAATAACTTGGTTCAAGCATTAGGTGCTTAGCCCAAATGTTCTTCCCTTCCTTGTCTTTCCTGATGACTCTTTTAGCCCTTGTGGCTTCATTTGGTGAAGTATTTGATAGAAGATTTTAATTCAAGTATCAAAGAAAAGAATAAAGCCGCACTGGGCAGTAAGCTGCAAACGAATATATTTTAGTGTTTTATAAATTGCTGCTCTGAGCCCTGATCTCAGTGACATCCCCAATGGTTTCAGCTGAGCCATGGCTGCTTTCACTACCAGATTTCAGTTTTAAGTGGCTGTGAACAACTTCTTCATGCTTTAAGACAGCTTTCTGTGTTTTCACCTTTAAAATATATTTAAAGACTCATTAAACAATTCTTTGAGAGTTCTGCTACAATAATTCAGATGCTTTTGGTGCATTTTTTCTCCTGCCACATTTCCTCTTGTTTTAAAAAAAGTGGTGTCGTTATTCCATTTTCACATTTCCCACTGAAATCAGTGAACTCTGCAATGAACTCTGCATTTCTTGCAATTAAAAAAAAACCCTAAACCATCAGCAGGGAACTCCAACCATGCCACATCTTCCTTTCCATAAATGAATGTGAGTTTCTCTAATTTACTCTTGAACAACTTGCAAGGAGAAGGAACTAAAAGAAAAAGGCAATGGCTGATCCTTCTTCCTTTTCTTCAAAGGAGAGGACAACGGGATTTCTGATAGATTTTCCCTTGGAAGACAAATGAGAACATTCCAAGCTTTGTGGATTGGAAATCAATGTGCATAAAGCAAGAAAAATGGGCAATGTTGTCAAGCCCAGAGTTTGCACAGGCAGTGAATCCAGACAAAATGGGCCATTTTCCCATCTCTGTCTGAGCTGGCAAGCTCCAACAGAACTGGCTCCATCTGTGACTGCCCCTCCTGCCCCAGCACATGGGGTCTGTGCTGCCTTAGACTGGCCCACCTGTATCTGAGAAAGTTCTGTGCAGTTTTTGGTATTATCCTGTGTTCTGTGGGGTTTTTAACGTGTGGTCATCACTAGCACTTTTCTTCTGTATATGAAATGGTTGCCCACACTTTGTCATATTTTAAATCTTTCTTTTCTAGAACTTACCCATAACTTCCCTCTCCTTGCTACAGTGAAGTTCCATAATGGCAGCAGTATTAGGGAAAATATTTGTAGCCAAGTGCATCTACCTAACTCCAATAGACTTCTGTGGTGATGCACAAGTCCCACAGGTAATTTTAGGACAGAGCATTAATTGTTCTTTTCCATCAGGTACGTGACATCAGCAAGATTTTGTACCAATCCATTGTGCTTTTTAAGTATGAAAGTGGCTCTTGGAATCCTTACCCATTCTGTCCTGGCATATTCCATGTGTGGAATGTAATTAGGTTTATTTGGAGGATTCTACAGAATGTCTGTGAAGGGAAAGTGTGTGGGTGGGATCCTGGCCCTGTTAGAAGAGATGAGAAGTTTCCATTGCCTGGAATGAAGTTCTGGATTTTAACTGGGGTTTTGTACACATGAGGTAGGCAGCAGGCAAAGCTCCTCAGTGATGGCTATTTCTTATCTCAGAGAGAAGTTGTCATAAGAAATAAAGTATTTGGAATCTTCTGATGTGTACATGGTTGTCAATTCTCAGAGTGGCAAAAGAGCTACCACTTGAGTCAGTGAAAAATCTGGATGGTTGTAGCAAGGATAAAGGGTACATCTTTAGGAAATACTCCTTCTAGTCAAACTGAGCAGGATTTCTGGGCACTGAAGCTCTCATTCTGTATTGGAAAATGTGTTTCTTCATTTATATGAGATAAGAATTTAATGGAAATCTCTTTATCTCTTTCCCTGGAGAGGAAGTTCTTTCATTAGTGCAGGAGTAACTGTAGTTTAATTTTAAAGGTTTTTGCAGTCAAATTATTCTAATCTGCCAGAAAATTTACCTGGATATATAGGAAGACATTTCCTATTCACATTCATTTGAATAACACCAAGTCACACTATTTTCTTACCTAATCTATGAAGCACTATTCAGTCTAAATCCCTAAAATTGCACTGCTGCCTTAAAATGTTCACATTATACAGGCAATCAGAGCTGGGCAAAGTTCTGGACTCTTCTCCATGGAAACAGCATCACTCATTATTCCTGGGATAGTGAAGATTTTAAACCAAAGGAGCTCTGCCCTTTTTCAGTATCCCAGTTATGCTGGAAAATTTATGGGATGATGTATAGATAATCAGTCACTTTTATTTCTTTGCTTGTAAATAATGCTACAATGAGCTCCACAAATTGAGTTCTATTCTCAGCTTCTCTTCTGTTGTCAAAAGAATTTAAAATCTGCCAAGCAAGTAAAGCACACCTGGCTTCTTTTGCCTTGAGTCTGTAATAACTTTGCTCAGTCTGCTGGCTGTGCCACTCTGAAATGAATGACACTTGTTTTTGCAATAGAGGAGAGTATCTGTTGATAGTATACCATCTTGTCATCCATTGCAAAAACATTTGTGGCTGCTGATAGCTCTGGAGTCTTGAATTTTGATTAAGGGGTTCAATTTTGAAATGACTGCTTCCCACTTCTCTTAAATTTCCTGTTACAAAAGCCTTCAATGCAATTTGATTTTAGTTTCCTTTGATCACCTTCATCAGTTAAAGGTAAAAATGCAAATCTGTCACTAAGAGTCATTTGGAAAGGAATAGAGATTATGAAATTACATGTCCACATCTAGAACCACGTGTGCAGTTCCAGTTTCTTTATCTCAGGAAGTGTATCAGAAGTAGGGAACAGTTTCTCCTTTGTATGTAGGACATGGATATGTGTCCATGTGAAGAGATTTTTACTGACATTGAGGGAACAGGAGATGGGAAATGAGCAAAGAACAAAACTGGAGGCAGACTGGAGTGCAGAGTGGGGCTGGTGATATGCCAAGTCCAGAAATGGGGAGGCTGTGTTGTTAAATAAAGTCACATCTCTCCCAAAGGACCTTTGAAACAGAAGTGACCACATTTTTGTAGCTTTCTATGAGTCACAGAAAACAGATTTCCATCAAATCCTGCATGTTCTTTCATGAGTCTGAGGTTCTAGCATGTGTCTCATTCCTGTTTGCTGCTTTGGCCAGTTTTGTATGTTTTGTTGCATATTTTGCTGCAATAATCTCAAGATGGAAATGGCAGAGATGGATACTGCAAAGATGATCATCACAGCAGGCAGCTGGTAAGAGACAGCACACGGGAATGAATAAAGAGCCCAGTAATGATAAGGAGAGAACTTAAAAAGTACCAGAGAAAAATACCAGCACACACAGTTCAAACCATGGGGACATCAAAGAGGAAAGCAAATCCATTGATGTTTTCCAGCTGTTGCTGTTCTAATTTAATTTAATTTAATTCTCTACTCCCAGTGTGTATATGAAAATAGAGTATCTGGCACTGGCAGAAATTTCCTTTGCCTGTGTTAAACATTTGTGTAAAAAAAAAAAAAAAGTCAATATTTTTCTGGACTGTGTTGTACTAATTTTTAAAAAATATATTTGTTTCCTTTAAAGGGGAAAAGTTAGGTTTTACTGAGTGATCAGACCAGACTCTATTATCAACATTGCTAAGAAAGAATCAGTCCAAGCTGAATTTAGTGGTAAGGGAACCTAACAGTGCTGTTTCTCTGGTAACAGAAAAACTGTGCAGAGATTAATGTGTTCACAGGCTAGGCCATTAACAATCTCTTAGTGCAGTGTAGTTTTGCTTTGTTGCTGATATCTTTTTCTCTGATCTTCTCACTGGCTTTCTAAATTCTAGTGAAAAAGAATCTTTTTTCTTTCACAGATAAAATTGTTCTTCAGCTGTAAACAAAAAGAGGAATTTTTTCTGGATGAAATAGCCTGAAGTTTGTTGGTTTATTTCTAAATGCCACTTTGAGCTGTGACTTTGGCCTGATCAATGCATTGCTGAGCCTCCAGCTCTGTGCTCCTGCCTGGCCCCAGGTCCCTGTTTGTGTGACTGGATGTCAGCTTTGGGAAAAACCCCGGCACAGGGCTGAGGGGTGTGTGCTCTGTTTGGAGATAAAGGCTGGCAATGGGGAAAAGCTGTTACTGATTTTTGTGCTTGTTTCTGACAATAGGAAATATTTCTGCATGGCAACATGGAAGAAGAATAACCTGTTAATGGTGAGAAGGGTACTTGGATAAATAGGCCCAGCAGTGTCACCAGGAAAATGAAGCTGCTTTTTAATGCAAGGAGCAAAGTTTTGGAGATCAAGAAACACAGGGCTAAAACCAGATTTGACAAAAGTGAAACAAAGTCTGATTTTACAAAGATTATTAAAACACGTTTTAAAGTTGTTTTGGAGCGATTCTGATGGCAGCCTGCTCCAGGATCCTCAGCTTTCTGCCCCCAGCGGCTGCTGATCCTTAAGGCCCGGGCCGTGTGTGAGGGGCCGGGCCCGGGGCCTTTGGGCTCTCTCGGTGGAGCTTTGGGCGCCTCAGGGCCCAGCGGGGGCTGCGGTTTGGCTCGGCCAGCTCGGTTTTATTGAGCCCAGCAAAAAGCTTCTCCCTTCCCGGCTCGCAGGAGCTGCAGCAGCGATCTTCCAGCAGCCTCCGGGCCGAGCCGGGGAGGGAAAGCACAGGGAGGGAGAGAGGGACAGGAGAGACACAAGGAGAGGCTCCAGCCCCGCTGCTCCGCCCGCCCTGGCTGCCGGGAGAGGAGCTGAGAGCCCCGGTAGGTGCTGGGCTCGGGCTGGAGCTGCCCTTCCCTCAGAGGGAAAAGGGAAGCTCAGTGCAAGCGCCATTTCCCTCAGAGGGAAAAGGGAAGCTCCCTGGAAGCTCCATTTCCGTCAGGGTGGAAAGGGAAGCTCCATGGAAGCTCCATTTCCCTCAGAGGGAAAAGGGAAGCTCCCTGGAAGCTCCATTTCCCTCAGAGGGAAAAGGGAAGCTCCCTGGAAGCTCCATTTCCCTCAGATGGAAAAGGGAAGCTCCCTGGAAGCTCCATTTCCCTCAGAGGGAAAAGGGAAGCTCAGTGCAAGCTCCATTTCCCTCAGAGGGAAAAGGGAAGCTCCCTGGAAGCTCCATTTCCCTCATATGGAAAAGGGAAGATCCCTGGAAGCTCCATTTCCCTCAGAGGGAAAAGGGAAGCTCAGTGCAAGCTCCATTTCCCTCAGAGGGAAAAGGGAAGCTCCCTGGAAGCGCCGCTTCCCTCAGAGGGAAAGCTGGTGCATCACAAGTGCGGAAGGGAGATTTCTTCAACATCTGCTGTGTTCTCTGGCATTCTGTTTTAATCAACTGTTGGGTTTGGGTTTGGTTTTTTTCCCCTCACTTTATTAGCATTTTCTGTCAGTGGAAGGGAATTGTTGAAACTCTTCAGAGAAGAGTACTCATTGCAGAGTGTCCTCTCTTTTGTCTCAAAACTGAGACACAAGTGTATTCTAATCTAGATAAAATAAAAAGAGAATAAAATGTGGGACATTATCAAAGAAAAAATTAGCAAATCATTCAGAGAAAACAGAATTATCTTCAAAACTAAAATACTGGGATTTATGAAATGAGGCAATATTTTCTTGATGACAGGTAACAAGAATTTACATCAAGAACTGAAGACATGAACTGGAGGAAATGATAGAGATTGAGAAGGACCAGCTATAAATGCCAGAAGGTACACACCAAAACAGTGAGGAAAAGGCAGATGTGGTTGTCGAGCACATCCAGCAAGGTAATTCCTACAGAAAAATATTGATACTATTGGAAAAGAATGATGGGATCTGACTTGGGAAGCCATGTACAGTCTGAGTCCCCCCCACAGGAAGGTTGGGGCTGGAGGGATGCAGAGGGAGGGAATGGAAAATGAGCAGAACAGTGTTTGATAGGCTGGCACACAGGGGAGACAGACAGACAATATTATACGTGTGTTAAAACTGCATCAGAAGTGTGGGTACTAGAGGCAGAAGAACTAACACCCTGTTTTTCAACAACTAGAACAAACACCAGTTTTTCAACTAATTGTGCGTAAATCAACTCTGAAAATTATAAGTGGGTTTCTGATCATTAAGTGTGGCAAAGTTGGCAGCAGTCCTCAAAAAAGAGCAATTGAAATAATTGTAGAAATTGACCAAGTCTGAAGTTTGCAGTAACTGAAAGGTTTTATATTTTGCTAAGTAATTGTCAATTTCTTGGTTTAGCTGCTCTCACTAGATAAATTTAACCTTTTATGAGTAGTGACTCAAAAGTTAAGCTTTTCATCTTGTGAGACTCATTTTCAGGCCCTGCAGTCAGACATGTATTCATTAAACTCTGTGATGCCTCAGAGCTACTCGTCTGCTCTGGATACCATGAATACAAACATTCACCGTCAGGTTGTTTGCAGTGTCAGCCCTGAACAAACATGCAGGAATTACCAGGTGGTTACAGTGTTTTAGGTATGACAGATCTATGGCCTGGTGTTGCTGGTTTATTATCTGCTTATTTTAAAACACTTAATTTAGTGCTGGGGGAGCAGACTCCTCCGAAGCGATAAACATCTGTTGCTGCTGTCAGCCTGAGCATTTGCAGCCCATAATGTTCTTGTCCCCTCTGGCAGCCGAAGGTAAATAAGGGAACTCAAGTGTCAGTATGGGGGGACCTGGGTGAGGAGGGGGACAATGTGTGACTACAAAATTAGGTCTGAATTCTCTTCCTGAAAACATTTTTTCTGTGGCAGTTCACATATAAATAACATGAAAATTGGAATAAAAAAAATTTCAAAATGCATTTATTAGTTTTGCATAAGTATATTTCTGATAAAACCTCAAGCAACCCTCCCAATAAACCAGGAATGAATATTGCTGCCTTGGGTCAATGCTTCCTAAACTGCAGTCAGATTTCCACTCAGTTTAGGCTGTTTCCTTTCAGCCTTTGAGTGTAAGAAGATGGTGAGGGTTATGTATTTACATCAGGTAACTGGTATTCCATAGATAGGGAAGGTGGGCTTGTTAGTGCCCCTTACTGTCACCATCCCCCAGCACATGTTACTGTAAGACCTTATTTTCAGGTAGGTTTGCAGCTTCCAAGTGCCTGTGACCTTCCCTCCTTCCCCTGCCACTGTCTCCTTTCAGATATCTTCTCCCTGCTATTGCAGCTGAAATCCCATTTTCTGAAACTGAATTGAGCAAAAATTCTTACTAGCCATGCTAATAAAACCACATAAGCATTTAATGCAAATTATCTCATATCCTCTGCACGGTGGAGCGAAAGGCTTGAGATCAGAGGAACAATCTTTGCCTGGGATGAGTTCTTTCTGTCTCTGTGAAATTTGCCTATCAAGTCACCAGCCTCTGAAAAATCCCATTTTACAGACATTTACTAGAAACATGTGGATTTTGGTGGGTGAAGTCTCTGAAAATGCCCTGGGCACTGAACCTTCTCCAGAAATGCAGCCTCTGAGTGAGCTGCTGCTGTTTTGCCTCCTTCCCTCTGCAGCTGTTCCCCTGCAGGGAGTGGGACCCCAGGGGCTGTGACCCACCTTGGCTGCTCCTGCTGTCACCAGTTCTGCACTGCAAGGTGAAACATTCAGGGTCTGGTTTGGATAGCTTTGGATGCCTTTCCTTTTTTGTTTTTCTTTGGCAAAATGTTTCCAGGGAAAGGAAGGAGGAGAACAAAATTGTGTTCTGGCTTTGTTATTTGTTTTATTTTTAAGGAAATTTATTTTCTCTACCATTTCAATTGTAGTGTTGAACATGATGGAAGAACTTGAATGGCTAGGACAGAAATGGTGTCCTTTCAGGAAATACAAGGCCTTTTGTTCAGGCCTGTGTTTGGGCACAGAGTGAGGGCAGGTCATGAAACAGTGAAGAAGGGCTCACCTAGCACCCCAGGACACAGACATGGAAATACTCCTGCAGCCAGAGCACCTTCAGCCTGCACCTCCTCACACTGCACAGCTGGGACACCCCCATGTGGTGTTGTGCCACAGCAAATGGGAAAATCACCTCACTTGTCTGCCCATTCATTTTTCTTGCCTTCACCCAAATTATTAAACACAAAGTGATAAACACAGCAATTTCAGCATTCAGTTAAACTGCAGTTTTTTCTTACTCCATCTTTCTCTGAGGGATATTTCTCAAGTCCCAGTTGCTTTATACATGTGGAAGGAATGCAAAGCATAAACCCTTCTGAATCCTATTTTCTAAGCCTTTTTGTCATCTCTGTTGTTCTCATCTGCTTGGATTTCAATTTGTCTTTTTGACATGTCCTGTCCCAAACTGAATCCCATCAGTGCTGCTGCTGAAGCCTGAGCATTGCTGAGCAGAGCAGGAGGATTATTGTGCTGCTTGAGACAAACTGTTATTGTTAATATAATCATGGGCAGCATTTGTCCTTTTTGTGTAAGCATCTTAGATGTGAATTGCAAGCAGTTTATGATTTAACTTCTAATAACTGTGTCTTGCTAGGAGTGTTCCTTGGCCCACACTGCTCATAAATACTTGCTTTGGGTTCAGCAGTCACTAGCATTGCTGCAATCTTCTGGACTGTGAAAAAAAGACCTGTTTTAAAGAGTACATATAAAATGTATTAGGCAATGGAAGGCTAAAACAAAATGGCTCTCTGTGGCAGGGAATATCACAGGGAGTATCACAGAATCATAGGGAATTTTTGTGGCAGCCCAGCAATCCAAAGGTAGTTTTTCATGGTTGTTTAATGAATCTGAAGTAACTGGATTGTCACTGGGAATACAGCCAGCCCTGAGTGCTGCATTTTCATCACCCTGGCAGACTGCACAGGGCTCAGGGCCTTGGCTGTTAATTCAGGGAGAGGAACACGCTGATGGTGACATTTGGAACAGGAGAGACAGAGGCACTGAAGGGTAGAGTTCAGAAATGTGCTACCAGGCTGTCACAGCTGCAGACAGCACCTCCTGAGTGTTGAAATGGATGTGGAAATCAGCAGCTGAAATAAACTGAAACTGCTACTCTAGGTCACTTTAGTTTCTCAGTGCCTAAATATTCAGCCTTGGTAATTCTACAGATTCCAAACATTGTCCGTTTTTTCTCCTGCGACAACACTGACCACATCTTCTCAGAGGGAAAAAAATCCTGGAGCTTTCCAAGTCCCTGGCACCTCTCAGAGCAGATTATTCACCATTTTAGTACTTTCTCCACAGATCAGAGAAAAAAAAATCTTTTCTGAGACCCTCAGAGTTCAAAGTGGTAGATCAAGAGCTTGTGCTTGGCAGGGGAAGGTAATAAGACACTCAGATGTTAAAAATATGAGATCATAAATATGAGATAACCACTCATTGACTGCTGCTGATGAAAAAAAGCCCAATATTTACTTAGAGGTGAAAGAAACCTGTTATCTAGAATAAAATGGAATTAGTGCATGGGTCCAGCTATAAAATATGTGGAGCAGCCCCAGTTCCTATGGTGTGGCAATTCTGCAGTAGCTCCACTGTGGGCACAGTAATTCCCACACCAGGAATATTTTTGTATGGACTAAATGTGGCCACACAGGGGGGTAGTGGAGAACAACTACAAGACTTGAAATTCCCTCCCTGATTTATCCCCCCGTGGCTTCCATCTGCAGACAGTCTGGTCTTGTTCCTTGTGCCTCATTTGTGCAAACTCCTGCAAGGGAAGTCAAGAGAAGAATGAGAGCAGGTTAAAATCTCAGGATGTGGATGATCTCTCTGAGAGCTGGGGGCACTCAGCACCTGCAGGAAATCTCCAGTTCTTGAGAAATGGATGCTCAGGGTCCCTGTTGCTGAAATTCTGTTAGGGAAAATGGCTGGAATATGAGGGAAGCCAATGTTACAGGAACACATAAAGCAGTCCTAGCACTATCCAGCTTCCCTTGCTGTTCATTGCAAAAGCAGTGAAGTCAGCTTGGCATGGCAGTTTCAGCATTGTGGAATGAAGGGTAAGGCATCCACTCAATTCTCCCCTGGACCATTTTCTCTGGGTGAAATTCAGGATAATGATTTCTGCAGAGGAAGGAAATCCTTGAGAGCAAAAGCTCTGCCTGGCAGTGTACTCAGCTTGATTCCAGGGGGGAAGAAAGTCCATGTGGGCTGGGAAAATGGGTGAGGATGGGTGATTCGAGAGCTGGTTTTGGTTCTGGTGTACACAGACCAGCAGTGGAGTTTTGACCTCTGCAACCACAAGAGAAGCCATGGAAAGTCTTGGAAAGTCAGATGAACTATTCTGAAATACACACAGAAAAATTCTCATTATTTATTGCAAATGCCCAGCCCCTGAATTACTTGTGCCAGAGCCTGTGGTCAGTGGGGAGAGGGTGAACGCTGCTGTGGGAGAAGGGCTAATGCATTTCCATCTGAACTGATTGCACAGGTGCTGGACACAAACGCCCAAATTGAGGTTTTGCAATTTTAGGTGTGGTGTGCCCAGTCAAAATTCTGCCATGTGATTACAGTGACAAGTAACATTTTATGATAAAGAGAAAAAAAAGAAAGCCTTGTAAATCGATCTGTTTTGATAAGAAGGTGAATATCCTGATTTTGGTGATGTTAACCATTTAAACCTCCCATTTTTGGTGGCAATCCATGTAAAGCCGATACCCACTCAATGGCCCTTAGGAGGTTCTGAACCTGGACATATGTTCAAATGCAGGAGAGGAGAGGACTACAAAATACAAATACTTTTTCTGTCACTAGAACTGAAGTTGCACATAGTGACAATCTCAGTTAGAAATGATGAGTTGTTTTTTTTTTAGATTATGATTTAAATAAATCTTTTGCCATTACATTCTGTGTACTTTGAGAAGGGATTATAAAGAAATAGGAGAAAGTTATAAAATAGAAATTGATAAAAGGCTTATTTGGTGTTTGGGGGTCCTGTGCAAGGAGCTGAAAAGGCCTTTGGAACAGAACCAGTCTCTGTAAACGCTTTATTGATTACACTGAGAAAAGCCCATTTTAAACACTTTCACAGCTCTGTGTTGCCTGAGGAAGCAAAATCTATTACAGTCAGATGATGAACTCTTTGTTTATGAGCTCAGCTGCCTTAGCGGGCAGCTGGAAGAAAGCAGCAGCGTTATTTCTGCTGCCTCTGGAGCAGGGTTATCAACAATCCCCCATTTCATGTCCCCACGCGGCTGCCCCCGCCGTTCCCGGCCATCCGCAGCGTGAGGCGCTCCGGCACTCGCTGCAGCTGCAGCCGGCGCTGCAATGGCGGCCCTGGAGCGGCCCCGGGCCAGCGAGCCTCGGGTGCCCCTCAGCTCCCGGGGCAGATCGGGCTGTGCTCCCGGATCGGGGTGTGTGCCCTTGCTCCGCTCCCTCCGGGCTTTTTCCAGCGCCGGGCTGTTGAGCTGTGTCAGGAGAATGACTCGGATCTATCCGCGGTTAAATAAGCTGTGCAATCAGCTGCCCGAACAACTCTCACTCATCGGGGTGATCATGCTGCTCTAACGAGGATCTCCGCCTCTCTTTGGTCTAAGGAAAGGTCTGAGCCAGAAAGATGGGGGAGGAAAAGCGATTCCTTTTCTTTGCCTTTCCTTAAAGGGGCGAGTGTCAGACCGCGGCGGAGGGGATCTGGGTTTGGAAGGTGCCAGAACTCTCCAGCTCCCGGGGCACAGAGCAGGAGCTGTGGGAGGGCCGGGCAAAGCAGAGCAGGCGGGGCGGGCTCTGTCTCTCGGCCGAGCCCAGCAGCGCTCCGGAGCTCGGGGCTGTGCGGGGCGGCTCCGCCTGCGGGGTCTGGGACTGAGCCCGGGCGGCTGCACCGACTCCTGGAGAGCAGGAAAGGGCCATTCCGTGTGTGCTCGGTGCTCAGTGCTCCTCCTGGCCTCCAGGGATGGGGCTGGCGTTTGGCATCTCGCCGAGGGTGACGTGATGTGACCTGCTTGTTCTAGCACCGGGTCTTTTATCAGTTTGGGCTCACAGCATCCATCCAGCTGAAACTGGTACCTGTGAGTGCTTTAAGTCTCAGGAACTGTGGAGTTGATTAAATTGACTCTGAACCAGCATCTTCAAACACTTCTGCCTGTCCCCTCCATTCCCCCAAAGCTCAAAGCATGCAGAGAAAAGGGTAAAATGATAAAATGCCTGACTTAGTTCCATCTAGATCTTTCCTGGAGCTCACAGTTCTTTTCCCTCCAACTGACCCTCATTCCCGACTGTGAGAAATAGACTGTGCTGCTCACAGCATGTTTTCTCTCCTCCTGTGATACCTTGCCAGCCTGACAAGTTTTAATGACTCCTTGACATTTGTTTTTTCTTTTTTTTCAGCAACAAAATAGAAAAGGATGTGAGAAAGATTTCTCACTGGTAATAGCAAAGGTTAGAGCCTGTTCATTTGGCCAACAGCACCAGGTAGCTGCAATTTTACCACTGATTTATGTCTTGTGGAAGATGTGGATAAACACAGAAATACTGGGGAAATGCCTCAAAGCACTCCCAGTTCTATTCTCTTTTACTCAGCTTCTCTTTTCAATATAGTTCTGAATGAAAGCTTTAGCAGAAGAGTTCTGGAAGATTGTCAGGCATTTAACAGATTAAACTTCTTTGTGAGACTGAACATTGCAGAAAAGCTTTACTGGAGAATTAGAAAATAATGCAATGAAATGATAAAATTCTTGCAAATTTAACAAACTCCCTACATATCAGATCTAGGCATACCAGCTGTAATTCCTGTTAGCTGTGATCTTGCAGGGTTTTTGTGACAGTTTTACAGTGGTAAATTTAAAATAGAAAACATTTAAAACTTTCCAAAACCAGCATGTGAGGATTCTGGAGCACTTTGCTCTGTACAAGGCCCAGCCAAATTAATCCAAATGTTCACTCTTGGTGTGAGCAATAAGGGTTTGCAAAAATTACTGCAAGCGTAGCAAAAGGTGTGACTGGATGAGTGGGAACTGTTTTTTCTTTAAAATGGCTTCATTTTGGTAAGTTTTTTACCAGCAGAGACTCAGTGAATGTGCACTGGTACCTGAAAGTAGTTCAGAAGAAATTCCAGATCCTCTCTAGTGGCCAGTATGGGAGTCACTGAGTTTTAGGGGAAGTTCAGTCCTAATTTCAGTGAATTTGACTTTTCAACTATTAACAAATCATAATTAAAAATACATTTATATAATTCTGTCCCACCAAATGGGTGTTTTTATTTCATTTCTGCTGCAAGAGTGTTTGGTGAAACTGTTAATTTCATTAAGCGTATTTCTTCAAAGGTGCTTTACTCCAGTTTAGAACTTAGCAAGTGCTTTATAGCTGCTGAAACTGCTCTGTGATTAAACAAGGGCCTCTAAATAAATGGTTGTGATCTTTAAACAAATTACCTTGATTGGAGATTTCTGTCTGACGACACCTGATGGATCTGTGTTGTCTAAAACTGTGCTGCCTGAAAGGAGGGACAGTATTGACAAGCTTTAAATGGGTCTGTTTGGTTTTACTGAATTTGAATTAAAAAAGAATTGGAGTTCTTTAAAGTAGACATTGGAAAGGAAGATTATATTGGTGAAAATTTGCGTGGGTAATTTACAAATATGTCTTCTAATGGCAGCCAGACGTTTTCAGTGCAAACCAGACTTAGCAGGCTAGGTTAGTCAAATTTAATTAATTTGCTTTCACATATCTTTTGGCATATTGTTCATCTTCTTCTGAGGTTGACACAGCTTTAACAAGCCGAGCAGAAGCACAGCTCTGTGAGCAGGTGCTGTGGCTGGAGACAGCTTTGAACACCAGGTGTGTGCTGACAGGAGTTAGAATGGCTCCAGTTCCTTCTCTGAGCCTCTCCTCAGGAAGGGAGATACTGGCCTGAATGCCAGAAATGGGCAGAAGGGGTTTTACCCAGACTTTGTGCTCCCTGTTCTTCAGTCTGCTCACCCATGTGAGCACGTGCACCAATCCCAAGGGTTTGCCCCAGAAATGAGGGAGCAGCACAGAACAGGGCACGGCCAGAGCCCCTCTGGTTCAGCTGTTCTGAGCAGGTGTCAGTGTGAGACCCGAACCAGTGCCCTGAAGGTCTGCTGTCCTTTTTTCTTCCAGGAAATGCTCTGAGTTCATTACTTTCAACTGGTATTTTTTGTTCTGTTTGTAATATCAAGAGCCCAGGTTAGAGTTTGGTTTAGTTAGTGAGCAATGGGATGTGTGCTGTGATTAAAAAAATCCCACCAGACGGAAGGGATGAAGAGCAGCAATGTAAGGTGAAAGGAAAAATTTGGTTTCCATTTCTCTCTGCAAGTTGAATTAGCTTTTTGTCTGCACAGACTTTTGCTGGATGGTAGCCCTGGAACTCCTTTCCTGTTTTATCAGCAGGGTGTGGTAAAGGCTTGCTTGCCCCCCTCACCTACCACACCTCCTCTAACTCATTAGCAACACAGAGCAGTCTAGATCTTCCAGGGAAGTGTTAAGTTTCTGTAGCCATGCCAATTGATGCAAATTCTTAAAAATAACTTCAAAAATTAAGTACTTGCCTCATTAGTCTGATCTCCTGGAAATAGACCATTATAAATTATAAATAAAATACTTTAAATGCAGCTTCATTTGTTCCGCTTGTGGAGCATTAGCTAAATGTGGTTCTGCTATTATAAAAATAATGCTAAGACAGCCATAATATGTTTAGCTAGATAAGCTAAATGTTTCAGCTTCCCTTTTAAATGGGCACCTTTATGCCTCATCTCTGATCCCTTTGAGGCTGGACTTCACTCAGCATCTTTATTCCTAGTATCATTTCCTCACTCTGTTATTGTTTACTGCAGGAATTCATGGGCACACAGGTGTCTTCAGGACACCTTAATCCCATACAGTTTATTAACATTTCAAAGGATCTTCCTCAGAGTGACAGGTAACATCATCTCTTGGAGAAAAATCTGATTTTTTGTATTAAGTTCTTTGTTTGCTCTGCTCAGAAGCAGTAACAGCTTTCCTCTGAACCAGCAGCTTGGTTTCCAGATTTCATCTGTAGTGATCCATTTAGAGCATCAGAAATGAACTGCCTGGATTGGAGTTGTCAGAACTGACATCCTTGTGCTAAACTCTGCACCAAGGGACTCCAAGTGCCATCGGTGTGAAGAGGGAGAAGGTCTCATTCCCAAATGGAGCCTGATGAGGCACCTCGGTGCAAACTGGAGGGGAATGAGACAGGCTCTGCAAGGAGGAGTTAAAGAACAGCCAGGCCACTGCAGCATGAGAAGCAAAGGGGAGCAGAGAGAGGTCAGGCCGGCAGCAGAATGAAAAGAAGTAGAAATAAGGCAGAGAAATGTTAAGAGTGACTGCCGGCTCAGAGGGTGTGGAAACCCCCTAGCGATGGATCAGAGGCTGCAGAGGAGGAGTCCCTGCAGGCTGCCAAGAGGAATTTCTGTTCACAGCTGGGTTTGGGCTGCTGTGCAGGGGACGGGGCCTGGGGCAGTTCCTGTGAACAGTGAGCTCCCAGGGGAGAGGGAGAACAGAGATATTTGGGATCATCAGTCCTGGGGAGGGTGCAGCCCGGGGCACCAGTCCCTGCATCCAGACAGGCCCGGAAATCCCCCGGGGCAGCAGGGGCGCGGCCTGGAGGAGAAAAGCTGATTGTGCTGTGCCAGCCCAGCTGCACACCCAGTGCCAGCCCAGAGAGAGCAAGGGCTGCGCAGCCAGGGCACAGAACGTGACTGGGGAGTGCAGGGCTGGCTGCATTCACAGCTGCCTGTGGTGTCAGGGAGGCACTGCCGGTGCCAGCTGCACTTCCACACTTGGGGGAAGGCGATGCATGCAGTTTGATTATTTTAGAGCAAAAGTTTGAAGCTTTAAAATTGTTGGGTCCTGTAATCCATGGACACACATTTTATGTGTTATGAATATGTTAATGCATTTAATGATGCAAATTGAAGCAATGGCTAGGATGACATGCCAATATTTCTGTATGAAGCAGGTTTTTATCTTTGAAATTATTATCTGAAATACTGTGAAAATAATAGGTTTTTTTTGTTGCTTCTTAGTGATAGATGCTTTTTTTTTGCCATGGAGGTTTCAGATATCAAACTGGATTTATGGAGAACTGTCATTCTCCTTTGTTATGTGGATTTTTAATGAAGGTTCTAGGTGGTAAGAACTCTATCATATATGTGCAACCAGATCACATTAATCTCTAAAGAGCTTTTTTATGTATTTCAGTAACATGATTAGAGAAGGGAAATGCCAGAGCTGTATTTGTCCTTGCAGAAGACACCAGATACTAAAAGAAAGCCCTTTTAGCAAATGAATTTCTGTGATGTAAGCTGGGCATGAATTCAAAGCACTATTACACTTGGGACATAAATGTGTTAAACTGAAATAACAAAATTCGAGCAGACAATAAATAAAACTGGGGAGGGGTGCTTTTACTGCCTCAGAGACCAGACTGTCTCATTCCAGGACATTCACACATTATCCATAGGGTCCAGTCAGTGAAAGCCATTCCTGTATCTGTTGCCAAGTGTCCCATACAGTTGGTGATATTTATACAGGGCTTGTGATGGAAGCAGCAGCAGCAGCAGCAAAGCCCCAAAAGTCACCTCCAGAGCAAATCCCTCTCAGTCCATTCTTGCCTCTGGAGAATGGCACCACCCTCCTGAACAGATGGGGAGCATTTAACATTACAGTACAATTTAAAAATCCTTCATCAAAGAAGAGTGCCTGAAAAGAATTGGAGAAGGTTAATAGTGGTGCCTTAATGCAGGGGAACAGCTTTTTTATTGAATCCCTTTGGAGCACAGTTTGCCCTTGTGCACACTGCAGCGTGCAGCATCAGCTGAGGGACACTGCGGCTGAGAGCAGGACAAGGACAGGAGAGGCAGAAGGTGAGGAAAGAACTGATGTCAGGAGAGACCCAAGCATCACTCCCTGGTCAGGCTGAGACTGGGATGTGCTGTTTGATATTTAATTGTAGAGCTCTTAATTAAAAGCATCCTCCCGTTCCTTTGGATGCTGTTTGCAGAGGGGATGTTTGAACTCGTTCCAGGTGGAACCAGCAGAGCCTCCTGATGCTGCTGTGTGTGGCTGCCAGATCAGAGTCTCTGTGGATCCCAATTCTGAGGAAGTCTGTTTGAGAAATGACCAGGACACTGGGATGTGTATTGAAGGGTTTTCCCCGTGAACCATTGGTGTGTGAAAGCAAGAGGGCAGATGTGAGTGCGGATTTAAGAGGTGCATTTCCACTGAGCTCCTGACACCTGTTCTGAATTTCTGTAGTGTTCCTGGCACATCACATCAAGTAAAAATATTCCTTAAGTTGTTTCTCTTGTTTCAGCACTAATCTGTACCTTTTCAGCCTCCTATTGCAGTAAAATGCTGTTCTGTTTTTAGACCCTGCTTCCAAGCATCTGCTATTTCTTATTTTCAGAATTTGGATGCTAATGGCAAAACAGTCCTTAAAGTGCATCTCAAATATCAGTAAATCTGGTTTTTTAGGTTTTAGTACAACAGCCTATATTATTTCTATTAGAAAAAGAAAGTTAAATTCCTATTGTTTACCTTCTGCAGTTATCCATCTAGTAAGAGTGAAAGTAGAAAACAGTTTTGTAACATTGCTTTGAATAAGTAGTGGAGCTCTGATGCAATGAGAAATGACAGAGGTGTTACATCAGGTTTGGAGATGCCTGGATGGACAGATCTGTGTACATGTAAAAGTTCCTGATGCAGCAGAGAAACTGCAAATGCTTCTCTGGCTTATTGAAGCAGCATCTCATGTTAGACATAAAACCAGAAGCATTTTAAGTGGAAGAATAACAATATTGAAACCTTTCCACTATTGAAACCTGGTTTGTGATACAAATGACTCCTCTTGGAGTGACTGAATTCTCAGATGCTCTGTGCTTTGCACCACTGCACAGAGGGATGGTGGGAAAATACTGAAACGAGTCCATGAAGTTTTGGAATTGCAGAATTGTGTGGGGTTCAGAACCCACAGGGCTGTTGGCAAGTATTACACCATCGCTCAAACCCCTCACACCAGAGTTACCAATGAAGCCAGAAATGAGCAGGGTTAAAAAAGTCCTTCTACACAAAAGATGGGTAACATTTTAAAATAGGAGAAAATGTCTTGAGGCAACTCAATTCTCAGGGAAGCTTCCCATGTTAAAATCCTGCTCTAAAATGATGGGGGGCACTTGTGAGAGTTTTTTCCCCAGATGTCAATGTGCACCTCCTTGTTTGTTTGAGTGGCTGAGTGGCCCTGAATCCTTCTGGGTTCTGCATTCAGGGGAGGGAACAGGGGGAGTGAAGGAAGCCTGGGGGCACCCATTGGACACAGGGAAGGACACTGAGCTCTGCCTGCCTGGAAAAATTCATCTGAGCATTGACCTCTCCCTGTGCTGAGCTGAGCACAAACCACTCAGAGAGTGCTGCCCCAGGCAGTTCAATTTGTGTTTAGGGTACCACAGGCTCCCCACATTGTGCATTTTCCTGTGTCTCAGCTTGTGTTTGCAGCATGTTTCATTCCTTGATAGGGTGTGTTGGAGGGAAAGGGGATGGGAACTGGGCTGTGGTATTGCTGGCAGTCTGTTATTGATTCTGTCCCTGAGGGATTTGGGCTTTGAGAGACTTGGACCTTCTGCAAGGCACAGAGGGGCACGGGGCAGCTGGTGCTGCAGGAAACCCCTCTGCAAGGAGAGGCTGAGCTGAAGGACAGATTCACTGGCAAACCAGAGCACTGTGACCTTCCTCCTGAAACTGCTCAGTACCTGAAGGAAAAGTCACCTCAGGAGATCTCACCAGGCTCTGTGACTGGCACGGTGAGTTTGCTGACCCTTTGTACAACAGAATCCATGGAATGCTGCCTTTCTGATGGATTTGGAGTCAGGCTCAGAATGGGGATGCAGAGTTACTGGAGTGCATCATTCTGCTGTTAAACAGAGCACCTGATGCTCTTGCACAGCCAGTGAAATACACCTGCATGTCACAGTGCAGGCACACTGGCAGGCATCTACCAGTGACTCTGACATCAGGAGCACACCAATGATATTTTCCTTTTCTCCTGAGTCATTCCCCTTTCTTATGCCTGGTGCAGCGTGATTTATAAGAATTGGGATGTCTTCTAGTGATTTGTGGTAACACACCATTCAGCAAGGAAAGAGAAGTTTCATTTTGTTATTATTCCATATTTCACTTGGTTGGCTCAGTGAACCCTTACAAAATGTGTTCAGAGATTGTGCCTGTGGATGAATGTGGGGATAGAATTTAGCAATGGAACCAAATGCAGAATGCTAAAAGTGATCTGGGAAAGGTTTCAAATTCTTCATTTCTGTGACAAGAATTACAACCAACTGGGAAAATGGCACCAGGTGAGTGAATTGTAGTGACACTGAACTGTAACAATGGAGAGGAAAGATAAAAATTGTAGTCATTATTTTTAGAACTTCATCGTATCTGAGTTGCTGTCAGATGTTGCAGCATGGAGAATTAAATAATTGCACCAAAACTAGATATACATTAGTTCATTTTACATGATTTTTCCCTTAAGGTTACAGTTCTCATTACTAGAATTGAAATTTAGGAATATATTTTTTCTATTAATTTCCTTTTTAAGACTATCAGCAAATAGTTTACATTGAATCGTAATAATTTATTTTCATTCTTTCTTGCTCTGCCTTTGTTTGAATGACAAAAATCATAACCTAAGTAGAAAACAGTAAGGTAATCCATTCTTGTGTCACAAGTCATAAAAAGAAAAAAGTAAGGCAACAATTTATAGTTTTGACATGCCTAAATTACTCACAGGAGTTAATACCTATTTTTCCCTGTCAAATTCGTGTTTGAATCTCACAGTGGTTTATAAGTAATTTATGTGCAAAACATTGTAGCAGGCATACAGGGCAGTATCTAATTATTCCAGTCAGAAAAATTTTAAAGCTGCAAATTTTAGGCCTTCAAATGTGCCACATGTTACGGTCTGGCTGCAGGGTACAGCAAAAATTTTAGAGACGCTGATTTTATAAGTTGAGGTTTTCCAGCACAGAAATGTTGCAGGATACACAGTGTAAAAAAAAAATGCTGTTAAATTTACAGGACTCAACACACAGAGATGTGGGAGATCTTTTGCTGTGTGCCAGTCAGAAATAGGGGATTTATCAAACCACTGCTGTAGCTTGAATGAAGTGTCACAGAATGTGCATTTTAAACAGCCTTACATGGCAGTGTTTGAGTGCTTCACTTGAAAGGGCAGAAAGCACCATTAGATTGCTCTTGAGCTCTGTCACTGCAGTCAGCTTGACATCACTCACATTTACATGGCTCAAGTGCTGCCTGCTCTTTAATCCTCATTTCCCCCTAAGTGCTGTTTTTAGTGGAACCTTTTTTTGCATTTTCAGGAACAGGCAGAAGCCATTTTTAGGTCAGTGAAATGCTAAAAATGCTGTCAGACACAGCAGAGGGAGAGCAGCGGGAAAGCAGGCTGTGGCCGTGGATGCCACGTCAGAGATGCCGTCAGTGGGGTGGAGAGAGCTCTCTAAAACACTTCTCTGAAATGCACAGGCTGTGAGAAGGGACTCTGGGTCTCAGTGCTCCATCTCCAAGTGGGATTCTGCCTGTGTGCAGCATAAAGATGGTTTGTGCTTGCAGATGTGCTGCTTACAGTGACTCTGCTTTAATCTATTTTTAATTGTCAGGCAAAAGAAAGAGAAGAAACCTTTGGAAGCTTCATCTGTGGTCTGAAAGCCAAAGCTCTGCCTTTGCTGCTCTCTGCCTCGTCAGCCATGAAGGTTTTGCAGGGAGAGCTGAGCTGATGCAGTGCTGGTAAGCCAGAACTGAAAGCAGCTCCCTTTTCTAGGACTCCTTTGGCTGTGCAGCCCTGGCAGGGCAGGAAAGGAGCAGCCATTTATTTCAGTTCCTGGGGAATCAGCCATGCCCATGGATTTACAGCCACAGCAGCTCAGCTGGGAACAAGGCAGGGAATGCAGAGTGGGATTGTGCTTGGATGTTGGATGAATGCAGCTCTGGGGCTGTTGGCTCTCCCCTCTGTGCCCCTGTGTGTGCCTGCATCCATCGCCAGGGCAGGGTGGAGCAGGGGCTCCTTCACCTGGGCTGGTGCCAGGGCTTGGCAGGGCCTGAGTGTGCAGAGCTCAGCAGTGTGTGTGTGTGTGTGTGCCCAGGGCTGCCCAGCAGCTCACTGACCCTTTGGGCAGGGCTCCCATTGCCAAAATGGATCCTCTCACCCTTCCTTAAGGTGACTTCCTTAAAACATCTGCTTGGCAGCCGTGGGGAATGCCAGATGTGCTTCTAATGGAAAGGATCTTGCACTGATTCAGCTCCTCCAATGGGCACAGTCTGTTCTCCATATTACAGGCAAATGTTTGGGGATGTCCACCTTGCAGTCTGTAATGTTTAGTCAAGGTTACTGAGAAAGTAATATCAAATTAGAAATGTGTTGCTCCAGTATGAAAATATTCTTATTTCATTGAGGTTTCCCAATGATCACTGTAGGTTTCATCCATTATCTTCATTCTGAAAGACATACCTGATGCATTATTTTTGATATGCACGCCTTAATTTTGCTATCTTCTCAGAAGTTCATCTTGTGATCACAATGTTCTTGGTCTACAAAGGCTTGATTTCAGCAACAGTACAAATCAGATCAGGATCTGTGAAGAGATCCTAATTTGAGAAAGAATTTTTCCCCTCCCATTTACATTGAGTGGTCACCTCCTTTCCTTCAGTCTAAAAGCTCAGTCAAAGTAGAATGAACTGTATTCAGTTTATACAAATCTGTTAATCTACTGAAAGAATGAAAAGAGAAGAAGAAATTTAAATTGATTAAGGCATTGTTTGCTATACCAGTAAATTAAATACTACAGTAATTTGACATTGTTGTAAGTGAAAACCAGTCAGATAACTAATTCGCAGTTTGAAAACCATGTAGTTTAAATCCTTATTACTCATCTTCTTGACTAAAAGTTAAATCAGCTGAACTACAGTGCCCAAAGAGATATTAAATCAAAGCCACATCTGAAGAGCACAAGTTTCTTCCAATAAAATATGTATTGCTGTTTTCTGGCATCACATTTGCTGTCTGCATTTGGGTTATCTATTACACCGTTGTACGTATCACAACAGGGCTCAAAGTATTTTTATGTCTGAATAAGTCATTTATTCTATAATAATCGTTAAGGATATGCTGCTGTAATGTATTTAATTTCTGGAGAAAATGAAAGGCAAGCAAGTAGAGAAGTTGCAGTAGATTGTTTAAAACTGTTTGTGCTAGGCAGAATTAGACAGGAAACAAATGAAGTTTTATGGAGAATCAGTTAATACCCAGTGGTACAAAAGTTGGCTGGCCAAGGGCTCTTCATCCCTCAGAAATATTCCACGCCCCTGTTGGATATGCAGAGCCTGGCCCCAGGGCAGCTCTGACTCCAGAGCAGCTCTGTGGTGTGGGTGGGACATTTGGGCTGGTGGCAGAGGGCAGGAGGGCTCAGAGCATTTCCTGCAGACAGCAGGGACTGCCCCACTCCTGTCTGGGGGGAAATGGGGGAGCTGCTGTCAGCCTGGGACAGCAGGCACAGGAGTCAGGGTGTAAGCCTTTTGTGCTTTATTTATTTACTCATGGACATTTCCCACAGCTGCCTGAGATGCAGGGCGCCCCTGAGGCTGCTCCTGGGTCAGGTCACTGTGCCCAGCCCCAAGGTCACTGCTGTGTACAAAGGCCCGGGTGCTCTTTGCTCTCTGCTCCAGGGAGATCCTCTCACAGCAGGAAGCCTGCCCAGGTGGGTGAGGGATCAGCCTGCCCTTTGCTCAGGGAGCAGCAGGCAGCTTTAGGGATCAGCTGCCACTCTCAGAGGCTGAGAACTACATGCTCTGGGGGGAATTTAAAAAAAAAGTCTTTGTTAATAGATGATTAGATTAGATTAGATTAGATTAGATTAGATTAGATTAGATTAGATGGGGGAAGTCTAGCAGGGCTGGAAGAAGGAACAGAGAGATGAAAAGAGACAGGAGTTTCCTTGCAGGCTTTTGTCACACAAATTCCCTAAAACTGTGCTTGCTTTTGGAAGGGACAGATGGGCTGTAAAGGCTGGAGGCTGAGTGCCCACAGAGACAGGAGCTGATTTCTGTCACAGTTTCTGCCTTGCTGAGTGCACCTCCAAGGGAGGCTCTCCAGCCAGCAGCTCTTCTTGAGTGAATTCTCTTCTCCGGTTTTCCTACATGGAAATCTAGCCTCAGAGCAAGGAAACCTCCCAGGGGCCTCCTGCTCAGGCCCCAGACACTTCCCTATCTCTGAGAATCTGTCTCTGGTGCAGCTGCTGCATTCATCTCCCCTTGTAAAGGCAGCAGCTCAATCCATCCTTCCTTAAGATCCATGGGATGGAGACCAAACCAGACCTTGGAAAGAAGGGTGATAAAGCACAGGTCTGCCTTCAGCTGATGGCAGGGTGCTGCCTCTCCTGTTGGGATTTTTCTAGGATAGGGAAAGCTCCTCCTTAATGTCTGTTTTCCTTCTGCCTCTTTTTTTGGCACCCTGTAGAGCTGGCCATGGCAACCTGTCCCTAGGCCTTCAGGCAGGTCAGATTTGTTATCAGTGCTTTTGCTGAATGATAATTTGTTTATGATTTCTTGGAAGATTTCACAGTATGAAAAAAAATAGCACAGGCATATTTTAAAGCAAGTGCTAAAGGTTCAATTGATACAAGATCAGATCTACAAATTGTGCGAAGCTTGAATTTGACAAAGCTTTTATTCTAAAATGTTTTAATGAAAACCTACCTGCACCAATATTGTATCATTTCTTTATTTTGAGACCCAGGAGATCATCAGCTGATTTAACATGGGTTTAGTTCAGATCACCACTTACCTGTCAATTCAATCAGCAGGGTCATCCTGTGGGACTTTGCTCTTCAGTGAAACCACAAACCCAGAGGAGTGGGGGAGTCCAGTTCAGGGAACAACATCTGCTGGGACCACTGAACAAAGGGTAAGGAACATGTCTGCTGTTCTGGAGAATAATTATTCCTCTCTCTGCTCTTCAGCTAATCATTTGCCATGGTGTTTTTGGGTTTGGGATGTCAGACAGAGATATTTCAGAGGAGGACTCTCTCATGGTGTTTCTGATGGAAAAATCAACACTTTCCCCCTGCTGTTTCTAATGTGCCATCCCTGGCCAAGCATTGTCTGTTCTGCCAAGGGGCTGCCATGGGCTGCTTTCCCAGGTAAGGGGAAGCTGCTTGGAGCCTTCCAAAGGCACTGGTGAGGCAGGAGGGGAGGTCTGATGTCAGTAAGAGCCAGACTGCTGTGATTAGGCTGGATCAGTGTTTACAGCTGGATCAGTGCTTACAGCTGGACTTTTCCAAGGTGCCGGCACAGGCTGACTTTGAGTGAACATTCCACAGCTCTCTGTCCAACAGCGACCCCTGAAAATGCAGAGCAGGAGTTACAGGGGTAGTTTAAGGCCCCTGAGTAAATGGGTACTAACCTGATGAATTAATATTCCCAATCATACATAGCAATCCAGTTCTAATTTTTATTTTTGTTTTTTAAAGTTTCTGACATGGGTTGTATTTACTGCAAAAAGCTTCATTAAAATATATGACCACTCATGGCATGTGAATGAAATCTGAATTAGTACAAGCCATGGAGGTGAGTCAGCAATGTAGATTTATGTCTGTTTTAATGTGGTAAGAAGTACCTTCTGTGAAGACAAAAAAAATTACATATATAGCCATAATTTAAGAAGTGAAGCCCCTTTCAGCAGCACTTGAATATCTTGAAGGATATACACGAGGACTTGTCATAAATGACCTGGTGGATGTAAAACAAAGGTTATTCAGAGTAATTATGAAGGGCAGTCTAATACAGTAGGGCTGTATTGAGTCCATTAATCTCATTTGTGTCATGTCAGAGAAGGATCAGTCAGAGGTGTACATGAGGGGATTGCCCTTTGTTCTGAAAGGGTGGGGCATGCACCAAAACCCCCTGGATGTGTGGGCAGCTCCCCCAGGTCACTGTGTTTTAGTGGATTCCTGTGAACTGAGCTGACTGGCCATGGTCATTTGGTGCTGAGTATCTAAATGTCAGCTACAAATCATTGATGTGTGTAGCACCTACTGTGGGTTTCATCCTAAAAGGACTAATAGCAACAATTCCCCAGGAGCCTGTGGGAATCAGGGATTATACTTAATAAGAGATAGGCAATTTTTTAAGGGAATGAGGAAAATATGTCACTCTCTTCATTCCATCCATTCCATCCATCCTTGTTTATTTCCTGCAATGTACAGTGTATTTTCTGTGTTCAGATAAGTTAGTATCAGTATAACAGACAAGCTAAATGAAATGATGCTGTTCTCTGGTCTGCCACTGGAAAACACCATTAAGACTATAATTGATTTCATAATATTTATTTGCTCATCTTAATTCCATTTTTGAAGAGCCTGTAATAGAAAAGTAACTTTTCCAAATGAGGAAATAAGCTTGAGATAATGATATGATAAGATACTTGTACCCCAATGGAAAATTCCTTCTGTTCTACTTCTGAAACTGCAGAGAAAAACTCTGTAAAATGTAATTGTCTTTGTCACTCTGAGAATCTGTATCACCTGCAGAAATGAGTGTCTCTTTTCTCCCTAACCTGTGAAGTTCTTTCCCTTGTTTATCTACAGAAATGTTCTACATTTTATGTCCCACTAGACAATCCAAATATTTCATATTAATGGAGGGATAGGGTATTTTTGGGGGAGGGCAGCCTGCAGGAATCCTACCCCCCTGGCAAACAGGAGCAGTTTATTCCAAGTTCTTGGAAGATAATGAAGAAATGTGCTTCTTATCCTAGATCTTTATTGAAGGATACAAAGCCTGCAAAGAGCTTTTTTAATCTAGTGTTATTCCCATAAAACTCTCCATAAGTCCTGTTTTATAAGCAGAGTTACTGGACAGTGATTTAGCTGAGTTCTTATCAGAATATTAAATGAGTGATGAAATCAGCAGATGTTTTTTACTCAGCTTTCTTCCTCTGTCTGATGAGTGGCAGCTGCCATGCTAATAAATGCATGGTGACACAGCAAATACCACCACACCTTCCAGCTGCACTTTCATTTCCTTACGAGAGTGTCTCTCATTTTAGCAGCAGAATTTTTATCTTCATTACAAAGAAAAAATTATTAAGTGTATTTTTGAAGTCTCATTTACACATTCTTGAGGAAAGCAGAATCACAGGAAAAATGTTTAGGCATTCCTGAAGCATCTGATTAATGGCAGGCCTTTTTCTCCTTTAGTTGCACGTGAATCCTGAATTGCTGCCTCAGTCTTTCTGGGGCTGAAAGCTCCCCATTATCCAGGGGACTCTTCCAGCTCTCTGTGCTGGTTGCACAAACGGCACTCGTAGGTCTGTGCTGAGAAGCTGCCTGGATCTGAAAGCAAACAGCACAACAGCCTCAGGACAGAGCCAGAACATCCCTTGGGGCTGCCCAATCCAGCACTGCCTGTGAGAGGAGTACAGTGTTTCCCACATTTTCTGCAGAAACAGGAATTTGTGTGTCAGGTCTCAGTGGGAGGAGCGTTGCTGTGACTCCCAGCACTGGCAGGACTGGAGTGTGCAGTCAGAGCTGAGGGACCCTGCTGCAGCCGGGATGGGAATGTGGCTTTGGGTCCTGCTGGGGCACAGTGAGGCGCTGGCAGCGTCACCTTCAGCCCCCTGAAGGTGCCATTTGTGTCATGGAGAAGGCTCACCTGCCTTTGCGTGGGCCCGTGCCAGGTGGTGTCTGTGCTGGGCACAGGGCCAGGAGTGCACTGCAGGGGTGTGCAGGGAAAAGGGCACTTGTGGCAATGAGTGCAATTATCATTAGCAGGCTTTCCCAGGGGATTACTTTGTACTGCTGTCACTGTGGTCCCCAGCAGCCACACACCCTGATCCTGTGCTTGGGGGCTCCTGCTGTACCTGCAGACAGTCTGCACTGGAATAAAGGGACACATCAAGGCTTCAAATGAAGAGATGTGTCTTACACTGGCTAAGGCCTGAGCTACATTTACCCAGTTAAATTAAATTAACACCAGTGTGTTTGTGATCTTTTTGTTCCATACATAGTAAATTATTGAAAACCAGAGTTAAATGTAATTTCTGATCCTTATTCCTGGCTGCATAAGTTCATTATTTAGACCTGCTTCCAGTGAAATCAACTGAAGTTTAGTTTCTGCTTTCACTGAGAGCAGGATTGAAAGACTCCATATTGATGTAGGGAGTGAAGGCAGCCACACGAACAGGTGTAATAAAGCACGTTGCTCTCATTCATCCTAATAGGCATGATAAAAAAAATTTTCATACAAGCCTACAAGTAATACAAATGAATTAAAGTCATTTAATGGCAAAATATTTTAAAAGTCACAATAATAACTTAAAAATAACTGCTGTGACAAATTTTAATGAGATAATGACAGATTCATTAGCTTTTAAAATGTGCATAATTTACAGGAATGTTGTGTTAGCATTGAGGCGACATTTCCTATTTTATTCAGATTAAAATTGTGTAAATAGGCCATTTGAAATGTTGTATATTAGAATGAACTATCAAGGAATTAATTCTTCAGCTTCTCAGGAGAGTTATCCTTATTCACACAAGAAGTGCCATTGATTAATGATATTTTTCAAGCATAATCAGATGACATTGGGACAGGTATAAGAATTACTCATGTGAAAAATACCAACTCCATCCTTCTTTGTTGAAGTATTTGCTGATGATGGTTCTTTTCATGCAATTTGCCCATCCAGTGTTCAGTGCTGCACAGCAGACTTTGGGAAATTCCAGCCATCTCCTACTGGTTTGCTTGAGGAGTCGTGTGGTTTCGTTTTAGTCTCTGGACAAATAATGCGTGTTTTTATGGGCAAAGCCTTTCTGGGACTCCACAGGCAATCCATGGACATCCAAGGGTCTCTGGAGCACAGGCTGGAAAAGAGTGGTTTAACTGCTGCACTGCAGCTGGTTTCAGACCACTTGTGTTCCTTTATCAGCACTGCATAAACCTATTGATGACCTAAATGTGGATGCAGAGCCCTGGCCTTTATTGCTTGTTTTATTCCATATTTCAAATGTTTTCTGGTTTTTCTAGCCATGCTTTCATGCAGCTGTTGCTCTCTGAGCTGCTCTTGCTCACACACAGCATCCTGCTTGCATCATTGTTTGTGTGGCTCATTAAAACACACACATGTTTGAAATGAAAACTCTCCTGAGCATTTCAAACTCGTCACCTGGCAGTGTGTTGGACAGGATTCCTGGGACTGATGAGAAGCACTCGGTGAAATATGTCAGCTCCTCATCCTGGAATTTGTAAACAGATAACCCTCATCAACAGGAGAGAGGGAAATGCTTCCTAAAGCAATTTTGTTGCTTTTGTAATAGATCAGATTTGTGCCATGTGGTACATAATTCAAGAGAATATTTGAAGAGTAAAGCTATAGATCCTCTTAAGTGACTTTGTTCTCCATAAGTCTGGGCTGAAGGCTGTCCCATATCCTTCTCTAATGATATCTGCAATACATTCAAATACTTTTGAAAGTTTTTTTGCTCAAGACCAGCTTGCTGCTCTAATCCTATTTGCTCAGCCTTCATAGTTGATCATGAGAAAGAAGGTTCTGCTTTTATTATTTGCTTTTTTGTCAGAAAGACTTATTTCTTAAAAAAAGTAAAGTATTAGCAAGAGGAAAGAAGGGATTGTAATAGAATGAAAGTGGCACTGGGGCTCTGTGTGTGAAGCAATATCAAAGTCAAAACACAGAGCCTTGTAAGCAGGCCAAAACTTACCTTTCAAGGTGAATTTTTAAAAAACAGGATGGAAAATTTCTGATGAGAGTTGAAATCACTTTTGTCAGCTAAATTAATCTGCCCCTGTGTCCTGTCAATCATTTCATGCTGCAAATAATTGATCAGCGAGAGAAATTTGGGCTGTGATTTAAAGGGAATTAATTCATAATTAAGTTGGCTTACTTTGGATTTTCATCTTTAGGGAGAATAGGCTGCTAAGCATTCCTAATATCTGCCACTTAGTTGAATATTAGGAAAACCCTTCACAAGAGATTAAGGAACTCCTCAGGTGAGGGAGATGGGGATTCAGGAAGTACCTGAATTTAGGACTAATTTAGGGGTCTGGTGTAATCTACAAGGTGAGCTCCCAGTCACCCCAGGAAGTGAACTCCCAGTTATCCCATGAAGTGAGGCAGAGCAGCAAGGGCAGGATCCTGTGTTTGCAAGGGAAGCAGGCAGTTAATCCAGAAACCTTTCCGTGGTGACCTTCCCTCCGCTCTGTTTCTCTGATGCAGCTCCTGTCAGCAATGTCCAGGAAGAACAGTGCAGTCCTGTCTTTGTCACTAATTGTAGGGTCTTGGGGGAGCTTCTTCCTGAGCATTCCTGGAACTGTCTGCATTGTTTCAAAGGGCTGCTTCCTTCTCTCCTGTGCTAATTGTTGTTTATTCTGTCCTGCTCCTGGGTTATTCCCTTGCAGATGGATGTGTTCAGAGTGCTTTAATACAGCGTGGAACATTAGTTCTGAATGTCATTTTCCATTTTATTTTTTATGTTGCCTTAAGAGGTCTTTTTAAACACCCCGAGTGTCTGTTTCTGCCATGGGAACACTGCACAATCAATTGCCTCTGGTGTGTTTTAGGATCAGCGGGATGCTCTTCCTTCCCCGGTGCATTTCAAACCCTGTTTGCTCCTGGTGACTCGCTGTGTTGGACAATGCTCCGTGATGAATTGCATGAGGGGCCCTCAGCAGTCAGGAAAGGAGGCACTGTGGTCAGTGCTCAGATTTATTGCAGAGCTTGTGAAGTCATGGAGTGGGATGAGTTTCTGCGGCTGTGTTTTCAGCCCTTGCAGCTACAGGAAAAAGCCAGGAAATGTGACACAGAAGACTGATGGCAATAGCAAGCATCAGGAAGATTCAAAATACACACCCCTCGTGGTTTTAAGGCAGTCTTGCTGTTCCTTAGGGTCTGGCTTGCAGTTTGTCTGTTTGAGGGTAAGCAGCCTTGCTGAGGGTACAAAAGGAGAAAAGTAAGGAGAAAAAAAGGGGAGGAAGTAGAGAAGAGCCTGCCCTTGAAAATGAGACAGTGAGCTGTGTTATCTTTTTGTGTTGCTCTTCTGGCAAGGTGTTTGTCCTCTTGCCTGGCAATGTTCTTGCCTCTCCCTTGGAGTGGATCTGTTCATTAGTGTCTCCAGACAGAGGTAGTTTAGCTTTTAATTAAAATACAATTTGCAGGGTTTTTCGTGTGTTAATGAGACAGCAAAAATGAATTCGTTGAGAGAGGAACAGCTATCTAGGCCTTACAGCAGTGAAAGTTAGAGCCTCATTAGTAGCTAATTATGCAGCACAGTATATAAATAGAGCTGTTGTGGCATTAGAAACAGCTCCAGTGCCTTACCTAATGACATAAAATGTTTACAGTCTGTTCTGAGTATGGGCTAATGCCTTCCTGAGGTAATTAATGGCATATTTAACAGTGACACAGCTGGAATCACAATTGCTTTGCAGGTACAAGTCGAGGGCAAGGGAATGCATTAAAGTCTTTAAGGAACGGATAATTTGTCTGCTAATAAATATATGAAAACCTTTCAGAAGATGCTGGAGGAGCACAGGATTTATGCAGGAAGTGGGAAAATGTCTGTGTCTGACAAGGACAGGGTGCACTGGCCTTTATTTTCATGTTCTCCAAAAGGGAGCAGTGAGATGCCAGAGCTCCAAACTGGCACTTCCAAAAGGGGAATAAGAAGAAGGTGCTCGGTATTTTGAAAATCCTTATTTTTTGATATAAAATGGCAATCAAGGCTGATAATACACCCAAGATGGAACAGAAGGGATTTTGTTTCCCTGTGTGGGCCCTTGTAATTAGACACACCCACTCAGAACAGTACCTTAGTAGCAAGTCCAGTTCTGCTTTTAATAAACTGAAGCATCCATAGAATTGTTTTGCTCTGCCTAATAAGATCTCCATATGCAGCTTAACAGCCGATTCTCCCAAGAATGGGGGCAACATCCTGGCCCAGCACACCAGAGGTGAGCTGAGGAATGTTCATGCTAATAAGAGAGGCCTGTAAAATGGTCTGGGCATTAGTCACCGTGATTCCAATTACTGTGGTATTGACCAGCAGCCACAGAGCTGAATCAATTATTCCTTTAAAAATACAAAAGGCTCTTTCCTGCTTCAATTTGTTCAGCAGTCAACAAGTTTAGCATTTTTTTCCTGGGAGATGATGTGGATGTGATGACCAAGTTAGAGACTGATTAATGTTTAGCTGGGGGTGGGTGAGTTGAAATGACTTTGCTGTCAATCCAGCGCTTTATCTTGTAGTCGTGATGCTCAGTGAAATAACACAGAGCAATGGAAAACATCATTATTGCATGTGTTAATGACTTTATCTAGTGGGAGAGGAGTTACTGACCTGCAGGTTTGTGTTACCTGCAGATAGGAAAACGAGCCACGTGCTAATTGTGGTGGGATTAGTTCAGTTCATTCAGGAAAATAACTCTTTGTTCATTAAGAGGTCTGGGTAGGCCAGTGCTGAAAGCCTGAGCAATCTGTTGCACATGGAATGGGTGCAGTTAAAAAACCTCAGTGCCACCATTGCTGAGAGCCCACCGAATTGCCCGAGCCCTGATTTACAGGGCCAGCTCTGTGTGTGCGTGAATTATGGCTGCTGATGTCTCAGTCTGAGTTGTTTAATTACCCTGGTCAGTGTGGATTGATCAGATTTGCTGTGTTAAAAGCCTTACATTTCTGCACGAGTATTCTCTGATAGAAATCCATCGGCCTTGTCCACAAAGAGCGCCACCAGGAACATTTGTCTGGATTTAAAATAGTTTATGTTTCATTTTTATAATCGGGAGGGCAAGCAGGGGACTTAGAAACTTTCCAGATTAAAAGATATTTCTTACAGTGCTGCAGATGGTTCCTTTATTGTTAGAACCCTGGGATCTTATTTGGACCTGTATGAACATGATTGGAAAGACACTTATTAGAAAACAGCTATTAAATTAGGGGAATAGCAAGTGCAGAAGAATTAAAGAAATGGGTAAGGGCTTTGTCTGAGTTCTAGGTAACTAGCTGGCTGTATAGCAAAATATCCAGGACAGGAGAATTAAAATGCCCTGTTTTGTGGGAAAGCAGATGAGGGATGGAAATGTCATGTTGTTAAAATAGAACATAAGCTGTAAATGTGCCCAGTGGAGAATTTTTCAACCAGGAGCAGAGAATGCTGTATGGATACAAGTCAAGTGGAAATCAAGGAAGTAAGAGTAGTTAGAAGGGGCCCAGGGGTCCCTCTGTTACTAAGATATCCATAATCCCTCTCAAAAGCTGTACTCAAAACCTCTTCTTGGATAATAACATACAGCTTCAAAGCCAACCCACACAAGCCCTCACGGTGGATCTCAGCAGAGGGACATGTGGAAACAGATGTTCTGTGGCTAAATTAATCCTTGGAATGTTAATTAGCTCATTCTCTTTTTACTGTTTTTTTAAATCTTGTGGTTTAGCTGTTCTCTTTGCCTTGCAAGGTTTCACTGCTGGATCCACTGTTTCCATGGAGTACTTGTACTTCTTTTACTTGCACACAGGAATTAAACTTTAATAGAGCCCAGCAATATGGTCTATGAAACTGTACATAAGTTGTGACATAAAAATTAAGCAGAAGAAAGTGATGGCATATGTTGTCTTTTTATATTTTGTGCCTACCAGCTCAGAGAAGTATCCTCACAATTCCTAATGATGCAGGGGTGAAAATGCTTTATGGTTAGATTTCCTAAAGCCTGGCTTAATTTACACGATCTGAGAATTCCTCTGAAACCATTAGATTTGCTTTACCAAATATGTACAGTTAAACTATTTTACACTATTTAAATATGAGGCTTTAGAAACCCTTTAATATCAGTTTCTGGCAAGGTTTTGATATTTTTCTGCTTTGATTATAAAAGAAATAATTGATGTAATATTGTGGTTATTAATGTAAATTGCTTCATGTATCAAATCAATGATGGAATCATCCAGTGGAAATAAGGTCTGGTAGATGAATCTTGATTAAAACATTTATGGATCAGAACAGTTTCAGAGACTATAGTGCAGCGGGACAAACTTTGTCTTTATTTTGATAGGTGTTTTTTAATTGAAAATCCTACCTAAATTGTAATTCAGAAACTTGCTTTTTAAATGTACTACATCTTATATTTATTAAGAAAAATATGCTTCTTTTACATGGCTGTGCCAGTACTGAATTAATTCCAGATGAGTCTTTAGTGGAGATGGGGAAATGAGGGTTCTGGGAGCTGCTCTGCAGTTCAGCTTTGCTGTTGCTTGGGAGTTGCTGATGGAGGAACCAAGCTGGGCATTGCTGCGGGAACAGGGCCAGGGATGATCTTTGTTCAGCAGGGCAGGGGCACAGAGCCCTGGCCCAGAGCAGGCCAGTGTCCATTCCCCTGTGTGAGGAGCACCAGAGGTGCAGACAACCCAGCTGAGGGCAGGGCTCCGTGCCTCCATTGCAGAGGAGAGGGAATAAAAACATCTCTGGTCCCCGGCCTGTTGAACAAAAAGATGCAGAATTCAGCAGAAAGAGGCTGGAATTTCCTTCCCAGCCCAGCCCATAGTCAGTACCTTGTCACTCAGGGATTGGCATTGCCTGCAGCTGCCTGGAGCCCACTGGAGCACTGGCTGCTGTTTTCCTGCCTTAAATGTCTGCCTCTTCTGGAAGTGCTGCTGAGTGTTGCTAGTGATTGCCTGAAGACACAAAGCACTGTGGAAAGTGAACATTCATTTAAATTTGCATTCTTTCTTGGAGTTCAGCTCTTGAAATATCGCAGTCCTCTCCCAGTTGGTTCTTCCTGTGCCAATCTCTTGCAGGTCTGCCTTGATCAATTCATTCTCCATCTCTGTTATCTCTTCTGTTTTGACATCTGTGTGCCCACAGCCTGATGCAGCATAAGTGAAGTAGAAAACAGCTCAGGCAGACATGGAAAATCAGATTCTGTTCCTGACATATGGCCAGGAGTGAGCTCAGGTATCACCACGAGCAGCCACAATGAATAGTTCCTGCTCTGTTACTGACACAAACCAACGTGCCCTTGGCTCACACCCAGAGCTCTGAGCAAGGGCTCCTCCCCTTTGGTGATTCAATGGTTTGAATGTCTTTGTACGTGTGTGAAGGGTTTATGCTGCTGTTCCCTTGGGTTATGAATTCATTTCCTGCAGCTGCCATCATATGAAATCTATTGGTGCCTTTTCTAGGTGGGCTTTTAGAGCTTCCATTGGTGTCTTCCCCTCACCCCCTTTTCCCCTTGTTCTGTTGTTCAGTCTGTGGAAATGTTTCTCTCTCTGTGGTGCCTTACAGCACTGGGATCATCCGTGCCAGGAGCCCCAGAGGAGAGCAAGGTTTGTCACATGCCACAGACTGAACCTTCTGGCCCCTGGAAAATGCTTTTGCTCCAAAGCAGCACCTTCCATCTCCAGTACAGGGAGCTGTGGCAACACAGGGCTTGGTGACATGCACAGAAAAGACTTCATCTGCTTTGTGAGCTGTATGAAAATATGATGAAATGTGCTGTCCACTAAATGGGAGAGCATTGGGATTCCAGCCAAAGAGTCATAGGATTAATCTCAGGAACATAAAATGTGCTCTTTTAGTGAAATGAATCCTCCCTCTCAAACAATTGCAGCAGGTGGGCAGCTTTGGCTTGTTTCCATCATATCTGCTTAGGCTCCTCTGGCAAACATTTGATTTATTCCTATATACCTAAAATAAATTAGTATATTTACTTCAGCAAATCAATTGGCATGGCATGCTTTCCAGGGAACTGCTTTAACAGGCATATCAGTGACTTCAGCATTTTATCAGGATTCTTGACTTCCATAAGCAAAAAGAGCAAGGGGGAAACTAAGAAATCCAAAAACTGCATCAGGGAGGTAGAAAAGTCTGAGATAAAATGGAAGTTTATTTCCTATTAAATGTGACCGGGTATTTAAATTATTAATTGCCATCTATTGTTATTTCAGTCTTGGATGCCCATGGAACATGAGGAATGAGAGCTAGAATGATAAAAGGGTTTGTGAGAGAAATTAGATGGAGGTGATTTCTTGCTTCATTTTTCCACAAAATTTGTCTGGGGAAAGTCCATTAATTCAGACAAGACTTTGACCCACTGAGGGAATGGGAATCAGCTTGGCGAATTCAGAAAAATCCAAAGACTTGGCATAAAAAGCTACTTCATAGCTGGTATGACAAAGCTAAAAAGCCAATACCTTGCTGAATCCCATTTCTCAGATTCCAGTTTTAATAAATAGATTTTTAATAGATTTTTTAAATATAAAGCAACAGTACTGCTAATCTAGTCATTACTGGAGTTAGATGAATTAAGATACAATTAATAGTGTTATTTCCTGTAGTGATAAATTACCAGAAGTAGCTTGGTTTTGTCTTTATTACAAGTCTGTCCCTTTTTAGTGAAAAATTGTTCTCCTTGTTTGTTTTCCCTGAAATTGTGGGTTGATGATAGGTAGTATTGATAGTATTTAATGATACTGTCAAGTGCTGCTGCTTCACTTAGAAAGAAGACCTGAAGTAATTAATTCTAATGTGCACTATGAAGTTTTATTTGTATTTAGCTGTATCCAGGTTATTCCTAAATATGTCAAAATTTCATTTAAACAAGGAATTATAAATGAGGGGGTGTGTTTACTTCTTCTATTCAGTAAATTTCTTGCAAAGACACAAACATGTGTGTGCCAAGTTGGGCAGCAAAAGCATTACCAGGAAGTAGTTCTAGGCCAGCTTTTTCTGCTTCATTTAAATCAGATTCATTTGGTCTGTCTTGCTGGGATGCCTTCCCCAAATAGTGCTTACACTTCCTAAGCTGGGGACAGAAATTCTCTTGTTCTGTGTAAGATTTACTGAAATGTTCTGCCTTCAAACAGGATCTCAGCCTAACCCAGAACAGCAAACTAGAGAAGCAAAGCTGATGGGTTGCATTCACAGGTGACTTACTCTGGGTGTGCAGACACTCCTCTTCTCCATGTACAGAGGGAAAAACAGATGTTCCTGCTCAGCTCAGACCCACGGGAGACCTTTTAACCCATGGCCACCATCCAGCAGCAGGGTAATGCCACCAGCCTCGGGAGGATGGCTGTTTCCTTGTGATTGATTTACCAAAAAGGTCAGCCCCAGACATGACACCTGTTTGCACTGTGGTCCAGCGTTCACCCCACAGTTCTGTAAACTGCTGAAATGTTCAGGGAAAAAAAAATATGAGATGAATTGGCTGTTTCAGTGGGCTTCCAAAAATATTCTGAAATACTGTTGCCATTATGGGCACATAGCATTGCTCTGGGTGAGATTCAGGGAGGAGCTCGGGAAGAGATACCAGGAAGGGAGGAAAGAGCTGTCTGAAAGGAGAGCCATGATGGGACAGGATGTACACGGTCACTGTGCTGGAGAATAAATCCTTCAGGAAGAGAGGGATCCAAAGCGAGTTTATAGCCTGAAATGTGTTAGTTAATATTTATAATGTGCATCCACCTTTCTCTGTGTCTTGGCTGTGCACTGGCTCCTGGCTGGTCTTGTGTCAGGTACAAATAATGATATTAAAGCAGGTGATTAATGTCTGTTTGAGACAATTGGGAGGTTATTTCCAGCTTTGACAGCGCTGCTCTTTGTGCAGCACACGAGCACAGCACATGAGGTACTTTGCTCACAACACAGAGAGGTGTTTTATTGATCTCCTCCCGTTCCACTTCGCTAATTCTGCCAATTTTCAGGCAGGCACAGCACCAGGATAATGGAGTCAGCATCCACTGCAGCTGCCTGGGCCAGCCAGGCCTGGGGAAATCAAAGAAATTGTACAAGTTATGATGAGGGGAAGAAGAAGGGGGGAAATCCCCACTTCTGAGGTAGTGGGGTTAAAGGGATTTAAAGCTAATTGGAGGCCTGAAAACAGGAGCTGCCATTTAAAAGGGCAAGTGTGAATTGTACTCTGAAATGAAAACCCAGATTTTGATGAGAGTTGTATGTTCTAAGCCATATAGATATAGCTATATATCCTTGGAAGTGCTCATTAAACCAACAGATTTTATGCAGTGCAAAAATGAAGAGAGAATTACTGAGTAGAATGGTGAGAAATAAAGGGATTTTGTCTGTATATATTTTCAACACTTCCATCTACTGGAAAAAATTATTTCTATATAAAAATGTCACTTATTGGTAAATAATGAAAAAACGTTAATGCCCGAGCTGGCTGGAAACACAAAAAACTGTGATTAATATCTGATTAATTATTAAGTAACAACTTTAGTAATACATTTTCCCTGTGTAGACACAGTCATAGTTGGTATAACCCATATTAAGATAATTCAGAAAAGCATGTCTGTGTACAAGAAATATATGTATTATCCAAATGGATTCAATTAAACCCATATCAGCAGTCAGTGCCTCAAAAATTAGGAAATCGCTGATATTAGCTGTTCGAGGGCATACTTAATTTATTCCCACTTGGATTCTGGCAATATTAATTTATTCTGTAGCAAATACCCTAAGTGTACAGTAATTTTACACAATGCACAAAAGGGAATGAAACCAATTAAGTGAGCAACAGAATGAAACAAAAGCAGCAAGGAACACTTTTCTCAGGAAGTGGCCTCATTCTGGTACCTCATGATCAACTCCTAGATCTTGTATTTCTGTTTTTCTTAACAATCCTGTGAAAAGGCAAAAGGAATATTAATTACATTATTAATTAAATCCAGAGTTTGTACTGTATTGTGAAGCACTAAGATAACACTGCCAAGAGAAATAAATCCATTAAATGGGACTCAATAAAATGAACAATAGTGAAATGAAATGCATTCTAATCCGTGATTTCCCTTATTATCATCGCATCATGGAAACCACTTCTGTAAATGTGCCTCACGTGCCTGATGAGCTGACAGCAGAACAGTCTGGGAAGCATTTGTACCTTAGAATAATGTAGGATGTTCAACACCCAATTCAATACTTCCAAGATGAAAATATTCCTCTCCTGTAAATGAGATAAAAATATCAATTAGAAATTTAAGATCTTATTCACGTTAATGAGGAGTAGAACTTGGACATGGATGGTGTGTGCAGATCACAGATTTTCTTTCATGACTGTCAGAACACTTGGCTTTAAGGCAAAACAGGACAAACTTGTCCCTGTTTGCTGAGGCTGACTTGTTGTGCCTTGGTTTTGTTTTCCAAAGGTGCTGCTGCTCTGTGCTGGTTCCCTGTGACCCATTCCTCATGGCTGCTGATATCCATGGGTACCAGATGTGGTTTGTGGCCGGGTGGCTGTGCTGTCCCCAGCTTCTGTGCTTTTGGGTTGGAGGGTTACAATTGACAGCAGCCTCTGTCAGGAGCACTGCAAATCCCTTTGGTTTCATGTAACTTTTGTCCATTTTGAGAGAGAACATTGGTCAGGTACTTCCACCACCAGGCTGCCTTAACTGCATTTTTTTATCAATTGCACAGTTCATGGGTTGTAATGGTTTCCAGACAGGTGCAGAGTTTTTTGGTAGGTGTAATCTGCATTTTTTAATATGTTGTGTAAATACTCAATTTACTATTTAGTTAGTAGTGCTAAAGAAGGAGCTTAAATAAAGGTGCTGTTCTAGTATAATTAGCACAGCTGTTTGTGGCTCTGCTTCAGATACCAATGGTGTTTATTTCATGACAAAGATAAGACAAAATGGAGCTGGGATTAGCTTGAGAATTCCAACCCAAGGAACTGCCTCAACAGCAGTTTCTTGGCAGAAGTCAAGCAGGAAGGAGGAATTCTTAAATAAACAAAGCAGCCCATTGCAGCATCCAAAGGTGCTTGTTACTTCTTAGGAACAACAGGCCTTCATGCACCTGTATTTATTTTTTTCCCCTTTCTTTTGGTCTGGGAAAAGAAGATTTAGTTTGTGATTGGAACCCCTGGATTGAGTTTTGAAGCTTAACAGATGAGACTCGTCTGTCCGCAACACTGTGCAGATAAAGGCACCTTTCAGCAGCCCAGTTTCAATAATCAGTGCCTGAGCTTCAGAAACAGCTCATTGTATTTATCAGTGCTTCTGTCCCCATCCACATGTGAGTCAGGAGCTGCTCTGGGTGTAGGCCATAAATGAACTGTTGACATGAACTGGATGTGATGTAAATCAGGGCCCTACAAAGCTCGTCAGTGAGCAGGAATCAATAGGAAGGAAACAGTAAAATTTCAGCAATTTTTTGCTCTGATAAATAAATGGATTACTCTGTGCTCTTCTGGGAGGAAGCACAGCATGGGAGTGGAAACCTGGATCTCTGCTTTTCACCTTACTCTGCTGCAACACAGTCACAACACCAGTGACTTACATTTGCCTGACCTTCATCTATAAACACAGCCCTCGTGGTTTTATATCCTTACATCTAATTTCAGTTATGTTCATTGTTTACAGGCATATAAATATATTCTGGAGATACATCCTGTGTATAATGAATAAACAGAAATATTTACAGTTAATAGTTTGGGGATTAGAATAGCTCTGCTTTTTAATCCATATTTCTCTTTCACACTTGTCCAGGTACCTGAATTTTTCACCATTCCAGTCGATGCAACAAGGCCTTGTGTCTTGGAGAAAAGAGCCAATTGTTTCTGTTTGGGAAAGCTGCCAAAGGAGCACAGCTCCTTGCCCCCAAGGCCAGGATGATCACCCCTGTCAGTGACCCAGGGCTCAGACACACTCTGGTACCAGGTACGAGGATGTCACCTCCTGTTGCCACCATCCCTGTGGTTTTCCCCTCTGTGACCCCATCCCAGAGTGCAGGGTGCACCTCTGCTGCAGCTGAACAGCCACACTTGGTGAACACATTTAGCAAGGCTGTGGGCCTGCTGTGACCCTCCAGCCACAGACTGGGATTTAGAAACAATTCTCCAGCAGCACCAGGCTGTGCCTGAGGATCCAGCAGTGCTGAAACCTTTCCTGGCACTGGGAAAAGAGAAAACTTGTTTGCCATGTTCAAGTAACAGCTGAAAGAACCTGCATTTTGTCAAGGCTTATTTTCTTCCTCTGTCGGCCCTTCCCTTTTCTATCTACCTGTTTTGGGGTTTTTTCATTTTGAATTAAAGTTCTGATTGTTATGGAGTGTTCTGAAAGGCTCTGGAGAAAATACATGTGTTGATTAAAGTTAAGGAAACTTTTGAAAATAAATGTTTTGCAAGTAGAAGTGGCGTTTTGGTCAGTGTTTAAAGACATGCAGAAAGAAAAAAAAAAGACAATAAAACAATCCCAAAATACAAAGACATTGTTTTAAGGGCAAGTTTGATCTCTGTAAGAAAATTCTCCAGAATTAGTAATTTCATTTGAAAACAAGGAAAACCAGACCTTCTGTTTAGAATAATTATAAAAAAGGTGGTTGAATATACATTTAAAGAACTGTTCCATAATACTTTGAAGATATTAAGACTTTTAAAAGTCATTTATTGACATTTTTTTTTCAGGACCTGACCTAAAGTTAATTACAGTCAAAGGTGGAACTGCAGCAGTTGATAAAATATACTAATCTACCAACTTCAGTTAACATGAGTATTGGAAGGAAAGAAGATTTCGGACAGAAAAAAAAGGACTAAAGTGCAGCTAAGAAGAAATTTTGGAACTTTGAGGTTCAGAAATGCCTGCATACCAGTACTTTATTATTGCCAGCAACACTGGCACAGCTTAGGGGTGTGAGCCCCTTTTTAAATGCATATTCCCTTCACAGTGGATCTGAAAGCCTGTCAGGAAAATCAACCCTTTTAGCAGCATTTACATCTGTACTCAGCCTGCAGTGTTGCTGGATCTCTGTGGGACTTAAACGTATCCTGAAATGCTGCCCTTAGAGACTTTTCCTGAGAAACTCATTTTCTGAAACACGGCCTCTTAGTGCATGGAAAACCAGCAAAGCGTCTTTGTCTTCCCATTTCCTGAACTTCAGCTCAATTATAAAAACACTAATTTTTAAAAGTTCTTCCAAAGGAGCTCTTTTCTTGTCACCATGTGTCACTCTGTCAGTCATACTTCAAGCCATGGATTTGAAAACCGACCTGCAGAAGCAGCTACCTTTGTCAGAAATTTAACTTGACAGCTTCTCTGGGGGACTTTCAATTAGGATTTTTTTTTTTTTAAGAAAAAAATAAGAACACTAAAAGTGTCAGTCCAAATGCAGTGAGCAAATGCTGGTATATGGGAGGCCTACACATACTGCCTTCTACTTCGGGATGATCAGGAACATAAATGCCAAGTTTTGGAGAAAAACAAATTTTAAAAACTTGTTTCAGGGACACAGAAAGAGCAGTTTCTGCTGTTTGAGGGGCTGGGTGGCTCTGAGGCCTGATGGGCTGGGCTGAGGGCTCAGCCCAGCCGGCAGAGAGGTGGCTCTGTGACACTGCTCAGAATCTCGTGTTTTCCACTTCAAACTTGGGAGTCTTGATGAAGGAAGTTGAAAAACCCCAGCAAATTTCAGTGCTGCTTGCTGAAAGCTTGGATTCTAAGGCGGTGGGAGCTGCTGTGGCTGGAAAGAGCCGAGCCCTGGGCCCGGCTCGGAGCCGCCTCAGCCTCGAGGGCAAAAGCCCCTCCCGGTGTCCGTGTGAAAACGGGAGCGAGGGGTGGGAGCTGCCGTCCCTGGCCGCTCTGCTCCCGGGCTGCCTCCCTGGAAACCTCATTGCTGTGGATGTGGGGGATCCCAGGATCCTGTGGAAGCCCTGGCTGCCCTTCAGACCGCCCCGAGCCCGTCCGGCCCTGCCTCGGGATCGCCGCCATCACCGCAGCCCCGTCAGCTGCGGTCAGTGTTACAGCCCCGCTCCAGAGCGGGAATTTCCTCGTCAAGCGTGGAGAAAAAATATACGTAATTGAGTTTATAGCTGGAAAAGTGGTAAAACAGCCCTTGAAGAAGTAATTAAATGTGAATGGACTCAATGATTTCTGCCTGAATCATCAGCAAGCTTTAAAGACACGCAGTGTGTGCGTGAGGGGAAGGCAGGAGCCCCGGCCGAGGACTGTTCCTGAAATCCCACTGAGTTTGTAGATTTTGTGATTTTATTTGTATCTGTCACCGAAACGTGACTGGAAAACTGATAGAAATGCTTTGGATAGACCCAAGGGGTGAAGGTGCTAAGGACAATGATATCCCGCACCAGCGTTCCTCATCCTCTGCCTTCTGCTGGAGCCGGGACTGTGGCACCGTGACCGGGTGTGTGCTGCGTTTTTTAAAGGTACTTTGTTTTTATAGTGTTAATTATAGATGGACAACAGCTGAGAAAGGAAGCAATTGTAAATACGCTCAAACTTCAAAAGTTTATTGGAATTTTTCTGGTCTGTAATAGTTCTGATGGGTTTGTGTGATCTACATGATAACTATTTTTCAGTAAGAGAAAAGCTTTTATGAAAGTGTTTCAATATTATGTCTCCATTTGGTGTGGGAGGGTTTGAGGGAGGCTGAGGGCGATGGTAACTTGCAGCCTTCAGGTGCTCTCAGCAGCTTATCCTTTAAGCGCAAGGTTTTTGTCTAATTCATGGAATGTGAACTTCAGGTAGCTAGAAAATGTCTTAGGCTTTAATTGCTAAATTGTCTCCCATCCCTAAATCTCCAGCAAACAGCCAGTGTAAACTACAATTTAAATGAGGCTGACTGAGAAACAGCGTTCCCCTTTCAAAAATATCAAGAGATCTTTTTTCTTCCCCCTAGAATTGATGTTAATGTTTAAACCAAGTGTTTCCAGATAGCACTTATACTTTGAGAAGGGAAGATTTTAAATTAAGCTTTATTGTGTAAATGCTTGCTCTGCCCTTAGTATGTCGCTGTTTTGCACACAGTGGTCCCTGCTGAGAGCCAGTGGTTGGGATCCACCATCTCTCCTGGCAAGGCTGAGAGTCACAGGCTGGAACAACATGGAATCATTATGGAAATGATTGGCATTTAGGAGCTGTTCTGAGAACATGATTAGAAGGTAGAAGAAAGGAGAGGTCATTTTTCCCTAAAGAACTTATACTTGCAGAGTGAAATCTTACCCTTTGGGATTTAAGGTTGTATGCAGTGGGTGTGTATGGTATGTTAATACTAGTGCCAGCTAATAGTTGGCAAAAAGAGGTGAGCACAGGTAAGTAGTTGTATTTAAAATTAACTGGAAACCTGCCAAAGAATCCAACCATGAGGGAGGGCTTCGGCAAGGAGGAAAGCACCTGATTCGTGACTCTGCACATCTCTCAGGTAAGAAATTCAACGTTTTTGTGTCCTCAGGAGCACCTTTGTGGGCTTTTTAATACAGTTGAAAGGAAAATAACTAGCAAAAATATTTGTTTTTATTTTCTTTTGTGGCTGCATTTCTTGACTTTGCGTTACATATCTTTGTAAAAGAGATACTTAGAGGCATTCAGCTAAGTGATGCTTTTCTGTTTGTCTGTGAAACTGTGAAAAATGTGGAGCAGCAGAGCTGGGATTCCTGAGTTACAGAATGCCAGTTTCACTTGTTGGTACAGAGAACTTTGTGGCATTTCCTTGGAATGAGGGCAGAGGAGAAGCTGGGCCGCAGCTGTGGGCGTGGGCACAGAGCCCCCAGTGGGGCTGGGGCTGTGCAGGCACCCCCGAGGGATGCTCACAGAGCCCCCAGTGGGTCCGGGCTCCCCACGGGGCTCCCCCACACCCCAGGGATGCTCACAGAGCCCCCAGTGGGTCCGGGCTCCCCACGGGGCTCCCCCACACCCCAGGGATGCTCACAGAGCCCCCAGTGGGTCCGGGCTCCCCACGGGGCTCCCCCACACCCCAGGGATGCTCACAGAGCCCCCAGTGGGTCCGGGCTCCCCACGGGGCTCCCCCACACCCCAGGGATGCTCACAGAGCCCCCAGTGGGTCCGGGCTCCCCACGGGGCTCCCCCACACCCCATGGATGCTCACAGAGTGGTGCAGGCACTTGGAAGCATTTCAGCATTTCCATGTTTACTTAGACTCATGCCTAATCAGTTGAGTTGCTGTAAATTTCTCTTGAGGGAATAAATTACTGAAAAACATCCCTTCTCAAATATTGTGTTTAGTGAGGGAAAGCAGCACATCTTAGAAGAACTGCAGTAAGCCAGGAAAAAATGGCACGTTCCCATGTAAAGGATCACAGCCTTTGGTTTCCAACAGCAAAGTGGTTTTATGAGGGGAGAAAGGGAGCAGAGCTCTCGAGTAAGTTTCTGTGCTTTGGTGGTACAGGAGCTGTTCCTTGGCTGGCAGCAGCGGTGGGACACAGGAGAAGGGAACTGTTTGTGGGAGAGCTGAGTTTCTCTCTCACTTCTGTGTGTTGCACTTGGTGGCTGTGTCTGAGTTACATGAACAGATTTTTTTAAAGCTAAACAACCAAACCAACCTGAGAGTTCTCCATCACCTGGGCTGGGGAGCAGATGGGCAGTCGTTGTTGGAGCCTTCGGTTGCATTTTCCCTGTAATGAGCTTCTAATTGCTTGTCCAGAGCTGGTGCTAATCTATTTACACATATAATTCATTCTAGTTTTAAAATAATCACACAACCTTTTTAGGTTGTTTGTTCTTTTTTTTTGATTTGTGGAACATCAGACTGTCATGCTGGTGAACAGCTGCTGTGTTTATTCATGGACTACATTATGACTCCATTCTGGATGTGTCCATGGAAGGACATGTGATAGCTAATTGTTTCTCAGGTTAAAGGAAATAATGAATATCAATTGCAGCTACTTCAGCATGGCAGGAGAACGTCAGGAGTACCTCCCAGGCTTATGCTGGCTACCCATCATTTTGATTCTGTTTTCTGAGTTAGGAAATGGGACCCCACTGATGTGGCACATGATGTTCAACTTCCTGAAATTGAATTTGGAGAGGGAAACAGGGCTCACCGGTTTTGTAGGACACCTGGCAGACCGGTGGGAGTGGGTGAAATGTTGGTATTTGCCATGAGAGAGCCCTGCTGTGCTGAGGGCCCAAAGAAGAGCTGTGCAGGCCTGAGAGTGGTGCCTGGTGCTGGCACAGCCTCAGTGACACCGAGCCATGGGACAGGGCAGCTGCGTGTCCCTGATCCCAGGAGCACAGCCTGGTGTGTGTGTCCCTGATCCCAGGAGCACAGCCTGGTGTGTGTGTCCCTGATCCCAGGAGCACAGCCTGGTGTCCCTGATCCCAGGAGCACAGCCTGGTGTCCCTGATCCCAGGAGCACAGCCTGGTGTGTGTGTCCCTGATCCCAGGAGCACAGCCTGGTGTGTGTGTCCCTGATCCCAGGAGCACAGCCTGGTGTGTGTGTCCCTGATCCCAGGAGCACAGCCTGGTGTGTGTGTCCCTGATCCCAGGAGCACAGCCTGGTGTGCGTGTCCCTGATCCCAGGAGCACAGCCTGGTGTGTGTGTCCCTGATCCCAGGAGCACAGCCTGGTGTGTGTGTCCCTGATCCCAGGAGCACAGCCTGGTGTGTGTGTCCCTGATCCCAGGAGCACAGCCTGGTGTGTGTGTCCCTGATCCCAGGAGCACAGCCTGGGGGGCTGCTCGGGGCTGGCTCTGAGCTGCCCTTACAGAGCAGCGCTTGTGAGGGACAGAGGGGCAGAGCAGACTCAGTGTGCTGCTGACAGTCCATCTGCACACACACACACAGCCCTACAAGGGTGTCATCTAGGTTTAAAATAGCCCAGTCTGTCTCTCTGCATGTTTCCTGTGCTGTTAAATAAGTTTAAAGTGTGATTGATGATCTCCAGATCCAAACCTGGGTTTCTAAACCCTCCAGCTGCATCTGCAGCCCTGTGGTGAGAGCCCCTGTCATCACATGCCAGATCTTTCCAAGGCAGCTCACACATTTCCAGAGCTCTCCTTAGCAGTTAAATGGCTTTGTCACTGTTCTAAGGAATGTCACTCCTTTGGTTAATGACGGCATTGGGGCAGTGTTTCAGCTGGGCTTAGCAGGCAGTGCTAGTATGGTTTTGGATTCTCAGTTTTAAATTTTCTTCCTCTCTTTCTTTTTAATTGAAAGCCTGAGTTGAAGATAGAACATAGAATGTGCAGGTTTTCCATCACTGCTGAGCATTTGAACATTTCTTTGCCTTCCCTGCAGTGGCCTTTTCACATTAAAGGAACACATTAAAGAGGTGTAGAACATTAATGTGAGGTGCCGGTGGAAGCTTGACAACTGTCAGCTTTGCCTGTGTGCATTTACCTCATCCTCTGTGTTATTTATTCATCTGAAACTCTTTTGCAAATGAGGCAGATGAGAGGGAACCTGAGGTAAATGAAGCCTGTTTAGGGCAGTGGAGATGAGAAGGAGCTGGAACAGCAGCAGGAGCAGAGCACCTGGGTGTTGGTGGCTGCTGCCTTACCTGAGGTGTTCCCCTGAAAAACAGGGCTTGAATTATTCAGGAGTTACCAGCATCTCCAGCCCCAAAGCATCTTTATTCTTCTGAATGTCTACTTAATAACTATTTTATAGTTTAAACTCTGAGTCTTCAAATGATGAAAGGTGGCAAAAGGAGCAGACAGTTAAGAAAGTGAGCAAAGAAGGCTCTGTCTAAAGAGAAGGAAAGGTGAATCCAGTCTGTGCATTCAGGCACCAGCCCCACACAGAGAGAACAGAAAATGCAGCCCAGTCCTTGTGCTGTGTCCTGGTACCACGTACCTGGGGACGGATGGTGACAAGGCATTCCTGCAGATCTTTGCAGGCTCAGTTAAACCCCAGAGTGAAACTGTGGGAGTTTCAGATCTGCTCATCCCCTGGCTGTTTGAATTGGGTTTCACCTGGCCCAGCTCAAGGCAGGGGAATTGTTTGGGGAGTCTGTGTTCTCCAGCTGCTGCTGGGAGTGGAGCTGGTGCGCTGCCACTGCTGATGGATGTTGCATGAAGGATGGGAGCTGACCTCTGGCTGCAAAGCTTTGTGCTGTACAGGGCTCTCACCTCTGTAATTTGCATTCCCCTTGCTCAGTTTTATCCCTGCTAGGGGTAATAAATGGCCTGGGGAGCCTGGGCAGAGTTGTGTTAATCACAACAATCATAACAGAAACAAAAGGGTTCTGGCTGGAGAAATCAACATTAAGTCCATCAAGCTGGATTTCTTTTTAAATGGTTGGTTAGCTAAGCCAATTAAGAGCTCCTCCACTTATTATTTTGCTGGTTCATTTATTTGGGCAGCAGGATTTCAGGCACTGTGCCATACAAGCAATGTCAGTTTGATTTGGTCCCATCTTTTCTGTCCCCTCCTACCACATCAGGACCCCGCTGCTCTTCACAGCTCTGCGTTGTCTTAGGAATTCATTTGCAAGCTGGAGATAATCAGCATCTCCTGACTCTCTAGGGCTGGTTTGATTATTGATTGCTGAAATCAGCCTGAATATTGCACAGTCACAAACCCCCCAACATAAATCAGCTCTTTTAATGCTTGGGGGTTTAATGCTGCAGTCAGAGATCTGTGAGACAAGGGAAAGGTGTGGATTCCCGTTGTCACTTCAGTTAATACTTGACTTTGTTGTACAGCAGGAAATGCTGGCGCATCTCTTTGAGCTGGGTTATCAGAGACCGCGTTCCTGCCGTGCTGTGCCCTCTCCCAGCGCTGAGGGTGAGGAGGGAGGGTTTGTGTGCAGGGGCTGCTCACAGGGGCAGCCCTGGCTGTCTGCACACGTGAGCAGGAGAGTGCAGGAGCCGAGTCTGGCTGGCAAAGGCTGTTTCTGGGAGCTGGCACTCGTGGGACAGGGCAGCTTTTGAGGGTCTGATCGAGGGAATTATGTGCTGACATTCACTGTGTCCTCCTTGGAGCTCAGCAGCTCACTGGACTGGATGAATTTTGAGTATCTTGTTCAGAAGGGAATTGTTACTGCATTTCAGTTCTAGAGATGCCAGAATTCTTCAGGCAGTTCAATATGGGGAAAATGTATTTTGTCATAAGCTTTATTTGTTTTGCTGTTATCACCAGCTCACATCTCTTTAACTGCTTTTTGCAGTATGGACAGAAATTCAGATATTCAAAGCGTGCATCACCATTGCTGCTGTCTTGGGATGCATGAAGACTCCTGCTGTCCTTGTAGCGCATTTCTGTAACTCACACGTTTTTATGAAATTTCAGATGAGACCTTTTTTCAAAAAGACTTCTGTCTCTGTTATTGTGTAATAAATATATGTGGAGAGCTAAATCTGCTTTTGTTCAGTTGAAGGGTTACTGCATTCAGTGGCCATAATTTAGTTTCTGAATGGCCTGAAGATTTTCTGGCACGGCTCTGAAGAAGCCACTTCAGAGAGCAAAAAGGCTTTTCCTGTCCTCTTGTGCTGTGATGGCACTGATGTGGGTTTGGCATTAGTCCTGTGGTTCTCTTTCTGGTTGGAACTGCCACAGAGGGCTTGAGACTTTCAGAATACCTCAGGTATTGGTTAGTCATTGCAGAGTCTTAGTTTTGTGGGCCTTTTGCTTTCAACACTAAATGTCAATTTTTGTTTTTCTTTTTTTAAAATCTGATGGTATTTTGGTTAGATAGATAGCTGAAAGGATGGAGGTTTAGAGATTTATGTGTCAGAATGTAAAGAAATGGGTCAGGCGATGCTCAAGTGGGGCTTGCAGCAGCAGAGCTGGAAGTGGCAGCAGCACGAGCTGAGCAGCCACCATGCCCTGACTGGAGGACTCATTTTTCAGGCCTCCTGATCAGGCTGGTGGAAATGCACCCCCAGAACTGTTTGCTCTGTGGTTTCAGGGGTTATTTGAGTTTGAGATAAGAGCAGTGCAAATCTGTGTAATGTTATCCTGAAGTGCAGATCAGTGCCTGCTGGGAAATTGGCAGACTCCCCTGGTGCTGCAGAACAAATCAAGGCACCACTGTTCGTGTTCTTGCCTTTCCAAGAGTGTCACTCATCCTTCATCAGCAATTCCAGGATGCGAGGGAGATGCCATTGCAGTGATTGCATTGCCTTTGTTATTTGTGTGTGCATTAACCACGTTCATCAGTCAGTTTGCTCACAGGAGCAGCCTGGGGACTTCCCTTTGCAAGGTGCATTCATAGTGAAACCCGAGAGGTTCTGTTTCCTTTTGTTTATTAACTCCTCCCTGCACCGTGTCCTCCTTGTGGCAGTGTGCATTCCCTCCCAAGCCCTGCGGAGCACAGAGGTAAATACTTGAGGACATCACCTGTTTTTCAGCTGCCCACACAACGTTCATGTATCTTAGCTAAAGCTAGACCCGATTCTGAAACCTCTTCCATGGGGTTTCATGAACATGAAACATGAGCCTAACAATTGCTAATGGCTCCCCTCACTGTGCAGTTTCTGCGCCCTGAAGGCGAGGGGTAGGAAATGCCCTCCCCTGCCCTCTGCCCAAGGTGCTGTGCCCAGGGCAGCTGGGAGATGAAATGCACTGAGGACGCGCTGGGCGCTGTCGGTTCGGGTCAGTGCAGGGCTGAAACTGCAGGAGAGAAAGGAGAGGTGTCCCAGATATTTGATATGTGCCCTCTGTGTACAGTTTCATGTCCTTTGAGCGCTCCAGAAATCAGAACTCAGCAGTTCAGGAAGTTCCAGCTCTCTGCTTGATTTTTATCCCCATTCTCTCGCAAGTGACAACGAACTGAAGTATTATTCCAATAATCTTCTTGTTTATTGTTGTTCAGAAAAGGGCTTCTGGCTAAATGTTCGTTACCATTTTTTTCACATCCCAGCCAATACAGATCATGGCTTTATGGGTGCACTTTAAAAATGTCCCATTTAAAACTTTCTGAAGGCTATTCAAAAAGTTACTGTATAAACTCTGTATGCAAAAATGCGAATCTCCTCTGTTTTTTTTCATTTGAAGGAGAATGGCAAAATGATGAGTTGTGAGGAGTGGCATTTCCCCGTGCTGCCATCTCTTTGTAGTGCCCTGAAAGGCTGCCCTGCCCACATCCATTCCTCTTTTCTCTGGGGCCAGTTCTGCCGTTTGCATCCAGGTCAGTCCCGTGCCGAGCCCGTGGATGATGGCAGCGGCGCAGGGCAGATATCGATCACACCAGTGTGACGAGGGCTCTTTGTTCAGCGCGGCCCAGGCTGGCACTGCCCTGCCCTGGGGACCATTAATGCTCACGGGGAGTTCGTGTCCCTCAGCAGCGCTTCAGGCACGGCGTGCTCGGCTCTCGGCGATGGGCTTGGACGGGCAGCACGGCAGCCTGAGGCGTGGGATGTTTATTTCTGTGTGTGCCACCTTTTAAAAAGCATTTTTAATAGCCACCACTTGTTCGATATGCTGTGAAATTCCGACTGAAAGGCGCTTAGAGCTGGGCTTGCCCAAACAAAACCAGACCAGAAGCCCCCCGTGGCTGTGGCCGAGCCGATGATCGGCCCCTGCAGCCGGGGCTCGGGGCTGGGGCGGGGCAGCCGCAGCGCCCTCACGGCTGTGCCGGCCGTGCCGCCCGCAGTGCCCGTGGCACGGAGCGCCGTGTGGGGCTGGCACGGAGGGCTGGGGCCGGGCTCGGCGCTGTGCGCAGCGAGGAGGAGGAGGAAGGTGCCTTCCTCCCGGTCCCGTTTGCTGGGAGCAGTGACTGTCACCTCCGGGCTGTGCACACGGCTGGTGCTGAAGGAGCTTCACATTTGTGATGTTCGCCTTTCCCCTCTCCTCTGCTGTGCCAGGGCTGCTCAAACAGGACTTTGGCTTAGTTGGAGCCTCTAACAGTTACCGAGGTGCGAGTACCATTAGCCAGTAAATTTTGGTTTATTTTAAAGGAATTCAGCAATGCCCCTCAGTATTTCAGCTAATGGCATTATGTGCCTGGATTCCTCGGTGTCCTCTCAGAATTCTTCCCCTGCAGCTGAGCACTGCACACAAAGCTGTCCCTAATGAAACCCCATCATTGTGGGTAGCTGCTGCTCTGGGAGAGGAAAGCTTTCCCTGTGGAAAAGCAAGCAGCCCAGTTCTGCACAGAGAGCACAGTTCCTCCAAACGTGTCCTGTGCAATGTCAGAGCACAAGCTTTAATGAATGTGGTGGAACCGTGGTGCAGGTGTTCATTCTAAAGAAATGAACATGGAAACAATTTATTTTTGATTATTCAGTTTATTAGCACACAGTTCCCTGTGCAGCCAAGCCTAAAATAAAGCGGGTTTGGGGCTTTTATCCATGGCTTAGTGAGGGCTCTTTGAGTTGCCATTCAGCTCAGCAATGTTCCCGAAATGCCTCAGTTCCAATTTCACTCTGTATTCCCATTCACAGGGCTTCCCCTCCCTCCCCCTGCCCTGTACTCTCTGGAGATCCTAAACAACCTACACAAATTCCATTTTATTGCCCAGGGAATGGTGTTATTTGAGGATTCAGATTGTTTAGGTGCATCCCAAGTAGGATATTTGGCAAGTGCTGGAACTCTGAAATTGTAGGGAGAGGAAAGGCAGGGCCCTTGCTGCTTCTGTTCCAGACTGAAACTGAAATTCTGATGGCTTCTGACTTTGCTGACACTTCTCTGGGATTAGATTGGTACGAGCAGCCCAAACTGAAACCCAGTTCCAGGTTAGAGAGACGTGTAGGATCTCTGCTGCTCCGTCTCAAATAAAGGATGTGGTTAAACACTGTGGCACGTGCCTTCATGGCAAATGCAGCAAAACCGCTTTCTGTGGCACCAAGTATAAAACCTGGAGATTGATGTGACAGCTGGGCTGGGCTTTTTAATCAGCTGGGACAACTCAGAACTGTCTTAGTGACAGGGTTATTTTTTTCCTATTTGTGTGTGTGTTTCAAACCAAGTCATGAGTAATGTTACCAAGTCTGTTAGCAACACTTAACTCCCACTTGTTTGCTTTTAAGAGTTTTTGGATTTAAGATTTCTGGGCAGAAAAACTCACTGGGAATCCCAAGTTGCTTCTGATGGTCAGGATTTTGTAATGCCAATTTGCGATGTGTGTGTGGATATCACGTGTAAGGAACTGCTCCTGTGAGATTCCTGCAGGCAGCCCTGCCTGGGCCAGGGCTGGTGTGGAGCAGCCAGCCCTGCTGAAATCAGTGATCCTCACACTGCGCAGCTGGTTTTCCGTAGGGAAAGGCCCTTTGTGTTTGCCTGAGGTCCTGGCTCCCTTTCCCCACGGCTGGCAGGGTATTCCAGTGCTGTTCAGTAAATGTTAACTGTCACAAATAATTCATATCAGCACGCTGGAGAGCACCTGGGGGAAAGGGAGCTCTGAAATAGAAGGGAATGATTCTGTAACGTGGTAGGGAAAGGCCTCCCCTGGATAATGAGCAATTTCTGTGCAGCATCCGTGGGTCATTGTTCCCTTTAGAAAAGAGAAGGTTCCCGTGTCTTTGAGGTGACTCAGGTGGCCTTTGTGGTTTTTAATACAGCAGGTAAACCTTGTAGGAGAGCTCACTGTTTACTGGGCCCTGTGTCCGGTGGCATTTGGGCAGGCGGTGCTGTTGGATTTCTCTTTAGAGGCGTGGGCACGTGTGGAGTTTGGGAAAGGGAGGAAAAGCAGCGAGAGCTCCTGTGGGTGCATCCCCACTGGAGTCAGTCCCCGCTGCCCGTCCCAGCTCATGCCCAGGAAAATCCCCCGGCTGCTGAATTTCTCTGGAGCAACAGGGACACCGCGCGGTCACTTTTACTCGAGTTCCACGTGGAAATGTTTGTGCCGCCCCTCCGCCTCTGCCTGTGCGGAGAGCAGCAGTTGGAATGCGGGCGGCATCCTTGGCCGTGTGCTCAGCACATCCCAGACCTGGCAGCACGAGAACTGATGGATGGCAGAGCTGCTCACGAGCCAGGGTGCCAAGGGCTGCGCGGAAATCCAGTTAGCAGGATGATATTATTGGGAAATAGGGTTTTAATTGGCAGCTGATTGGTAATTGGGTATTGCACACATTTCATTAGGAAGGCACAGAGGAAGCTTGGTTGTGCACGGACGACAGAAGGCTGAGGCGCTTGGTTCCATGCAGGAGTTTAGGGATGGCAGTGTCCTTGTTTTAATTTGGGAGAATGCAATTAATTAATGTGCTTCAGGTCTCCGTTCCCACCATGGCAACCTCCCCCTTTACATTTTGGTTTCCATCTCTGAGCACAGCTTTTGCTGCCGTGTTTGCCAGTTTGCTTGCAAGACTTTATTGCATTCAGACCTATTTTTTTTTTTCTTGGCATATTGAATTTGTTGCTCCAGAGGATTTTTCATTCCAGCTGGGCTCCAGTTATTCTCACATTCCCTCAGGCTCCACTCTGAGTCCTGCTGTGATCCGCATTTGTAGCTTTTCAATGAGTAAACATCAGAGCTCCTCTGGCTCTGTGCTGGCACATCCTCTCCATGGCACTCAGCTCCTGCTGGACCTTGGAAAAAGCTGGATGCTTTGCATTATGTTTTGTATGACATTCAATTATGGAGATCCTCACATTTAAAAAAACATGGAACTGGGAGAAGAGTGATCTGCTATTAATTAGCTGTCTGATGCCCTGGACTCATGTGGATAATAATGGTTCCCTTTGGCTATGGTTTTAGTAATGTATAGGAAAACATGCCATTAGAGATATTAAAAATTCATTTCTGAATTTATACTGGCAGCTTGAAAAGTGCCACTCTTTTAACAGAGCACTTTTAAATAAAAGCTCCAGATTTGAAGTACTTAGTTCCAGCAAACCTGAAGTGAACATCTTTGTGTGAGCACAGACTTTGCACACGAGCCCTGCAATGTCTGCTTAAAGGAGCTTTGAGATCTCTGTTCCTGAACATCTGTGGGGATGGATGAGGTGTCTCAAGATGAAGCTCCCAGGCTGATGGGTCAGGTCCTTTCCCCCTGTTTCTTCCTGGCCCACAAAGCCGTGCCCAGACATTTCTGCACATCCAGGCAAACTTCTTCAGTGGCTTTTTGGAAATGAATGTCAGTGGCACACTGACATCTGCTCCTCCTCTCTCCTTCCTTGTCTCCCTGCACCGTCCTCGTGTTCAATCCAGCCCCTGCCTTGCCATAAATGCAGTGCATTGGTGGATTTAGGGCTGTCCTGCATCTTCTGCCTGGCATTGCTTCTCCCAGGGTTTCCCCGCTGGCTGCCAAAATACTCCTGGGAAAGAGAGAGCTGTGATTTTCTGTGTCCCCACACATCACCTTTCTTGTAAAAGCAGCAACATCTACAAGTGTTTTCTTCTTGGAATCACAGTTTAAAGTGAAGAAGTAGAAAAGAGAGCCCACAACCTAATAATGCCTTGCCTTGGGAAGAAATCTGATGGTGTTGCAGGGGACTCTTTCTGAAGAAACAACTGAAGTTCTCTTTATGCTGCAGCAATTTGTATGTACCCCCAGCACCGTGTTTATTTGGTGTCAATATAGGGTCAGCAGGAACCAGCACAGGCAGCTGGAACTAAAGGTCCTCTTGTCCCATTTTACAATATTAGTGTTCAAAATGTAAACTAAAGGCCAGATTCCACCCCAGTAATTTGGCTAAGAGGATAAGGGCTTATTGAATAGTAAAATGCTATCCTCAAAATATTTCTTTGCGTTAGGATTTTCCCAAGTATCTCATTTAGCTTTTGTTAATGGATTAAAGAAAGGGTGTTATAGTTTGGTAACCCTTTGTTAAGTGTACATATTTTCTATGTTAAATGGGTGAACAGGAGTGCAAACCCCTATGGACGAGGGCTGCTGGAGAAATCCTCCAAAACCGATTGTGTCCTAGAGACCCAAGTCATCATTTTGTCCTATTGCAACATCTCTTATTCTTTCGGTTCAGATAAACCTGCAAACAATTTAACCTTTAGAGCTTTAATATTTTTAAAGAGACATTCGTGTCCAGAAGGTGTCTCAAGGTGTTTGTGCCGTCAGGCTGGGTTTGATATCCCTATTAAAAATATATATGGCTCACTTGATGGGAAAATCTTCTTCAGAGAGAGGGGTTTTTCTTCAGCTTGAAATCTGAAATATAAAATAGAGTATAATAAAGTGAAGAGGCAAGTCATGATGCAAGGGATAGAAAAGAAAAATGGCTGGGAACACATTCTACTGAAACTGTTTGGATTTAATAGGAAAAGTACAGCTAAATCCTCAGTCAGTGAACCAATTAAAATTAATTATTGCATTGAGGGAGTCTGTGCCAAATCTGAAGAAAGAATTCGAAGAAGGAAACTTATTTGAAAACTGCAATCATGGATGTTCTTTTTTTGACCGAGTAAGGAAGAGATGAACAGAGAGGGCTGCGATGGCTTTGGGCCCCGCGTTGTACCCAGGGGCAGAACGGGCTCCGGCACAGGGGAGAGGAACCCGAGCACTCAGGCTTTGCTTTGTGCCTGGCACGGTCAGTGATGGGCTTTGGTTTGTGCCTGGCACGGTCAGTGATGGGCTTTGCTTTGTGCCCGGCACGGTCAGTGATGGGCTTTGGTTTGTGCCTGGCACGGTCAGTGATGGGCTTTGGTTTGTGCCAGGCACGGTCAGTGATGGGCTTTGGTTTGTGCCCGGCACGGTCAGTGATGGGCTTTGGTTTGTGCCCGGCACGGTCAGTGATGGGCTTTGGTTTGTGCCAGGCACGGTCAGTGATGGGCTTTGGTCTGTGCCCGGGCACGGTCAGTGATGGGCTTTGGTTTGTGCCTGGCACGGTCAGTGATGGGCTTTGCTCTGTGCCAGGCACGGTCAGTGATGGGCTTTGGTTTGTGCCCGGGCACGGTCAGTGATGGGCTTTGGTTTGTGCCTGGCACGGTCAGTGATGGGCTTTGCTCTGGGCAGGCGCCGGTGGTTTTCCATGCTTCTTGTGGCTGTTCCTTACTGCTCTGGTTTAGGATGGTAGAAGATGTCAGGTAAATTACAGCTTTTGGGTAGGAACACACATGCCTTTTATATTGAGCAGAAAATAGTCCATCTGTTGGGGGAAAAATAATTGTAATTTACATCAACACCCCTGAAAGGTACTTTCTCTACATGACATCTGTTTGTGTGGACTCCTCTGAGTTTGGGAATGTGGAATCATAGCATCATTTAGGTTGGAAAAACCCCTTATGATCACTGGGTCCAGTGGTGAAATTCTGAATGGGCTTGGGGCTGCCCCCAAAGGAACGATTGCCTTGGGTCTGGGCAGCGCCGTGCGCTTGGGACTGTTCAAAGGTGAGCCCAGCCCAGGAGTGATGTGACACATCATCCCGTACAAAGCACGAATCTAACCCTGCAAAGGTTCAATCTGAAACTGGCACACAGAAAATCCTAACTGGCCACTCGATAGGTGATGCTGCAGCAAACCAGGCATCCATCGGAATTCCCTCCTGTAGCAGAGCGTTCAGGGGCAGTTCGGTCAGAGCCGTGCCCCGGTGCCCAGAGCCCTCAGGCAGAGCTCCGAAAGCGCTGGGTGGGCTCCGTGGAGTCCCTCTGCTGGCGAGGTGACACCACGGTGCTGTGGCAGCGAATGCCCGCGGTGTCAGAGCCCCCGGGGACCGGGCTGCTGTGCCCTGGCCGCAGAGCTGTGCCGGAGCTGCGGGGACACCGGGCAGGGCATTGTCATTGCCCGGTGCCACTGCCCGGCCAGGCCTGGGATGGGACATGGGCAGGGCACGGGAGCTCGGGGAGCGGGGGAGGGAGGGAGGGAGGGAGTGAGGGAGTGAGGGAGAGAGTGAGGGAGAGAGTGAGGGAGGGAGGGAGTGAGGGAGAGAGGGAGGGAGGGAGGGAGGGAGGGAGGGAGGGAGGGAGTGAGGGAGGGAGGGAGTGAGGGAGGGAGTGAGGGAGAGAGTGAGGGAGGGAGGGAGTGAGGGAGAGAGTGAGGGAGGGAGGGAGGGAGTGAGGGAGAGAGTGAGGGAGAGAGTGAGGGAGGGAGGGAGGGAGTGAGGGAGGGAGGGAGGGAGGGAGGGAGTGAGGGAGGGAGTGAGGGAGTGAGGGAGGGAGTGAGGGAGGGAGTGAGGGAGAGAGTGAGGGAGGGAGGGAGTGAGGGAGGGAGGGAGGGAGGGAGGGAGGGAGTGAGGGAGGGAGTGAGGGAGGGAGGGAGGGAGGGAGGGAGTGAGTCAGTCAGTCTGTCAGTCAGTCAGTCAGTCAGTCAGTCAGTGAGTCAGTCAGTCAGTCTGTCAGTCAGTCAGTCAGTCTGTCAGTCAGTCTGTCAGTCTGTCAGTCAGTCAGTCAGTCAGTGAGGGCTCTGCTCTGCTGCTCACAGCCCCGGCAGGGCCCTGTGGAGCAGCAGGGGCTGCTCTGGGACACGGGCACAGGGAAATAGGGCAGGGCACCATCTCAGCAGTGCTGCAGAGTTTCCCTTCAGAGCAGCGAGCTCAGAGAGGCCCCGCAGCCCCGCGGCCGTGCCCGCCGAGCGCAGGGGTGCCGAGGGTGGCAGTGCCAGTCACCCTGCCGGTACCTGGGCAGCACTGACGCTCCAGAGGGAATTCCTGTCCGAGTCAATTCGGTTGATTTGGGTGAGGGAATGAATTCCTCCTCCGAGTCCTCCTCTGTGCGGTCTGGCACAGTTGCCCACGGTCTGTCGTGTTGCTTACAGCCAAAAGCCAAAACCTTGAGGAACAGACCTTAATCTGACTCTATAAATAGTTTTAATTAGCCACTCCTTCTTTTTTTTTTTTTTTCTTTTTGGGGAAATCCTAATTGACTTTGGTTTTATACAGCCAGAGTTAATCCAAAATCTGTCTCTTCAGGCCACTTTCTGGCCTTGCATAGACCACAGCACACTTTTTTCCCCCTTTAATGTTTCTCCTTGCTGGTAAGGAAATGAAAGGAGTGGGAGATGATGTGAGAGGAGCTCAGTGAGGGGCAATTGCCAAGTTCCTCGCTCTCACCTTTGAAATAAGGAGGGGAGCATTGCCCGGCAGGCAGACGATGGAATAGCGGGGATGCCTTGTGAGGGAGGCCTGAGGAATTAATGTCTGTAGGAGCCAAGTGAGTGCTGAGGCTGTGACTGCAGAGGCACAACAGACATTGTCCCCACGAAGGGCAGGGGCAGTTTCTCCTGTTTCTGGGGAGTGCCAGCGTGGCTGTCGCTGCTGCTGCCGCTGTAACTCTCAGCCCAGGGCTCAGGCCGTCAGCAGCAGTAACTTCTGCCAGGTCACGGGGATTGCTGAAAGTCTCCTTGGCTGCTCACTGATGCTCAGCAGTCTCAGTTCTGGTCAAAATCATTTCAGTGGGAACCAGGAGGCATAAAAATGCTGAGACCGATTTTCACAGAGACGCCTCTCCCTGGTGAGTGCAGGGTGCGATCCCAGCAGAGCAGGGGCAGCTCTCCCTGGCTGCGATTTCTCTCAGCACCTGAATGAGCCTCAGTGTTCGGCAGGAAAGGGCCTCCAGTAAACTGCCTCCTTTCTCCTCTTATTGGAGTCCCGGCTGTAGAAAGAACCGAGCAGCGGGGTGAAATCATTGTTTGAAATTACTGACAATGAATGTCGATCGCAGCCTCAGGACTGAGCCACGATCGCTGCGTGTGCCTTCTCCTGAACGCGCTGCAGTCGCTGCTGTGCCCAGAGCGGGGATTTGTGTGCCGGCCTCAGCGGGCTGCAGTGCCGGAGCTCTCTGTGGGCAGGAACGGGCTGCAGTGCCGGAGCTCTCTGTGGGCAGGAACGGGCTGCAGTGCCGGAGCTCTCTGTAGGCAGGAACGGGCTGGGCTGCCTCGGCCGGATCCGATCTCCATGGGGACTCTGCGCTCCCCGCGTGCGGCACTCCCGGCCCTTGGGACAGGCTCCCGGCTCTGCCCTGGGACTGAGCCGGAGCTCTGGGACACCCAAGGTTTGGAGCGGCCCCCTGAGCCTCGGCAATGTGTGCGGGGGTGAGGCTTCCCTGGGCCAGGGGAGGGAATCCCTGCTCGTTCCCAGGCGGGAATTCCGGGCTGGAGCAGCTGGGAGGCGCGGCCGATGGACGGGGACGCGAGCTGAAGGCAAAGAGCTCCGGGGAAAGCGGCGGCTGCCGAGGGAGCCGAGCCAGAGGCAGCCCGGGCAGGGCACAGGATGGGAATCCTGAAAGGTGAGCGTGCCCAGACTGGCAAAGGGCAGAGAGCAAAAGTCCAAGCAAGCAAAAGACAACAGAAACCGTGGAGATTAAAAGACTCTCGAATTTGCCTTTTATTCGTGAAATAAATACAGCTGGAACAGCATAAATAAAAGCAGCTGGAAGGATCGTGTCAACAGGCGGGGTTTTGCTCACCTCTGCTTTGCTTTGAGTCCACTACAAAAAATCAAGAGTCATCAGGAAGATGGAAATGAGCACACAGGTTGATCCAGGAGCAGTGGAAAGGGGGAATGAGGCACTTTTAGCCCCGCGAATGGCTCTTCCCTTGTGCGCTGAGAGAGCTTCAGCAGCAATTCCTGCTTTGGTGACATTTTACAGCAAGGTGTGTTTTCTACAGGGGAAGACTTGAAAAAGAGCAGCTCCACGTTCGGATCATGTGAGAGCTGCTCGTGAGTGTCACAGCTGCAGCTCCCCAGAAGCTGAACTGTTTATTGCAGGAAGAGGGAGAGGCAATTGGTTTTGCCATTGTCAGCGTGGGAGCAATGTGTGCCCTGCGAACGTCACGAGCAGAGGTGGCAGCAGGCTCTGGTCTGAGAAGCAGAACTGGTTGGAGTTAGGGCACCCTAATGAGATTAGAGTGAGACAAAATCCGAGAGAATAGGAGCAGAGGAGCACGTGGATCCATCCTGGGATTTCTGTAATGGAAAGCTAAATATGCAAAGATCTGGCATCAGGTTTAATTTATGGCTGTCATCTTTCTGCTTCTGAAACCTAGTCAGTGGCACGGTATTGGCCAGAGTTTTAAAAAGCAAATGGCATCAGGTGTTATTAATCTTAGCTATGTGCAATCGCATAAAGAAGGAAAGGAGAACAGCGTTGTTTGTCTTTGTTTTGAAGCCCGCAGACATCGTGGCTGTTTTGCATCACGCACGTTGCTGTCGGTCGGTGTGCGATAGTCTGTAAAATGAATATTAAAGCTTCTGGCCGTCCCTTAGTCCCGCTCAAGGAGCACAGACAGAGCAAGTTCTCCCCTCGGGCCCAGCGCTGTCGGCCGGCCGTGCCGGCTCCTCCCGGGCACTCCCGTCCGCCTCCTCCTCCTGGCGGAGCCCGAGCAGAGACCGCGGGGGGCTCAGTGCCGGCGCTGCCCAGCCCCGCCCGCCGGGGCTCCGGTTCCTCTCCCAGAGCTGCCGCTGTCCCCGAGAGAGGCGGGGCGGCTGCCGTGGCACGGGAGCGCGGCCGTCCTTGGGGAGCCGCAGCTGGGAGCTCCCTCGGCCCGAGCTCAGGGCCCGGGCGGGAGCGCCCGGATCGTCACCCGCTGCTGCCGCTCCGGCCCGGGCACCGGGCACCGCTCCGGTTCCCGCGGGCCGAGCGGATCCGGGGCTGCTCCTGCGCCGCGGGAGCGCCGGGAGCCGCGAGCGGCATCGCTCCGTGAGCCGGAGGCGGCACAGCAAATTCGGCTGGGATAACGGGATATGGCACTGCTGGGATAACGCGGTATTGCAGATGGGCTGCGTTCTGTGGCGTCCTGTCAGGGGAGGCTCCCGGCCTTCTGATCCCACCCGTGGTTTTCTGCCAGCCTGAAGCAGTTCCCACAACAGAATCAAACGTGTGAGAGCTCCATTCCCCGCCACCGTCTGTGGCGATGTCCGCAGTCAATTCCACGACCCTGTGAACTGAGACTAATAAATCGGGCATTTTTCTGGTCTCAGAATCGGAGTCTTAAGTCCTGTGGGTTGTTGTTTTTTTTGTGGTGGTGAAGGTGAGGAGGGCTCAGGGACACAGTCTCCGCTGCCGGCACTTGGGCCCAGCCCCATCTGGCCGGGCCCAGGGCTGTGAAGCGGGGACTCGAGCCCTGTGTTTGGGGAGTGCAGAGCGAGGCTGGCCCAGGCCTGAGCACAGAGGCCAAGCGCTGCATTTTGGGCCCGGGGACAGAGCCCGAATCCTGCGTGCGAGCGCTCGGAACGGGAGCCCCGGCCCGGCGCTGTCCGGGCCCGGCCCCGGCCTCACGGGGGCGGCTTCGGGGCTGAGAGCGGCGCTCGGGCGCTCCCTCGTGGGGCTCCGCAGCGGAGCCCGAGCTGCGGCCGAGGCTCTTCCCGGAGCCGGGACACCGGCGGGGCCTCTCCCCGGCGCCGATGGGCGGCGGGTGACGAGCCGGGAGCGCGGCGTTCGGGGGCTCGGGCCGGGCCCCCGCCGCGCTCTCGGGCTCCGGAGGCCCCGGGGCCGTTCCCGGGGAGGTGCCGGGGGCAGGAGGCGGGGCGGGAGCCGCGGTGTCCCCGGGCCTGGGCGGTCCCGGCCGCTGCTCGGGGACCCTGGTGCGGGCAGGCGGGCCGGGGCCCGACGGAGCGGGACGGGAACGCGGGGCCGGCGGTTCTCGCTCCCTGTCCGCCTCTCCCGCCCGCGGCGCCGGGACGCGGAAGGTGACACCGGGACGCGGGGGAGACACCGGGACGGGGCTCTGCGGGCTCAGGAAAGCCAGGCTCCTCCCGTCCCGGTCCCGATACCGACGGGCGACAGGCGGCACCGCCCGGGACCCCCGGCAGACCCAGGCGGCGCTCGGCCCCCGGGCCACGGTCACGGCCCCGCCGCAGCGCCCCGGGCTCCGAGCGGTCCCCGCGGGAGCGGCCGTCGGGCGGGGCTCGCACGGCGCCGAGCGAGGCTCCCGAGCGAAGGCCCCGGGACCGGCGGGGACAGGGGGGCGGGGCCGGCACAGGTGCGAGGGGCGGGGCCACGGAGCGCGGGCAGGGGGCGCCGCGGCGGGGCCACCGCCACCGTGCCCGGGCCGGGGGGCAGAGCGCCGCTGGGGTGTGCCGGGCCGTGCCGCCTCTGCCCCGCCGGGCGGATCGAAGCGGCACCGGGCCGGGGATCGGATTGGGGCCCGGGATGGCCGCGGGCACGGGGCGCTGCCGGCTGCGGGATCGCGGCCGTTCCCCGGTGCGGGCGCGGAGCCCCCGTGTAGGGCCGGGACCCCGCAGGGCGCCCTCTGGCGGACACGGAGCGCGGTGCGAGCGCGGCGCCCCCGCGTGGCCGGGGGACAGCGGTGCGGGGGCGGGGCCAGCACAGGTGTGAGGGGCGGGGCCACAGAGCAGGAGGCCGTGCCAGAGAGCGCGTGCGCAGTTTGGGACAGCGGAGCGCGTGCGCAGTTCGGGACAGCAGAGCGCGTGCGCAGTTCGGGACAGCAGAGCGCGTGCGCAGTTTGGGACAGTGGAGCGCGTGCGCAGTTCGGGACAGCAGAGCGCGTGCGCAGTTTGGGACAGTGGAGCGCGTGCGCAGTTCGGGACAGCAGAGCGCGTGCGCGGCCGTCACAGGTGTGCAGAGCGGGCCCAGCTCAGGTGTGCGGGGCCCCAGTGCGGCTGCGCGGGGCGGGGCCGAGATTATTTAGACCTCGGAAATCGCCGCAGGCGCCATTTGCTCACCCAGAGCTCGGTGCGGACGGAGCTCCCTGTGTGGGCTCCGCAGGTAAGGCGCGGAGGTTTAGGCCTCCCCTTCTGCTCCTCTCTCTAGCCCTCCTTCCTTCTCCGCCTATTCCCCTTTCTTTCTGCCCCTTTCCTCTCGCCCTGAAACTCTCCTTTCCTCTCCTCCCAAACCCGACCGCCCCCCACTTCTTCCTGTCCTGTCCCTTCTCCGCTTCGCCCTTCTGTTCCTCCTCTCTCCACCGTCCCTCTTCTCCCCTCTCGGCCTTTCCCTTCCTCTCCTGCTTCCCTCCTCACTCCGACCCCTCTCCATTCCCGTCCTCAGCACCCCCATCTCTCCTGTCTCCCCGTCCTCCTCTCGCCTCCTTCCCTCGCACCGCGGGGCTGGGGCTGCCGGGCAATAATAAAGGCCAGAGGCCCGGAGTCCGGCGCCCCCGGCCCCGCTGGAGCCCCGCTGGTGTCCCCATGCAGTTCCGTGGTTGAACGCAGGGGGCGCCGCCGGGGCTCCGCTTCCCCCATCCCACGGGGGCCCCTCGTTTGGAGGGGGTCCCGGGATGGGGGGTCGGGTTTGAGGACCCCCTTGTTTGGAGGGGGTCCCGGGGTGGGGGACCCCCTCATTAGGAGGGGGTCCTGAGGGGGGGGTTAGGAAGGGGCCCCCTCATTAGGAGGGGGTCCCTGGGGGAGGGGGGGGGGGGTTAGGAAGGGCCCCCTCATTAGGAGGGGGTCCTTGGGGGGGGGGGGGTAGGTAGGGCCCCCTCCGGAGGAGGGGGTCCCGGGGGGGGCGGGGCGGGCCCCCTCCGGGGGAGGGGGCCCGGGGGAGGGGGGGGGCGGAGGGGGGGCATTCCCCCCTCCTGGCCCCGCCCCCCTCCCCCGGGCCCCCTCCTCCGGACGGGGTCCGGGCCCCGCCCCCTCCCGGGGACCCCCTCCTCCGGACGGGGCCCTGGGGGGGGAGGGAGGGGGGGGAAGCAGAGGGGGGCACGTCACTCCGCGCCGTGAAACACAAACACATGTACACGTGTGAAAAAAACAAAAAAAACCACACACACACACACGAACCGCCCTCCCCCTCCGGACCCCCCTCCCCACCCGCCCCCCCTCCCTCCCCCCCAGGGCCCCGTCCGGAGGAGGGGGGGTCCCCGGGAGGGGGCGGGGCCCGGACCCCGTCCGGAGGAGGGGGCCCGGGGCAGGGGGGCGGGGCCAGGAGGGGGGAATGCCCCCCCTCCTCCCCGCCCCCCTCCCCCGGGCCCCCTCCCCCGGAGGGGGCCCGCCCCGCCCCCCCCGGGACCCCCTCCTCCGGAGGGGGCCCTACCTACCTACCCCCCCCCCCCCACAGGACCCCCTCCTAATGAGGGGGCCCTTCCTAACCCCCCCGCCACCCCCCCGACCCCCTCCTAACGAGGGGGCCGCTGTAACCCGCACCCCCCGCCCCAGGACCCCCCCCAAGTGTAATGTAGGGACAGCCGGAGCCCCGGCGGTGTGGGGCGGTGCTTGAACTGCAATGGGGGGACCCGCGGAGCGGCTCCGGCCCCGTGTGGGGACCCCAGCGAGGGCGGGGGCGCCGGGCTCCGGCCCTCGGGGCTTTATTATTGCCCGGCACCCCGCGCCCCGCGGTGCGAGGGAAGGAGGAGAGCGGGGAATACAGAACGAGAATAGGGGAGCGGGGGAGAGGTCGGGGTGTGCAGGGCGGCAAGGGACGGGGTGGGGGGGAAGGCAGGGTGGCGAGGGAGGGGAGAGGATGGAGGAATAGGGTAGGGTTAGGTAGGGATGAGTAGGGTAGGGATGGGTGAGGGAATAGGGAGGTGGGATGGGAGGGAGGGGCGGGGGGCGGCCGTAGGGGGGGAGGGAGGGGAGGGCTAGGGGGGAGAGGGAGGGGGGGGGGTTTGGGGGGGGGGTGGGTGTGGGGGGTGGGGGAGGGGAGGAAGGGAGGGTGGAAAGGAGAGGTGTAGAGAAACAGGAATACTAAAGAAAAGAAACGCAGAAAAAAAGAAAGAGAAACAGAGATATAGAGCCCCGACCGACAGCAACCTACCCCACCGAACGCCGAGGAGCAAATGGCTCCGCCGGGCCCCCCCCGCGCCTTAAATACCCCAAGGCCCCGCCCCGCGCAGACGCACTGGGATCGCTCACACCTGCGCACGCCCCGCCCCTCGCACCTGTGCCGGCCCCGCCCCCGGGGCCCCGCCTCCCCCCCGCCCCCCTCCCGCCCATAAAAGCCGCCGGGGCCGCGCCGGTCTCGCTTTCTGCGGGGCATCTCGGCTCGGGATGCGGCGGGAGCGGCGGTCGGAGCGCGGTGCGGAGATCCGGATCGGGGGCTGCTGCTGCTGCTGCTGCGGCTGCTGCGCGGGGACCGAGGCGCTCAGGTAGCACCGGGATCGGGATCTGGGCCCGGGGATTCGGGTCCCGGTCCCGCCGGTATTCCCTGTGGGAGCCGGGCCGAGCCGCTTTTTCCCCGGCGGGCAGGGCACTGGGGTAGTTACCCGGGGTGCCGGGGCCGGAGGATCGAGGGGGGATCGGGGCTGGATCGGGACCGGCATCACCGCGGGCGGGAAGAGCCGCTCCGGGACAGGCGGCGCCGCTCTGGCTGCGGCCGGCGCGGGGCTGGGTCCCGCCGGGCCTCCGGGCACGCTCCGGCTGCGGCGGCAGGGAGCCGGTGCTGTGCCGCTGCCGCGCCCGCCAGGAGAACGACGCTGCCCGGGAGCGGCCGCTGGATCGCAGCGGGAAGGACACGGAGACCGCCCGTACCGGCCCCGAGACCCCATCGGCATCGCCGCTCGCTCAGCGCCGCTGCCCGTCCCGGCCCGGTAACCCCGGGGGGACACCGAGCCCCTCCCCCGGCCCGGTAACCCCGGGGGGACACCGAGCTCCCTGTCCCGGCCCGGTAACCCCGGAGGGACACCGAGCCCCTCTCCCGGCCCGGTATCCCCACGAGCCCCGCGCTCCCCCGCAGCCGCAGCGCCCGCAGCCCCCTCTCCGTGCCCGCGCCCCGGGGGCTGCAGCCCCGCCCGGGAGCAGCCGCTCTGGGACGGCCGCTGGGGCCGAGGCGTTGCTGCTCCCGCTCCCGCTGTGCCTGGGCTGGGACCGGAGCCCAGGGAAACGCTGGGGAAAAACAGTGAAAACTCTTTGCTCTTTATTTGCAGAGCTGCGAGGATCATCGAGGCAAACGCTGAGCAGCGACCGGCCCGGCCGCCCATCGATCACAGACTTTTGGCCTTGCCAGCGCCCTGCTCCAAACACCTGGGCCGATGCCAGGGCTGTTCTAAAGCCCTGCTGGGATGGCAATGACCGCTGCCAGTAAGAGAGCTCCCCTACAAACGCAGCTCCTTCCCTTCTGTGAGTGCTGCTTTGCACACCGGCCCCTGCAATGGCTGCAGGGCAGAACCGGCTGGCACTCAACCTGGCAGCACCGAGCCCTTCCCCATGACCCTGATTGTTCTGCCCTTTCCAGGATTTCCCCAGCAGCTGTGAATGTGCTCCCACCATGTCCCTTTGTTTCCCCAGGAAGAAGCGAACCAGACGAGTGCTGAGGGCTCCTCTGGAGAGCGGCAGGGGGCGTTTCCTGCAGGTGAGTGCTGCCAGCTCAGAGCCACGGTGGCTGCCGAGGCCGGGGCTGCTCCCCTGGCCCAGAGGCGTCGGTGCCTCCTGCTCGCTGCCAGCCGCGCTCCCTGCTGTTCCCTCGGGGTGTCCCGGCTGGCCGGGAGCGCGGGGCAGGAGGAGCCAGAGGCTCCTGAAGGCAGCGGCCCCTCGTGTCTGTGGGATCTGCAGCAGGAGCTGTGCCTGCACCGCGGCTCCCGGGCCAGGGGCTGCTCTGAGCAGGCCCGTGGAAATGCTCCGGCCCACACGGAGCACCCGGAGCCCGGGAGGAGCCCAAGGAGCAGCTGGCATCACCTGGCACCGGAGGCACGGCCCGTCTGCACGGGGGCTGGCACAGCAATGCCCGGTTCAGAGCTCCCACACGGCTGCAGGTACGTCCCAGCCACCCCACATCCCTTCCCTCCTCCCCAGCCTGAGGCCATCGTCCCTCAGCAGCGTTAAAGCCAAGGCAATCTTCCCCCACAGATACTGAACCCCAGGCAGGAGCCCTCAGAGACACCCGAAAATCAGCGGGATGGAGTCTGGAGTGTTCAGGATCCAGCTGCAAGTGCACAAGTGATGGAAAGCTCTCACAGGTGGGTCCCACTGGAGGTGTGCTGAAGACAGGGATGTGCATCCCTTTCCTGAGGGAAAAGAATTTGTAGAGGCCACTGCTGAGGCTCTGAGAGGAGCTGAGCTCCTGCAGGGAGAGATGTCCCCTCTGGGCACAGGGGCTGCCCCAGCACGGGCTGGGAGCACATCTGGCCACTGCCTTCTCCTGCTTTAAACACCACCGGGATGTTCTCCATCCTGGAGCTCAGGGGGTGACACCAGCTCAGTTCCAGGCAGCTCTGTCCAGTGCCCCCAGGGACATCACCGGGGCGAGGGGTATAAATGCCAGTTCTGTGCCACAGAACCCTGTCCTTGTCCCCGTGCTGCTGCTGGGCTCCCTTGGAAGCTCTGCTGCTCCTGGCACAGCCGCTGTCCAAGGCAGCAGCCCTGCATGGAAATGCCCAGCTCCATGGGGCACTGGGAGGTCACTGCAGCGGGAATGGAGCAGGGAATTTGGGGCTCTGGGTGTGATTCAGCACAGCCAGCACAGCTGACAGGGAACCCCAAATCTGGGCACCGCACAGAGAACAATCCTTGTCCTGCCCCGTCAGCTCAAACCCCTGGGCTGGGAAGCTTTGGGAATTAAATATACGGAATTACACAAAGCACAGCAAGCGGCATCACCCAGAGGGACAATCCAGGTCCCAGACAATTCCTCCTCCATCCTCTATGGGGGAAAACACCCTGGGCCTGCCAGGAGCTCTGGCTCTGCTTTTCCTCCAGCTCCTGAGCAGTGTCAGGGCCACCACGAGGGCTTTAAAACCCAAATAAACCCCACATCCCACACAGTAAATAACCCAAATAAAGAAACGCATTCTTGTCATCAAAGCTCAGAGCTGTGTTAGGAGTTGTGACAACAAGCTAATGGGATTCCCAGGAATCTCATTCACGCTCCTGGTTTCATTTTCATGTGGTTTTAATCCCTCAGTGGGCAGCCTGTACAACTTCTCCTGGCATTCAGAGGTTGAGCAGGGCTGGCTTTGGATTGACCTTCACCTCTGGCCCCAGGCTGTGCAAACACACCTTGTGCCAGGGTGGGTGAGCTCCTCGCCTCAGCTTTTCCCTCCTAAACGTGCCCTTACTCATCTCTGTGCAGATGAACTCACACTTTGCCCCAAACCATCCGCTCCTCACCTCCATGTGGCCTCCGAGTGTCCCTTCTGCTCCTCACAGGTGCCCTGGTGACCCCGCGTTGGTCCCTTTGCCCTTCCCCAGCCCGAGGCCGCTCCTCTGCTCGCTCTCTCCAGCCCCATCCCACAGGGATCCTCTTGTCCCTTCCCTGCTGGCTGCTGCCAAGGAAGGAGCGCACAGTGAGTCCCAGTGCTGTCCCCTCAGCCCTGGAGAGGCCTGGCTGCGGCCCTCGGATTTCCCAGGGGAATTGTCTGCTGCTCTCCCCTCAATGACCTCAGCAATTCCCTCACAAATGCCACCTCACTGCCCCTGACATCCCCTCCCATTCCATTTTCCCACACAAACAGTTCTTGTATCCCCTCTAGATTGCACCAGGATTTCAGCTGCATGCATGGCATCATCTGTGCCCACTGCTCCTTACTCACCCAACCAAAATCAAGAGCAAATGCTGGTTGGGCTTTAATAAGAACTTGAAATAACTTTAAAGCAAAACAAATCACCTTTTTCTCCTGTGGTTTTTTTTTCCTTCAGATGCTGGGCTTACCTCTGAGGATGTGTGCTGAGCTCTCAGTGGAGGCACTGTCAGGCTGAAGGGCTGTGAGTCTGTGTTCTTTCCCTGGCACCAGCAGTGCCCCAGTCCCTGTTCCCAGGCTGTGCCCAGGCTGTGGCAGCACGGGCAGACTCAGCTCTCAGCACTCCCTGCTCCAAACACAGCTCTGGCCTCCACTGCCATCTGTCTCTGCTGGGAGCCTTTCTCCTGGAGAAACCAAAGAATGGCTCGTGGTGGCACTTTGGAGACTCGGTCTGCACAAAGGGAGGTGAGGGATGGAATGCTGCTCCAGGAGCCCCTGGGATCTGCAGGGCTGCTCAGGGAAGGGACAGTCGCTGCTCAGGGAAGGGACAGTCACTCCCTGCAGTGCCCCAGCCCCCCTGCAGCACCAGCCCAGGCTGCCAGCTGGGCTCTGCCAGCCCCTCTCTGCCACCCTCCCTGTGCAATCCAGCCCCGGGCCTGAGCCCAGAGCCCTGGCTGGCAGCCCAGGGACACAGGGACACTGCCAGGGATGAGGCACATTGCCAGCACACGCTGCCAGCAGGGCACACGGGCCCCCCTGGAGCTCCTGTGGGGCTGGCAGGAGGGCACAGCCCCGGGGCTGGCGGTGCCAGTGACGGCAGCACAGTGCCACGGTCTGGTGGCACGGCAGGGACACCAAGGGCAGCAGTGCCCAGGGAGGGGCACGATGGATTCTGCTCCCTGTGCTGCCCCGTGCCAGCAGGAAAGCTCCAGGGGATGGAAACTCCTCCCCTTGCCCCAGCCCCAGATCAGCCCTGCTCAGTCTCACCCCCGGCTCTCACCTCCGGCTGCTCTGGGGCTGCTGCCACATCCCTGCCAAGGTGCCAAAGCCACCTGGGACAGGGCTCCCTCCCCCTGTGCCTCAGGGCATGGCAGGGACCAGGGTGCTCCGGCAAGGACAGCCTGGAACAAAGGTGGGAGGAGTCTGATGATTTGCCTGCCCTGAAAGAGAGGAGGAAAAGAAAATTAAGTCCACTGAGGAAGTCAAAGGATCCCAGCTCTCACACGGTCACAGACATCTTTCCATTAAAATCCTTTCTTTAGCATTTTCCCTTCTGGGAAGCTGAGGCCCCAGAAAAAGAATGCAAACAATGGTTCTCTGCTGCTGAGGAAGGCAACAGGTGCAGCTGTGATTGGCTGTAGGATGTGTATAATTAATGTATAATTAATGGCCAATCACGGACTGAGCTCCTCTGTTATTCATTCTTTTCTATTCTCAGCTTAGCCAGCCTTCTGAGAACTTTCCTTCTATTTCTTTTCAGTACAGTTACAATGTAGTATATGTATCATAAACTAATAAATCAAGCCTTCTGAACACGGATCAACATTCTCGCCTCTCTTCACCTGCAAACCCCTGTGCCCACTGTCACACTCCCACTGCTGCCCTGATTGCTCCCTGTGGGGTTTACCCATGGCAGGTGACACCAATGCAAACACAAACCTGTCCTTTCCCAGCATTTTCATTCCTGACTATTGCAGACATTAAAAGGAAGCTCATTTTCCATACCGCATTCTTTGCCCAATTTCACAGAACCATTTCTATCCCAGCCCCCACGTGTCAGCCATTCCCTCCTTTACCACTGGACTTGGCACAAAGGCAAGGACACCTGGGATGCTGCATCACAAAAATCCCACAGAGAATCCCCTCAAAACCTCACAGAGAAAGGGTTTTTGCTTCTGGGACACAAGAAAGGCCTTTGACCATTTGCATCCACGTGGAAAGCCCCCATGAGCACTTGGTTTTAGAGATGTTGCACTTGGAGTTACAGACATGGAACTGCTCTGGGATTTGGCATTTCCTGCACCCACACGAACACATAAAGGAATGAAGGGCAGAGTCCCAAAGTTTGGTTATTCCAGTGCTGCTCTGGTAGTGCCACTTGGCACACCAAAATCCACAGCAACACTTAAAAAATGAAAAGCAACTTTCACCCCACATCCCCCTTCCTTTTGATTTTGCAGTTCTGGGCTCCCCTTAGGAACAGGTTACAGAGGAGAAGAGCCCAGGAGCTGCTGCCAGCCAGGGCACCAAGCAGCTGTGTCCCACAGACGGCCCTCACAGCTGATGCTGTTCCAGGACAGCTCCAGCCCAGCCCTGCCACGGCCACCTGCAGCGCTCGGTGCCAGCCCCAGGGCAGAGCCCGTCCCTGTGCTGTGCCAGAGCTCGGTCCCTCTCCCTGGGACGGCCCTGCCCTGGCCAGAGCTGGCTGCAGTCCCTGCCAGCTGCGCTGCCCGGGCTGCGGGGCACAGCGTGTGCCCTCTGGGAGAGCTCCACGGGCACCCCCGGTGCCCACAGCGCTGCCGGCAGCCCCTGGCACGGGGCACGGGGCCTGCCCGCGGCTCCCGCCCTGGCACCGAGGGTGGCACGGCGCAGAGGCCACGGCAGCCGCGCCAACGCCGCGCGATGGCACCGACGGCACCGAGAGCCCGGCCCGGAGCCGCTCCTGCCGGCACAGAGCCCCAGGCGCTGCCAGGGAGCCCCGCAGCCGTGACAGGGACACGGCCACAGCAGCGCCCGGCACACACAGAGCCGTCCCCGGCCGCTCCACCGGCCCAGCTCTGTGCTCAGCTCGGGTGTCCCTGCTCCGGGCAGGAGCGGCCACACAGCCCCGGGGCTGGGCACACCCTGCCCTGCAGCAGGGAACACGGGCTCAGGGAGCTCGGGGACACTGCTGTCCCCAGAGGGGTGTGACACACACCCAGAGTGTGCATCTCTAACAAGCACAGCCCGTACCTGCCCCTGCAACAGACTCGCCTGCGTTATTTCCTCAAAGTCTCTGCTTTGGAATATTTTGCCATTCCCAGTGTTTGAACAAGACTGACCGTGAGCTCTGCACCCTGGCCATGCCCCAGCCCTGAGGAAGAGCCGGACACGCTCACACCCGCCCAGTGTGAGGGAGCTGCTGCAGCATTTCAGCATTTCCAACCCGCCCTGCCCCGAGGGTGCCGGCCCAGCAGCGGGTACGGGGCAGCAGCAGAGCAGCAGCAGCAGCCGCTGCAGCCCCGGCACTGCCAGCACTCGGCTGCCCCATCCCCGCTGCCCAGCACTCCCAGCTCTGTGCCCAGGGCTCCCAGCAGGAACCCGGGGGCCCTTCCCGGGTGCCATCCCCACAGAGCCACCGCTCTCCCCTCTGCCCGCCCTCCTGCCCAGCCCTCACCCCTTGGATCGCCACCGCCCCCCCAGGACACAGAGGAGCCTCTCGGTGCCACCCGGGACCCGAACCGTTCCGGTGCCTCGGGAAATAAACACAAACAAACTCGTCCCCATAGGGTAACAAAATGTCTCGGTGCCCGGCTCCTGTTTCCTAAGGCAAAACACACGGAGCGGGGGAAATGGCAAATCCCAAACCCAACAAAGCCTGGTTTGTCATGGGCTTCCATCAGGACTGCTCAGGGTTCCCAGTGCCCCTCGGCTGCAGCCACAGGAGCAGCTTCTCTCTGGGACCCCGGGGGGCACAGGGACCCCCATCCCGGAGCTTCCCGGGACACAGAGCCCAGCCCGGCCTGAATGAAACACAACCAATGCAGTCATTGCCTCTGGCACTCGTGTGTGAGCTGTGGCACAGCATCACTGACCACAACCACCCTGAGAGAGCACAATCTGTGACTACTGCTCTCGATAAAGTACAATCTGTCAGCTCATGTATGCACTGCAGAGCTTTTATAAACAGCAGGGTAACAGATGCTATCTTAGACTGTAGCATAACAGAGACCGTGAAATGGTAAAATGCTTTTACATGTAAGGAACTCAGACAATGGTGTAAGATAATTAGGTGATTTGCCACATCTGGGGACAATCTTATCTGAAACACAAGATAACAGAAACAGAAACAAGAGCACCGAAAAAAAAGAAAAAATGATTGACTCTCGTTATCAAATAACGAGGGAGTGAAAATAAAACAGGATGGCACCACAGGAAGAAATAAAGTATATTGGCTAAATCCACAAGATGGCACGGAGGTTAAAACCAAGCAAAAGAACATCTCAACTCCAAGGACTGTTTGAACACGTATAAACTCCAATGAACACGCACACACCGCTGCAATGGAACAGAATACCGAGAACACGGTTTAAGGTGACCGGCTGCTCCTGGCAAACAGCCCAGCACCCCAGCGCTGCCCTTCATCCCTTAACAAACGTGTCAAAGTTCTCAGGAGTGAACTTTGTTTCCCACACAACAAAGCGCTGTCCCCGCAGCCGGGACGAGCCCCAGCTTCATTCCACGGAACGCGACCCCAGAGAGCCGCAGGGCCCGGGACAGCCCCGTCCCACCCACAGCGGGTCCCCCGCAGCAGCAGCAGCAGCGCCCGAAGCAGCCCCGGCCCGCTGTGGGCGCCCCGGCCCCCTGTGGGTGCCCCCGGCCCCGCTCCCCCCGCTCCGGCCGCTCACCTGAGGGCACCGCCCGCCGCCTCCCGCCGCCGCTGCCGAGCCGAGGGCATCGGCCCCGCTCCTGCCTCCGAGGCCGCGTTCTGCGCTGCAGGGCGCGCTCCGGGGAACGCGGGCCCGGGCAGGGACACGGTGGCCCGGGCTGAGGCGGCTGTGCCAGCGCTCTGTCCCCTCACGGGGCTCAGGCCGGGCAGCGGCGCCCCGCCACCGGCCGCCATTGCACCGCGGAGCAGAGTCAGGGACGGCCGAAGAGCCGAGCGCGGCCGAGTGGAGCCGACAACAGCCGAGTGCGGCCGAGTGGAGCCGACAACAGCCGAGTGCGGCCGACGACAGCCGAGTGCGGCCGACAACAGCCGAGTGCGGCCGACAACAGCCGAGCGTACCCGAAGGGCCGACGCTGGCCGGGATTTGCCGAAGCGATCCGAGTTTACTGAGGTGAAAGGAACGGAACGGGACAGAACCGCGTTCAGCCGAACCGAACTAGATAAGCAAAACCGAACTAGATAAGCCGAACCAACCTGAACATTACGGGGTCGTTGACTCAGCCATCTCTCAGTGCGGGCAGGCACCCTCAGCTCCGAGGAGCTGCGCAGAGCGAGCGCTTGGTCCCTTGGGAAGCACGGAGTGATCAGCCCCAGTGACAGCAAAGTACAGACAAATGCCACGCTCAGCCCTGAGGATTCAGGGGGATTCAGAGCCAGTGGCCTAGAACCTGCCACAATTACATCTACAATTGCAATGTAATTATGGTGTGACAGTGCAAGGCTGCAGTTCAGAGAGCCCAGCCATTCCACTGGGGCTGGGGACATTACTGAGGGGGTTTTGTGTCGGTCTGATGGGTCTGAGCAGCATCAAGAACTAAAAGGAAATTTTACAGAAATGTTTTGAGACTGATTGCCCCAAAAACTTGGGCTGCTTCTAGGGGGACAAAAGAGTGAAAAAGATTTCTGTTGAATTCCTGTCAGAAAGTTCAGACCCACTGGTTCAGCTATGGAAGGGATGGGTACGATGCACCACAGAAAGAGACAAAACCAGAAAGGTAAAAAGATCTATCTCCCATCCTTCCCCAAACACGCTGCAAGGAAAAAGTTTCCCACAATGAAATAACCAAGAACTGGCTCCTACCTCTGGGGTTCAGTCCTACATTCTGTCCCAGTGCTGAGCGGGATGAGCGGCAGGGCTGTGCAGCCCTCATCAGGGCAGACGCGCCCTTAAAAGCTGCCACACATCAGGGGGCACCAGGCACGTCTGCAGGAGCAAGGAGTGGCACAGAGCTGCTCTGGAAAAGGAATCCCCCTGAGCACAGCAGACAGGAGCTGCCTGAGCAGCCCTGCCGTGCCCGGGCTCCCGCCTCTGCGGGCACATCCACGGCCTCGTGCTGCGGAGCACTTGGATGGGTGCCACTGCACACACGGCCTGAATGGAGTCATGGGCTTATCCAGGTGTGGGACTGCACCTACGTCCCTGGAATAAAAGCACTGGCACATAAACTCTGTTTTGTAGGAGGGTAACTACATACTGAAGTCATACAAACACGTAAAACTTACACTGTTCACAGAAAAAAAAGGAAGCACTGCCATTACTGTCAATAATACAGAACATGAGAATATGCACCTCACCTGTCAACATCTAAAGGTCAGAGCATTTCCATCCTGGAAATGCTTCCCAGATGGATCCTCTGAAAATTTATAGAAGCATGCTGAAGCAAAACACAAGCTGAACATATTTGGGGTGAGAGGACCAAAGAAGGAACTAAGACAATTATTGCGGCTGAGCCTCATCCAGCGTCAGTTCTGGGTCTCAGGCGGATCTGGAGGAGCCCCATTTCTGCTGCAATCCTCTTTCTGCACGGCCTGGCGTGGTGTTCTGTGGCTGCCTGCAAACTCTGCTCCCTCTGGGCTCTGACTGAAACACTGCACAGCGTGCAGGGCAGCAGAGACTCATCCCGAGGCTCCTGAGTTATCCCTGCTCTGCTGGAAGCTGCCACTCCTCTGACAGCCAGCTCCTACCTGCTCTGTGCTCACAGCTTTTCAGTTTCCCATCCTAGGGACACAGAGCACAGCAATACTCTTTTCTTTCTCCTGGCTTGTGCTCTTTGTTGATTTGTGAAAACATCTCTCGGGATAGGTGATAACTTCTGGCTTTGTACTGCAGGCATGGTTTTTCTCCTGGTATCAGCTCCTTCAAAGCCTGAAAGGTTACCTTGTTTTCCCTCACTTGCTAACTTCATGGAGGTCGCCTTCCTGCTGCTCAATTAGATTGCATTTTTGCCACGTTGGATAGACAGGAATAGAAAGGAAAGAAAGCAGAAAGAGCCCCCAAACCTGCCACTATTTCCCATTTTTGGAACTTCATGTTGCAACAAAATCAATTCCCGTAACTCCATCGTGGCAACCCCAAAACCCTGAGGCTCATCTTAGCTCCACTGAATGAGAATTAGAAACAGGGAGTTTAATTTTAATGCAATTTTAGGATTGAGACACAGGCTGAATTTCCATGAATCTGATTGTTTTCATGTTTGCTGCTGCCCAGAGCCCAGCCCACATCCCTGGCGCTGCAGTGACGCCCTGGAGCTGGATCTGCTGGGGCAGCTCTTCTGGAACTGTGCCAAAGGGGGGGCTTGCAGAGCTCTGGGTTGTACTTCCATGAGTGCAGAAAGAAAGGAGGGTTTTACAGACCAGGGCACTGGGGAACAGTGCTGGGAGCAAACAGCCATTAATGCGATCCATCCTTTATCACCCAGGAAGAATTTGTACAGCAGACACTAACCTAACTCATGTTTCACTGCTGTTTTCCTTTTCCACAAGGAGTGAGGCAAATCTAAATCTGGTTTGGCTGCCAGGTGTGAAGAGAAGCTCTGAAGTGCTGGGTTTGTGCACGGGTTTGCTCACAGACTGCAGGCTGTGCACTGGCTCTGAGCTCACCTCAGGTTCTGCTCACTGGCTCCTTACAAACAGCCCAGCTTCCCCAAGTGCCGCTGCAGCAGCCAGAATGCCTCAGTCCGTCAGTGAACCCAAGCTGAGAAATAAATATCCGTACTCACGATTGCAGAAGGGGCTTGGGGCGTTTTCTGATTGTCTGAGGAACTCAGAAACTCTTGGTAACTCTCCCATTCCTGGCAGGGATCTCAGAAATGAGGAATGGCTCTTCACAAGTCACTGACAGGTGCAAGGCTTTCCTTTGGCAGGTCTCTGAAATAAAGCACAAGTCAGGTTTGGTGGGAAGCAGTTACTGTGATTTACAAAGCAATATTTAACATTAAAGCAGAACATGAAACTCCTTGTGTTTGTTGAGCTGTCAGATGGAAAAATTCTGACTCTACTGAGCTGAGCTCTACTGAAACAGAAGATTTTGACCATTTTGTAACACTTTCGATGCTTCTAAAGGAGAACAGATCTTGAAACGACAACTTAGATGTTCTACATCTAATATTCAGGAACATTTTTATATAAAAGCATGTAACAATCAAAGATCCCTCAGTAACTACTGAAAGGATCTGGCATTTTTTGTTAATTCTCCAGTTAAAAAAAAAAAATCTCAACTCAAGCAGTCACGAATTCTCTGCAGAAGGAATGTTTTCTGGTGTCTGTCAATAGCACTTGAGTGCACAACAGTGCTTAAGAGTTTCCAGTAGTCTGGGAACACGGCAATCTTTTTCCTCAGATATTAGGATAAATACATACTGAAGTATTTATAGGTGTGTGTATATATATGTGTGTGTGTGTGTGTGCTGCTGTGCCAGATTTCACAGGCATTCAGCAGCCAGCCACAGCACATTTTGTGACCCCACACCTCCACTCAAAGCGGGAAATCTCATTTGACCTCACTCCTGTCTAACACAGTTATATCCCAACGGTGTCAAAATGGGAGGGAAAACCTGGATAAGCAGGAAAGGAAAACAAACAAAGACATTCTTTGCAATAGCCCTGTAGGATAAGGGCAGCAGTTCAGCTGCCTGATAATTGCCTTGCCATGGAAGGCGTTGTGAGTGAGGGATTGGTTTGGGCTGTGTCTCACCTGGAGCTCCGTGGATGATCTGTAATTCAGAACAAAACCTCCCAGACTGGAAAGGTGATTCCAGTGACCTGTGCTGGTGAGAGGACGGTTTAACATCAGCATCCAATTCCCTGCCACAGACCAGGAGGACACATCACCCCAGGCCCAAAACTGAAAATCTCCACTGGCAGCAAAAGGGTTCTGTGCTATAAAAAAATTCCCTTGTCAAATGGCTCCTGCTGAAAGGAAGCCAGGAAAATTCAATGCAGTGTAAACAGAACACGGACTGGGAGTCCCCCACTGCGAGTTCGGTTTACCTGGATGGGTTCCAGGGAAAAATAACAGCACACAAGCCAGTGTATGGATACACCAGCCTGCTGCACTTGGCACATCTTGTGTGGAGTAATTAAAAACCAGCCCCTGGTACATTATGCAGCAGGAGTTTTGTACCGCAGGAATTAAAGTGCAGTTTCACACACTTTTATAATCCTTGCTTTCCCAGTAGCTACAATCTGACAGCACTAAGTCCCATGAAGATGAGGAGAATTTGAGTCCTTGTTTTGTTTCCAAGATGGGCCTCCTGTGCACAGAGTTGTTGGGAACCGGGCTGCTACTCCTTGGTAGTGAGCTGATGTTAGCAGAGCAAACAAAAATATCCAGCAGAAATAACTTTCCACGTCTGTTTTCAGCACCTGCCACCCGGGGATGCCCAACCTCGGTGGCTCCTTGTGCACCAAGCGTCTCCTCCCCTCCTCCCTCCCTGTGACAGCAATGCAGCTGCACTGACTCTGTGACCTCTGAGCTGCACAGAGAGCAGTGAGGGAGGAGCCATTCCCTGGGAGTGCAGTTCCAGCTGAAGCGCGGGCTCCTGTCCAGCCACTCACCCCCTGAGCTCCATCAGAGTCACAGAGACTCCAGGGGGGAATCCAGGTGGGATCCCACCCATCTGGGACTGTGCTGCACTCCTGAGAGGAGACAGAGCAAACCTGAAGCCCTGCCAGCCTGGGAAAAGCATTCCCATCGTGGCATCATCTTCTAGATATGATAAATCATAGCCTATCTTTTTGCAAATTGACCTGTGAGTTCCTGGCAGCAAATCAATAGGACACACATGAACAATAACAAGGCAATGACAACACTGTGCATTATCCCAGGCCCCAGATGGAAGCCTGGGGAACGATCAATATGATAAAGATTCAGCACTGCTGCTCTCTGACAAAGGAATGCCAAAGTCACAGACTCGTTTCAGAAGGCAGCTGTGCAACACACCAAACCCACCTGCCACGAGATGCAAAGAAAACCCCAAATATAAAACACTTCCTCGTTGGTTTGTCTGTTTCCTCTCCCCCAGACTTCCATTCATTTGAACTGGAATTCAGGGGAGCAATTTTTTGTCCTTGTTTGGAGGAAAAGCAAGGAAGGGAGGCAATTATCCATTTATCCTTAGCCCAAAAGCTCAAAGACACAAACTCACTTGCCCACCACGGCAATGTGAAAGGGGGAGTTTTTCCCCCAGCACCTCCGTGCACTTTGTTTGTCTCTGATTTTAATGCCAGTCTGAACTGCCAGGGGGCACAGCCCAGACACAGCCATGCTCAGGGGCACGGCCCAGGCGTGGCACCTCCCTGCAGGCTGGCAGGGAATCATTTCCAGTGCCAGCTGCGGGGCTGGCTGGGGCACAGGGCAACAGAGCCAGCCCTGAGGCCAAGGACTGACTGAGCACTGATCCCCAGGGGTGTTTGCTTCTCCCTGTCAGTCTGCAACCTGCTCTGTGCACAGGCAGCACAGCACAGACTGCCCAAGGGCAGACAGTTCAAGGAGAGGGGATGAAGGCAGAACTGAGGGAGAAGAGGCAAACCCATGAGGGCAGCAGCTCTGCAAACAGCCCTGCCCATCCAGCCTGTGCTCCTGCCACAACAAGCTCCCTCGGGCACTGCTCTCAGGATCTACCCAATGCCACCTTACTGGGCAAGGTTTCATAAATGAGAGCCTGAAAAGATGATGCCAACTTGTGCCAGAATTCCCAGAACTATGTAAAATAACGTCCTCAACCAATGCAAGGTGGCACATGGCAGCTACCCTTCCATCTCACTTAGATTTTCATTCTGGATTACCAAGGGCAGGGTGAAAATAAAATGCCTTTCCTGAAAGGCAGCCAAAAGCCAAGGTTTCCAAATTCCAGTTTATGTTCAGAGCTTTATCACAATTTCACATGAGTAACAATTTCATACAAATAAGTTCTTTGCACATAAATTTCCACAACTGCCTCAGGGTGCATTTAAAGTCATTTATCTCCACATGGGTGCACTGTTTTAAGAACTTTAAGACTCAACTCAAGATGAATCCACAGTCTGTGGTTACAAGCACAGAGCAGAGAGACTCACGCAGCTTCAGCCCCAAGACAGGCAGCACCCATGGGGAGCCAGGGGACAGTCCCCTCCTGATCCCATGACACCACGAGCACTGAAGTGACTGTGCCCTTCCAAGTGAAGGGTGCCAGTCCCCAGCTCTGTGGCACATCGGCCAAGGGAGGTGTTGGAAAGTGCTGCTGCAAGGCTCTCTCTGTCAGGGTGTGGTCCCACCTTAATTCTGGGCACTTTTCAGCAAACTCTGCTTGCAGGGAGTTTTTTATCCTTTACAGTGTCCGTACCTCTGACTTTTAAACAGCGTTTGTTGCAAATCAGAACCGCCTCAAAGCTGAAAAATCTCACTTTGGGAATTATCTAAAAAAACAATCAAAATTCTTTAGGGAAACCAGATGAAGTTTGTCAGACAGCTGCAGTTCCCAGCTGTTTGCAGCATTTAGGGAAAGAAACTCGGAGGTGTTTTTCCCAGGTGTGCCCAAGTGATTTCTGCATTATTCAGTCCTTCTGCTCTCCCTTGGCAGCTGTCACTGCCCAGCCTGAAGGGATGAGTCTGAGGGGATGCTCCTTCTGAGCCCACAGTCCCTTTTCCACGCCCATGGCACTGCAGGAATGCACTGAGACACGCAGGGAGCAGCAGCAGCAGCAGCTGTTCCCACACCCTGCTGGGCAGCAATGCCCCCAGCAGTGCCAGCAGCAGCCCCTGCTGCCCCTCAGTGTCCCCTCCCGCAGGGAAATCTGCCCCAGGGCCTCTGGGAGAAGGCCTGGCTGGGAGCAATCTGCTGGCACCTCCCCAGTGGTACTGACCTGGCTTCCATTTCAAACACCCAGGAAAAGATATCCTACAAACACCCTTTCCTACAGCCAGGGCTGCTCATTACCTTGAATGCTCAATCAGAGCCATATATATTGTCAAAGACCAAAACCCAACTCTCTTCCTCTGCCATAAAGCTAAACAGAATCCTGCTCTCTGTTTCCATGTAGGCTGGTAAATCACACAAAGTATTTTTTTACTGTTTCTTTGCTGCTGTCCCTTGTTTTGAATGGCTCATGGGCCCTAGGAGCAGCCTCAGCTCAATGACATAGGCAGGCAACACTACACAGCCCTCACTGAGAAGAAACAATTAATTTTGAAATTTCCTATAGGATTTGTAATTATCAGAACCTGATTCCTACAGCTGAGGTATCCCAGACCTCAGGTATCCCATTTCAGGAGCCATAATGCTTTCAATTCAAGTGGAACAGGTTCTTAATCTTGATTTTTTGTGCTCAGGTGTTTATATTAAAAGCCTACTTAGTCACAACGTGGAGCAAAACAGGGATAATTCCAATCAAACATCTAAACCCAAGGAAAGTCAGAGGGGAGGGAAAAAAAAGACATGTCCAAGCCAACAGGGAGTGAAATAGTTGTGATCAGTCCTCAGCCTTGCTGATTTTGGGAGAGGACACAAAACCAAAGGGTAAAAATATACCTCATGTAAGCAAACAGCTGCCTGCTCTGGTTAAACAGTGTGGGAGGAGACATTTCCTTGCTTCACAGTGTGCCCTCCTTTCCTGATGGAGTCTGGAGCTCTGCAAGACCACATGGAGATCTGCGGGTCCAAAGCGCTTTACAAGTAGAACCCACACTACTGCCCAAAAATTAAATACAGCTTCTTCTTGCCAGTATCCATTCAACCCTTTGTGTAAGAAAAATGGGAATATGCTGGTAGATCTTCAGAGCCCCACCCTTAGAAAGGAACATTCATACCTTGAGCGCAGAGCTGACAATTAGGCTGTGGATACTCTCCCGAGGCAGGAGGGACCATCCTGGCTGCAGCCCCAACCAGGATCTCACCACAGCACAGGGGATGGATCTGTGCACAGCTGGGAGCCCCAGGGAGAGCCACAAAGCAGCAGCTCCATGTGGAATACCACTGCCCAGCCTCACCCTTCTGAGGGAGCTGGAAAATAAAAGGTTCATGTTTAGATTAAGAAAATGGAAAAGGGAAGAGCAAGGAAAGATATTTTCTGAAACCATTTTGTATTTTGTCCTCAAACATAAGTGGAACAAAAGTGCTGTGTAAAAATCACAGCGTGAAACAAAGCCCCAGAAGAAGAGCTAAAGGCTATGCCTCCCTTCCTCTCATTTATTGCCAGAGTTATTCAGAGTGCAGACACTTAATCCCTAATGTAAACCCGCAGGCAACATTATTTATCTTTAGGAAGACCTGGGATTTTTGTCTTTTCATTGTGTGGGCTGCAAAGGAAAGATGGATTCAATTGCTTTCTGCAGATATCAATATGGAATTTAAGGAGGTGGAAGGGCCGGCATTCCTTGGAATGACTCAAGTGCACATTTGCTGTCTCCAACAAAAGGAGTTTACAATGGACAATGACAGAAACACGATCCCACCGTGTTGGTCTGTGGCATTTGGACTTGTTTAGTGAGGCACCTGAAGGAGGCGTTTCCTTACAGCACCAGCTGAAAGAACCAAGTGTGTGTGTGCAAGAGTAGAGGGCTTTCCTGCCTAAGGGTGATTTTATGCCACAAACAAATGTTCATGGTCATAATGAAAGTGACTCTGCATTCCTTCACAGTTATCACATTAGATAGTTTTCATCCTTCTTAATGAAAAAAACTATTAATGAGAATGAAACTGGCCTCTAAAGCATTTCATCCCTGCTTTCAGGAAAATGGATCAAGGGCTGCTTCTCATTATTTTTCCAAACTGAGCAGAATACATTTTAATGAGGCTTCTTTAACCTTTACTCCCTGTCCCTCTTCTGTCTGGCTTCTGCCATTCCATCTCACGGCATTTCTGTGCTCAGGTCACAGCTGCCTTAGCAACATTAAAATATGGGGTGCATGCAGGCCTGAAACACACGTGATCCTCTCTTAGAACAAGTTTAAATTTTAAACTTATTGGAACGCGTGATCCGAGTACCTGGAACAGCTTTCTCAATAACCTTTCCACAGGAAAATGGAATCAAAAACAGCCAGTGGGAACAATTCCAGCTCCAAGCAATTGGCTCCTGATCACCAAGTCTGACGGTGTGTGGCTGGGGCTGGCACCCTGTGCTGCCCAGGGCGAGCAGCCTCCACAGCCACGAGTGCCCCGGCTGTGCCAGGGCTCCATCCCCACCCCAGAGGGACACGGGGCCGGTCCCAGCAAACGGGGCCCTGGGGTGGCAGCTGGCCCTGGGAGCACAGGGACACTGCAGCCCACAGCACCTTCAGCCCCAGGCACCCGCTCCTGGGGCTAAATGTGAGTTCTCCTTTCCATGGTCCTACAATGCAGCCTTTCCCAGAGGTACAGAGAGGAAAGGGTCAGGCTTAGGGACACACCCTCCACTTGCAGCGCCTGCTGCACCCAGGCCTCGATACCAATGATCTTTCCCTCTGCTCGTGGTGCAGTGTCCTGCCAGCACCATTTTCCACGCCATTCACTTCTTCTCTTTTCCCTTTGCTAGCTCCAGCTTCTCCACTGCAGTAGGTGAAATTCACTCATCCTCACCTTAAAGGTTCTCTGTCCTTCACTCCCCGCTCATTACCTCTCACATGGGACCCAGGGAAGGACCTGGGCACCCCTGCACACCCTGGGACAGCAGCTGGCCATCCATCCCCTGTGCTGGGGCTGTCCTCCGTGCCTTTGGCACAGGGGCACGCACAGATGGCCCTGGAGCCAGGGCTGAGCCACTGAACCCCTTGGAGGGGACACAATCTCCTGTCCCACGCCTGAGAAGCGATGTGCACAAAGTACCCACGGCCCTACCAAGCTAAATAACAGAAGGAGATAAAGAACAGGGAAATGAAGGAGAAGAGAGGATAAACAAGAAGCAAATATCCCCTGATTTCTGCAGAAAATGTTACCCCAGTGCCACTGCACACTGATGGATGAGAGGAGTAGGGCAAAGCAGGAGGAGTTTTCCAAACCTTTGGCAGCCATCCGTCGTCCAGAGCTGGGAATGACCCCCTTGGTGCAGCTCCTCAGGCCGGGGCTCCCTGAGCCACCCACACAGAGGATGGATCCTCAAACAGCAGGCACAGGTGACAAGGTAAGGAGCCCAGCACACCATGCCTAGGAGATAAATGGATCCATCTGTCAGCAGTTACTTCACAGGGGAATTGCTCCCAGTTATGCTAGGAACAGCTTTTCACGAAACACGGATCTAAAGTACCACAGAGAGGAGGAAAATGTACCAAGGAAATTCCTGATATAATGGAAATTGAAAAGAGCACTGGACTCTGCTGTTATAACTGCAAAGAGAATGGAGAGTTTGATAGAGGCGACAGTGGAACAGCTTCTGGGGTATTATTTGGCTGGGACAGCAATCTTCTCATCATGCGTCCAGCCTGTCCCCAGAGGTCATTTTCAAGGTGCACGCTGAGGTGAGAAAGAGCAGAGGCGTGTGACAATCTCTGATGGCTGCAGAGAAATGTTCACTGTGCTGCCTTCCTGCCACAGAAGGGACAGCCACGTGTCAGATGGTGGGAGGGTGTCAGTGAAACACTGCAGTTTGGCTACCCTGAACTGAAATCCTTCACACAGCCCACCCCCAGCCCTTTCTCTTATGACACCAAGTCAATGAACCCATATCAGGGGGCAGGCAAATATTTTCCCTCCCCAGTTTCTTCTGGGTTTTGGTGTGAGAGACGTGGATTGCACAGGTGGCCCCAGAGCTGCTGCCCACAGCCCTGAGGGAGTGTGACACATTCCTTTGGGCTCCAAATCCCTTGGAGCTCTCCCCAGAGCCCGGCTGCTGGAACACACCACGCTTGTTTGGCAGGCACCAAACCGAGCCTCAGTTTGTGCTGTAGCCCCAGAGGGGATTCAATAATGCTGAATTTAAAGTGAGTAGAAACAGCACTGCTGTCACAAGGACACAAATACTGAATTACTGCATCTCTTTGAGATGGGCTGAATTATGATAGTGCTTCGCTGACTGATTCATGCTGGAATCCACATTTACAAATTACATTCACCAATAAACTTGGCTTTGGTGTGGCACAGAAGTTATTGCTGTTACCTGGGAAATGTTTTCTGCTTTGGCTTTTGTTCCTGGGCATGCTGCACACCAAACAATGAACTTCCCACATCAAACAGCTTCCCTGAAACATCTGCTACCAGGAAGCTTGTCTGCAACTTGCAATGGTGGATGACTTTCTGACAGGTAATAGCAATTCAGATCAGATGCAGACAGATTTAGTACCTAGAAGCTCCCAGTTTATTAAGATCACCACTGATTTATTCAAGCAACCCCCTCTCTTTTCAGCACCATTGAGAAATGAATCACTTGGCTGTGGTGCTCAGGGCTCAAGGTTCTGGTTCCTTGTAGCTGACAGGAAATACAGCTTTGCCAGCTGTGAGAACTCCTCACTCTCCTGCCCTGAGTGGGAGAGGACAGGAAGGATATGATGTTTTTACCAATGTTCATCCTCTCTTTAATTACATGGGCTGCTGCAAAGGAGTCATTCTTCTGCCAGAATTTCCCACCCACGAATGTCTGTCTATCCTTTAGTGATTTTAGATAGAAGATGTGGATTCCCTCTCTTGCTTATAAGTAGTGGTTGAAATCTTTAGTAAGCCAATATTTTAAGGAAAGAGGGCCCACAGTGTCTCTGACAAAGCTGATTATAGAACATCAGAATGAGGACACACCGCTATTCAAAAAGTTTTATAGGGAGTGAAGATTTATAGAGGTGTTCTGCTGATTCATGAGGAGGAGATATGGAAATGCATCTCTGGCAGCCACTCAGTGATGAAATATGTAGCACGTAATGCATTTGTCTGTAAGACAAATACGTGTGTTGGCCGATTAAAAAAGATACACAGACTTCTGCAAATAAAGCAGCAATTCTTCTCAGGAACAAACCAGCTAATTGTAAAACCAACAGGAAACAAAATCTGCCTGTTGAGTAACTACAATTTTCGCTAAACAGGAAACTTTCAGTATTAATTCCTAATGTGCTTCATACACAACCTCAGTATGTGATGACCAGTGTAAACTCTGAATACTTGCAATGCACCACCCTGCTGCTTCTAGGCCACTGCCAGGGTCTGTGGGGCACAGCAGGCACACACAGGTGGCTCAGGGTTTTTTCATTACTGGTTTTTAAAGTCGCCCTCAGAATCTGTCAATGTAAGAAACAATTTCTTCAGCAAGAGCAGCTCAGCATCAAGCATTCAACAAGTGATAAATGAAGCTTTTCCAAACCAGGAGTGCCTACAGTGTTGATAAGGCAGTATGTGAATGCTGATGGATAAATGTCATCTGCCTGAGTAAGCCAGATTCCAGCTTGTGATCACATGGAAACGATTTGCATTTGTCCAGATGTGCTGATGTTACATGCCTTTTGGAGAAGAAAACAGAAATGCTAAAAAACACTTTCTCCCTATTTATGTTTAAAAATAAATTACTCAGTTGCTCTGTCAGGTTCAGAAACTTGAAGCAATTGATGCTGTTGGAGAAAAAAATATCAGGATATAAATCATCAAGCTTGTAATCTAAAATTTCTCAAGTCCTTTGGCAAAAATAAGACCAAACTGTGTGATGGGTTCAGGCACAAACTCCTGAGAGATGAGGGCTTTGAAATCTGTAGATTTCCCTGAGACCTCGTGGTTCAATACATTTTCTCCCAAGTTTTAGCTCTGCTAAAAGGAGAGATAGTAGATCTGGATAAGTCTTTTAATTCAAAAAGGAAGATGGGCTGATACCTCAGGACTGACAATATTTTGGATTTTTTTCTGGTTCTGTCGGGTTTAATGGAACGCACAATGTTCAAAGGATGTTCTGCTTTTCATGAATCTTTTTTGCATTTTCTCTTCCATCCCTTAAGAAAAAGGAAGGAGAAGATAAATGGCAAGAGGAAAGGAGCGTTTGTTGCTTTGCGGTGTACAAAAGAGAGGGGGAAAAAGAAGTGTAACGTGGAACACACAGAAAATGGTTGTTACCAATTTCTGTGAAGTAGGAGCACTAACTTTAACAACTGCTACATAAACCCCTCTAGGTTGTTCTCTTTGCTCATCCATAACCTCTTTTATCTTGTTAGGATGGGATATCAAAACACGTGGTGCTAACCAAAACTACAGAGCAGCAGAGCTGCTGCATTACCCTGCAGTCCCTTTCCAGCGAGGAATTCTGAGGCAGCTGCAGCCTTTGAGGGAAACTCCCAGCGGCAGAGCTGGCAGCAGAGCCTGAGCTCCTGTGCTGGGGATCAGGGGTGCTGCCCACAGGGGGCACAGAGGGGACTCTCTGCTGTTCCTCACCTCTCAGCCTGAGGGGACAGTGCTCAGCTTGGAGCCTGAGCTCCTGTGCTGGGGATCAGGGGTGCTGCCCACAGGGGGCACAGAGGGGACTCTCTGCTGTTCCTCACCTCTCAGCCTGAGGGGACAGTGCTCAGCTTGGAGCCTGAGCTCCTGTGCTGGGGATCAGGGGTGCTGCCCACAGGGGGCACAGAGGGGACTCTCTGCTGTTCCTCACCTCTCAGCCTGAGGGGACAGTGCTCAGCTTGGAGCCTGAGCTCCTGTGCTGGGGATCAGGGGTGCTGCCCACAGGGGGCACAGAGGGGACTCTCTGCTGTTCCTCACCTCTCAGCCTGAGGGGACAGTGCTCAGCTTGCAGCCAGCCTGGGAGGCCGTGTGAGGACCATTCCTGCAGCGAGGCAGAGCAATCCCAGGGCAGTGCCAGCTTCTCCCAGCAGCTGCACCAAATCCCTGCTCTGAATATCCATGGGCACGCGACCAGGCACTGTTCTTTCAGCACAGGCAGCCATGGACTCAAGTTTTGCATTATTTTGACCTTTCTCATCCTCTGCCATCACATCTCCCCCTTCACTTGCTCAGGGAGCTCTTGCCTGACCCTCCCTCCCTCAGCCATGGGCCAGGGTCACCCTTTGAGCTGCACTGCCCTTGGCAGCTCCCCCTGAATTCCATCCCAGTGTCCATTTTGTCAAGGTCACCTCCAACAATCCTGCTCTCTTCTAAAGCCATGGCAGAGTCCCCCTGCACAGTTGCTCCCCCGTGACTTCATTCAAGGCTGGAACTCTCCTCTCCCTGCTCTTGGGCATGAGGGATCCTTAGGATCAAATCCCCCTGGGCAGCGTTTAAGGGGCAGCTCCTGCCCTAAGGAGGGCAGGACAGGACAGGGGAGAGGAAGGGGCAGGGCAGGACAGAGCAGCACCAAACCCCTTTGGTGCATGGGGGTTTCTGCATCTCATCAGAGAGGTCACAGGAGTGGGTGCACATACACAAACCCCAGAACTCTCTCACACTGAGAACTGGCTGTTCACATGGCAATTCTTCCTCAGCCTCTCAGTAGTGGGGATTAGAGGGACTTCCTAACTGCACAAAACCAGCTTTGTTATACAAAATATTTTAGGTCTTTCATTGAATAAAGCTTTACTCTCTTGGTTCATCTACTCTGAGAACACTGCATCTGTTCCATATCCCTTGTTGGCACCCTCTGGATAACATGAAAATTCAGCAGCAGCAATTCCCTGTGTCACACTTAGGGTCTCCTTTCAATTAAAACATTAAAGCTGTGCCAAAACCCTACAGAAACCTGGAATAAGATTTCAGTGGCATGCTTCATTTTTTGCTGCCGTGGGCCCTTGAATCCTGCCATGCTCCTGGAGCCATCCACAAGCACTGCCCAGGATGGAGCCTTGCTCAGTAACTGCATCCTCTCTTCTTTTCTTCTTTAGCCCTGCAGTGGCTGGATGGAACTACCCAGCCTAATTATTATCCTGCAGGATATCCTACAGGAATCCCATCAGATAAAGAAATTGTTTTAACACCATAAAACATTAACACAGCCCAAAATATCTGAGCCCAGGGCAGAGGTACCAAGCTAGCTGTGCCTGTACAGACTCAGAGGGCTTTGGTCACTCTGCTCTGCTGGGGAATGAACATTTTCAGTTGGATGAGCTGAAATGGGGAACTGAGGGAAGGAGATGTTGATGCCACAGCCAATATGGATCGAAGCTGAACTCACCATTTGCACGATTCCCCTTACACATACAATAGGAACAACAGAAAGAATGAAATCCCAAGCTCTGAGGCATTGAGAGAAGGTGGTGTATGAAGGTTTCTGTATAACTCCAAATATTCCTTGTAATCAGGGTATAGGAAATAGTTGATTGAAAACAACAGCTAAAACCTTTTGTTTTTCATTAACCAAACCTTTTGTTATTCATACCAGAACTAAGCCCAAGGGATCTGGTGTGCAGGTGAAAGATCAGCTCTAAACCTGTTCTACTTCTCTGCCAGAGCTGACAATGTACAGAACACAGCTCTACAAACTAATGGGGCTGATCCTATTGCAGGCTCTCTCCTTAAACTGCACATTAATTTCATAACAAGATGCTGCACCTTTGGGAAAACACAACTTTTTATGTGACCACTTTTGTGTGTAATGCCAGAATTATTTGGAGAACAGCAAAAAGGGTTTTTTTAGGGTAGAGAGAGGCTGAGAACAAATCCCTCTGATGTCACTCTTTTAGAAGTTGTCCTTCTGTCAGGTATGGTTAATGCTGGAATTTTGAGCAGAACAGTTCACAGTGCTCTGATGGCTACCCAGAAAGGACCAGAAAACAGAGGTTTAGTGAAGTATTTGACCAGGCAGAACAAAAACAGCCAAAAGTATTCAAGGTAACACCTCCACCCACAATGAGAAATCCAGTGGATTTCTTATCTATTTCTCATAAAATCATAGGAAGACACAAAGGAATGCAGAGACAATCACAGGCAGCTAAAACCCAGCAGCCTCAGAGACAGAATCAAACCCAGTCCTGTCTCTTCACCACCTCACCAGTGCACTTTGCCATCCAGTCCTAAATGGGGAAGATTAGAGAATAGGTTTAAGTTGAACAATTTGTACCACAAGGAAGAAAACCTAACCAAGGTTTGCAAAGAACATTTTTATATCCGTAATTCTGTTTTAAATATCACTTCCCTTACAACTCTTACTTCACTGCAAAGTACATTTTTCTCAAGTGGAAATAAGAAATTAAACAGGTATTCTTACTGAGAGGATGATTTGCCATCTGTTGAGAAATCTGAGCTATAATTTACAGAAATAGGTTACCTAATAAAAACTCCTTACAAAAGCAACAGGATTGGAAAGGACCAGGACAGGTCATTTCTCACAAGGAAGTGACCCATTACTGATTCCAATGATGTTAAAAAATCAATAGTTCTCTGATTTTTGCCTTTCCTAGGCTGACAGATTGGTAACACTTTGTTCTCCCACCTGTGCTTCCAGGCCCCGGCTGATGCTGAGGGAGTTTCCCTGTTTCCCTTGCAAGTGGCTCCCACTTTGGTGGCAGAGACTGGAAGCCTCTCTTTGCATGGAGAGGTCAGAGTTCCAGTACCTTGAATTCAAATTACCATTGTAAACCCAAACTTTTCTTATTTTGGTCATTCCAGTCTTTTCAGAGTGGATGGAGACCCTGGGTGCTAAAGATTGCCTTTGTTAGCAGAAGCAGGCTCTATAAGCCATGGTGCTGTTAATATTTCCAGTTATCTTGGCTTCCTTAATATCATTCAGCTATTTCTGTTCTCTATGGGTGCCTTACTCTGCTTGACTCTGTTTCACTTTGAACCTGCACTGATGCTGAGGGTTTCACACATTTTTTATCACACTGTGCAAAATGCTGCTGGAATCTTTGTGCAGACTCTCTGGTGACAGAAAAAGGTTATTATTGCCATCTCCCTTGTATTGTGTCTCCAGAAATCCGTGCACGTGCTGTGCAGCCGCCCATTCTGCACTGGAACCTGAAGAAATCATTTTGTTGTACTGACCACAAGAGCACTTTCTCAAAGAGGTGTCTTTCTAATTGTCCATTTCTAGAGCTGGTGCATGCACAATGCAGAGCCTCCAGGAGGGCTGCAGTGATTGGCTCCAGTTAGCTGTGCCTCAGCACTGGGGCTGCTGCCTGGCACAGAGGTGAAACCATCCAGGCTGAAAGGAAAAGGCTCTGGCAGGTTGGAATGCAGAGAGCAGAGAATTGCATTCACTGAGGGCAGGGATGGAAGAGCTGCATCCACACTCTCTCCCAGTCACTCCATTTCTCTGTTCCTGACATTCTCAAGGATCCTAACCCACATGGAGCTTTTGTGACCCCAATCCTCCATCTACAGAGGCAGAGAACAAAGAGTGAGCAGGCTTTCCTCCCCTCTCAACAGTTTCCATGCTTCCATTAATTCCATCTGCTTTCTCTCTGCTGTCCCACCCTCCCAACAGTCTGTGCCAAGGATCAGCAACTGCCCAAACTAAATGGCCACTGAGTGCCATTACTCAGAAATATTTCTGTGTGAGCAGCAGGTTCACCCAGGGCACCCCAGCCAGCCCTGCAGCCATTCCCCACTGGCACACAAAGAGCAGCTGGATATTGAGACACAGCTGTGATATCCATTACTGCCCACAGGCTCACCTTGGAGAACCTGGGGAGACCTGTGCCTTGCAAACAGCATCAAATGGAAATGATGAAATAAACCAGAAAGAGAAAAAGCCATCTAGTGAGTCTGCTGGCTTACTGTGCTCCATATTCCTAAAAACTCGCTTTGCAGTCAGGAAGGACACAGGGGGTTTGAATCATTTTCTGCCTTTACACCTTCCCTACCACCAGAAGTAACATGGGGATGTTCTTCAATAAACAAATCTGCTCTTTTCTCTCAAGGTTTGTGTACACTCTGAGTGCACTGGTGACATCAGATTTTTCACCAGGGAAATGAAAGAAACCAACAAAACCAACAGCCCACATTGCTGAAAACCCAAGAAGCTAAGCTGGTCACGTCTCTGAAATATGGTATGAGCAGAAAGAGAAATACAATAAAAATCCCCATCCAGCACAAACTGGGAAGTGATGGAACGAGGGCTTTCCTACTGAGGCTGTCTCCAGTTACCACCCTTCTGAGCATTGTCCATTATCCATTCTGCACTGAGGAGGCTCTCAGGCCAAAATTTAAAAGGTGACTGACAAACACAGGAGGCCAAAATGAAGCAAAAGAATCACAAGCAGAGCCTATGGAAGAAGCCTTCTGTAAAACATGAGGCAGCCCTGAGCCACACTGGATTAGTTTCCTCTTTTTTTCCTCTTTAATTCTCTTCTAGCAGACAATATTTCCTATCCCCCCTCTCCTGAGTCCCTACAGCGTGCAAGCTCTGTGTTGGGATGCAGGCAGGCTGAGAAGTGCAGCTGTGCTCTAGAGCTGCTGGAGCTGGGAGGCACATTCTCAGTGAGTAAAAAGCACACTTCCATCACTGACACACAAAAACTGCCCTCCCAAACCTCACCACACGTGAAACAGATCCCTGGATCAGTCCCATCTCCAGCCCTGCCCACTGCCGTGCAGGCCTGTTGGCAGTACAGCTGGGACACAGCTGGGACACAAGGGACACTGTTCCCATGGTCTCACAAAGGCCCCAGGGATGCAGGCTCAGTGTTTGTCACATTCTGCACAAGCCTGGGGAAAAACCCCGAGCCCATCACCTTCACTCCTCCAGGGGCTGTCAGGCGGCTGCAGAAGGGCAAAGCTCCCTTCCACCTGCAGCAGCAGCCAAATCTCTTTGGGAGAGCAATCCCATCTCCACAGGCACCTCCTGCCTCTGCACTCTGTGTATCCTTCCTTCCAGCAGTGACACACCTGCAAGGGACACAAGCAGCAATTACCTCTTCTGCAGGAAAAGCCCATCCTGCCCCTCCACACCAACCTGTCCCTTGCTCGTGGTTTAGCTGCTGTTCCTATTGCCCTTAGAGATTATCGATGTTTCCAATGGAGACGGGCTGGAGACACACCAGGATCTAATCATTAATAATATTTTGACCTGTAGGCCCAGATGGGCAGGAAAAAATGCTCACTCAAGACGAGTTCTTCCTTAACTCCAGCAGACCCTGGATTTTCCATTGAATGTTTTCATTTTCAGCTGCAATCACCAGAAATAACATTAATGACTTTCAGTGCAGGGCAGAAATAATTAGAGGCAGAGCAGGTGTCCAGCTTACATGCTTATGCTAAGAAAAGACTGAGAAAAATCATGGCAAAACTTGATAACCTGAGGGGAGAAAAAAGCAAACAAGCTCAGGGGTGAGATCTAAATCAAATATAAAGCAATCTATATCTTCCATTAAAGCCATTGTGGAACTGGGCATTTTGCAAAGGTCTTGATTGAAAACCATGGCAGAGTTAATGGGTTTGACTCAAATGATCCTCAGCACTTCAGTAAGGAGCAAGGAGAAAGGAGGCCCACGAAAGCACAACTTGAAACGTTAGTGCAAAACCATACAACAGAAAGGAAACCATTTCAATTGCTCTAGGAAGGACTATACATTGCCTTGTTCTCAAAACTAGAGGGAGACTCAAGAGTGCAGAATCTCATTAGAATTTCAGCACTGGATTTCTTTTATAAACAGCATATCAGTAAGATTTACCAATATTGTCTCAATATACTGAAAGCTTTATTATTTGTTCTTGGACAAGTAGCATTTTTCTAATTCTTTACTTCTAATAAAAAACAGTAGAGATGTTTTTGTGCTGAATTGAAAGCTAATTAGCACATTCATATCTGCCAAAAATTCAATAACTTGTACTCATTTTGGGTTCTTTTCTGGTCAGTTTAATTTAATTTTTCAGTTTAATTAAATTTTTAATTTTTCAGTTTGATTAAATTTTTTTCAGTTTAATTAAATTTTTAAATTAAATTATCAATTTTTTTGATAAAATAAAGGAGGATATGAAAAAATTAATAGCTTAGGCTAGGTTTTTCACAGGCAATTAGTAGTTAGAGCCCATTAAACTAAGGAGGGAAGCAGATCAATAATTTCTAGGGCTTTTTTAATGTTTCCCTTGAAATTTTAGGATCATCAGGAAAGGACAAAGAGCAGTCACGATCCAAGAGAATTTCCTGGGATCCAGGGACAAAACACATTGTTGAGGGGCTGAGAAACAGGAGTTCAGAGCTGCTGAGGCTGCTGACAGCCTCTTACAGTGGGTGCTCTGTTTCAGAAGCTGGGATTTCAAGAGGAGGCAAAGTGGGTCATAAATGCTACTGAGAGCTGAAAATCAGGAGATGAAAACCACTCCAGAGCACTGAAGTGTGGTGGGTCTGATTACAGCAATCAAAATGCTGTCCCATTTTGCTACAGTTTGTCTTGAACAGCAAGGCTAAGGAAAAAAAGGCCAAAAAAGAAAAGCCGTGTGATCCTAAACTGTGAGTGTGCACCAATGTTCCAGCCCTGCCAGGGGCTGCACAGGCACCTGGTCCCAAAGGTACCGTGGGATTCATCTGGGTTTGTGCTGGCAGCCAAAGCCACTCCTGCTGCTTCAGCAGGCCTTGCCCTCCCGCCCACGCTCTGAATCCCTGCGGGTTTGGCACTGAGCCCCGACTGCTTCCCACCAAACACCTGCACACCCAGCTCCATCCCTGACATCACCCTGAGGTGCCTCTGAGCGTGCACCGGCCTGGCTGCCTTGGCACGTGGCCAGGGGGACAGCAAAGGGACATTTGTCCCCTCACGACCCTGGGCAAGCGGAGCGTGCTCAGAGCACCCGGGCACGGCCCCCTGTGGGAAACCTCCTGGCTGAAGGCAGCTCCAAGGATCACTGCACAAACCTCTGCAGCTGCCCCACACACACACAGTGACAGTGACAGCTCCATCCAACCAGCCCCCACTGGCTCTCCTGGAGCAGCAGGGGACAGCAGAACAAACAGCAGGTGACAAAGGCTGGGTCCTGCCCACCTTGAGCCCCAGTGACTCCAAAGTGCTGCTGCCACACACCAGTCCTCTCCTCCTGCTGCCAGCTGACTCTGCAAGCTCATCCCAGTTCATCTGGGAGCTGCTGTGCTCGTGAACTGGGGAGGGCTTCAACAATCAATCACGTGGGAGATATTAAAGGCACTAGAGAGCAAACAAACAAACCCACAAAGAAAAGAAAGAAACCTGAGTACCAACAGCAGTACCCAGTGCAGATTAAAAACACAAACAAACAAAATAACTTCATGTGGTTTAAATCCTAATCCTCGGGGATGAGTTGAGCACCAAGGTGCACAGGCCATGTTTATTACCAGTGAGCTGAGAACTGAGAACACCCTTCCATTTCTTTAGGCAGCATCATATAAAGCCTATTTTCAAGAGTGAAATGAATAACGGGATTGAGATAAACTCTGTGCAAGGGGAGGTACTGGGCAGTGCTTCTGAGTGCCACAGGCTGGGAGAATCCATGGAGGCATTTCCACTCACATCCCAGAAAGCACCCAGGGCATCAGCAGTTGCTGTAATCCCCTCTCCCACAATGACCATCACTGCTGTCCTCTGTGCTCTCCCCTGCTCACACTGCCTCCCTTCCCTTCCCTGATGGCAATGCTCCATCACACAGCTCCCTCAGGGGCACAGCAAGCAGGGATGTTTCCATTTTGTACTTCAGGAATCTCTGCAGGTTTAACAGCTTTAAAACAGACATGAGGCTGCTCTTGGTGTTTTTCCTTCAGCTGTGAAAAGTCTTTAAATGCCCCAATGTGCACCATGTGACCCCCTGAGCTCAGTCCTTTAGTGGCACAGGCCCTTAAATGTGAACTCAACAGATACTTCAGGTGAGGTGTCAGCAGTGCATAAGCAACAAGCTGACATAAATCCTGAGGAATTTAACTTACAAAAAACTTGAATTCCTTCTTTACTCCAGAAGGATCTCTTCAACCTTTGCACTAGCTTTACATGGCTCCTTAAGCTACATCAGCAGGACGGTGCAGCAGCTTACAGCAACTAAGTCACAAGCAAATGTATGTAAAAACAGTGTAAGGACACTTCAAAAAATGGACTTTGCAGAAAATCAATACATTGTCACTGGGGTGCATCACCCAGCATCACCATCTAATGTATTGCACTAAACCAGCTGGAGCAAAAGGAATCAAACCCAATCACCACCGGGGAAAGCAATTCTATTTATCATGAACCCACAGGGCCATTTCAAATAGTTTTTCCCAAACAGCTTCCACACTCCTTAGAGTCCCATTTGGATCTCAGCTCTGTCACTCTGCACTTCCATCTCTGTACACTCAAAATAATAATAAGAAAAATCTAATTCCTGGGGGGAAAAGGGGATTTTTGTTTCACCCAGGCTGTGAGTAGCATTATCCCAACCTGAGGTGAAAACACCAATGAATCAACGTTTCCTTAACTGACTTCACTGTAATCCTGGTATTGCACTGACCCCTGAGGAAGCAATTAAGGAGCAATAATTACAAATGGATGAGTATTTCTTCCTGAGGCACACAGCATTTTACGATGCAACTTCATGAAGTAGCTCTAAGGTATTTCCTGCAACATATTTCAATAAAAGAAAATATAAGCCACTCAATGTAAGCATTGAGGATTTAAGGAATTACTCAAATAATGAATGCATGAAGCTATTAACCATCCTGGAGAATTAAAATGTGCCCCTACGTGATGAACCAAAAGCAGCAAGTCATTTCAAGTCTGCAGGATTGATTTGATACATGTGACTGAAATATAATTACAGAAACACCAAACTGTGCTGTACCTAGAGAAAACTAGCCCAGACTGCTAGACCATGAGCACACCTCTGCAACAGCTTTTATTTGGTCCATCTGTTACCTCCTGGAAATGGTTCCAGCCAGGGAGGTTATCATGTGGCAGTTACCCCCAGGTAAAGGCACAGCATAATGAAATCAGCCATTTTTTAGTTTCATTTCATTGCAATCTTCTGCTGTACTGAAATATCAGGAGGATCAGCATGACTAAGTAAAATTTTGCTCAAGCACAGCTTATTGCATAAGAGCAGTAGCAAGCAAAGAGCCCTGATACCAGACTAAAGTGGGCGCAGGTTATCTCTGAGTGTCAGGTATTTAACGGGAAAAGTTATAATAGGAAAGACTTAGAAAATTAAAACATTTTCTTTCTGAAACAGGTCACTGGAACGTTCTCTGCTAAAAGCAGCTGCAACACTGTGAGATGAAATAAAGCACAAAAGGGATGAAAGAATGACCAGGTCTCTACAATCCAAGTCCAAGGGCCACAGGCACCAGGGCTGGCACAGGAAATCCCCTCCCACAGCTCCGAGGACAGGCTCATCTCCCCTGCAGTGCCCCCCCTGCATTTCCCCTCACTCTGGTTCCCCCTTGGGAGCACCTTCTGCTCCCACAGGGAAGGCACCATCTGAGCTGTCCTTCTGCACTGGGAGCTGCTCTGTCTCATGGCTGGGACAGCAGCAGCTTCTCTGCTTAACAGCTTTTCAACTCTGCTTCTACCATTTTCCCATCTACCTTTCCTGCACTGTGAGATTTCCAGTACAAAAGGACTCCTGTTGGCTACTGGAAAAGTGAAATATCATTAAATAATTTTGCCGGATAGCAATCAACCACACTTCTCTCACCTGTCACTCCTCAAACATGCAAGTAAAGTAGAAGTATTTGGAACAGAGAACCCTTGTTCTTATTTTCTTTTTTTCCCCCTGTCTCTTCATTGTGCTTTGTTGATAGGTAAAAGGCTAATTCAGTCTCAAGACTCTTCTGTGTCCACCCCAACTATTTCACTGCAATAAATGACGTTGCTGTGAATATATTTTAATTAGTGATTTCATAGTTGGAATTGTGCAATTGGAATACAGTAGGCATGAGGAGCTATTGAAATAGTATAAAAAGGCATAATTATTTTCAAAAGCTCTGTGGGAATAACACAGATAAAAAAAATCCCCTGCTGGCACCTGTTTTCTGTGTCCAGTGTATCATTAGCACCTCACAGTCTCTCTGTACTCATCAAAGGCAAGATCACAGGTGCTGGAGATTTTTCCTTCTCTGTTTGCTGCTCCTTGCTGAGGTCATTATAATGAAGACCAGATTTTTACTTCATTTGACAATTTCGTTCTAATTGACTGAAAGATGTTACAAAGAAAAATGGGAACAAACCCCAGAGATTCAGAAGGATTTTCCTGACTCCTGGGCCTGACCTGGGACTCTTTCATGCAACGTGGAATAAGTGAAGTAGGGCCTAAGAAGAAAAAATCAAACCCTTGTCATACCTGTTACTGCTGAAGGTCGGCTGGCAAGGGCTCTGAGGAGCGAGCAGAAGGAAAATCTTGAAAGAAGCACCAGCTCATTTCGGATCTGAACTCCAACTTGCAAGCAAGATGCTGGGCTAGAGGAACTTGGTATAAAATGAAGGCTTTGAAACTTGACTAATTCAGAAAACGAGACTTTTCAAATCCCGTAAAATGAACGGATTACAAAAGCAATTCAGTGAACCTGCCGTGCCTTCCAACGTGTATCCCACTGCAAAGGCTGACAGCGTCTCTGCTTCTCCTCCTGCAATGCAGACTTGGCCTCTGCCTCACTCATCCCTCTTTGGTGTTCAATTGTTCCACCATTTCTCCAACCCTACTCATCAGCTGAGAGGAGCAGGACTGACAGAGGAGGAGCTGGCCTGGGAGTGACCTCCTCAGCACAGCCCAGCAGCATCCCTCCCTGGCAGCAGACTGCTGGAATTATTTACCTGGGCATGGCTCTGGGCACGAAGGTGCTGTCACCGAGAGCACCAAACAAACAGGAGCCCTGTTTGCAGAGAAACCTCAGGATAAATTATGTCCAGGTGTCATGGGATCTCCTGCCTGAATCCATCAATACTAAGGCCTTTGCAAGAGGAAGGGAAGGTTCAAAGATGGGGACTGGGAGTTCAGAAAGCAGCCAGGTCACCTGAAATGCAGCAGCCCTAAAACCCAGGCTCAAAAGCAGGGGAAAAGGCAAAAATCATAAAATAGTCCCAAGTATGAACACTTAGTCAGTGATGCAAGACATGAAGACTGCGAGTATTTGCCTGTGCTTTTCTACAGAATGCTTGGGAGGAAGTCTGAGCAGCCTGCACAGACTTGAAAGGAACATGCAGTAAAGCAACTCAACAGCAGAGAGTTTAGAAACTACAGAGGGGTGGATGAAGAGTTAAGACATAAAGGTCACTGTGCAAGGACCTTGCCAACTCTGTATTGGGTGCTTTCTTGGCTATCTCAGTTCTAAAAGGAAGAGAAGCTCACTCAAGTTGCAATATGGAATAGACTCCAGTCTGATTTGTACAAAGCTCCCAAATGCTGTGTATCACTGAGGAAATCAAAACACAAAACCAAGTTCTTCTGGGAATAAAAAAGACTGAAATCAAGTAATAAAAAAAAATTATCCCCACCTGCTGCCTTGCAGTTGGTGGAAATTGAACATCTTGGATGCATCTGCCCACCCTGGACAAATAATTGCTGTTTACCATCCTAGGGGAAAGCCAGGAAAGCAGGGGAGGGAGATCATAATCCTCAGAGCATTCCCCTCCTTTTCATGGAGTGTACTCAACAAAGCTGTGATCACTCAGAACCCCTGATGAGATGCCTCCTCCAGTGACCAAAGCTCAGCTTTTCCCAGATACGGCCATCTTAACAAGAGCAAGGAAATTGTCTACTCCATTCATATTGCTGAAGTCTGAGTGAGAACAGGTACCTCCAGCTGTTCAAGGAAAGGCAGAGGGATGCACCACATGCTCCCCACCTCCCTCCCTGCTGCACTGGGCTCTCTGTGCACCTCAGTAAGGAAAGAGGCTGAGTTCTATTCCTTCCTGATGTTCCAGAGAGGAGCGAGCACCCAGGACTGCACAGCAGCCTTACAGAGATTGCAATCTGCTCCTACAGAACAACCCCCCCTTCTCCTGGTACTTCCTGAATGGAGGAATGAGATGGGGGTGCTGTGTGGTTGAACGGAGGGAAAACACTGCTGAGACACTCAATATTAGCACTACACTTTCTGGGTCTCCAAATTAGGATGCAAAAGAAGGATGCAGCCCCTGCCTTAGCCAATGGAAAGGGAATATTTTTGCATATTTTTGATATGTGATCTTATCAGCAGACAGCTTTTTCTTCTCAGTAAAATAAACCCTTGTAATTCCACAGTACAGAAATCTGGCAGTACAGAAAGGAATCTTTATGATGGCTGAAAGTCTCTGCACAGCACATATTGCAGCTTAGGATAATTATTTATTACTGGTGCTACCATTCCTGAGCCTTTAATGCACTTGTGGCTAGTGGGCAGAAAATGAGCAATCTCTGGTGACAACAGCAGAAATGCACTTCTTCCCATGGCAAGTAACTTTTTCAAGTTGCTGTCAGGCTGTAATATTTTTCTCCTCTGTGCAAGAGCATTAAAATGAAAACTCTGGATATATAAATCGGAGTAGGGTGAGTGTACTCCTGTGCCAAGAGGGAACCAAATTAATCCTGGGCATGTTAAAGCTGAGAGGGGCCTCCTGGATCATCCTGGTGTGCCTCCCTTCCCCTGGCCATGAACAGCTGCTGCTGCCACTGGAGCAGAACCCTAAACAGCCCAGGATGGGGAAGGAATGCCAGCCTCTCCCCTCCAGCTGCTCATTAGTGCATTAACATTTTCTACAAGCTATTTCATACAACAGTCTACTTCCTATTTACTTCTCTATGCCTCTCTGCTTTTTCCTGGACCTTATCAACTACTCACATCATCACCTCTACATTCACAGTGAACTTTCCCTACCTAGGTTATTGTCAGACTGACCTTCCCTCTAGAGGGCCTTTTTCTCCTAATGCATAAAAAGAACTTCCTTTGTTCTGGTTTCCGTCCATTACATCTTTTCAATACCCAATAATTCCTCAGCACCTTGAGAGTCCCTACAGTGCAGGTATTCATACACAAGCACATCCCTCCCTCTCTGCCCCAGCATGGAGGCACACAAGTGACAGCCCTGTGACAAACAGCCAAGCTGAGGAACCACGTGGGAGCCTTTCAGAGCCACCAAGAGGAATTGCCAATCCCCAGTGGCAGCATGTGTGCACACACGGGTGTGCCAAGGCAGAAGCCAAGAGAGCAGCCATTTGCTGCATGACCAACATTCCTCCTGCAGGAATGGCTCTCCTCAGGTGCTTTCAGAGCAGTCAGATGGATCTGCTGGGATACAATTTCATTTATTTCCTCTTCACAGAAACTATCACTCTGGGAGTGAAATAAGGCACATGAGGGGATCCCATCCATCTCTCTGCCATTAGGCCCAGCAGAATAAAGCCTCCTGTTCCCTGAATTTAGCTGCCCAAGCCTTACACAACAGGCTCTCCTTGCTTGCCTGCATCAGCACCTGAGGTTTAGCCATGCCACGCTTCCTCACTGGCTGGACCAGGAGCAGAGACCTGCCAGTGCCCGGCAGGAGCTGCATCCCCTTTCCCTCTAGGTCTGCTCCAGCTGCAGCACCCAAGTTATCCACCACCACTTCCCTGAGGTGGAATTCACCATCCAAACGCGGCCCTGCTTCCTCCTGGTGTAATGGTACCTGTGCTTTCCCTAAAAGGGCTTCGCAGATGTCATCTTGAAAGAAATCTACCACAACACTTTACACTCACAGCTGACTGCATTTCCTGGTTTTCCAAAGGGAAAACTTTTTACCATGTTCCTTCTCTCACCAATCTCCTTGTTACAGCTTTTCAATATCTTCAGACCCTTTACCTGGCATCACCTTTCTGCCTCCTGAACACCAGAGCACCTGCCTAGCAGTTTTCTGATGGATCAGCTGAATGCAGGCTACTTTTTCACATTATGGAAATATATTTCTTACTGAAAGTTTGATCCATTTCCATGTTCATTAAAGAGGGTAACAGCTAGTGCTCTTATCAGTAGCTGCAACTTACACATACCCTGAAACTAACACTGTTAATGCTGGTAGTATAAGCTTAGGAACAGATAAAACTCACCAAAACACGTTGGAAAAACAAAAAAAGTTCAGTAGGTTTGGAAGAAAAGGCTAGCTGAATCCTCAGAGTAACCAATTTCAATATTGCTAAATACAAAGTTCTATCCACTATAAAAACTTCAGACAATGGTCTCCCATTGGGTTTCAGTTTAGTTCAGGTCTGTCATTTTCAAAGACTTCTTTTGCTATAGTTCAAAGCTCCATAAAGTAGGTGCAGAGACGGTAGCACAGCAACCACCACAAAGTGAGTTTAAATACAGAGAAAATGAGCTTTTAGCTTTCTAATAGCAGAGCTTTCATATTCATATCTTCTTGCTGGCTTTGAAACACCTGTTTCTATTTCAGTGACTTGATTCATTCTATCAGTACAGAAAGCTGAATGGCATTACTGAACTGCAATTAAATCAACCTGGTTTATGTGAATATTCTTTGGTCATGGACAAACAGAAAACCGAATTGTCAATGGTGAGGAACTCATTTCATGTTTAAATTAAATTATCATTTCCTTGAAGCAGAAGAAGGGTGGTTCTCTGCATGAAGCAGAATTTGTTCCCCGAGTGGGCGCAAGAATAAATCTACTTCTTCCTGCTGACTCAGGAAAACCAAATAAACCCAAACATTCACCACTGTGATTTCAAAAATCAGTTTTGAGGTTATATATGTGCCCTCTCTGCACAATAATGTGAACTCTGTCAGAACAGCTGAAGGACCAAGAGTTCAGAGTTTTGGCACCTCGGTGACTTTTCCTGTTCACCTGAACTGAGTTTAAAACTGACTGGCCTTGGATTTCCATCTTTGTTTGAAAAGATCTTGGTGCCTGGAGAAGCGGATGTGAAATGCTGATTTAAAGAGCATCTCCAGCTGGTAACATCTGCACGCCCGTGCAGGCACACAGCCTGAAAAACAGTGGATAATAATCAATGAACACTTTTAAACTCCAATTGTGCATCTTTGTTAGGCTTGAAGCCTTTTGCCTTCTCCATTATTTTTTTAATGAGGGTGATTTTTCCTGCTGATGTATTAACTGAAACTATCACCTTGCAAAGAACTTTCCTCTACCAGTGCTAGATGCAAAACCAAAAAGCAAACCTAGGAATGCCTGCCACACTCCAGCACACGAAGCTGCTGCTGCTGCTGCTGCTGCTGCTTTTAATGGCTTAGTCTGAGGGCTTTGCTGCTCTTCCTTTGCTCTGCTAATGGGAAGGACTGGGAGACCTCTTTGAACTAGCTACAGACACCAAAGACTGAATAAACAAGTATTCTTCATCCCATTTCTCTTAAGCGTTTGTCCTGACAGATGTCTTCTCCCTCCTGAGGTTTGGATTATAGTTTGTGTTTCCCTTTTTTTCCCCCTTTAGCCCTTGAAGCATTTCACACCCTGCTGGGCAAATGCCCAGAAGTAATCAGACTGACTGAACACGGGGAAACGCAGACAAAAGAAAAGGCTGGAAGCTACTGTTCTTCTCCCAGCTGGCACCGCCAGCTCCTGAGGGCTCAGCCACCACAGCCCACGTTTGTGACAGTACCTGTACGCTCTGGGTGTGTGCAGCCCTTCCGTCGTGCGGCAGCCTGGAGCTGCAGGCTCAGATATCCACCGCGAGCTCCTGGATCCTCCAGGACAAAGCCAGCTCTCCCTGCTGCTCCCGTGTTGCGCTGCCTGTGGAGCAGGGAGGGAAGGAGAGGCACACAGGTTAGCACAGTGGCAGTGCACGAGCTGCCAGGCGTCACCCATCTGACCTGCACCAAAGAGAAAATCTTAATTTTCAGAACTTCCCATCATGCCACACAAGACACTGAAGCCGTCCAAATCTGGAAGGGATAGCCTGGCATGATGCCTCCCCCAGGTCATATCTTACATCAAGAGTTCTTTTCCTCCTGCACAAGGCTCTATATCCTACTTGGACAGATATACAAATATCTATAGAAACTACAGATATTCAATAAGCCATCTTAAATCATAACAGCCAGGCCTCTGTACGACCGTGCTTAACTCCTGCTCAGCTCACGCCATCTCCCCGTTCCTCAGGCATCAGAAACCACTGAAACTCCCGTGTTTTCCTGGGGGCTGCCTGCCTGCAGCTGCCCTCCTCTCACCAACGGGGCCACCTGCCAGGCTCCCCAGGGCACAGCAGCCTCCAAGGGGAGCATTCGTCTGTTTGAGAGGTGATGGAAAGCCTGGGGAAAAAAAAAGCTCAGCGACACTGTGGCTCTGAAGGTGCAAGAATCATTACCCTGGAGACGTGCAGCTCACCTGGTTCATGCTGAGCACGCTCCCTGCTCGCTTCACCTGAGCGTTCAGCTGGAGAGATCCATTTCCACGCGCTGGGCTGGGTCCGTCTCCGTCCCTGCTGCGAGAAGGTGTTCGGGGGGATGCCGCTGCCCGCTCAGCAGACGCTTCACACACTCTGCCAGCAGCAGGGGCAGCCTTTGAGGCCACACCAGCCTGGCACAGAGTCACTGAGCCATTCTGACTGTGTTAACAGCACCACTGATGAATCCTCAACCTGAACCCCAAATTCACCAGAGCAGTTCTTCCCCAATTTTCTGCTAACAGCTGTACACTGCAGCTCCTCTGCTGTTTCCCACCTACAGATGTGTGCCAGCACAGGAATATCAGTGTATTTTTTTCCTCCACATCTGTCTGATAACGTTGGCTATAATGTTGACATTGTCACGACTATTAAGTCATCCACGCTAAAATGAAATAAACCTCCTACTTTGAAGCACTAAATTCTCTACCAAAGCAAGTGTCTTACTGCTGTCTGCTTGGCCATACTGGGCAGCTTATTTTCATTCGGACAAATAAAATGAGCTTTTCCAGTACAAAACCCCTCTCCAGCAGCAGAGCACGTACCACGAGTACCTCGGCCAAGAGAAGCGCCCCCGCCAATGCCCGTCAGCGGCCCCCCCGAACCCGCCAGCCCCCCCGAGCCCACAGCCCGGGAGCCCCGCACCGGAAACACCGCGGAAAACCCCGCCGGGGCGGCGCCGCCATCGGGGCGCCGTGCGGGCAGCGCCGCAAGCGGACCGCGAGCCTCGAGTTCCCGGCCCTCTTTGTCGCCGTCTTGGGAAGGTCACCCGAGCCACTCCCGAGACGGCGGCGGCTGCAACTCCTCGGCAGAGTGAGGCATCTCTGCCACGGCCTGTCGGCGCCCGCCCAACACCCGCCCGCCCGCGGCGCCGCTGAGCCCGCAGCCCGCGTGCTCGGCACTGCGTACCTCACGGAAAATCCCGCTGCGGCCTCGGGGTGCCCAACAGCCAGTCTGGGGCACGGACCGCGCGGCTCCTTTCTCCCGCCCCCGTTGCCGCCATCTCGAGAAGGGGTCAAGGCCAAGCGCGTCCCGGCCGAGCCGCTCCCGAGGTCGCGATCGCGCCTGCGCCGCGGCAGAGACGCGTCATGGCCGCCGCCCCCCGGCTGCTGCCGCGCTCTGTGGCGGGCGGGGAAGGCGGGCAGAAAACCAGCTGCGATGCCCTCAAAAAGCCTCTAAAATAAATGCCAAACGCCTGCCTCTTACTCAACAAGAACCAAACAAGCCCCCTTCCTTTAAAACCATATTGAAATATATTTTATATTTCTATTTTTCATATTTACATTTACATGCATATTGATACCGGATATGGATGTGTTAGGCAATTGATATAGTATATTACGTCTATTCCTATTATTGATATTTGTTTATCTTTTCTGTTTTCATAAATATCTTTATATATCGACTGCATATTTCTATACTTAGATTTATATTTATATACCACTTCTATTATTCCAGATAAAAACCCCGTCTCTAAACAAATAAATACAAAAACCTCCTTTCCTTTAAACGACATAGAAATATTTTTATTTATACTTTGTAAAATTACTTTCATATTTATATATATTGTTTCTTTTGACGCATTATATTAATATTTATATACAAGATATATGAAACTCGAAAAACATAATTAAATGATTACTTAAATTATTTACCACATCTACTGCTGCAACTAATTTTTTTCTTAGAGCTTTAAATTTTAAATATATCTGTAAGTATTTAAGACATATTTCTGTACTTACATTTCCACCTTTATACTGTTTGTATTTATAATTTTTATAGTCAAAACCTTGCCAACTGGCAAATAAAAAATCTGCTTTAACTATTTTTATAAAAATATTTCTATTTATTATCTTCATAAGTATGTTTATAATGTGTTAAATATTATATAACATATTGATGTACTGTAATTCAAAACATTTTTTATATAGTATTATATTAAAATACTACATATACAGTATTACTTGTATTATGTATTGTATCAATTTTTATTTTTCTATATTTATGAATATTTTCTTTATACAAGTCTGCATATATTTGTCATGCATTTCTATATTTATATTTGGATTGGGGTTTCGTTTCTATTTATAATCTATACTTTTATATAGCTAAAAACATATATAATACCCTGTATTAAAAAATATATCATATGGTAATATATAATGATTTATGTAACATGGATTTTTTTTACATATTTGATCTATATTTAAATTTTAAGTTTTTTATTCCTATTTCTATACATATATTTGTTTTGTTTAATTATCGTTATAGTCCTAATTGTACATTTATAATCCAATTCCTAAATAAAATGACAAAACAAACAGCACCGAATTCCCACCAATATGTTCCAAAACCGTCAAGATACCTCCAAGAGCCAAGCAACTGCCAGCGAAAAAACCACACAACACTCTTTTTGGTAACAATTCTCATCACGACAGGAAAATGGAACCAAAATAAAAGGAAACCCTATAGAGACACACACAGCAAATTACAAAAAGTACTAAAAAAAAGTCAAACCAATTTACTAAACTCCAAACAGTGCCACAGATCCTGAACGTTACTACAAAAAAAAACAAAAAACAAAAAAAAAAAACAAAATTCTACCTTTCCACTAACTCAAAGAATAACCAATCCACTGTAAAAATAACTTTAAAAACCGAACTAATTAACGAAATGGAAAAAAATTTAACCACTAAAAACTAAGAAAATAACTACCCAAATAAATACATACTTTAAAAACCCACCATATAAATACCCATGTTCCCAAAAAAAAAACCCCTGATAAACAATACTCAAATACATTAAAAGGCAACAACAACAAAAAAAAGAAAATAAGGAAACCAACAATAAGAATAATCACAAAATGCAAGTAAACTTAAATCTGACACAAAAAAATTATTCCCAACTGAATAAACCCATAGTGCCTCAAGCTATCAAAATAAAAATACCACCTAGAAACAAATACAAAGACTAAAGACAAACGTAACCATAAACAATGTCTCCCAAGTGATCCGTAACCATAAAACATACACTCCAATCAAACAAACCGAATAAATAAAAGCCCTGGAAGACGATAAACACACATGCAATTATCGAGATTAAAAACCCGCCGCTATGAACGACACGACGCTACCTCAAGCCCCACAAAACAAACACTACACCCTCACGCTAATAAAAGCTGCCGCAACAGAATTAAAATCCGAACCGCTGCTTCACGCTACGACCCGTAAAAACCATTGCGCGCCTTTGAAAACACAATACCCCGGCAAAAAAAAAAAAAAAAACAAAAAACAAAACAAAAGAAAAACCAAAAAAACACACCACCCAAAATCCGACTACAAAACTGAATCCAAAACAAACCTTTATCATCCCTACCAGCACCGAGAACCGTACCACTCAGGAAGAACACCGTATCCCTTAGCGTACAGCCGCTGCAAACTGAACACAACGATGCAATCAATGCCTACAAAGCGTCTCCGAACCACGGCACCGCCGAACTGTGAGCGGCCGAACGCCGCGCTCGCTGCCGGCCCCGGACGGAGCGCGGCTCCCGGCAGGCAAGCGGCTCCTCCGGTGGCGCCTCCGGCACGCGGCGCCGTTCCGGGGAGCCCCGCCCGCTGCCCCTGCCCGCCGGGGCCGGCACCGGGCCCGGGGCTACCGGCGGCGCCCGAGCCCGCGCCCAGACCGGACGGAGCGGCCGGCACCGCCCGGGCCGGCGCAGCAGCGCCCGCGCCGCCTCTGCCGCCCTCGGCCGGCCCGGCACGGCTCCCCTCGGCTCGCACCGGCGCGGCTCCGCCACTGCCGCCCTCGGCCGGCCCAGCCGCGCCAAATCCCCCGTGCGCCCCGGCAGCTGCCCGGGCCGTGCCAGCGGCGCTCCCGAGCGAGAACGTTCCGGGCCGGGCCGCGGGCATGAGCAGCGCCCTCCGATGCAGCGGCACAGCCCCATTGCAGCCCTGCAAACGCTGCCAGAGCTGCGGCTTCCGGCAGCCCAACCCCGAAACTGACGCCGCCGGCGGGGCTCACCTCACTTCAACAAGGGCAAAGAAATGCCTTCTCCCCTTCAGTTTCGTCCCCTACGAGAGCAGAAAAGAAGGGGCGCTCCTCAAATGAAAGCCTTCGACTGATGGGAAAGGGGGATTTCGACCTCCATTGAAACCCTTGAAAAGGAGGGACACCAGGGCTGCCCCCTCCATTTAAACCCGAGGGTGATGAAAATGGGGTGGCTGCCTTCAAATCCAACCCATAATACCACAAGAATACTTTTCCCATTCCCCTTAAAATAGAACGCAGGGATTCCCTGTCACCCCCGGGATACCCGTAACAGCCTGGAAAAGGCAGCTTTTCCTGCAATCAACACCCTTAAAACCACAAGTGAAGAGGGATCCCCTCAGCTCAAACTCAGACAATAAAAGAAGAGTAGCTGCTTCCTTCTCCTTAATTCCTTTTGTCCTCATAAGGTCCACTTTTGTTCCTGGGGATCCGGGGAGGGACTGGCGAGATGAAATTGCAAAGGGGAAGGAGAAAATTCCCCGCTCCAAACCCACATGAGCTCACCTGTTCGGCTGCTGCTCCCCGGCACAAAGATTCGTCCCTCGGCGCCTCCTTTAAGCGCTGCTCCACGTATCCAAGCGCGGATCCAGGCGTTCCCCCCGACCCTGTGAGAAGCTCCCGCAGTCCTTCCATGAGACAGCGCCGGGAGCGCCCCATAAACCCCTCCACTCAGCAGCTCCACGCTAAAGGGAGCTGAGGCAAAGCCTCCCCCTAAAACAGCCTCGCCCCGGCAGGAGCGGGCCCCTCATCATCCTCACACTCACACCTGGGCTGCTCCGAGCCCCCACCATCCTCACACTCACACCTGGGCTGCTCCGAGCCCTCATCATCCTCACACTCACACCTGGTGCTATTCCGAGCCCCCATCAAATGCCTTTGCCATTTTAATTCAAAGCGCCAGTCCACTTCCCAGCCCCACAGTGATATCAGCTGCGCCCCAAGAGTTGCCATGACAGGCGCAGGCAATATTCTAGCATCAACGGGGTATTCAGTCACAAGCTTGCAGCCCCCTTTTCCCACTCCACACATCCTGTTCTACTGTTAGTCGCAATACCCAGCCCCTGCATCCATGTCAAGGCCTACAGTGATCTCGGCGCAAGAACACTCCAGTACCTTTACCAGCCTTAAGGTCGCTGTGATGTGTTAAGCCGCAACTCTAGTCCCACATAAATTACAAGATCAGGCCCAGTGATTTCAGCCTTTTCAGATCTTGACCCACAAGCTTTATTTCACTGCCAGCTCTCTTCTTCCAGTTCCAGCTCTGTGTTTCTCCAGCTTGAAATGGCAGCATCTTCCCTTGGCTCCAGGTCGGCAACAATTCAGCTCCCGCACGAGCCTCTGGAAGCCCGCCCCACCATCCATCCCTTTACCAACCCCAAGGTTGCTGTGATGTGTTAAGCCGCAACTCCAATCCCATAATGATAACAAGCCCAGGCCCAGTGATTTCAGCTCTTTCAGCTCTTGACCCACAAGCTTTATTTCACCATCTCTGTGCCAGCCCTATAGCTCCTATGTTGTGCGCAGCCCCGATCCCTGACCCGCATTGATGAAAACTCCAGGCGCAGTGATTTCAGCTCTTTCAGCTCTGGACCCACAAGCTTTATTTCACTGCCAGCTCTCTTCTTCCAGCTCTGTGTCCCATTCTGCGATTTGTCCTCAGATCCACAGTGAGAATCCCTTATAGCAGTGACTGTTTCTGCAGCACTGCAGTCCCCACCCCGTCCCCAGTGATTTCAGCTCCAGTCCCACAAGCTTTATTTAACTGCCAGCTCTTCTCTTGCACTTCCTGCTCCACATCTGCACAGTAGTGCCACACAATACTACTTCTGCTTCTCAGGACTGGATCTTTGTTTTAGCTCTGGTTCTTGCGCTCAGATCACAGCCCTTACAGCAATTTCAATTCCAACCATGCAGTTCACCTCCCCGCTCCACAATCCCTATCCCAGCTCCACAGGAGTTTTACACCAAACCCTACCATATTTCTGTCTCCTCCAGCTCTGCTGCCTCAGCTCCAGCTCCTCAGCTTCCTACTGGCTGCAGCTAAAAGCTGCTCATGCTTTTCACTGCACCTTGGGGCTGTTGACAAGGCCACAAATCAGTTACTGCCATCCCTTCAATTTCAATATCTCTAGAAGCTGTCCCATCCACCCACCCACCCCTAAGTGGCAACCCTAAGTGGCATCCCAACTCTGGGGACACTGGAGGCCTGAAGCTCAACATCCACCTTGCCCCTCACCCTGGCTCTCAGCCCAGCACCTGCACAAGGGCCCCCTCACCTCCCCTCAGGCAGCTCCAGGGGCTGGGAATAGCCACTGGACTCCTGCCCCCCATCCCAAAAGGCACTGTCGGGCTGGTTCTCGGGCCCTAGAACCCTCTGAGCCCCCACACCCTCAGCCCCTCGTTGGCACCACGGGGCAGGGGCTGGGAACCCCCAGGCATAACCTGCAGGCCCTGTGCTGCAGCTCCATGCCTTCCTCCCATGGCATTTATCTAGCCTCAGTATTTCCACCACTCCACACGGTTTTGGGCCTGACTCATGCCAAAATCATTATTCCACACCCTGGGGTTTTATATCCCCACTGCTCTCACAACTGGTGTTTCAGCCCCAGTCCCACAACCCTTACCGAGTTAACATGAGACATCTAGTAAAGAAAACAAATCAAACCAAAAAGATGTATTAAAACGGGCAATAATAAAATAACACAATTAAGAAAAAAAACATCACAACTAAAACCAAAATAAAGTAATAAAAAACAAAAAGCAAGCTTTATTCTGCGTATTCTGAACATTTCTTTAAATCCAGAAACGGCGAAGCGGCTACTTCCCAGCCCCCAGTGACAGCAGGCGGTCCGTCCGTCCCCCGCCCCCCCCCCGCGCCACTCCAGGCCCCACACCAGCCGCCGGCTACCCGAGCCACGCAGGGCGCGGCAGAAAGAACTGGACACGGCCGGCCCCCAGACACCGCCGCAGGCGCCGCGTCCGTGCTCACCGGCGCTCCCCGGATCAGCTGCCGCGGGGGGCCCGTCCTGGCGCAGCGGCGCTCCTCGGATCGCGCATCCGCAGCTCCCGTCGCTCCCCGCTTCACCGCCCAACTGACGCCATTACCGCCCCAACGCACGCTATTTATGCCCCGCGGGCGGACAGCCAGCCAATCACAACCCGAGGCAGCGCCTGCCGGCTCCACCAATCCCAGCCCGCCCATTCCCGCCGCGCTCGGCCCCGCGACTCCCCGCGGTCCCCTCAAGCGCTGCTCCCGCCGCCGCCATTGCAGTGGCCGCGTCCGTCCGCTCCCCGCCGCCTGCCCGTTTCCCTGGACCAGAACCTGACCCCGACCAGGACCTGAACTGGAAGCTCCCGGCCGCCCTTCCCGTCCGCAACAGCTCCTGCCGAGGCAGCGGCAGCGGGGACGCTGCTCCGCCGGCTCCCAAAGCGGCGGTGGCGGGAGCGGCGCCTCAGACGTACGGGCGAGCGGGGCCAGTCTGAGGGGTCCAGCCGCGACTGAGCGGGCTGAGATTGGCGGGACCGCTTCCGGTTTGAAAGGGCGGCTGTGATTGGACAGGGCCGACGGAGAAAGGCGGGCCGTGATTGGCGGGTTTGGGAGCCGTCAGGCTCTTTCTTTTAAACAATGTTTAAATATATATATCCTTATGTTTTCATATTTATATTCACATTTATATTTAAAATATATAATAATGTATATTGCTTACTTAAACATTTATCTTTATCAATGTCAACTTATAAAGAAATTTATATTCTATATTGCATCTACTCCAAGCACTTATTTATATATTTTTATACATATTTTTATATATTGGTTATATATTTCTGTGTTAAGATTTTTACATCTGTAACAGTTGTATTATTTAAAATAAAAACCCTGCCTCTACTTAAATAAAAGTCAAAAAATTCCCTTTCCTTTAAAATATATCTACCTATTTTTATATTTATATTCTCATTTATAATTCATATTGCCATACAATGTTATTTATAGTCCATATTACAATTCTGAATTTTACTCACATATATTTATAATTAAATTTCTATTCATAGATTAGTAAACTGTCTATATATATATATTATTCATTTCTATATTAAGATTCACAATTTTATAATACTTAAAATATTTCAACAAAAAACCCTGCCTCTAACCAAATAAAAACCAAAGACACCCCTTAATATACACAATATCTGAAATTCTATTTTCCCTCATATCTTCAGTTTTAGTGTATTCAAAAAACAGGCTGCTAGAAAACGAGCTGCATTGCAAAGGACCAAAACTTGCTAAAACTAAGCTCACAGATGTTGCAAAAGCAGGGGAAAAAGACGAGGAGGAAGACAAAAATTGGAGGGGAAGATATGAGGCACATGGCATGGATAATTTAAAAAAAAAGAAAAAGAAAAAAATCTTTCCCAAAGTCAAAGCCATCAAAAGGCATGGCATGCCATCAAGGCCAGGGACAGGCACCAAGGATTCGTCTATTGGTCCGGAGTGAAATCGCAAGATCCCTTTTCTCTTAAGAAAATGAAATTTCATTTCCTTTCGGGAAAGGAAAAGGAATCTTGCAAGCCTAAAAAGAAAGGCTTACAAACACTCTGGAAAGGAGATAGGATCAAATAAAATGCAATTGAAAAAAAACCTCAAAAAAACCAAAAAATCAGGAGTTTTAGTGTCTTCAAAAAATAGGTTGTGAGGAAATCAGCTGCATTGCAAAGGATCAAAACATGCTTAAACGAAGCTCCCAGATGTTGCAAAAGCAGGGGAGAAAGTCAAGGAGGAAGACACAACTTAGGGGGCAAGATATGAGGGACATGGCATGGACACTCCATAAAACAACAAAAAAAGAACAAAATCTTTCCCAAAGTCAAAGCCATCAAAAGGCATGGCATGCCATCAAGGGCAGGGACAGGCACCAAGGATTCCTCTGTTGGTCCCCATTGAAATCGCAAGGTTCCTTTTCCCTTCCCGAAAGGAAATTATATTTTGCATTTCTCTCTAATAACATAAAAATAAACCCGCCCCCTTCTTTTTAAAGATACTGTAATTTTAAATTTATACTTTTTATAATTATATTCATATTTTTATTTCATGTTTCTTTTGACTTATTCTATTATTAATTATTTAGAATATAGATAATATTCTAAATTTATATTTAAATGATTATTTAAATCATTTATTATATCCACCGTTGCAACTAATCTTTTCTTATATTCCTAAATTTTATATATCTGTCTGTATTTATCACATTTTTTATACTTAAACTTCTACCTTTATTTTTTTAATATTCATTATTTTTATAGTAAACCCCTGGCTTTTGGCAAATATAAAACCTGCTTTTTTTGAGTATTTTAAAAATATCTTTATTTTTATAATTTTCATATGGATGTAATCGTTTTTTAAATAGTATATGATAACATATTGTTCTGCTGTATTTATAAATATTTTATACATATTTCCTATAACATGTTATAATACTATATATACAGTATTACTTGTATTAATCATTGAATACTATATATACAGTATTACTTGTATTAATCATTGTATCAATTTTTATTTTTCTATAATTATGAATATTTTCTATTTCTATATATGTCTGCATATATTTGTCATACATTTCTGTCTTTATATTTTGATTGTGGTTTCGTTTCTATTTATAATCTCTATTTTTGTATATCTATAAACAAATATAATACCCTACCCTGTATTTAAAAATACTATATCCTAGTGTAATATATAATGATTTACACTACATGGATTTTTTATATATGTATTCGGTCTCTATTCAATTTTAAGTTTTTATTCCGATTTCTATACATATCTTTGTTTTGTTTAATTATAGTTATAATTTTACATTTAAAGTCCAATTCCTAAATAAAATGACGAAACAAACAGCATCGAATTGCCACCAATATCTTCAAAAACATCAAGCTAAAAAACCACACAATGCTCTTTTCCATAACAGTCCTAATCACATCAGAAAAATGGAACCAAAATAAAAGAAAACCCTATAGAAACACGCACAGCAAATCACAAAAACTACTTAGAAAAAAAATCAAACCAATTTACTAAACTCCAAAGAGTTCCACTGACCCTGAACATTATTTAAAAAAAACAACTAAAACACAACCTCTACACTAACTCAAAGAAGAACCAATACTCCGTAGAAATAATTTTAAAAACCGAACTAATTAACGAAGTGGAAAAAAATCTTAACCACTAAAAACTAAGAAAATTCCTACCCAAATAAAAAAACTATTTAAAGAGACCCACCATATAAATACCCACGTTCCCAAAAATTAAACTAATAAACTGCAATCAAATACATCAAAGGACAAAAAAAAAAAAAAAAAACCAACAACAAAAACAAAAAAAACCCCACCAAAACCAAAACCAAATAAACTTAAATTTACAACAAAAAAATTATTCCCAACTGAATAAACCAATAGTGCCTCAAGCTATCAAAATAAAAATACCACCTAGAAACAAACACAAAGCCTAAAGACAAACGTAACCATAAACAATGTCTCCCAAATTACCCGTAACCATAAAACATACACTACAATCAAACAAATCAAATAAATAAAAGCTCTGGAAGACGATAAACACACAGGCAATTATCAAGACTTAAAACCCGCTGGTATGAACGACACGGCTCAAGCCCCCCAAAACAAACACTACACACTCACGCTAATAAAAGCCGCCGCAACAGAATTAAAATGCGAACCGCTGCTTCACGCTACGACCCGTAAAAAGCATTGCACGCCGGAGAGCCCCGCCCGCTGCCCCTGCCCGCCGGGGCCGGCACCGGGCCCGGGGCTACCGGCGGCGCCTGAGCCCGCGCCCGGAGCGGACGGAGCGGCCGGCACCGCCCGGGCCGGCGCAGCAGCGCCCGCGCCGCCTCTGCCGCCCTCGGCCGGCCCGGCACGGCTCCCCTCGGCTCCGCACGGCTCGCACCGGCGCGGCTCCGCCACTGCCGCCCTCGGCCGGCCCGGCCGCGCCAAATCCCCCGTGCGCCCCGGCAGCTGCCCGGGCCGTGCCAGCGGCGCTCCCGAGCGAGAACGTTCCGGGCCGGGCCGCGGGCACGAGCAGCGCCCTCCGATGCAGCGGCACAGCCCCATTGCAGCCCTGCAAACGCTGCCAGAGCTGCGGCTTCCCGCAGCCCAACCCCGAAACTGACGCCGCCGGCGGGGCTCACCTCACTTCAACAAGGGCAAAGAAATGCCTTCTCCCCTTCAGTTTCGTCCCCTACGAGAGCAGAAAAGAAGGGGCGCTCCTCAAATGAAAGCCTTCGACTGATGGGAAAGGGGGATTTCGACCTCCATTCCAACCCTTGAAAAGGAGGGACACCAGGGCTGCCCCCTCCATTTAAACCCGAGGGTGATGAAAATGGGGTGGCTGCCTTCAAATCAAACCCATAACACCACAAGAATACTTTTCCCATTCCCCTTAAAATAGAACGCAGGGATTCCCTGTCACCCCCGGGATACCCGTAACAGCCTGGAAAAGGCAGCTTTTCCTGCAATCAACACCCTTAAAACCCCAAGTGAAGAGGGATCCCCTCAGCTCAAACGCAGACAATAAAAGAAGAGTAGCTGCTTCCTTCTCCTTAATTCCTTTTGTGCTCATAAGCCCCATTTTTTTTCCTGGGGATCCGGGGAGGGACTGGCGAGATGAAATTGCAAAGGGGAAGGAGAAAATTCCCGGCTCCAAACCCACACGGGCTCACCTGTTCAGCCGCTGCTCCCCGGCACCAAGATTCGTCCCTCGGCGCCTCCTTTAAGCGATGCTCCACGTATCCAAGCACGGATCCAGGCGTTCCCCCCGACCCTGTGAGAAGCTCTCGCAGTCCTTCCATGAGCGCCCCACAAACCCCTCCACTCAGCAGCTCCACGCTAAAGGGAGCTGAGGCAAAGCCTCCCCCTAAAACAGCCTCGCCCCGGCAGGAGCGGGCCCCCATCATCCTCACAGCTCACACCTGAGCTGCTCCGAGCCCCCACCATCCTCACACTCACACCTGGGCTGCTCCGAGCCCCCACCATCCTCACACTCACACCTGGGCTGCTCCGAGCCCCCATCATCCTCACACTCACACCTGGGCTGCTCCGAGCCCCCATCATCCTCACACTCACACCTGGGCTGCTCTGAGCCCCCTATTTTTCATATTTATATTCACATTTATATTTAGAATTTATATTACTGTACAATAAAAATTATATTGTATATTGCATCTCTTCATGTTACTTACATAGATTTCTATTTCTATTCATAGTTTGATATTATATCTTTATATCTCTATATATTTATTATATATTTCTGTATGTCGATTTACATTTCTATAGTACTTATATTATTTAAAATAAAACCCCTGCCTCTAACGAAATAAAAAGCAAAGGCACCCCTTTATTTAAACCCCATTTAAAATTTTAAAATTAATTTTGTTTGTCATAATTCTATTCACATCTATATTTGTAATTTTCATTTGTTTTATTTATAGATATTTTATATATTGGAGAGAATACCTTTTTATATAATAATAGATATATTCTTTTGACACAATATATTTTTAACTTATATTTATATATATTACATATTTATTGATATCGACATATATATGATATATTTGGATTTCTATTTTTATATTTTTTATTAAATCTCCAGCCTATACCCCAATAAAAGCCAAACAATCCCCAATTTATTTAAACTGTATTTAAACATAAATCCTGTCACAGCTGCATTGCACAGCAGTGCCCCAAGCGAATCTGACACTTGTTCATCTCCTGGACCTGAAACTGAACCCGCTCACCTTGATCGCACCTGGCAGAACCGTTTTCGTACCTTTTTCTGGCATTTCTTGTTTTTTTTTCTTGAGTTTTTGTGGCCTTTATTGCCTCTCTTTCTTGCCTTGTTTCTTGGGTCTTTTACTCCCTTTTTCCTTGATTTTTTTCTGGCATTTCTTGGGTTTTTTCTTTGTTTCTTCTTGCCCATCTTGGTGTTTTTTCTGGTTTTATCTTGCCCCCTCCTTGGGTTTATTTTTTCTTTTTGTTTTTTTTTTTTTCTGGATTTTTTCTTCCCCATCTTGGTTTTTTGTTCTGATTTTATTTCTTGCCCATCTTGGGGTTTTTCCCTGGTCTGTTTTCAGGGATTTTTCTTGCCCATCTTGGGGTTCTCTTCTGGGCGTTTTCTTGCCCATCGTGTTGTTGTTGTTGTTTGGGTTTTTTTGTTTGTTTGTTTTTGGTTTTGGTTTTTTTTTCCTGTTTTTTTTCTTTTTCTGTGGTATTTCTGGGATTTTTCTTGCCCATCTTGGTTTTTTTTGGGGGGGGTTTTCTCACCCATCTCGAGTTTTTTTTCTGTGGGTTTGTTTTTTGTTGGTTTTTTTTTTTCTTTATCTTTTTTTTTTTTTCCCTTGGTTTCTCCTTGCCCTCCTGGTTTTTGATTTTTTTTTTGTCTGTCTTCCTTCCTTCCTCCCTTCCTGTCCTTCCTTCTTTCTTCCTTTCAGTTCCTTTCCTTATTTTCTTTTTTTCTTTTTCTTTCTTACTTTCTTTCTTTCTTTCCCTGTATTTCTAATCTTGGTTTTCCTTTCTAGCTTTAGAATAAAAAAGCAGCAGTAGTAACTTTCAGGCTACCTGGGAGTAAAAAAAACTCCAAAACGAAACTGATTTAAAGAAAACTATTTATTCCCTGGGAGCCTGAAATTTTCTACTGCTGCACATGACATAGAGCTTTTAATTCTTCTTATAGAGAGTTGATATTTTCTACTTTCTTTATACAGCGCCCCCTGCCGTCTGTCCCGGAGCACTTCAGGCACAGCGATCCCTGCCGCCTGCACAGGCGCACTGCAGGCACAGCGATCCCTGCCGCCTGCACAGGCGCACTGCAGGCACAGCGATCCCTGCCGTCTGCCTCGGAGCACTGCAGGCACAGCGATCCCTGCCGTCTGCACAGGCGCACTGCAGGCACAGCGCTGCGGCGTTGTTCGGTTCTGTTGAATGAAACTCGGCTGAATTCGGCTTGGTTCGGCTCTTGGTCTAAAGTCGTTTCGGTTCGGCTCTTCGGCCGAACTCGGCATGGTTCGGCTAAACTCGGTCATATTGGGCACATTGGTCTAAATGCGGCCAGTGCCGGCTACACTCGGCTATCGGTTCCAGTCGGCTATCATGGTCTCTTGGTGTAAACTGGGCTATTTTGGGCCGCCCTGGGCTCTTCGGTTCAAGTCGGCTGTTTTCGGCCACCCTCGGCTCTTCGGGTAAACTCGGCTGTTTCCGGCCACACTCGGCTCTTCGGCTCTTAGGAACAATTCGGCCCGGCTCGGCTCCCTCAGGGCGGGAAGGCGGCCGTCAGAGGACCCCGGCACAGCGAGGCGTTTAACCCAGATGCCTGGCACAAACCCGCCAAAATACGCCCGCCCGCGGTGCCGCTGAGCCCACAGCATGTGTCGGGTACACATGAAATGCCACAGAAAAATCCGTCGGGGCCGCCATGACGTCGGTATTCCATGCAGGCAGTCCAGTTACACCCATCCCGGTCCTCCACTTCCCCGCCCTTTTCGCCGCCATGCTGAGAAGGTCAATTAAAAGTCCGCGACATCCGCGACGCGCCACTCCCAAGGTGGCGGCCTCTCGGGGCAGGGCTGCAGTACCGCGCTCTGCCCACAAGGCGGCAGCACTGCCGCACGCCCCAGCCGGGGGCGCAGCGCGCCTCGGGGCTGCGGGCAGGGAAGGCGGCGAAAAAGAACAGGGGCGGCCCCCGCCGAAAACTGCTCTGAAATAAATGCCCCAAAACAACGGGGAAGAGGAAAAATAAACTTCTGCCTCTAATCTAATAGGATAAAAGACAAAACAAAACAAAACACAACACAAAAAAAAAAAACAACCCAAACAATTTCTTTTAAAAAATATTTAGGTATTTTTTTAAATATTTTTTCATATTAATATTCACATTTCTATTTACAATGTATATTGATGTACACTGTCCATTTATACATTTCTTTTTATAAATACATTTCTATTCCATATTGCATATATCCCTAAAACTTAAATTTATTTGTGTATTTTTATACATATTTTTACATAATAAGTATATATTTCTGTTACGATTTTTACTCCTGTAACACTTGGATTATTTAAAATAAAACCTTTGCCTCCATCCAAATTAAAGCCAAAAACAACCCTTTTCTTCTCAACTGTATTTAAATATTTTTTAAAATTCTATTTTTCAGGTTCATATTCACATTTACATTTAAAATGTATACTTATGTATACTGTTATTTGCATTCTTCATTACATCTCATCCTATTATTTGTTTTTCTTTATATTTTGTGTTTATATATATATTTAGATCTTGATTGTATATCTCAATATTTAGAAATATATGACAATAATATCTACATTCGTATTATTTAAAATAAAAACCCTGCCTCTAACACAATAAGAATAAAAAAACCCACAACCCTTTGTTTTAAACAATATTTAAATAGATTTTATCCTAATGTTCAATGTTTATGTTCATATTTGTATTTATAATGTATATTAATGTATATTGCTTACTTATACATTTATCTTTACCAATGTCAAGTTAGAAATAAATTTATATTCTATATTACATCTGATGGGAGTAGTTATTTATATTTTTTATATATTTTTATTCATATTTTTTATATTTGATTAAATGTTTCTGCGTCAAGATTTTTACTTCTGGAAGACATATATTATTCAAAATAAAACCCCTGCCTCTACTTAAGTAAAAGCCAAAACATTCCATTTCTTTTAAACTATATTTACATATTTTGATATTTATATTCCCATTTATAATTTATATTGCCGTATAATGTTATATATATTCTATACTACAACTCTTCATATTACTTACATATATTTATATATAAATTTATATTCATACTTTAGCAATTTCTCTTTATATATTTATTATATATTTCTATCTTAAAATCCACATTTCTATATTACTTATATTACTTAAAATAAAACTCCTGCCTCTAACCAAATAAAAACCAAGGACACCCCTTTATTTGAACCAGATTTAAAATTTAGGAAGTAAATTTATTTTTCAAAATTATAATGATATTTATATGGATATTTTTATTTATTTTATTCATAGATATTATATATATTAGAGAGAATACCTTCTAATATAATAATAGATATATATTTTCTGTATTATATATTTTTTTACTTATATTTATTTAAATTAAATAAATATATACAAATATATATACAAAAACAATCTGATAAGAGACTAAGAACTTTTTCAACAGATAACCACAGTACTAATTTCAGACTTGGAAAAATATTTAGGCGTAATCACTACCACAAAATTAACCCAAAGTAGAAAAATTACCAGAAAACCAACAAAACGAGCTAAACTCATTTCTGAGCACCACAGTCCTTCCTCACTCACAATATGCAATTAATTCTCTCCTGCCATTTACATCCCCAGCATCATCCCATGCTGAGCATTCCTGGCACCAGAAGTCACTCGGAGCCAATTAACATCCAGCTTTCCCTTCCTCAGGACTGTGTGCTTTCTGTGTCTTTATGCACACAAGGAGCAGCTGTCAGACCCACCTCTCAGCAGCCTAACGAGCACCCAGATGTTCTCTCCAGGTTCAGGGGCTGCTCACAGTGAGGCAGCTTTCAATCCAGCCAGGATTGCCTCGCTTCTTCCCTGGCAGTAGCCTTGCACAATTACCTCAGCTGGAAGTCAGACCCCACTCCCTGAATTCTCATCTCCGCCTTTAAGTAATGCGTTGTGTGGAAGACTGTGCAGCAGTTTCTGAAAGAAAGTGACTTCAGGAGAAATGGGAAATTCATGGTCTCCAGTTTCTCAGTTAGTTGGTGAGTGTCAGGGGTCATCTAATAACAGCACCATCAACAGTTTCAGCACTACCTCTGTGCAACCAACACTTGTTAGGACATGAAGTGCAGTGCTGTCATGGCTAAAGTGAAGAGAAGTGCTGTCACGGCTAAACGCTTTCAGGGATCAGGGACATGGGGAGGAAGCAGGAAGGCAGGAGATCAGGAGTTTCACAGTGCCTCTCACCATAGCTCTGTGCCAAGTACTTGACACTGGCAGGGGTCCGTGCACAAATCACAAACAGGGCAGGGCTGCTGGGAACATCCTTGAGCCGTTTGATTTTCCAGCATCAGCCTCATTCCATGGTTATAGCAATGGGAAGATGCCACCAGCTCACATCCCAGGCAGCAGACCAAGAACTCAATGTCACAACTCACTTTATCAGTTTTTTGCCCAATCACACAAAGCAAAAGCACATTGACAGTAGCTCTATCCAACCACTGTAAGCACAGGTACCTTTGCTTAAACAATGCTTGCTTATTTCAAATACAATACCTGCTTGTGAGCCTTAAACACAATGCACAGAGCTCCAGTATTAAGCCTAGAACTTCCTAATATCTTGCTAGATAAACTTCCTGTAGCTTAGGGAGTTATTCTAGGCGAGTGTTAATACACAGACCATTGTTCTATTTGTCCTTGCTTTTCCACAGTTTAAATAGTTTTTCTGCTGACCAATCTCATGGCTGCTGCTCAGCTCTGATCACAGTTCTGCTGTCTCTGAGGCCTGCCTTTTGCAGCTTTCCCAAACCCCTCTGATTTTACACATTCCCACAGTACTCAGTGCTGGATGAACCCTAGTGCAGAAACAGAGGAAGCAGGATTTAGAGTGAGTCTACTCACCCAAAGTACTGGGAAAGAAACTCCCTATCAGATGAGTTCTGCAGACCACAGACAGGAGCAAATGCAGTTACAATGGGTTACGCCTGAGAACTGTGCTCACATGCAGTTTCCCTGGGGGGTTTTGGCCCTGCTAGCAAACGTCACCCTTGGAAGCACATGAGCAGAAACAGATGGGTCCCCCAGCGAGCGCCTTGATAAGATAACCCTCACAAAAAAACCATTCCATCCCCTGTGGTAAACTATAACTGCTGAACTGCCAGCTGATGGCATTGCTGCCCCAGGGCTCTGTGTTTGTAACTCTGCACACGTTGGGAGCGAGAGCAGCTGAGCTGACACCTTTCTATGGGGAAGAGCCTTCAGTTTGCACGTCCTTTTCAACCACTCCAAGCAAAGACACCGGCCCAGGGTTACAAGGAATAACAGCTGTGGAACTTCTCCTTGAAAATGCTACAGCTGAAATAAAGCTGCCAAGGTGTGCTGATATGGGCCATTCTTGTTTCTCACACAGAACCTGTCACAAAACTGAATGCTGCAACAGGAGCAGACAGCATGCCAAGTAGGCACTGCTGATCTGAAATGCATCCAAAATAACTAAACCTCCTGAGCCTGGAAATCCCGGCTTGAAATTCCATTACAATAAACTTTCCAGCACTGGCACTCTGGGATTTGGAAAGTAGAGTCTGTTGTCTTGGTCTTGTTAATTCCTTGATTTATCCTCACTTTTGTGTTCAGCCCCAAATAAGTCAGATTCTACTCAATTACAGTCTGAACTGGACAATATTTCCCTACTCAGCTGAGTGGTGTTCCATCACAGTGAAATAAAAAAAAAAGGCTACAAAGATGCAGCACAGGTCCAGGTCTTTTCTTTCCTTAGCTTGCTATGCCTACATTTTTATTACTACTCCATTTTCCTAGAAACCTACTTAGACTGGGAGAATACTACCAGTTACCTGCCTATCTGTGAAAGTTATCACAAAACCCAGAAGAAATAATCCAGATTAGGACCAAAACCAGCCCCCCCCAAAATTGCCACATCTGCAGAAGAGAATTCCACCAATAAGCCTGTTCTGGGGCAGATATAGCAGGCAGAATTTTTTTCCAAGCAAAATACAGCTGGACCTTGACTAATCCTTCACATTGAAATGAAGTTGTATTTTTGTACCTGGGAAAACTCTAATAAGTATAGTCAAAGAAACTATTCTGATAGAGAAGGGAAATACCTCCTTTATTCACATGTTAAAAAGTCTTGGATTGGTTCCTCAACATTTTGGAATTCACTTCCAGTTTTCTTGCCCAGCACAGCAATCACTGCCAGTCTCAGTCACAGGTGCATTGACAGAATCCTAAAAGATGCTGAGGACCAGTCCTAAATTCATTTATGAGTTCAGTTCTGTTATCAGAAGGATAGCATCAGTTTTCTTTGTCCCTATCTAGTTTTCTTCCTCGATTTTCAATTTCCCAGAAGGGAAGCCCGAGACTCCCACATTTGTCCTTTCCTTACTGGAAGCCTCCTCAGGGAAGATGAGGCATTATCAGATGTCATTGCTTTCCTTGTCCTGGGGACCCTCAAACACCACCACAGTCTGATTACTTGTTTAGAGACAAAACCATTTGAATTAGTGCTAGGAACCTTGTCCCACTTCTATTGGACCTCTATTTCTGCTTCTCTTGTGTTTTTATTTCACCAGACTGCAACTCGTTCAGATTTGTTTGTCAGCAAACCTGGCATGTCAAAAAATTGTTCAACTGAGAAGTTCCATCTCAAAGTGCTTAGGCTATCAGATAACCCAGGCAATGTTTTACTCACACCCTGATAGTTAAAATTATTAAACTTGCATCCCACCTAGCATGTTGACACAGCATTACCAGGAAACAAAGTTCATTTTGTCTACACATGCAAAAATCATGAGGTGAAAGACGTGGCAGAGCATTTTGACTGATACAGCAAAGTTCTTACGACATAAAGTAGTGTGTGTGGTTTTCCTGGTTTTTTTTGTTGTTGCTGTATCTTTATTTTTTTAAATAATACACAAAATTCAGTCATTTGAGAAAATCATCAAAGAGTAATTGCCACACCAGCGCTATTTAGCATGTTCCTTTCTCCTTTTTTCCCTGACTGAAACCCACATCAAGTAATTACATGCAATTAAACATATTCTTTCCAATGCTTTTGCCTTGTTTTCTTTTTTCATTTCACTACAATTACTGTGAATTCTCTTTTACTCATCAACTTGCACTTTTCAAGCAAATTTTCATGCATTTTATGCATCAAAAGGGCCAATACCTCAAAGAGGAGGATCTTTGTAGCCTGCCCTGATGGAGGGCCATTTCATCCAAATCTCATCATTTTCATCCAAATCTGTTCTGCGCCTCATCAAGGCTCTGATAATGGGCTCTACACAGCAGAAATAGTCAAATTGCAGTTTGAACCAGAGAAATTTTTTTTATTTGCTGCAAAGTAGCAATTACACGAATCTTCAGCTACAAAAGGGAACCTCTCAAACAACAGTGCTGTAAATCAAGCAGTTTGTTCACTTGAGATAGGAACCTAATAAGAGAAAAATATTCTCCAAAAGAATTCATCCCATCATTGAATTTTTAGGCTGTTTGAGATACAGACTGTGTCTGGATGCCTAAGGGGGTCTTAAGAGCTACACAGGCAGTGGTATGGTGCAAATAGCAAACACATGCGAGTCAGCACTGACAGACAGAAAGGGCAGGATCCCTGTCCTTTATCAAATCACTATGGATAGGATCTTCCTTGTCTCAAATATTTTAGGAGCACAAACACTCTTCAGCCTCCATTAAATAACATGGTATTGACTCCTCTCTATGCCAAGGATTGAAGAAACATGCTACAGCCTCACCTAGAGGAGTTATAACAACTCCCAGTCCTATGCACAGGTGACCTGCCCAATTACTAACTAAAACAGATTAATAACAGAAATATAGTCAGAGACCAACAGAACTAATTAACCTTTTTCTACAGAACATCATACTTGTTTCTCATCCTCTCCATGAACCAGTTGCCACCAAAAACATATGGGGAAACCAGAGAGCCTGAAGGAAACCATTCCTCCATGAACTCCATGTTCTTAGCACTCAAAGCTCCAGGGAATTTTCCTTGAGCAGGTAAGGATATGGTGACAATGCACTTTGAGACTATTACTGCATGATGCTCCCAGGCAATCCATTCAAACAGACTGATTCACCTCAGCCCAGCTGAGCACACCACAGGAGCAGAATAACTCTGCTAGAGCTGGTTTCTGTATGGAACAGGCTGATGAGCTCCAGCCACTGTGCTGTGCCCAGTGATTCCAGCTCACCTCTCTGAATTTCTGCTGAAATGGGAGGGCAGGTTGCCAACACAGGCTGGGATTAGACAGAAGGCAGCACTGGAATCAGCTGGGGGCTCAGGACTCAGGAGCTCCCCACCTGAGAGCTCACATGTGTTTTGTTCTGCTGAAAATCCAATTTTGTCACTGGTCTGGAAAGAGAAGTGTTCTTGAATCATTTTCATCTGAGAAGCAGTTGAAAATATGTATAGAAATATATAGTATACATAGAAATATATGTTATATAGAATATATACTTTACATATAATATTATATCTATTATTATATATAATCACATATTTTATATATTATATATTATTAATATATATTATATCTAATTCTATATATCTAGAGCTATATCTAGAGCTATATCTAGAGCTATGTGTTAAACCATCCATTTTTGCCTGAACATCAGTTCCCTGTCTGAAGTTAAAATCATGAACAGTGAACATGTTATGGACAGTGGAAGCTGAAAGCCAAACTAATTTACAGATGGATCCTGAAAACTCAGCAGAGTTAGACTACTGAAGTCAAAAGGCTCCAATATTTTATTTTCTATTTTAACCTAAAAAGGATTGTCTGGTGACATTTCAGGTTCAAATTGAGGTTGGGATAACAATTAAAATTGTAGAAGTAAAATGCCACAAGCTCTGTACATGACTGGAATCAACTTAGTCCACACAGCTATGAAGGTAATCAATTCCTAATGTTGTTTCCTGTGAGTACAATGAATTGTATAAACATAAATGCTCAAAAGTTAAGTTTATGTTTGGATTCTTCAAAACACAAACTTTTAGGGATGATAAAAACGCCTGGCTTTTCCTTCTTCCTCAGAGAATTCTCAGCTGGTATTTTGCTTTGACAATTTATGCTTCTATTCTGAATCTGAAAATAATCATCAGTAACTCAAATGGGCATAGGAAATTACATTATTTTTTCCCAGCCAACCCATGATACCACTGCACAGTTTTGTGAGGGAAAGTTTCATTTGCCTTCCAGCCATCAGGCACTGGCCAGCATTCAAGCAAGCACATCCATTCAGGTGAAGGACCGGCTTGTGGCATGACTGAGCAGCCAAATTCAATTCATCCTTGGAGTGAACCCAATTAATATTTGTAAATAGAATATATACTTTATATATAGTATTATATATATTATATAGAATTATATATTTTATCTATTATATACTATGAATATATATTATACATAATTCTATATAAAATAGAACCATACCTAGAAGTGTATTCAGAACCATACTTAACACATATACAGAACATATACAGAACATACATAGAACTATATATGGAATTTATCTAGAACATTCTGGAACGTACCTAGAACTGTATCTAGAACACAGCTGGAAAATACCTAGAAATGTATCCAGAACACACACAGAACATAATCCAGAACGCACCTAGAACCTAGTCTAGAACGCGGTCTAGAACATACCTAGAACGTAGGCCAGAACATACCGAGAACGTCGTCTAGAACGCACCTGGAATGCAGACTAGAACATACCTAGAACGCAGTCTAGAACATACCTAGAAGGCAGTCTAGAACCTACCTAGAACGCAGTCTAGAACCTTTTACGACAGTCGCGCTTTACGGCCGGCTTTACGACAGTCGCGCTTTACGGCACCTTTTACGACAGTCGGGCTTTACGGCCGGTTTTTCGACAGTCGCACTTTACGGCCGGTTTTACGACAGTCGCGCTTTACGACACCTTTTACGACAGTCGCGCTTTACGGCCGGTTTTACGACAGTCGCGCTTTACGACACCTCTTACGACAGTCGCGCTTTACGACAGGGTTTACGACAGTCGCGCTTTACGACACCTTTTACGACAGTCGCGCTTTACGACCGGTTTTACGACGGTCGCGCTTTACGGCAGCTGTTACGACAGTCGCGCTTTACGGCCGGTTTTACGACAGTCGCGCTTTACGACACCTTTTACGACAGTCGCGCTTTACGACCGGTTTTACGACAGTCGCGCTGTACGACAACTTTTACGACAGTCGCGCTTTACGGCCGGTTTTACGACAGTCGCGCTTTACGACACCTTTTACGACAGTCGCGCTTTACGACCGGTTTTACGACAGTCGCGCTTTACGACACCTTTTACGACAGTCGCGCTTTACGGCACCTTTTACGACAGTCGCGCTTTACGACAGGGTTTACGACAGTCGCGCTTTACGACCGGTTTTACGACAGTCGCGCTTTACGGCCGGTTTCACGACAGTCGCGCTTTACGACACCTTTTACGACAGTCGCGCTTTACGGCCGGTTTTACGACAGTCGCGCTTTACGACACCTTTTACGACAGTCGCGCTTTACGGCACCTTTTACGACAGTCACGCTTTACGGCACCTTTTACGACAGTAGCGCTTTACGACACCTTTGACGACAGTCGCGCCTTACGACACCTTTGACGACAGTCGCGCTTTACGACCGGTTTTACGACAGTCGCGATTTCCGACACCTCTTACGACAGTCGCGCTTTACGGCCGGTTTTACGACAGTCGCGCTTTACGACACCTTTTACGACAATCGCGCTTTACGACCGGTTTTACGACAGTCGCGCTGTACGGCAACTTTTACGACAGTCGCGCCTTACGGCCGGTTTTACGACAGTCACGCTTTACGACCGGTTTTACGACAGTCGCGCTGTACGGCAACTTTTACGACAGTCGCGCTTTACGGCCGGTTTTACGACAGTCGCGCTTTACAACACCTTTTACGACAGTCGCGCTTTACGACAGGGTTTACGACAGTCGCGCTTTACGACACCTTTTACGACAGTCGCGCTTTACGGCACCTTTTACGACAGTCGCGCTTTACGGCACCTTTTACGACAGTAGCGCTTTACGACACCTTTGACGACAGTCGCGCCTTACGACACCTTTGACGACAGTCGCGCTTTACGGCCGGTTTTACGACAGTCGCGATTTCCGACACCTCTTACGACAGTCGCGCTTTACGACCGGTTTTACGACAGTCGCGCTTTACGACACCTTTTACGACAATCGCGCTTTACGACCGGTTTTACGACAGTCGCGCTGTACGGCAACTTTTACGACAGTCGCACTTTACGGCCGGGTTTACGACAGTCGCGCTTTACGACACCTTTTACGACAGTCGCGCTTTACGGCACCTTTTACGACAGTCGCGCTTTACGACCGGTTTTACGACAGTCGCACTTTACGACACCTTTTACGACAGTCGCGCTTTACGGCCGGTTTTACGACAGTCGCGCTTTACGACACCTTTTACGACAGTCGCGCTTTACGGCACCTTTTACGACAGTCGCGCTTTACGACAGGGTTTACGACAGTCACGCTTTACGACCGGTTTTACGACAGTCGCGCTTTACGACACCTTTTACGTTAGTAGCGCTTTACGGCACCTTTTACGACAGTCGCGCTTTACGGCCGGCTTTACGACAGTCGCGCCTTACGGCCGGTTTTACGACAGTCGCGCTTTACGGCCGGTTTTACGACAGTCGCGCTTTACGACACCTTTTACGACAGTCGGGCTTTACGGCACCTTTTACGACAGTCGCGCTTTACGGCCGGTTTTACGACAGTCGCGCTTTACGGCAGCTGTTACGACAGTCGCGCTTTACGACCGGTTTTACGACAGTCGCGCTTTACGACACCTTTTACGACAATCGCGCTTTACGTCACCTTTTACGACAGTCGCGCTTTACGGCAGCTGTTACGACAGTTGCGCTTTACGACCGGTTTTACGACAGTCGCGCTTTACGGCAGCTGTTACGAGAGTCGCGCTTTACGGCCGGGTTTACGACAGTCGCGTTTTACGACACCTTTTACGACAGTAGCGCTTTACGGCCGGTTTTACGACAGTCGGGCTTTACGGCACCTTTTACGACAGTCGCGCTTTACGGCCGGTTTTACGACTGTCGCGCTTTACGGCCGGTTTTACGACAGTCGCGCCTTACGGCCGGTTTTACGACAGTCGCGCTTTACGGCCGGTTTTACGACAGTCGCGATTTACGACACCTTTGACTACAGTCGCGCCTTACGGCCGGTTTTACGACAGTCGCGCTTTACGGCATCTTTTACGACAGTCGCGCTTTACGGCACCTTTTACGACAGTCGCGCTTTGCGGCACCTTTTACGACAGTCGCGCTTTACGGCCGGTTTTACGACAGTCGCGCTTTACGGCACCTTTTACGACAGGTTTTTCTTGCCCATCTTGAGGTTTTTTCCTGTGTTTTTTTCTGGGATTCTTCTTGCCCATCTTGGGGTTTTTTTCCTTGGCTTTCGTTGGGTGTGTTCCGAGTTTTTTCTTGCCCATCTTGGAGTTTTTTTCGGTGATTTTTCTGGGTTTCTTGTTTATCTTTTCCTTGCCCATCTTGTTTTTTTTTTCCTGAGTCTTTCTCTTGCCCATCTTGTTTTTTTTTTCCCTGGGTTTTCTTGCCCATGTTGGGTTTTTTTCCTTGTTTTTTTTTGGATTTTTCTTGCCCGTCTTGGGGTTTTTTAGCTTTTTTTCCTGGGTTTCCTCTAGCTCCTCTTGAGGTTTTTTCCCTGGGATTGTTCTGGGTTTTTTCTTGAATTTTTCTTGCCCATCTTGAAGTTTTTTTCCTGGGTTTTTGTGGGGTTTTTTTGTTGCCCATCTTGGGGTTTTTCCTGCATTTTTTCTGGGTTTTTCTTGCCCATCACGGGCTTTTTTACTGAGTTTTTTGGGTCTTTTCTAGCTTATCTTGGGGTATTTTTCTGGGTTTTTACTAGGCCGGGACCAAAAAAAAAATAAAAACAACAGCCAGGGTGGGAGGCAGCTGGGGATTTTTTATTCTCAATTTAACAACGAGTTGCAAAACTTGAAAAGCAAAAGTCATATACACAAGGTTAAATCCAGTGAGCATGCACTCACACACGCAGAGATGAGCAGATAGACACAGCCACGTGCTCTCACACACACTCACACACTCCTTCCACTTACATGCTCGCTGCGGCCCTTACCTGAGATGCTGAAGAAGGTGCTTTGACTCATCTTCTGGCTGCCGCTCCTTGAGGTAAATGGCAGATCCTGGGGAAATCAGCAGCCTCGGGGACCTTATACGACAGGAAGGATCAACAAGTGGCTATCTGACAGCTAGGACTTGTCCCCACTCTGGACTGATAAATTTTCTACCCAAAATCCCACAAAACACAGATGAACAGTAAAGTTGTTATAACTGTTCCACCTAACTGTGACTACAGGCCAGGGCAGGCCAGCTCCGATCAGAAGTGGTACAGTGTAAGTACACACAATATAAGCTGACGCATACAGTGCAAGTGTACATAGAGTGTAAGTACACACAATATAAGGCGACATGCTTACATACAGTGTAAGTACAGACAATATAAGGCAATGCACTTACATACAGTATAAGCCAGCATAGGTACATGCAATGTAAGTACATACAGTATAAGCCAACATAGGTACACACAATATAAACCAACACAGGTACATGCAATATAAGTACATACAGTATAAGCCAACATAGGAACATACAATATAAACCACAACTTAAGGTAACTCTCTGGAAGATTACTGATTGAGCCCTATACCCTTGGAGAAGATGGAACCTATAGAACTACTGCAGTCACGTGAGGAGGGTGTAAGATGCTCCCTCTAGAAGTCCAAGAAAATGGAAAAAAAGGCACTACCAAAGCTGGTAGTGAGAAGGAAGATGGATGAGAAGATCTTGTCCCTGTGAGACATTCCTGTCTCAACGAATAAAAATGTAAAGATGCTGGAATAAGGGATATCTGGAAAGGAATGTGAGTAGAACATGGCCTATATGGCACAGAAGAGTGCCGATAAAGCATCGAGATGTAACAAAGGCCTGTGACGTGGAAGACAATGGACACAGACTATGTAACACAGACACCATAACATAGACACAGATGACATAACACAGAGACAAGTTGCTACTGCTTGGCACTTTCCCCTTAGGGACCCGAGAGTCCTAGCACAAGACAAGCCAGAGGCCAATGAGGCCAAGGGAAAGGAAGCCGTATGATGACACCACGTGATGATGAAATGTAACTCATTAAAGGAAGTTAGGGCCAAAGCAGTTAAGAGAATGCCCAAGAGGCTCAGCAAGCCTAGAGAAGGAAGCGGACTGCCGGGTGACCGCGGCTATAGCTCCGGACCTGAAGGCGAGCTCCTCGGGGGAAAGAGCCGTGACGACATCGAGTCGAGGAAGGCAGATGACGCAAAGTTCATGAGAATGTGGAGATGGGTCGGAACTGCCCTGCCCAGCAAAGGCTCTGGTGAGGCTGAGGAGAAACCCTCTCCCTTTACTTCCAGGGAGCCCGTCCCACTACAGGCCTCTCCGCTAAGCTGACATCAGATTGCCTCCTGTGATAGGAAAGGCTTCTCCCCTTCTCCCAACCACTGGCCCTGACATTTAGCTTTTGGAAGACGAGCGGACAAAAGCCATCATCGGTCAGACAGGGACATTGAGATGTTCTCAATGTGTGTGCTTCGGTGCTGCCGCTTCCAAGCTGTGGCTACGAGCCTCCCCAGGGTACCTAAGGCAAAACAGAAAAGGTGACTACTGCCCTCAAAAACAGTAATCCCCGGGAGTCCTCTGCATCACTGCCCCAGCTCACCTCAAGTCTTGATTTGACTCCAGAGGCTGCCCAGAAGGTACCTGCAAAAAGAAAACGGACATGCCCAGCATGCTGCTGCATAACGCTCGCCTATGAGTCAGCCTGCATAAACCCCGAGTCACCTGCCCTCCTCTGTTCCTTGGCATGCCTAGGGCAGCGACAGCACCTGCAAAGAAACAAAGCAGAAAAGCACGCTCAGATACTGTGAAAACACAACCTCCCAACCCTGACAAGTATGCCACACCAATACCTTAAGCTTGCACCCACCTGGCATGGGCATGCTGGGCAAGGATAGATGGCAAGCAGAAAATCTAAAATAAAAATAGGAATAATACATACTTGGAGCAGCACCAAAAACTGAGACCTCAGAAATAACAATAGCTTCGGTACCCTACTCAATGCTCACCTTGCCCACTCAGCCTTGACACCTGCTCTCTGCCTTGACTCAAATAAAGACAAAGAGCAGAGCTGAAACAGCCACCATTTATGCTTCCTCTACAGAGACAAACAGTGACTGACCTGCACGGGGGAATCCCCTCACCCAGGATGGGTGGCTCTGCCCTGGATTTTATCCTTCTGCAACTAAAAGAAAGTCAGGATGAAAGTCAAAGGGCGGCAGGATACCTTATGGGCTCCAGATATCCTGCATCCATCTACAAATCCCATCTAGAGCCCACCTGCACCCCACATTACAAATTCCAAGTCCCCGGGACTTCTCCTATTGCACCAGGCTATGCAGCAGGGCAGAGCAGCCCCGGCACAAATGTGTGCTGACACCTGTGACACAGGACAGACAGGATGTGACAAACAAAGGGCACAAGACACAGACAGAAATCTCTTTGCAAGGAAAACGGCTGCCAGGACTGAGAGAATGCAAAAGGAGATGACCGAGCCGAGACCGATGGTGAGCTGATGAGGCTCAGAGAACCCTGGAGGAAGAAGATGCTAACTGAAGGATCTTTTCCAAGAACTGCAAAGATTGATGCCTAGCAATCCTATGGTCAGAATCCTCTGCCTAACCTCACATTCTTACAAGTCCTAGTCCACCATAATGGATCCAGGTGGGGCATAGCTGTCCATACAGCTCAGAACAAGACCTGACAAGACATCTGACTGGATGCTTCCAAAGAGAGATGGAAGTCTGACACCTGTCTGAGCTCCCGAGTCAAAAGTTCTATGGCCTGGGTGCCAGGCCAAGGAATGCAGAGATCACAGATGCTAACAATGATGCCAAGATTTCTGACAGACCCCTCAAAGGGCTAAGGAATAAGACATGAGATACACAAAAGACAAGTGACATGAGACACACCGGGACTGCTCTGCCCTGCTCCACACCTCAGCACTGTGATCAAAAGTGAGACTTTGCTTTTATGGGGCCTAAGGGGCCACTTCATGAAAAACACCCACCTCCTAAGTGGACTCAAAAACCCCTCCCAGTAATTCCCAAACCAGCACCATGCCTTCATCCCCACTGTGGGTCGTAGCCCTCTACTTATCTCTCAGACATCTGGGGATGCCAGTCTGTGTCAGGTGCAAAGAAAGGCCACCTCATCAGCTGGGAAGGTCCTGCTGGCACAGGGCTGGTGTCTCTCAAACAGCTATATTTAACAAAACCAAACATAAGTGCCTGAGCCTGGCACCACATCGGCCAAAACCCCAGCACTCTGCTACTCACCGCGCTCCTAAGACGGCCCGGCACCTCCTAACCCTGACCCTCTGCCTCACATGGAATGCATCTGCACCTGAAAGAAAGTTAGAGCTTATGTCAAACACCACCAGGGTAACTCACAAGCCGCAAACACCTTATGTCAACCTAGGAACAGCATCTAAAGCCCAAGTACAGCCCACATTACTAATTCAACTCCCCAGGCCTGTCCTATTGCAGCAGGCCATGCGGCAGGGCAAAACAGCTCTGGCACAAATATGTGCAGACACCCGTGACACAGAACGTGACAAACAGGGGGACACAAAACACGACACATCATGCTTGTGGTGAGAGACTCAAGGGGAGAAGGCAAAAGGGACCCCAAAGACACACCAGGTAACATGGCACACCGGACAATAAGACACAGACCAGAGCTGTTCTGCACTGCCCGCCTGAAAGCTGCCATCAAAAGTAGAGCCTCTCCCTTTAGCTGTCCTAACAGGCCCTTGGAGAAGATTGCTTTTCCCTCTGCTAATTTTGAAATCTGCCCCAAAAACTCCCAACCCACTACTCTCCCAGCATCCCATCTCCAGGCCATGGCCCCCAACTTATCTTTTGCATGATCGGTGATGGGAATCCACATTGCACCTGAAATGAGTCTGCCTCGGAGGGCCTCGTGATGGCCTGTCAGCCTCTCAGTCAGCTACAATGATGAAAACCAAAACCAAAGTGTGAGTCCAGAGTTATGTGGGCCAAATCCCACCAAGGCAGCTACTTGCCCTTTCCTGAGTGTGCCGGGCTCCTTCAGCCTCCAGCTTCATCCTGATTCCAAGGCTGTGACCTTTATTAGGAGTGGCACCTGGGTTAGGGAAAGGCAAAGTTAAATGGCATTCCTGTGAGTGCAGTGGATGACCCTGTGTGCTGTAAGACATGTGAAAAACTCTGCTAGGCTTCTGAGAAGCCTTGGGAGGGGGGGCCCTCAAATAAACAAATAAACACCCTCTCTCACCCTGCTGTCTGCAAACCTCCCCCTGCCCACAATAACTCCTAACTGGATACCTGCTCACCCTCCCTCTCCCAGTCACAATCCTCAACTCACCTGAAGCCTCTATCTCAAACATCATCCTTCACACTGGGCACATGCCTCTTGTGACATGATGAATCTGCTGAAAAATTGTTTTGCTTGAGAGCTGAGTAATAAGAACTACTTCTCTCCACTGATGACCTTGGCTGCTGGTATCCAGATTGACTTCCTAAAAAGAAAGACAAAGAACAGAGCTGTAACACAGTCACCATACACACTTCTGCTGCAGAGACAAATGCAGCCTCACCTGCTAAGGGGAATCCCCTCACTAAGGATGGGGCCCTCTGGCACTGATTTAATCCATCTGAATCTGAAAAAAAAAGTTAGGGCAAGAGTCACACTGTTGCAGGATAAGGTAAGAGCTCCAGATATCCTGGGTCCATCAACAAATCCCATCTAGAGTCCAACTACACCCCACATTACAAATTCCAAGTCCCCGGGCCCTCTCCTATTGCACCTGGCTACGCGGCAGGGCAAAACAGCTCCGGCACAAATGTGTGCAGACACCCGTGACACAGGACAGGACGTGACAGACAATGGGGACACAACACAGACAGAAACCTCTTGGCAAGGAAAATGGCTGCAAGGACTGAGAGAATGCAAAAGGAGATGACCAAGCTGAGACCGATGGTGAGCTGATGAGGCTCAGAGAATCCTGGACAAAGAAGATGCTAAACTGAATGGTTTATTCCAAGAACTGTAAAGATGGATGTCCAAGAATCCTACAGTCAGAAGCCTCTACCTAACCTCACATTCTTTCAAGTCCTAATCCACCATAATGGATCCAGGTGGGGCATAGCTGTCCAATACAGCCCGGAATATGACCTGACAAGACATCTGACTGGACGCTTCTAAAGAGAACAATTTTGACTGGGGAGCTCAGACAGCTATCAGAATTGCATCTATGGCCTGTGTTCCAGGCCAAGGAATGCAGAGATCACAGATGCTAACAATGATGCCAGGGTTTCTGACAGGCTCCCCCCTAAGGTAAAAGACATGAGATACACAAACAACACCTAATGCACAACAGACATGCGACACGAGACACACCCGGATTGCTCTGCCCTGCTGCACACCTCAGCACTGCAACCAAAAGTGAGACTTTGCTTTTATGGGGCCAAATGGGCCACATCTTGGCTACCCTCATTTCCAGAGCCAACTCAAACCCCCCACCCACGTCAGGGAGTCCTGACCCAGCACCCCGCTTTCCTCCCCTCTGTGGGTTGCAACCCTCTACTTATTTCTCAGACATCTGGGGATGCCAGTCGGTCTCAGGGGCAAAGAAAGGCCACACCTCCAGCTGGGAAGGTCCTGCTGGCACCACACTGGTGTCTCTCAGACAGCTAGATTAAACATAACCAAACATCAGTGCCTGAGCTTAGCACCACATCAGCCAAAACCCCACCACTCTGCTACTCACCGCGCTCCTAAGAAGGCCCAGCACCTCCTAACCCTGACCCTCTGCCACACATGGAATGCATCTGCACCTGAAAGAAAGTGAGAACATAAGTCAAACACCACCAGGGTAACTCACAAGCTGCAAACACCTTATGTCAATCAAGGAACAGCATCTAGAGCCCATGTACACCCCACATTACAAATTCCAACTCCCCAGGTTGGTCCCATTGCAGCAGGCCATGCAGCAGGGCAGAACAGCTCTGGCACAAAAAAGTGCAGACACCCGTGACACAGAACGTGACAAACAGGGGGACATGAAACACGACACATCATGCTTGTGGTGAGGAACTCGAGGGGAAAAGGCAAAAGGGATCCCAAAGACACACCAGGGAACACAGCACACCGGACAACACGACAGACCAGAGCTGTTCTGCACTGCCCGCCTGAAAGCTGCCATCAAAAGTAGAGCCTCTCCCTTTAGCTGTCCTAAGAGGCCCTTGGAGAAGAATGCTTTTCCCTCTGCTAATTTTGAAATCTGCCCCAAGAAACCCCAACCCACTACTCTCCCATCATCCCATCTCCAGGCCGTGGCCCCCGACTTATCTTTTGCATGATCAGTGATGGGAATCCACGTTGCACCTGAAATGAGTCTGCCTCGGAGGGCCTCGTGATGGCCTGTCAGCCTCTCGGTCAGCTACAATGATGAAAACCAAAACCAAAGTGTGAGTCCAGAGTTATGTGGGCCAAATCCCACCAAGGCAGCTACTTGCCCTCTCCTGAGTGTGCCGGGCTCCTTCAGCTTCCAGCTTCATCCTGATTCCAAGGCTGTGGCCTTTATTAGGAGTGGTACCTGGGTTAGAGAAAGGCAAACCTAAATAGCATTCCTGTGAGTGCAGTGGATGACCCTGTGTGCTGTAAGACATGTGAAAAACTCTGCTAGGCTTCTGAGAAGCCTTGTGTAGGGGGGCCCTCAAATAAACAAATAAACACCCTCTCTCACCCTGCTGTCTGCAAACCTCCCCCTGCCCACAATAACTCCTAACTGGATACCTGCTCACCCTCCCTCTCCCAGTCACAATCCTCAACTCACCTGAAACCTCAATCTCAAACATCATCCTTCACACTGGGCACATGCCTCTTGTGACATGACAAATCTGCTGAAAATTTGTTGTGCTTGAGAGCTGAGCAGTAACAACCACTTCTCTCCACTGCTCACCTTGGCTGCTGGTATCCAGATTGACTTCCTAAAAAGAAAGACAAAGAACAGAGCTGTAACAGAGTCACCATATACACTTCTGCTGCAGAGACAAATGCAGCCTCACCTGCTCGGGGCAATCCCCTCACCAAGGATGGGGCCCTCTGGCACAGATTTAATCCATCTGAATCTGAAAAAAGTTAGGGCAAGAGTCACACTGTTGCAGGATAAGGTAAGAGCTCCAGATTTCCTGGGTCCATCTGCAAACCCCATCTAGAGTCCAATTACACCCCACATTACAAATTCCACATCCCCGGGCCCTCTCCTATTGCACCTGGCTACGCGGCAGGGCAGAGCAGCCCCGGCACAAATGTGTGCAGACACCCGTGACACAGGACAGGACAAACAATGGGCACAAGACACAGACAGAAATCTCTTGGCAAGGGAAAGGGCTGCAAGGACTGAGAGGACGCAAAAGGAGATTACTGAGGTGAGACCAATGGTGAGCTGATGAGGCTCAGAGAACCCTGGAGGAAGAAGATGCTAGACTGAATGATTTGTTCCAAGAACAGCAAAGGTGGATGCCCAAGAATCCTACACACAGAAGCCTCTACCTGCCCTCACATTCTTACAAGTCCTAATCAGCCACAATGCATCCTGGCGGGGCATAGCTGTCCATACAGCTCAGAACAAGACCTGACAAGACATCTGACTGGATGCTTCCAAAGAGAGATGCATTTCTGATGCCTGTCCGAGCTCCCGAGTCAAAAGTTCCATGGCACGCGTGCCAGGCCAAGGAATACTGAGATAACGGATGCTAAGAATGGTGCCAAGGTTTCTGACAGGCCTCTCAAAGGGCTAAGGTAAAGGACATGAGATACACAAACAACACATAACGGACAACAGACAAGTGACACGAGACACACCAGAACTGCTCTGCCCTGCGCACCTCAGCACTGGGATCAAAAGCGGGACTTGGCTTTTATGAGGCCTAAGGGGCCCTCTTGGCTGCCCTCATCTCCAGAGCCAACTCAAAACACCCCCCTCCCAGGGAGTCCTGACCCAGCACCCTACTTTCATGCCCTCTGTGTGTCATGGCCCTCTACTTACCTCTCAGACATCTGGGGATGCTGGTCCATGTCAGGTACAAAAAAAGGCCACCTCGTCAGCTTGGAAGGTCCTGCTGGCACAGGGCTGGTGTCTCTCAAACAGCTATATTAAACAAAACCAAATATCAGTGTCTGAGCTTGGCACCGCATCGGCCAAATCCCCACCACTCTGCTACTCACCGCGCTCCTAGGAAGGCCCAACACCTCCTAACCCCAACCCTCTGCCATGGATGCAATGCATCTGCACCTGAAAGAAAGTTAGAACACATGTCAAACACCACCAGGACAACTCACAAGCTGCAAACACCTTATGTCAATCTAGGAATAGCATCTAGAGCCCATGTACACCCCACATTACAAATTTCAACTCCCCAGGCCTGTCCTATTGCAGCAGGCCTATTGCAGCAGGGCAAAACAGCTCTGGCACCAATGTGTGCAGACACCCGTGACACAGAACGTGACAAACAGGGGGACACGAAACACAACACATCATGCTTGTGGTGAGGGCCTCGAGGGGAGAAGGCAAAAGGGATCCCAAAGACACACCAGGGAACACAGCACACCGGACAACAAGACACAGACCAGAGCTGTTCTGCACTGCCCGCCTGAAAGCTGCCATCAAAAGTAGAGCCTCTCCCTTTAGCCGTCCTAAGAGGCCCTTGGAGAAGATTGCCTTCCCCTCTGCTAATCCTTAAATCTGCCCCAGGAACTCCCAATCTGCTATTCTCCCATCTCCAGGCTGTCGCCCCCAACTTATCTTTTGCATGATCGGTGATGGGAATCCACGTTGCACCTGAAATGAGTCTGCCTCGGAGGGCCCCGTGATGGCCTGTCAGCCTCTCGGTCAGCTACAATGAAGAAAACCAAAACCAAAGTGTGAGTCCAGAGTTATGTGGGCCAAATCCCACCAAGGCAGCTACTTGCCCTCTCCTGAGTGTGCCTGGCTCCTTCAGCCTCCAGCTTCATCCTGATTCCAAGGCTGTGGCCTTTATTAGGAGTGGCACCTGGGTTAGAGAAAGGCAAAGTTAAATGGCATTCCTGTGAGTGCAGTGGATGACCTTGTGTGCTGTAAGACATGTGAAAACCTCTGCTAGGCTTCTGAGAAGCCTTGTGTACGGGGGCCCTCAAATAAACAAATAAACACCCTCTCTCACCCTGCTGTCTGCAAACCTCCCCCTGCCCACAATAACTCCTAACTGGATACCTGCTCACCCTCCCTCTCCCAGTCACAATCCTCAACTCACCTGAAGCCTCTATCTCAAACATCATCCTTCACACTGGGCAGATCCCTCTTGTGACATGATGAATCCGCTGAAAAATTGTTTTGCTTGAGAGCTACGTAATAAGAACTACTTCTCTCCACTGCTCACCTTGACTGCTGGTATCCAGATTGACTTCCTAAAAAGAAAGACAAAGAACAGAGCTGTAACAGAGTCACCATACACACTTCTGCTGCAGAGACAAATGCAGCCTCACCTGCTAAGGGGAATCCCCTCACCAAGGATGGGGCCCTCTGGCACTGATTTAATCCATCTGAATCTGAAAAAAAAAAGTTAGGGCAAGAGTCACACTGTTGCAGGATAAGGTAAGAGCTCCAGATATCCTGGGTCCATCAACAAAACCCATCTAGAGTCCAACTACACCCCACATTACAAATTCCAAGTCCCCGGGCCCTCTCCTATTTCACCAGGCTATGGCAGCAGGGCAGAGCAGCTCCAGCACAAATGTGTGCAGACACCCGTGACACAGGACAGGACGTGACAGACAATGGGGACACAACACAGACACAAACCTCTTGGCAAGGAAAATGGCTGCAAGGACTGAGAGAATGCAAAAGGAGATGACCAAGCTGAGACCGATGGTGAGCTGATGAGGCTCAGAGAATCCTGGAGAAAGAAGATGCTAACTGAATGATTTATTCCAAGAACAGCAAAGATGGATGCCTAGCAATCCTATGGTCAGAATCCTCTCCCTGCCCTCACATTCTTTCAAGTTCTAATCCACCACAATGGATCCTGGCGGGGCATAGGTGTCCATACAGCTCAGAACAAGACCTGACAAGACATCTGACTGGATGCTTCCAAAGAGAGAGCTTTTGACTGGGGAGCTGAGACAGGTATCAGAATCACATCTATGCCCTGGGTGCCAGGCCAAGGAATGCAGAGATCACAGATGCTAAGAATGATGCCAAGGTTTCTGACAGACCCCTGGAAAGGGCTAAGGTAAAAGACATGAGATACACAAACAACACATAATGCACAACAGACACGCAACACGAGACACACTGGGACTGGTCTGCCCTGTGCACGTCAGCACTGTGATCAAAAGTGAGACCTTGCTTTTATGGGGCCTAAGGGGCCACTTCATGGACACCCCCCACCTCCTAAGTGGACTCAAAAACCCCTCCCAGTAATTCCCAAACCAGCACCCTGCTTTCATCCCCTTTGTGGGTCACAGCCCTCTACTTATCTCGCAGACATCTGGGGATGCCAGTCCGTGTCAGGTGCAAAGAAAGGCCACCTCGTCAGCTGGGAAGGTCCTGCTGGCACCGGGCTGGTGTCTCTCAGACAGCTGTATTAAACAAAACCAAACATCAGTGCCTGGTCTTGGCACCACATCAGCCAAACCCCACCAGTCTGCTACTCACCGTGCTCCCAGGAATGCCCGGCTGCTCGGACCGCACGCTTCGGGCACACTCAGAGACCGACGCCGTCGTCACAGGGGACGTCTAGGTTAGGAGCAGATGAGGTGATTTCCCAGGGCTGAAACCTGAGCAGACCCTCGCTCCTCCGCCCTGCTGCCCCGACTCACCGCAACTCCTCGGCAGTTGCCCAAGGCTATCCTGGTGACACCTTTAAATAGAAAAGGCAGAGGCTTCATTGCTGAGTCCTGTGATACTTCCGCAGGCCTCGGGAGAGCACGAACCCGGGGCGTCGGCCGGTCAGTGACTGGGGCTTGGCGTGCTCTGAGTGGATTGCCTAAAGCACAGAAACAGGAACAGATGCTTAGAGTTGCACTGGAAAGTGAGCCTCGAACAATAGCACTGCTTCTGTACCCTACTCAATGCTCACCTTGCCCACCTCATCTTGACTGCTGATATCCAGCTTTATTTCCTAAAAAGAAAAACAACAGTGCTGTAACAGAGTCACACTTCACACTCCCCGTGCAGAGACAAACAGTGACTGACCTGCTAGGGGGAACCTCTTCACCCGGGATGGGTGGAGGGATTTTGCCCTGGATTTTATCCTTCTGTGTCTGAAAGAAAGTGAGGAGAAAAGTCAAAGGGCTGCAGGATAACTTCACAGCTCCAAACACCTTGTGTCTATCTAGGAATATCATCTAGAGCCTGCCAACACCCCACAAACTGCAGTTCCCAGGACTCGTCCCATTGCAGCAGGCCATGCAGCAGGGCAAAACAGCTCCGGCACAAATGTGTGCAGACACCCGTGACACAGAACGTGACAAACAGGGGGACACGAAACACAACACATCATGCTTGTGGTGAGGGCCTCGAGGGGAGAAGGCAGAGATCTCTGACCACAGGGATCCCAAAGACACACCAGGGAACACAGCACACCGGACAACAAGACACAGACCAGAGCTGTTCTGCACTGCCCGCCTGAAAGCTGCCATCAAAAGTAGAGCCTCTCCCTTTAGCCGTCCTAAGAGGCCCTTGGAGAAGATTGCCTTTCCCTCTGCTAATCCTTAAATCTGCCCCAGGAACTCCCAATCTGCTACTCTCCCATCTCCAGGCTGTCGCCCCCAACTTATCTTTTGCATGATCGGTGATGGGAATCCACGTTGCACCTGAAATGAGTCTGCCTCGGAGGGCCTCGTGATGGCCTGTCAGCCTCTCGGTCAGCTACAATGAAGAAAACCAAAACCAAAGTGTGAGTCCAGAGTTATGTGGGCCAAATCCCACCAAGGCGGCTACTTGCCCTCTCCTGAGTGTGCCTGGCTCCCTCAGCCTCCAGCTTCATCCTGATTCCAAGGCTGTGGCCTTTATTAGGAGTGGCACCTGGGTTAGGGAAAGGCAAAGTTAAATGGCATTCCTGTGAGTGCAGTGGATGACCCTGTGTGCTGTAAGACATGTGAAAACCTCTGCTAGGCTTCTGAGAAGCCTTGTGTACGGGGGCCCTCAAATAAACAAATAAACACCCTCTCTCACCCTGCTGTCTGCAAACCTCCCCCTGCCCACAATAACTCCTAACTGGATACCTGCTCACCCTCCCTCTCCCAGTCACAATCCTCAACTCACCTGAAACCTCAATCTCAAACATCATCCTTCACACTGGGCAGATCCCTCTTGTGACATGATGAATCTGCTGAAAAATTGTTGTGCTTGAGAGCTGAGTAATAACAACCACTTCTCTCCACTGCTCACCTTGGCTGCTGGTATCCAGATTGACTTCCTAAAAAGAAAGACAAAGAACAGAGCTGTAACACAGTCACCATACACACTTCTGCTGCAGAGACAAATGCAGCCTCACCTGCTAAGGGGAATCCCCTCACCAAGGATGGGGCCCTCTGGCACTGATTTAATCCATCTGAATCTGAAAAAAAAAAGTTAGGGCAAGAGTCACACTGTTGCAGGATAAGGTAAGAGCTCCAGATATCCTGGGTCCATCAACAAAACCCATCTAGAGTCCAACTACACCCCACATTACAAATTCCACATCCCCGGGCCCTCTCCTATTGCACCTGGCTACGCGGCAGGGCAGAGCAGCCCCGGCACAAATGTGTGCAGACACCCGTGACACAGGACAGGACAAACAATGGGCACAAGACACAGACAGAAATCTCTTGGCAAGGGAAAGGGCTGCAAGGACTGAGAGGACGCAAAAGGAGATTACTGAGGTGAGACCAATGGTGAGCTGATGAGGCTCAGAGAACCCTGGAGGAAGAAGATGCTAGACTGAATGATTTGTTCCAAGAACAGCAAAGGTGGATGCCCAAGAATCCTACACACAGAAGCCTCTACCTGCCCTCACATTCTTACAAGTCCTAATCAGCCACAATGCATCCTGGCGGGGCATAGCTGTCCATACAGCTCAGAACAAGACCTGACAAGACATCTGACTGGATGCTTCCAAAGAGAGATGCATTTCTGATGCCTGTCCGAGCTCCCGAGTCAAAAGTTCCATGGCACGGGTGCCAGGCCAAGGAATACTGAGATAACGGATGCTAAGAATGGTGCCAAGGTTTCTGACAGGCCTCTCAAAGGGCTAAGGTAAAGGACATGAGATACACAAACAACACATAACGGACAACAGACAAGTGACACGAGACACACCGGGACTGCTCTGCCCTGCGCACCTCAGCACTGGGATCAAAAGCGAGACTTGGCTTTTATGAGGCCTAAGGGGCCCTCTTGGCTACCCTCATCTCCAGAGCCAACTCAAAACACTCCCCTCCCAGGGAGTCCTGACCCAGCACCCTACTTTCATGCCCTCTGTGTGTCATGGCCCTCTACTTACCTCTCAGACATCTGGGGATGCTGGTCCATGTCAGGTGCAAAGAAAGGCCACCTCGTCAGCTGGGAAGGTCCTGCTGGCACAGGGCTGGTGTCTCTCAAACAGCTATATTAAACAAAACCAAATATCAGTGTCTGAGCTTGGCACCGCATCGGCCAAATCCCCACCACTCTGCTACTCACCGCGCTCCTAGGAAGGCCCAGCACCTCCTAACCCTGACCCTCTGCCACACATGGAATGCATCTGCACGTGAAAGAAAGTTAGAACACATGTCAAACACCACCAGGACAACTCACAAGCTGCAAACACCTTATGTCAATCTCGGAATAGCATCTAGAGCCCATGTACACCCCACGTTACAAATTCCAACTCCCCATGGTTTGTCCTATTGCAGCAGGCCATGCGGCAGGGCAAAACAGCTCTGGCACCAATGTGTGCAGACACCCGTGACACAGAACGTGACAAACAGGGGGACATCAAACACGACACATCATGCTTGTGGTGAGGGCCTCGAGGGGAGAAGGCAAAAGGGATCCCAAAGACACACCAGGGAACACAGCACACCGGACAACAAGACACAGACCAGAGCTGTTCTGCACTGCCCGCCTGAAAGCTGCCATCAAAAGTAGAGCCTCTCCCTTTAGCTGTCCTAGCAGACCCTTGGAGAAGAAGGCTTTTCCCTCTGCTAATCCTTAAATCTGCCCCAGGAACTCCCAATCTGCTATTCTCCCATCTCCAGGCTGTCGCCCCCAACTTATCTTTTGCATGATCGGTGATGGGAATCCACGTTGCACCTGAAATGAGTCTGCCTCGGAGGGCCCCGTGATGGCCTGTCAGCCTCTCGGTCAGCTACAATGACGAAAACCAAAACCAAAGTGTGAGTCCAGAGTTATGTGGGCCAAATCCCACCAAGGCGGCTACTTGCCCTCTCCTGAGTGTGCCTGGCTCCTTCAGCCTCCAGCTTCATCCTGATTCCAAGGCTGTGGCCTTTATTAGGAGTGGCACCTGGGTTAGGGAAAGGCAAAGTTAAATGGCATTCCTGTGAGTGCAGTGGATGACCTTGTGTGCTGTAAGACATGTGAAAACCTCTGCTAGGCTTCTGAGAAGCCTTGTGTAGGGGGGCCCTCAAATAAACAAATAAACACCCTCTCTCACCCTGCTGTCTGCAAACCTCCCCCTGCCCACAATAACTCCTAACTGGATACCTGCTCACCCTCCCTCTCCCAGTCACAATCCTCAACTCACCTGAAGCCTCAATCTCAAACATCATCCTTCACACTGGGCACATGGCTCTTGTGACATGATGAATCTGCTGAAAAATTGCTGTGCTTGAGAGCTGAGAAATAACAACCACTTCTCTCCACTGCTCACCTTGGCTGCTGGTATCCAGATTGACTTCCTAAAAAGAAAGACAAAGAACAGAGCTGTAACACAGACACCATACACACTTCTGCTGCAGAGACAAATGCAGCCTCACCTGCTAAGGGGAATCCCCTCACTAAGGATGGGGCCCTCAGGCACAGATTTAATCCATCTGAATCTGAAAAAAGTTACGACAAGAGTCACACTGTTGCAGGATAAGGTAAGAGCTCCAGATATCCTGGGTCCATCAACAAAACCCATCTAGAGTCCAACTACACCCCACATTACAAATTCCAAGTCCCCGGGCCCTCTCCTATTTCACCAGGCTATGGCAGCAGGGCAGAGCAGCTCCAGCACAAATGTGTGCAGACACCCGTGACACAGGACAGGACGTGACAGACAATGGGGACACAACACAGACACAAACCTCTTGGCAAGGAAAATGGCTGCAAGGACTGAGAGAATGCAAAAGGAGATGACCAAGCTGAGACCGATGGTGAGCTGATGAGGCTCAGAGAATCCTGGAGAAAGAAGATGCTAACTGAATGATTTATTCCAAGAACAGCAAAGATGGATGCCTAGCAATCCTACAGTCAGAATCCTCTCCCTGCCCTCACATTCTTTCAAGTTCTAATCCACCACACTGGATCCTGGCGGGGCATAGGTGTCCATACAGCTCAGAACAAGACCTGACAAGACATCTGACTGGATGCTTCCAAAGAGAGAGCTTTTGACTGGGGAGCTGAGACAGGTATTAGAATCACATCTATGCCCTGGGTGCCAGGCCAAGGAATGCAGAGATCACAGATGCTAAGAATGATGCCAAGGTTTCTGACAGACCCCTGGAAAGGGCTAAGGTAAAAGACATGAGATACACAAACAACACATAATGCACAACAGACACGCGACACGAGACACACTGGGACTGCTCTGCCCTGTGCACGTCAGCACTGTGATCAAAAGTGAGACCTTGCTTTTATGGGGCCTAAGGGGCCACTTCATGGACACCCCCCACCTCCTAAGTGGACTCAAAAACCCCTCCCAGTAATTCCCAAACCAGCACCCTGCTTTCATCCCCTTTGTGGGTCACAGCCCTCTACTTATCTCGCAGACATCTGGGGATGCCAGTCCGTGTCAGGTGCAAAGAAAGGCCACCTCGTCAGCTGGGAAGGTCCTGCTGGCACAGGGCTGGTGTCTCTCAGACAGCTGTATTAAACAAAACCAAACATCAGTGCCTGGTCTTGGCACCACATCAGCCAAACCCCACCAGTCTGCTACTCACCGTGCTCCCAGGAATGCCCGGCTGCTCGGACCGCACGCTTCGGGCACACTCAGAGACCGACGCCGTCGTCACAGGGGACGTCTAGGTTAGGAGCAGATGAGGTGATTTCCCAGGGCTGAAACCTGAGCAGACCCTCGCTCCTCCGCCCTGCTGCCCCGACTCACCGCAACTCCTCGGCAGTTGCCCAAGGCTATCCTGGTGACACCTTTAAATAGAAAAGGCAGAGGCTTCATTGCTGAGTCCTGTGATACTTCCGCAGGCCTCGGGAGAGCACGAACCCGGGGCGTCGGCCGGTCAGTGACTGGGGCTTGGCGTGCTCTGAGTGGATTGCCTAAAGCACAGAAACAGGAACAGATGCTTAGAGTTGCACTGGAAAGTGAGCCTCGAACAATAGCACTGCTTCTGTACCCTACTCAATGCTCACCTTGCCCACCTCATCTTGACTGCTGATATCCAGCTTTATTTCCTAAAAAGAAAAACAACAGTGCTGTAACAGAGTCACACTTCACACTCCCCGTGCAGAGACAAACAGTGACTGACCTGCTAGGGGGAACCTCTTCACCCGGGATGGGTGGAGGGATTTTGCCCTGGATTTTATCCTTCTGTGTCTGAAAGAAAGTGAGGAGAAAAGTCAAAGGGCTGCAGGATAACTTCACAGCTCCAAACACCTTGTGTCTATCTAGGAATATCATCTAGAGCCTGCCAACACCCCACAAACTGCAGTTCCCAGGACTCGTCCCATTGCAGCAGGCCATGCAGCAGGGCAAAACAGCTCCGGCACAAATGTGTGCAGACACCCGTGACACAGAACGTGACAAACAGGGGGACACGAAACACAACACATCATGCTTGTGGTGAGGGCCTCAAGGGGAGAAGGCAGAGATCTCTGACCACAGGGATCCCAAAGACACACCAGGGAACACAGCACACCGGACAACAAGACACAGACCAGAGCTGTTCTGCACTGCCTGCCTGAAAGCTGCCATCAAAAGTAGAGCCTCTCCCTTTAGCCGTCCTAAGAGGCCCTTGGAGAAGATTGCCTTTCCCTCTGCTAATCCTTAAATCTGCCCCAGGAACTCCCAATCTGCTATTCTCCCATCTCCAGGCTGTCGCCCCCAACTTATCTTTTGCATGATCGGTGATGGGAATCCACGTTGCACCTGAAATGAGTCTGCCTCGGAGGGCCCCGTGATGGCCTGTCAGCCTCTCGGTCAGCTACAATGAAGAAAACCAAAACCAAAGTGTGAGTCCAGAGTTATGTGGGCCAAATCCCACCAAGGCAGCTACTTGCCCTCTCCTGAGTGTGCCTGGCTCCTTCAGCCTCCAGCTTCATCCTGATTCCAAGGCTGTGGCCTTTATTAGGAGTGGCACCTGGGTTAGGGAAAGGCAAAGTTAAATGGCATTCCTGTGAGTGCAGTGGATGACCCTGTGTGCTGTAAGACATGTGAAAACCTCTGCTAGGCTTCTGAGAAGCCTTGTGTAGGGGGGCCCTCAAATAAACAAATAAACACCCTCTCTCACCCTGCTGCCAGCAAACCTCCCCCTGCCCACAATAACTCCTAACTGGATACCTGCTCACCCTCCCTCTCCCAGTCACAATCCTCAACTCACCTGAAGCCTCTATCTCAAACATCATCCTTCACACTGGGCACATGTCTCTTGTGATGTGATGAATCTGCTGAAAAATTGTTGTAATTGACACAACCGGGAACCTCTGGAAGCTGCACTCCTCCTAAAATGAACGAAATAAAACAAGAACAAAACCAGAAATTAAAGGTGCTTTACCACCCCTGAACACAAAATCCAAAATCATCAACTTCAATACTGCCTGTATTCCATGCTGTTTTCTTCACAGTCTCTTCCAAGCCTCTGTTGCTTTAGATGCCCAGAAACACCTGCTGAAAACAAGCTGAAATAAGCTGAAAGAGCCTCTCCACTGAATTGAGAGGGAAGCTCTTACCCCAGCACATCCCAGAGAGGGAATGAAGCCCCTCAGCCACGACTGGGGTTAATATACCCCTGATGGTGCCCGCCCCTCGTTCCCACGGCACCCAGGGAAAGGCAGGGGGTGAATCCCACCGGGTATAAAAGCCCTCAGAGCAGCTGCAGCTGTTTGGCCCCTCTGACTCAGATTCAAGGGCAGTAAAGGGCTTGTTATAGAAGAAAACTCTTCAGAAAAATAACAGCACTTTCTTTTTTGCAACAACTACTTGGAGCAGAAGAACAGAAAACTGGTAAGACATAAAAGTTTGTGTTTAGGTAGCATAGCTAGATAAACTGGGTAATTAGGTAATTTGCTGTTAACTTACATAATTATTCTGTGTTTAACAAAAGCCATCTAATAAATTCACACCCAAAACTCCAGCAGCCCAGCTCGCCCTATCAAAGCTCTATGTTTATACATACAGTAAACAAAACTAAAATCCCAGTAATACTTATCAGAAATCTATGAAAGAAACCTATTGAAATTAATCCTACCTCAAATACAAACCAACCCATCCAGAAAGTTAGCTCCACTCAAACAATTTACACAGAGTTAATAATACCAAGAAATAAAACAACACACCATATACCACCAATTAATATTATAGTGAACGGAAAAAACAATTTTTTTCTTTTTTAAATTTAAACTAACTTATTTTATTAGCTAGAACAAAAAATTTTGCCAGGACTATAACAACACTTCTTCTCCTCCTTCTCCTGAAATGTCCCTTCTCATTCCCAAATTCCTTACAACTTCTGAGTTTAAATCCAAGTAAAAAGCAAAATTCGTGCACTTGTGCGTTCAACGCTCCTGTCAGATTCTGTTTCCCTCCACATCTTCTTACACTTTCAGTCTTCACGCTGTCCTGCCGTGATGAGTCTGACAGAACTGGTAAATGTTAGGAGAGGATTTCCCTCCCCAGAGCTGGTTTCCTCACCGCATTTCACTCAATCCCAAGCCGGCAATGATGCACGCTCACCTGAAGGAAGGGGATAAATCTGTAAACGTCACTAAATACATAAAAGGGCATCCCCATTGTTCCAACACTCAGGAGGCCATGCGGCCAAGGTCAGAGCTCTCTGCCCACCGAGGACACGGCAACCAGCATGGCCCTTTGTCCCACTCTCCAGCACGGACCTGTGAAGCCAGAGAGGAGTTTACAGAGACCGGGAGGCGGCGGGACAGGGCGGGCGCCCGGCCCGACCTTCCAAAGCTGGCGGCAGCGAGGGCGGGGAGCGCCACGGCCCCGCTCCGCCGCCTGCCCGCCGCCCCGGGGCCACTCCGCCGGGATTGTCCGGCCCGCGGTCGCTCCCAGCACCTGGAGCGGGGCGGGCGCGGGCTCGGGGGCTGCAGCCCCGTTCCGACGCCGCTGGCTCCCGCCCCTCGCCCTTCCCACGCTCGGCAGCCGCGTCTTTCCCCCGCCCCCGGCGCCCAGCGGCGAGGGGCAGGGCGCTGGCTCGGGGGGTGCAGTACCTCGCTGTGGCCACAGGGGGGCAGACTCACCGGGGTGTGCGAGTTTGCCGCCCTTTTGGCCGCCATTTTGAGAAGGTCAAAGAAAGTCCGCGACATTAGGGACACGCCACACCCCAGATGGCGGCCGTGAGAGGACCCTCGGCAGAAACAGGCGTTTAACCCAGATGCCTGTCAGAAACCCGCGAAATGCGCCCGCCCACGACGCCGCTGACCCCACAGCCTGTGTCGGGTACACCTAAAACGCCACAGAAAATCCCACCGGGGCCGCGCCGGCGTCGGTATTCCATGCAGGCAGTCCAGTTACACCCACACCGGTCCTCCACTTCCCCGCCCTTTTCGCCGCCGTGTTGAGAAGGTCAATTAAAAGTCCGCGACACCCGCGACGCGCCACTCCCAAGGTGGCGGCCTCTCGGGGCAGGGCTGCAGTACCGCGCTCTGCCCACAAGGCGGCAGCACTGCCGCACACCCCAGCCGGGGGCGCAGCGCGCCTCGGGGCTGCGGGCAGGGAAGGCGGCGAAAAAGAACAGGGGCGGCCCCCGCCGAAAACTGCTCTGAAATAAATGCCAAACACCTGCCTCTTACCCGACCAGAAACAAACAAGCCCCCTTGATTTAAAGCCATGTTTAAATAAAGGTTATATTTCTATTTTTCGTATTTATAGTCACATGCATATTTATAGTGGACATTGATGTAGCATGTAATTTATATAATATATTCTGTCTATTCCTATTGTTTATATGTATTTCTCTTTTGTGTTATTTATAAATATCTTTATTGATTGTATATTTCTATTTTTAAAACTACATTTCTACAATACTTTTATTATTTGAAATAAAAATCCCATTCTAACCAAATAAATACAATAAAACCTCTTTTAAAATGTATTGAAACTTTTTTATATTTATAGTTTGCATGACTATATTCACACTTATATTTATAATCTATATTGATGCATTATATTCATAACAACATAAATATGTATCCTATACAAATAATAGAGATGGATAATGTAAAAATAACTTATCGTATCTACTGCTACAACTTATTTTTTTCATGTATTTCTAATTTTGATATTAATCTTTAGCTATTCATGATATATTTCTATACTTAGATTTCAACCTTTATATTATTATGATTTATAATTTTTATACTAAAACTCCTGCTTTTGCCAAATAAAAAACAAAACTCCCCTTTATTTTAAACTACTGTAAAAATATTTTTATTTTTATATTTATCATATCTATAATTGGTTGTATATTATATCACATTGATGTACTATACTTATATCTATTTTATATCTACTTCCTATAATATATTAAGTAAGATATATACAGTTTTACTTGTATTATGGATTGTATCAATTGATGTTATTTCATATTTACAAGTATTTGATCATTTTTTATATATCTGCATATATTTGCAATACATTCCTATTTTTATATTTCAGTTTGGCTTGTGTCTATATTTATATTCTCTATTTATATATCTATCAACATACATAATACTCTATTATGAAATAGAATATCTTATTGTAACATATAATGACTTATGTTACATGTTACATTTTGAAAAGAGATCAAATATATAAAAACAAAAGTGGTTTATTCCCATTTCCACACATCTGTTTCACTTAAATATAGTTACAGTTATAGCTGTACATTTAAAATGCGATTCCTAAATATAATGACAAAACAAACAGCATCGAATTCCCACCAATATCTTCCAAAACCATCAAGATACCTCCAACAGCAAACAACTGCCAGCGAAAAAACCACACAACACTCTTTTCGATAACAGTTCTCATCACGTCAGAAAAATGGAACCAAAATAAAAGGAAACCCTATAGAAACACACACAGCAAATCACAAAAACTACTGAAAAAGATGAAACCAGCCTAATGAACTCCAAACAGTGCCACTGACCCTGAACGTTACTAAAAAAAATAAACAAAATTCTACAAAATTCATTCATTTCTAAAAAAATTCATGTGTATGTGGCTGTTATTATCTAGGAGTTACTCTCCTACTGATTTACTTCAAAGCCACCTAGATTTGGCACCTGGGGACACCATTTAGTGGTGGGCTTGGCAGTGCAGGGTCAGCACACTTGATAATCTTCAATTGATACTCTTAAAGCTCTTCTCAAAAGTAAATGATTCCATGGGCTGGAAGGTGGCTGAAATATTAACTTACTCATCACTGGAAGCACCCCCTTAAAGATGGTAACTGGTTTAATGGGGCACCCTTCCCTTTCTTAGGAAGCTCTTCATTCAACTGTTCATTGTGCTCCTGTACCACAGTAATGTCGCTGTGAATATATAACCTACATAAAATGTATGTTTGCACAACATATTGCAGAGATCAATAGGGGATTTGGCATGAAATAGGAGCACATAAACCCCATCATTTCAAATAGAAAAGTTAGTAACTACTTGAAGGAAAAAAAAAAAAGTACATTGCTGGAACAAATTTATCATATGTGCATTTTAGGTAGGTTTTACACCTTTTTTTAGGTCCTCTGTCTTTATTCCAGGGAAAAGAAATTCAAGACACAATTTTATTACCTTTGTACTATTCACAGTTTTATTACCTTTGTACTATTCCCATCAAATAAATCTAGCTGTAAGAAGGTCTTTCTCTGTTTTTCAGAAGATCATTCTTGAAATGAAACTTGCTTTTCATTTCAGTGTAACATATCCTGTTTTAATAAAGAGTTTTGCTTCCTATTGAGAGCATTTTGACAAAATAATAAGGTTGCTTTTGTTTGCCATTTAATTTACCAGTAGATCGATAGAGTTAGACATAACTGCTTCTGGTATTAAAACTCACAAATTCCAGGGGAGCTGGAGGTTAAATTGTAAACAAAATATTTCATTGGCATTGATCTGAAAAGCAGACTGACAGCATTGCTAAAATTCATCAGCTTACAATTATAAATCTCCCCAAAATGACAAGAGACAGATTTGATTATTTTGCTTTGAAAGGGTCATGCCTTTAAAGCTGCAAAAGTTGATCGATTTATAAAAGATCCAATGAACTGCATTTTGCTTTAGTTCCTGTCACAAGTCCTCCTCGTGATTACCCAGGCTAGGTCAGCTTATGAGAGTGACTGATCACTTTGCTCTCTATTTTAGGCAACATCAAATTTACAGGATTTATGACCCATACTAGATCATTAGTGATATAAAGATTACAGGTAACCTGAATTTACTTTATCTACCGTGATACCCTGCCAGAAGTACAGCCACTCATTATGCCACAAGAGTATGAAAAAGTGCCTGAATTTCATCCTCCTTTTGGGCACTACCCACCAAAGTTACAGTGACAGCTTATTCCCTTAAATAAACAAGAATTTTCACGTACACTGTAGGTGACAGAAGTACTGCCTTCTTTACCCAATTCCCCTCCCACACCTCTTTTCTCTTGCTCCAAGAAAAACCCGAGTAGGCCGGGTCTTGACACAACCTTGACTGTTCTATTTCCATCACTGATTGTGCACATTTTAATTGCCAGAGAACATGGAACATTAGCAAATTCCAAAACAAGCACCAGGCCTTATAAACCTCTGAATGGAAGCGCTGGTAAAAGAGAACCTTTCCCTGAAAAGCACTTTGCAGACGTTGGTTACTGGATTCCCCCATTACCACACAACACAAGTGGGATTCCATTTTGACTGCTGATATCCCTGTCCCTGGATCACGCTGACCCCAACCCCAGGGTATCAGTGCCTCTGCTGTGCTGATGGCTGAGCTCCCAGCAATGACAGAATTCTCTGCCTGGTGCCAAGAACCCAGGAAGCCCCAACTTCCCTCTGGAACCAACGTTCCTCCTGCAGCTCTTACAGCCAGAACAAAGGCAAGGAGACAGCAAGATGGTGGGATAACAGCTAAACCCCAGTTCCCTGTGCAGGTGTGCACAGCCTCCAGAGAGCTGCTCATTCCATTGATGAATTCCTGCAGCGCTTTCCTGGGAGCTTACAGGGCTAGGGAATGTGAGGGGGAATTCTGGTGGTGGCGTGTGGGTAAGCATGAGTAGGAACCCAGCCTGAACACCAGTAAGTAACAGAACACTAATGAAGTAAAATACAACACTGCTTTTAGAATTATTTTTGTCTCTTCCTGCACAAGACAAGTTCAGACGCCTCCAACTCCTGTCTAACTACATCTAAAAAAAAACCAAGCAGACAAAATTTTTTTAAATGGTAACACTTTCAATAACAATGGTAAGGTTGTAAAGGTAACTTTTTTCTTATCCTTGTACCAATCTGCATTATCTACCAAAACCAGAGCTGTGCTCTTTTCCCTCAGATTGTATGCACAGCGTTAATTAGATTAGTTTTTTCAGCCAGGTTACTATATTATTTAGAATAAGGTACTGCACAACTTTCCTGTTACAGCCATAAATAAAGAAGCATGGCTATAGGGCCATATGTATGGTGATAAACAGGAATATAGAAATTATTAATGTTGAAGTTATTATTAATGGAAAAATGAAAAAGCGCAATGGTAGGTGCAAAGTGTGAAAGTGAATACCGCTACACTTTGTTTAAAGTACTAGTGGTCTCTAAAAATATTTTCATGAAGTGAGATTATTGTTAGTGACGTTTTTTCCTGATTTGGACAAGGTTTGTCAAAGAAATATTGTTAGAAAGACCAGGACAACTCATAGCCATTACTACCACGAACATCATTTTGCAAATGAAAGCTTCAAGTTATTTCTCTCATCCGCTTCCTGAAAAGAAAGCACTTTTGCTATGCAGACAGTGACCAACGTGTGCAGTTAAAATCTTGCTAGAGCACTTCAAAGGAACCTTAGTGACTTATTCTGGTTGTTTTCTTCTTTACAAGGAGAAACAAAAAACCATAAGAGATACCTTCAAAGACGTTCGCCTTTCTCAAACTGCCCACCACTGACATTCTAGTCTTGAAACTTACATTAAAGCAAAACCCCTCCTCTAAAAACTCCACTTCTACTGTTCAAACTGTCCCTTACTTCTATTGAAATATAAGATGTTATGCTACAAAATGTACGTTCAGTTACAATTTTGCTTTACTTTTATGCACTAGATGGTTTACAGGAATTCAGTCCACTAAAAGTCAGCTCAGTCAAAATGATAACTTCACCAGCACTTTAATCTGTCTCTTATTTTAAGCTTTATATCTCTCCTTGTTTGAATCAAATGCCTTCCAGCCATTCTAAGCATTTTTGTGTCAGTATTTCAAAGTTCCCTGTGTTCTAAAAAGCTACAGATGAAGCTGGTGCTCTATAGCATTATGTAATCAACTCATCAATTTTTTATAATTATTTCCAGTAGTCTGCTCCCATCATTCTACATGGAACTATCTGCCTGAGGCCACCACTCAGAACGTTGTTACTTTAAAGCAGATGCGGGCAACACTTTGCTCTTTCTTGGCCAATTTTTTTTTTCAATTGTGTTTCCATTTTTTTGCTTAGTCATCCATAAACAGGACTCTATTAATAGTAGTTTTGAATAACAAGTAGAAATGTACAACGTTGCAATATTTGCTAAAGTTTCAGCTTCACATTTACAAACATGGCTCAGTGCAATAGGTGCAAGTCAGAAACAAGGAGATAAGCAAAAAACTCCATACCTTTTTACTGCAAATTACCCCATACAGGTCTTGTTAAAAGGATCAAGCTTCAGTGGGAAAGCAGAAATCCTGAAAAACAGCAGTGAAGGCATACATACTTCAAACAGTGAAAGAGAAGGAGACTCATGCTTGGCATTAGTGAATAGCAAATAAAAAATCAGCATTGATCTGGAAGTTGTTACTCACCAGCTAAGCCCTTGGTCAGAGAGGAACAGGACAGCAGTTGTTCTTGGCTGACTTTTAAACACCTAAGATGTAATTTTTATTTCTTACGCACAGGTTTCTAGAGACCTGAACAAAAATATTGCTACTCTGCACAGTCTATTACAGAGACAAACCTTGACTTCTGATCTCCAGCCTAAAAGTTAGTCATTTCTGCTTTTGAAAACGTGTGTGAACAGGCATCCACCCTCCTACACACACTTTACTGGGATGTATAACACCATACGCTAAAATCCAGGAGTTTTTGCACTTCTACACCTGATTCCTGGCATAGGAATTGCAGATATCACCTACATTTTATTCAACAGTTAAATTAGCCAATACAACCAAAGTTTGATAGTCTATGTCTCTTGAACTCCCTAAAAGGGACTGTTGCTCTTGCTCATGTAAAGGCATCCCCAGCCACAGCAGTCAGTGAGCCAGCATAAAGGACACGTGGCTGTGCAGCCACCCCTCACGGTGCCAGCAGCACCAAGGGAATGCTGCCACTACCTCGTGGCTCTGTGCCACTGGGAGATTTCCCAATGTCACTGCAGTTGGGACGGCCCCAGGAGTTGAAATTATTAGCTTCCATTCATTAATTTTGATGCTGGCTGAGAACACCTTAATGCATTTTTGTGCAAAAATACAGTAGTAACACGCTTGAGTTCCATCAATCTGGACACCATAGACATTTGCGTTTATGTTTAATCACACCTTAATGACAACCATTAAAGGTAGGAATGTGAGATTGGTAAGCAGGGCATTTTACAGAGTCATCTTTCTGGAGATGTTCTGTTGTTACTATATTACAAAATTGCCATATTTCTAAAGTTTTGTACCTCCTTGATGTTTCCCACAGGCAGCTCCTCCAGACACTGGCCCTTCTTTCTCTCACAGCAGCCAACCGACTCCAGCTCCCCCCAACCAACCAACCCACTCTTTTATAGCACTCTTCTTCTTATTGGCTACAGCTGTGGCCTGGTAAAGTCAGGCCTGTTCCCAAGCTCTAATAATTAACCCAGCTGCAACTCCTTAAGGGGTAAGATTACTTCCTATACTGCCTTTATTTTCTTATATTGGATTCTCCTACAATATTTTATATTTTCTGGTTAAATTATTTCATTTATATCAAGCCCTCTGAGCTTACTGTGACCTCACTTGCAGCCAGTCAGCAAAAGCAACAAACAAAGAAGATTTGCACAGCACATTTCTCTTTTTACTTAACTGCTGACAGAGCCCTCATCCAAAGATTGTTTTGGAAACAGTTGTCTGACTCACTGAAATAGAAAGGAAGTTTCATCAGGAACTGGAGGGAGAAGGAGCACCACAACATGCAGTTGCAGCTGGGAAGAGATGGAGTAGCTTCTGAAACACATCAATGCCTATGGTGGTGTCTGCAGACGGACAGACAATTGACCTTAATGAAAGAATTAAACCTCAATTTTAAAACTGCTGGTGCTGTGATTGGGATTTGGATTGATATAGGTAGGTTTGCAGACAGCAATACAAACTAATGATCTGACAGAAACCACAGATCTGAAAGCCTTTTACAAAGTAAGCAGCATCTGTATCAGTACTTCATAAATGGAGTAATACTGGCATAAGATAATGAAATACTTAGGTAATTCAACAGGCAAATTACAGACTTCAAAATAAAAGCTTAAGCCTGTACATCCTCTATCAGCAATGAATTTATGGACTTTCTCTGTTAAAGACATTAATATGATAAAATTTAGAAAGGTTCAATTAATCTCTCTATGGCTGGGGTTTCTTTATTCTTTTTTGAGGTACAGGTTCAAGCAGATATTTAGAAAGGAATCATGAGTTTTCTCCCTGCAACAGGCCAAAGTTTAGGAAGAAAAGGCAGCTGAAAGCAGAGTGTGTGTCTGGGACAGAATTAGAATGCCCTGGTCTCTTTTCAGGCACATTGCCAGAACAACCCTGGGTTTGTGTGGGAGGGAATGGGATCCAGGTAGGCTTTCTTTGAAGCAGGAGCTGGTGGGAATTTGTGTTTTGCAAACCTGCTGAGAGAAGAGCTCTATCTTTCTGCCCCATGTGGCCTGAGTCACACCTGCAAGCCAGAATTGGGTTTATGTGCACACAGCAGAACACTCTTATACACAGACTGTCATTTAAATACTTCTTATCGATGTTCATTATTTTTTAAAAACTCCCAAACTCTTAACCTATATCTAATGTAACAGCGCATCCTCTTCAGTTCTTGATAATTCTTTAAACCAGTTGTTCTTACAGAGAAGATTTTCTTTGACAATAACATCAAAGCAATTCACTTTTGTCACCCATTCCCCAAGCTAATTTGTCACTGGGAGCTCTGCACATCAGGCTGTATCAATCACATTACACTGCAATGCACCAGCCATGCCCCAAGGCATGAGTGATGTAGCTGAGAGGAGATGTCACAAACACTCACATTACTGAGATGCTTGAGAAGCCAGAGGATCAAATTCTTGTCTGATATGAAGTGGCTTAACTTGATTGGGAGAGTCTGGGAGATTTTCTCTTGGGGGAGAAACTCTAAGACAGGATTTGCTTTATCTGCCAGCATTACACCATTCCTTTTGATTCTGTGTCATTTGCTGTACCGCTATATGGGTCATGTAACAGGAGCACATTCAGCCTGTGTTCCTCCATGGATATTTGACTAGCATGGAAAATCACCTCCTGGAAGAGCAGCTGGTGGAAACTGACCTTAGCAAAAGTGAAATGGTGGTGTTTGGAAAAGAAAATGTTTCAGAAGTTTTCACAAATCTTACCATTTGTATTTGTTAATCCAGTGCACATGCCTGGGTCTTGTAGGGTCCCTCCCAAACTTTGACACTGATGAATCACGAGTCTCCGAAAGGAGCCTTTGCCCTTCCATTTTATGAGTTTAATTTTGCCTGAGGACCGTTTCCCACAGCAGGGTCTGGATTTACCATCACATCTTTGTGACCAAATCAAGAAGAGACAGCATGACCTCCCCACTCACTGCAAGCCCATGCCTATGCTACTTACATAAATCAGCTGAGGGCATTCCATACGGCATGGCAGTACAATCTAACAGCTTAATGAGAAGAAAAACATCCCAGAATTCAATATTCCTGTTAGACAGGGAAGTCTAGAAATGCATGAATAAACTGGTCATAACTTTATCCCTCCATGAGGAGTGAAATATATGTCATTTGTACTGTCAGGTAACCGAGAATACAAAAAACCCAAGAATATAAGACTATCAAAAATATAACAAAAGACAGTTAAGTATTACCAGTACAAAAATGTAAATAAATAGATAAGAACGGTCTAAACGTTTCCTTTTTTTAACTTTAGAGCTAAGTTTATTCCCCACTGGAAAAATGTTCCTTACAATGGACTATAATACCATAAATACACATGCAAGTCACACCCTTTGATGTCTTCTATAGATTCATATCTCAATAAACCCATCAAGATTAGGTGTGATGGCTTTATTTCTTTGTGTAAAAGAATCTCTCGTGATAATGCCTTATCACAAACCCTGCAGAACTTCAGCCCAACACACCCAATAAATTCACACAAATTCAAGCTCCTGGATTCTCTCTCCAAATGATTCTGCATTTTTGTAATCTGATTCAAAGACCAATAGCTTCAGGTTAGTCAGAAGAGTCTAGGACATGAACAAATACTGCAATGGATAGAGATACCTTACCTGGGCTAGTTCTCACATCAAAATTCATGAAAACCTCGAGAGCTGTGAACTGCAGCTGCTGAGGCACCGTGCCTGTCTGGACATCCTGGAGTCACCCCTGCACTGGGACTGAGGCCCCTTCTCACCTGTGCCCTCCACACTCACAGCCAGACCAGGTCTCCTCAGCGGCTCCATCCCAGGATCCCCACAGTGCAGTCTCAGACATCACGATCCTTAACATACTCTATTCATGGTGCAATAAGAAAAAGAGCAGCTCCAGTTTGGTGCCTGGAATGAGGAGCCCCACACAAAGGAACCCCTGGGTTTTTATACCCCCATAGTGTGAGCACTTGACAGTCTGGAGTCCTCATCTCCCGCTCTGTCTGCGCTGGTCACCTGCACTGATTGCATTTCTCAGCTCTGGGAAGTCACCACTGTGTGTCACATCCTCCAAGCAGCTCTAACAAAGGAGTTTGCCAAACAGATCTGCGAATTCTCTGCCTTAAAAGTGTCTCATTTTCCCTTGTGATGGGTTGGTTCTTACACACATTCCTAGTGACTCATAATGTTGCTGCTTAGGCTCCAGACCATCTGTGGAGGGTGAGCACTGTCCACCTCCACCAGGGCTTTTGATTGTGTAGAGAAGGCTCAGAAAGAAGAAAAGAATGGGCCCACCTTATACTTACCACAGAAGAAAGGAAAATATATATTTTACAAAAGATAAGGCCCAATAAAAATCAGATGTCAAATAAATAAAGACAGAACTTGGTGCAAAACAGGAAATAGGAAAGACAACACCACTATGACACCTGGACTATGTGTCAGAACACACATTGACATATGTGTTCACCTACCTTGTGCTGTGTCTCCTCTAATAGCACTGTGCACGAGTAAGACACATACAGAATGTGCCAAAACAGTGCCAAAAGAGGCAGCACCTCAAATTAACCTTCTGAAATGTAACCTTCTGAAATGCAGTCATTTGGTAAAATTCACCTACTAATTCTAGTGTTTCAATATGGAGTTAGAGTACGGATGCTCTTGTGTGATACTGTAAATTATGAGCATTTATAAATACCTTCTGTTTCATTACTCTGCAGCTCCAGTGAGGTGCAAAGGACAAGTCAAATAATGAAAGTAATTGCGGATGATAAAAAAAGAAATAATTAGCTTTGTAATAGAAAAAAATGTCTGTAGCCAGTGCAGGATGCTAAAGCCAATTTTAGCTTCATTAATTGAAGTAGTTATTCAGCATCCATTAATTCAGTACCCAGAATTTAGAAGTGGCACCTAATCAATAAAAAGAAATGAGTATTGATAGGGCAGGACCTGCGCAATGCTGTGTTTACAGTGCCCCTGAGGCAAGCTGGATCCTCCATGAAAAGATCCATAAACTGAGGCAGGGGCTGAGGCCCTGCGTGCAGAAAGCCTCAGTGGTGGGGATCAGGGAAGGAAGGTGAACACCCACCCCCGTGCTCCTGACGGCACTGCAGAGCTCTGCTGGGGCTGAGCCCAGCCAGGGATTACCTTTCCAGCAGAGCCCGGTGCTGCTCCGCAGCGCTCGGCCAAGGTCCGTCCGTCAGGAAAGGGCTTCCTCTTCCCGAGGCTCCGGCACTCCCCTCTTGGTCACTGGGAGAGAAAGAGAAAACCTCCCCTCTTTATCAGCAACAACACAGCTCTGCAAGCTTTGAGTGTGCCTGACTCATTGCTCTGATCCCAAAATAAAAGGAGAATTAGAATAAAATCAGATTTTTTTTTACTAAATATAAAAAACAAAAAGAACCCCCAAAATCTAATCAAAAATTGAATCAAAACTAATCAATGAAAATTCCAGGCCAAATCATGTCATGCAGAAATTTCAGTAACAGCTATCAAAAAAAAAAAATCACAGTCAGCCCCTTGATCAGATGCTAGATTTTCTCTCTGATACATGTAACGCAACGTAAGGGTAGAATCACACATTCCAAAAACCTGCATTACTGCAAAACTGCACATAACACTCACCTTCTCAGAATTTAAAGCAGCACTGTTTGTATTAAGAGACTTGGGCTGATTTTATTGAAGGATATATGAGAAATAATTAATGGGTTTTGTCATAAAATATGTGACCGGATAATAGAATGTCAAAATAAGCATTATTTGATGAAAACCACATAATTTAAAAAAAAAAACCTGCTTCACTTTCTTATTACTTTTACCCCACATTTTTCATTCGATTAAATTTGGCTCGAAAACAGCCAAATCTGATCATTTACTACTGTAATACATGTATCTTACTGTTGTTCATGAAAAGAGAAGGAAAAAAAAAAATCTGTTTTCTATAAGATGGATATACTTCATAAGTTGTTTTCCAAAATGATTGCTTCAATGATTTTACCCTCAAGAAAACATTCTCTCTAGAGTTTAAATCAGATTATCTAAACAAAATAATTTTCAAGCTTTTCTAATAAAAAAATATTTCAGCCCTGCCTACTCTACAGTTTGTCTTCACCTGGGCTTTTGTTTTCTGTGTTCCTTGTTTTGGCTCAGAGCCTGGATTTCCAGGTTCATTTGTCAGCAGTGAGAGTGACTCAGTGAGGTGACATTCTTCAGCTTCCTGGGCTGCCTTCCAGTCCACACTATGAAGAGATTTCAAACTGTCTCACTTCCCTTAATTGCTGATTTAAAGGGATTCACAAAGCGGAACTTCTGATAAAAATGTATTCCTGCAGAGTCTTGTATTTCTCAGATTTTATAGTACCTAAAATAGAACTACCTAAGCACACTGATTTGGCCTTGGTCAAAATGATTGAGCTGACACAAAAGCATTAATATCAGTGAAGCAAATCGAAATAAGGAAATCAAAGATTTCCTGACACCTCAAGCTATTTCTCCTTGGGATCCTATACCCTCTCCATTGCTGTTAAAATTGGCCCTTCCCTCAAATCACAATTTTGTTTTCATTTTCAAAGCAATTGGCCTGCCTGGAGATTTCACTGCACTCCTGATGTGCACACCTGATTTACACACCCAGCAGCTTTGATTTTCTGCACCCTTGTGCCGGTTTTTAGCCGGGATACAGCTTGCATGACCTCTTGTTCAGTCAGTATTTTACAGCCTAAGTTATTTTTTGCAAGAACTGTTCTTCAATGGCTGCTGTTAGGTAACTAACTGTGATAATGATAAAGATATTTTTGTACATATGAACTTCTCAGGCAGCCTGGTCAGTAAATCTTACTTATTAGTACCAGCTATGGATGGATTTGCCAGCACTAAAGAGTTTAATCAGGATTTTTAGGTAGCTGTGATTAGAGAGCAGTTCTTGTGGCTGGGTTCATTGGGGGTTTTTAAACAATAAAAATTGACACCTCTGACCTCACCCTCTTTATTTTGATGAGCATTTAATCTGTCTTTAAAAAGACCACTTTTGTTTAAATAATGACTTCCAATTTGTGCCTGGAAATAATGCAATCCAAGGAAAAAGAATACAGTCTTTGCTTGAAATTCCAATGTTTTGAGATGATATAAGAGTTGATTCTGTTCCTAAATGCTGGTGCTGAAATTAAGATCGATAAGTAAGTATTAGAAGAAAATAACTTTGAGTTACATGCAATAGCATTTAATTGCATCATTTAAATTCTTAAGCATTTCCATTTTATATTCATTCAGGGTTTTTCATAATTAATTTGCAGATTTCCAGAATGCATTAGGATGAAACTTTTAAATGGCTGGATGGTTATTAATGGATGATATAAATACATTATTCATTATTTTTTGTTCTCATGGTAAATGGCACTGAATACTTCTGAATGAATAGTAAATTAAACATCATCCCATGAATTCAAAAGCAAAATGCATCCCCAGTAAAAATTTGTTATAATATAGAATACTTGAGGTGCCATTTCATAATAAAAAACGTTAATTTCATAATAAAAAAATGTTAAATATGGTTAATGTCACACTTTCCTTTCCTCTAGAAAATGGCAGGATCACCCAGGCAAAACTGAATTTCAAGTAGCCAACCTTTTCAAAGATGCCAACGCCAGCAGATCTGCTCCAGTCCAGAAATAAATTCTCAAAGCTCAGATTGCCTAAGCAATACTAAAACCTGCAGCAGCACATTAATTTTAACCCAAGTTTTGGTTTGTGTGAAAAGCTGAGTACTAAACCCAGTTATCAGTATAAAGCTGATCTAAAGGTTTTTCAGAACCTGAGAGAGTATCACAGATTTCCTGAGATCTTTCCTCTACAGTTAGGTGAAACTCGTACTCTAGACCAGACAATCTCTTCTCTGGAAACTTTTCAAATCTAGCAAGAACCTTTGAAAACACACTGCAGTTATTTAGAATGATAGGTCAGCAACATGCAAGCAAATAAAGACAACAAACAAACAAACAAACACCCCTAACAACCCCAACCTTTTTTCCACACACACTCATAGACCACAGTAAACTTCTTTAAGAGTGAGGAATTACCACAGACTTTTAGAAATGGGCTTTTTGCTTTAAACCAGCAGCCTTCCCATCTGGTCTGCGCTCATTAGGAATGCAAGAAGAACACATCTCACAGTTCCATCAGCACAGAGCCAAACCAAACTGGTTAAATGGCTGGGTAGGAGCTTCCCATGTTCCTACAATGGTATTTCCAGCTGTGTTTCCCATGTTTGTGACACATACAAGGAAAAACGATGCCCTGAACGACAGGGAAGCTTTAGAGTGAATAAAAGCTTCTTTGTATCTGCTGTCAGACACAACGATCTGTCAGGGCAGCACTGCAGCTCATTCTCCTGACCTGGACCAGGAGCTCAGTGCAAAAGTGAAGAGACAGCACAAAAAAAACCCCAGTGTACATTCATTTGGAATTAGAGCAACACCTTGGGGTAAAAGAATCTACTCCATCTATCATTAATACCTCAGCTGCTAGAAATTAGTGTGAATTTTATATACCGAGATATCACTTTTATTAATATCTGGAAAATCTAACAAGTGCTGGGGAATGCTGAGGTCAGGAAATGACATCTGGCTGGCAAGAATAATGAATAAAAATACCCCTTTAAAAAGTTAAGTTAGTTGGGTCTGAATCGGGAAATATCACAAATGCAGAATATAACGGGTGAAACACTAACAGAGATATTTGAGGAGCAATCAAAAGCAAGAGCAGATTTTTAAATACGTGAAAAGCCGCCAGACTGAAGTAAAAAGGAGTTGCTTGCAACACTATCAGAGAAAAACGGGGCACACAAAACAATTCCTTTTCTTTAACTAGAGATGAGATACTGTGAGACTGCAGCAAAGCAGCTCCGCCATGAGACTTCCACAGACTGCTGGTGGTTCAGCCTGAAAATGGGAACAATTGTGGTTTGAGTAAGATGATTTCTATGCCATGTAGAAGAAATTTCCTAGAATCCTCCAGACTTCTAACAATGTAGCAGTCGTTAAACGTGCAGGAGATAGATAATAAATGGCACATGTAAAAATGTATTGGTTATATTACTTAAGAAAGTAAACATTGCATAAGATAGCACTTGGTGTTGGAGATGCTATGTTAGATTTAAAGCAGATTGTCAGTTTCTACTTTTCCCCATTTCTTCAAGTTTTTAAAATAAAATTCATGCTTTAAAAACATAACTTGCTTTATAAAAACACCCTCAGAATAAACACCTGCACACATTCTATAAATCAATCCATTTCTTTCTTAAGTTTCATGCCAATGCTGCACAGTATTTCTCTGTTCCATTTCAGCAATTATTTATAACAAAGAAATCCCTTCACAATTGTTCTAGTGGACTTTCCTCAAGTAATGCAAATCGTTGTTATCACTCTCCTCATATTTTCTCAGAACTTATTTAGACTAAGAATCTAATGATGCCAACCTGGTTTTAAAACACTTTTTGTGCTGATCGGCCTTCTACCGTTTGAGGAACAGTTCTGTTATTTGAGGAACATTGGAAAAGATTCTCCTTAAACATTCTAGGAACACTGAAAAGCCTATTCTGTTTGGTGTGTTAAATGGGGCTTTCTGAGGGTGTTTTATTTTGGTTTGGGGTCTGAGGAAGGCACCCCATGGAAGGCCGGATTCACCCTGACAGCCCAGTCAGGAGATGGACCCGGCTTCCCTCACATGGCTCTGAGGGGGCTTTGGGGGCCAAACTTAAAAACAAAACAAAACTCCAAACACGCAGAAAGAACACGCGCAAAAAAGATGGCAAAAAATGAACTTACCAAGCGCAGACAAGACAACTGGAGAGCTCCGCCGGTCCGTGTCCACCCGTTCGGCGACCCTGAGGCGAAGCTGAGGGCGGGAACGCCGCCCCCTCACGGCTTTCCGCCATTTTCCAGGCGTCTGAGGGCAGGAAGAGCCGAGCCCGCCCCACACGGCTGCTCTCCCTCAGAAATCCTCAACAAGGTGGGAAGGTGTGGGGCGCAGCTGTTCCTCGTTCTTTTGAGGATTTCTGAGGGCGGGCAGCTGTGAGGGGGCGGCGTTCCCGCCCTTCCAGAGGCTTTTTAGCCCCTTTGCTCAGGCCCGCGGGGGTGCGGGGGAAGCTTCCGCTCCTCTGGGCTGCCGTGAGGCGCTGGCGGTGTCCCGGTAGCTTGGGGCGGTCTTTGCAGGGTGGGAGTGCGGTGTGGCTGGGGGTGCTTCCTTCCTCCTCTTCCTCTGCCAAGTTAATTTTTGTGTTTTAGGAGGTGTGGAACTGTGAGGGGTTGTTTACGGCCCGTCCGTGCTGCCTCCTCTTGCGGCTCCTTTGTTTTTGGCTGTGTCGCTGTGTGGAGGTATGACGTAATACCTTTCTTTGTGCTTGTGGTTTTATATGTGCGTGTATTATTTTTAAAGTACCTGTGTATATCTATACATGCTGTATGTGTGTACATACATATACCTTCGTCAGGCCCGGAGGCTGAAAAAAAGACTCTGCTGAGCGCTTTCAGGGAGGTGAGGGTTAACCCTGCTTGCGGACCTGATCTGTGAGGGGTAATGGTTTCACTTATCTCATCTACTTAATAAACTAACCAGCAGGGTGTTCGTGAAAGAAAAAGTTACTACTAAAGCTTTTTTCTCTCATCGAAGTAAACAAGTCCGTGACTTTGGTTTTATCAGACCCAAACATTGCCTTGAGGGAGTGGGGTGGGTTTAAAGTAGCTATTAAAATTATTGCTGGGAAATGAAATTTGATTAAAAAAGCAGCAGCGCCATTGTTTTACAGAGGTATTTTGTTAAAAGAGTGCCATTTCAGGTTGTTATTTGAGCTGTGGGTGCTGTTTTATTGAAGATATCTACTTAGAATATTACAGCTGTGAGATGAAGAACTGCCTCACATTTTATTATTTGATATTTGAACAGCAAGTACAGGCCGTTAGAAGGAAAAACATTTGCTTGCCCCACTGGTAGATGTGTATTATTTCTGTAGCACGCATGGCTCTTACACAGCAGTATGGTGTTATTTTTATGACTTTGGGATTTTTTGTTACTATTCCTGCCAGTGATTAGAATTCGGCGGAGACAAGTGTGTGTGTGTCTGTGTTTTGTTTGAGTTTTTGTTGGTTTGCTCTGAAAGGGGGCCCGAACATGTCAATTGCTGCTACTTTCTCCTTGCAGCTGACTTACCAAAGCCTTCTTTGCCCGGGAATAAACACTTATAGTTGCTGGCAGCCTTCCAGGGGAAGGTCTGCTGTAGTTCTTGATCCTCCCAGGGTTCAAGTAGTAGCATCGGCCAAAGAGGTGTGAGAAAGGCCGTCTCCATTATGGCTTTCATTCCACAAAAGCAAATTGTAAGTAGTGGGTGTAAGTGTTTTATTTGCTGACGTTTATTCACCTGAATAAAAACAAGTTATGTTTGAAGAAGAGATCAGGAGAGTGGTGTGAAAGGAGACAATGTGGGGTGAGAAAAGCATCAAATGGTGTGTGAGTGACTTCCATGTACTAAGAAATAGTTATATCGTGTTAGGTGGTATTAATGATTTCAGGAAGGAAAGTTTCAGACATGAACGCTGTAAGTGCATGTGTGAATGGCTCTTATGGCATCAACCAGAAAGCATTCAGTGTTAATGCTTTTATTGCATTGATTTTATAGAGTTATGTTCCCTTAAGGGCTTAGGGAGGCTGCCAGTATTTGACATGACTTGTGCTTTGCTATGGTTAGATCAAGGTTTTAGTATAAAGCTCGGTGAATGTTGCCAGGATGTTTGGCTCATGTGATAGATCAGTATCCCTCAAGTTTTCCATATGCCTTTGTCTGTTGTAGCTGCTTTTAACAAATGGGCTTAATTAGTGCTAATAAAAGTGAGACAAACAAGCGTGCTCCATTCTTTGCTGGAGTTATTTGGGTTTTTTTAAGTGGGAATGTGAATCTGTGTGGAAGGTAATCATGCCTATTTTCTCATTTCAGAGTGCCTGATTTCAAACAGCTCACTTGGCTTTTCAGGAGAATCCTGCTTTGTGCCTATTCAAGGCACCTGTGACAGCCTCTGCTGGCCTGGAGTTTTCAATAAAAGCACAGAAAGTAGTGAGTTTGTCCCACGGGATTCAGAACAGCTGAGGTGTGACCCTGGTGTCCTGTGTGTCCTTGCCGTACTCATGCTGTGGTTTTGTGTGTCTATAACAGCAGTAAATCCTCAGTGTTCCTGTCAAATGGATCAGGTAGGTGCCAACTTCACCATTTACAGGTAAGGGCTTGGAAGGAGAGCTTTGTTTTTGTGTCTTTGTTGCTGGGTTCCAAAGTTAATACAGAGTAACAGATAAAAATGTTGCTGTGTTCAGCCGCTGTTCCTGGTGTTACAGTGTTACTTCTCTGTCAAGGGGCATTTCCGTATGTACTGCATGCAGGTGTAATCCCAGAGATATGGGTACACAACCAGGATCCTTTGTGTTTTATGTTCCTACAGCTTTTCAAACACTTAAATAGCTCCCACAGCCTTGTTTTATTTATCTGTAAGCTGCTTGGAACTTGCTGGAAATGGCAGGCTCCGAGGCTGGAAGCACAGCTGGGCCCCCAGGTCAGAGGCTTGTTGTCAGCTTACTCAGCAGTTACTGCATTGGTTATTCCCCTTGTGGAGGTGCCACATTTGGGAGCCTGAACCCGAATTCCAAGCTGGGTGTTTAACTCCAGGCTGTGAGTGCAAAACCTTTGTCTGGAATACCAGATTTCCTTGTATTGGCTGTGTGGTGGGGTACAGTCAACCTGTGGTGCTTGGGAAGATTTGTCTCAGACTGATTGTGCCTCTCAGAAAGAGGATATGCATTTATAAGTCTTGTTGGTCTTTCTAAATCCATGGCTTTAATGAATACTGGCTGTTGTGTTTATCCATTTGGCCTCACTGTAAATCCATGTAGAATTATTCAGACACATTAAAGCAAACCCAGAGCTCTCTGGTTTGTCTGCTACAGAAGTGGAGACTGGCAGGTCAGTAATGGCAATCAGCTCATTTTCTTCATGTAAAAGGTTTTGGGAGAAATACATTACATCCTCCTGGTTTGTGGTGAGGGATTTTTGATCTGAAGTGGACCATGAGGAGCATAAAATCCTTCATGTTTGCGCTGCTGTTCTGTACTGCCATTAAAGCTGTATATTCATTACAGCTCCTCCCTGAGAAGGATGCAAGTGTGTTTCCAGTTTAGCACCGTTTTTCAGCTGAAGTTTTAGGTAGAAGGATGATCACATCTGGCATGCAACATGAGCTTGATTTTATGTTGTAGACCTTGTTTTGGCAACATCAAATAAGGGTCAATTTCTACCTGTTGGAATTCTCCTAAGTTCAAGGAGAGAAAACAGAAAAAGTTCAGTATTAAAGCAATGTTTATTTCATATTTATAAACCAGTAGATAATCCCTTTCAGGTTGATACTTGAAAAAAAATTTGCTTTAGTGGGTATGTTCTCTATTGAGTAATTACAAAAAAAATCTGATTGCTGAGAAAATAATTATAGAACTGAATCTAAATCAATTCCTTTTATTTTTCTTCTGGCAGATGGATGTCTGGCAGGGTCTATATTCTGTCTTTCCTATGACTAAAACACAGAATGAAATATTTTCTTGTCTTTGATGGTGAATATTTATTCTTGTGTTCTTGTTATTTTATTACCTAATCGTAGCTGTGCTGGCTTTGCTGCCTTTTCCCTGGAGCAGGCATCTTTGCACAGCTCAGCTGGGCTGTTTTGGCTGAGCCAGGCAGGAAGGAGAAGCAAGAAGAGACTCTTGACCTTTTTCTCATCCAACTGCAATGGGGAGCGTCCTTGCTGTTCCATCAGGTCATGTGTTGCACAGAAAGGATGGGGACAGGTCCTGAAACAACATGGACACACTTGGATCAAATTGCACATGGGCTCTCCTCAGAGACAGCGAGTATCCAAGGTCTGAGTTCATGTAGGTGTGGCAGTCTGTGTTATCTCTTAGGTTCACCTAGGAAAAGGAAAGAGCTGTGTAAAATGAGAACATGAACAAAAAGGGTTCCTCTATTCCTGCCCACATTGTGGGGCTAGCTGGTAGCACTGTATTATCTCATGCATGAAAATCTTGCTTTCAATTAATTGCACACTCCTTCAGCACTGGTGTAATGCACGAGGCTATCACAAATTATGGGACTAGATTAAATATAAAATGCAAACTTTTAAAGGAATTGGCTAGCTCTATGCAGGAGCATTATTTAATTAATCTGAAAGCCTAACAAACTGTTAGTTTCTACAGTGCAAATGCCTCTGCATAATTGCTTACTGCTGTTGGGTGTTTTTCTTCACCAAAGCCAAAAATCCTAGGATGACTAAATAATAAGCTTTTTCATGGTCAAAAGCAAGGTTGGAATAAGGTTGGCATGGTTTTAGTCTTGTTTTGAACTCAGGGTCTGAGACTTACTGTTCCTTTTAGGAATAATAGGCGAATTTTAAATGTACTTCCAGGACAGTACTATTCATACATCCTTTGCCTGATTCTTTCCCTAATTTTCTCATTTAAAAAAAAAGCCAGAATTTTTTCTGTTTTGTACTTTATTTTTCTCTTAGAACTGCTGCTTTTTATTAACTCTAGGTATCTTTACATTAGGCTCACAGATGTGCTAGGGTTTAATAACACAAATGTGTGTGATTTCTTTACTTGATTGCCATTAATGATGTGACTATGTAGGAACTAGCTATAAGTGTAATAGGTCACAGGGCTTTTCTCATGGATTTTGCTATTAGGAAGGAATAATGCATGGAATAATGGGGGTACAAGCAACAGCTTTATCTTGGATGCTGTGATTTCTACTTCACTTGGGTTTGCCTGTTGTGTTTTGATGTTAATTAATAGAGATAATTATTGTGGTGCTCAGTGTATTGCATGCTTTGAATGACAAGAGCCATGGTTTATAATTTAGTGCTTAGGAGCAGCTTTTGTGTTATGCAAGTGCTATGGGGGAAAACAAATGCACTGTAGGAATAAGGAACACAGAGGCTGACGGTGGGACAGGGTACATGGCTGCTGCCATTCTCAGCAAGCAGAGAAATTGCTGTTCCAATGACTCAATTTTCCAATTAGGGAGAGCTAAGTGTTCTGTTTGATAACTAAATGCACCACAGCTATGGCTGTAACACTGGAAAGAGAAAAGCAGCCAGCAGTAACCAAGATGTGGCTTGTGAATCTACTGGGTTAAGAATAGCTGAATGAATTTATTCTTGTTCTTGGAACAATCTGAAATGAACGGGGAGTTGCTTATTAACAAACCTTCATAGCACACTGCAGAAAAGACCCATTATTAATCTGTGTAATGAAACAAGTCAGATTCTGTTGAACAAGTTTGTATTTCTGCTGAAATTGAACATGCATCTACAGCTGTTTCTTGTTATTCTGCACATCAGAGAATGGCAAAATGCCAGTAAAAACTGAGTGATCTGCGATGAACAAGACACATTACAATATGGTACCTTCATTTCCCTGGCTTTGCAGGGCTGTTTGTGCCATTATTTCCCTGGATACATTTCCCATGTTCTGTTCTCAGTCACAGAGGTCTGAAGCTGTTGTTTGCTGAGGAATTAACCCACCTTACTGTGCCCAGGTTGTAGTAAGGAGACACAGCTGCTGAGGTGGCTGTGAGGTTGCTGAAGTGCCTCAGAAGCCTTATTTTGTATCCAATAGAAGAGTGTGGTTTTTGCTGCAGGAGAGGTGCCCTCCTTTAAAAGGAGGAATATGCTCATTTACAGTCAAGAGGGGGCTCCAGGCCAGGGATGAAGGCTGGATGCTTTGAGGCTCTCATGAAAATCTCATATCTGAGAGTGAAATTTTTCTGATTTGATTTTTGTTTTAGTTGCAGCTCAGTGGCCCCATTCTTGGGCAACACAGCCCTTTGCTGATATATGTATGATATTGCTTCTCTGGTGCTCTCTATGTTGTTGTGCCACTGAAAGGAGCTGATGGTCCCTGGATAGCACAGGTGGGGTCAAGGAGCTCCTGTGTTGTCTTCCAGTCCCTTTAGACCTTGTAGGAAGGAGGTGACAGGTTTAAATTATCCTGTTGCTCTGGTGATCTCTGGCTTGCAGGATCTGCTGCAGCAACTTGGAGCAGTTGAATGCTGCCCACCCCAGCCTAAATCACAGATGTGTGCCTACATATTGGCAATACTAATTGTGAGTGATTTCTTGCTATGGTGAAAAAAAATTAGGGACTGGATATGGCACTCTTTGAATGCAGTCTGTGCAAGAACAATTTAAAATAAATTGTTCTTTCTAAAACAGAAGAAAATTGTAACAAAAAATGGACACATTTCACAATATTTTCATCAGTTACTGGCTGCTGTGAATAATTTTAAATCCATTCTAAAAACTGAATGTTGGAAAACATGATCAAGTTCTACTAGGTTCCTGGTGGGTTTTACAAGAAAGAATTTTATAGTAAAAAAGATAAAGTGTGTAGTAAAATTAGCCTTTCCTGCAGCAATCTCCACTACAATTAGATGTCATTAGTAATGCAGTGTTGGAAGAGTTTGCATAGGAAATGCAGAGCATGAATATTTTATTGTCACTAATACACTTTGATTTCAGGTCACGTTTTCTGACTGGAGCAAGGGAAAAGTGGTTTCTAACAGTGTTTTTTCCCTATGAGTAGGCAAGTATTAATCACTTGCTCAGGAAACCCCCAGGGGAACTTGCACGTGGGCCAAGCTTATTTTCAGGCTTCTTTCTCGTTCAGGTTTGCTCTGATTAACATCATGTGAGCTTTTTCCTTTAAATTCAGCGTGTAAAATCTTGTTCTGCCACAGCCCGAGGCACAAATTGCCTGCTTAGATTTGGAATGAAATTCTGACCCTACTAATAATCAAAGATTTGACAAATGCCCGTGTGCTGAATGTGATCCGAACACAGAAGTTCCTTGCAGGTAAGGAGTTCTTAACAGCTCATCACTGGAGTCCTTTCCAGCAGCTGGAGGCCTCCCAGCCTCAGGAATCCTTCACCTGTAGCACTTTATCAAAGCACTCACATGGACTTTGGTGATGACTCACAGTGGCTGCTGGAATTTGACACAGTGAAGCAATCTGCCAAATGAGAACCACAGCAGAGGGGAGTGGGTTTGTATTTCAGAGCAGAGGTAAGGCAGGAAGATTTGTGTGCTCTGCTGCTGGATGTGCATGAGCTGGAACCTTGCTATGGAATGCATCAGCAGAAACCAGAATCCTGGTGAAACTGTAGGAACAGTAATGGGTGTGATCCCCACAAAACCCTGACTTGAAAACAGACACAAAACTGGTTTGAGGTCAGCAGGTGTGAGTCAGTGGCACAAATAGTCTGGTGGTGTTGTTGTTTTACATGACTAATTTATTCCTCACAGATACTTCCAGTCTTTCCTTTCTTGCTGTGTACTTTGTGTTCAGATGACTTGGAAATAGTGTTAGCTCTGTAATTACCTACTCTGATCACCAATAAAAACAATAGTCTTATATCCTAGAGTAATTTCAGTGAAGCTATGATTTCATAGCTATGTAACTGTAACAAGTTAGTGAGACATTGTTTATGCAATTCCGCTGTACTCGTAAAGAAGGCTATTTTTTTGGTAGATGAAAATATTCCTACTTTGACATTGAAATGAGGATCCCTTTTCACTGCAGTAGTAACTACAACTTATAGTCATTTACCCTCAAAGTCCTTTGTTACCTTCTCTTTTTAGTTTTTTTAAGGTGACATTTTGTAGAAATAAGTAACAGTCAGATCTTTGTGCCAGTGTTCAGCTGTTCCAGCAAGTATTTGATTAAGTTAATGTGGTAATATGTCCATTTTGTTGCCTTAACAGTATTATCTGGTTAGCCTTTTACTGTTTCCTTGATTGAAAAAAAATCTTACTATTTTTACATTACTAAAAATATTTGTAGTAAAATATGCCACATTAACTGTCTAAAAATGGTATTGTAGAGGGCAATTACTTTAAAGATTTATTTACTCAAAAATGTTCTAAATTACCCAATTCATTATTTCCCCCCTTATTAGTGGCCTTGTCAGCATTTAAAGCCAGCGTGGCTAATCAGATGTCAACAAAATGCAATTACTACCAAGTGAAAAGTAATTTTCGTCCTTATGTTTGTAATGACCTGGTACAAAGCAAATTTAGCTGTAATTGCAGAGTTCCTCAACTGTGCACCATAAATTTATGGCTTGGGCTTTCCCTCTCTATGACTGCCTTGGAGAAGGGATTTGAGGTACTGAATGGCTTTCTTTTTTCTTTGACTCAATTTCATGGGTTAGTCAGCTCCCTATGGAACACTTGTTGGTTTTATTGGTAATTACTGTATAGGTTTCTGAAGTACAAAATTGAAATATTAGTTTTTTATTAATCTGTGCCTGGTTAAATTTTGTAGAGTCCTGTATTAATGCATTAATAGCAATTCTATATTTTTTATTTCCAACTTTATTTTCCAATTCTAAAAATATTTTTTTGTTAAGAAAATCCTCGAGTCCAGCACTTTCTTGAGCTTTTATTGAACAGGAAAATCTGTTTCTCTTGGTGAAACTGTTTTTAGTTATTCTATAGTTTTGGGGACTGAAGGCAACGTTGATAGCTTAACAGCATGAGATGTTTTTGAACATCATCAATTACTGAATAATATCTTGAAATTACTGGATGGACACAATGGCACTGGAACTTAATACTTGAAATCCTTTGCACTGTGCCTGTGTCACAGCCTGTCCAAGAGCTGGGAGTGCTCCTGGTGACTGGGTGAGCTCACTGACATTTAGGAGGTTTTCAGTTGTTTCTTGTCCATCTCTGAACAAACCCAGTTGGTACCATAAGTCTGTAGCCATGGAAAAAGAGAAGCCAAGAGCTCCCAGATAACACCCTGCTGATGTGTCTGGTGCTTTTGGAGGCAGTGCCAGTGAGGGTTTCTAAGCAGACTGAGGCACTGAGGTCAACTGAGCACTTGAACAAGAACACCCCACCTATACAAAAATAATCAACTATTATCTCAAGGCACATAATTACAAAGTGATACACTTGCTTGTAGCAGGATGTCTTAATGATGAAAATTGCTCTCATGGAGCATTCAGAATACATAAATTCTCTTTATGTTTCCCCCCTCACTGTAACCATAGCAAGTCTTTTAATGCAAAGAGTATTGTGGCTTTCAGATCATACCTTAGAGCTGCTAGAGACTATTTGCCAAGATCTTGAAAGTTACATAAATGAACTCGGAGATGACAGAAAGAGGAGTGTGGCAATTTGGGTGCTGGTTTGCAAGCACCACTGCTGTGTGTCAGGAATTTAGCTCAGCAGAGGTGGGAGGGTCTGAGCCTGTGGAAGCCTCAACATCCAGCTCTTGCCAAAGTATGGCAAGGTAAGAAGATGGTTCTGTTTTGTTTTCTTTAATCTTCCTGATTTATGATGCTGGCAGTTTATTTACAGACACAAACAGGATGGGGCTGCTGGGAGAGCGTCTTGAGCTACTTATTGTTCAGCATCAGTCTCATGACATGAGGATGCTAATGGAAAGATGTGAACAGCTCACTGTCTAAGCAGCAGGCTGGAAAACTTCATGTTACAGCTTACTTTGTAACTTAGCCAGTTACATGAAGCAAAAGCATATTGACAGTAGTTCTATCTAATCACTATAAACACACACAGCTTTGGTTAAAACAATGCTTGCTTTTTTTTGAATACAATACCTGTTTGTGAGGCATAATGCATAGAGCCCTATTCATAAGCTTAACCCTCCTAATATCTAGCTAGATCAACTTCTTGCAACTTAGAAAGCCATTCAGACAAGCCCTCTTGTTCTATTCCCATGTCTTCTCTACAGCTTAAATCATTTTTCTGCTGCTTTAGCAGTGTTCACAATTCTGCTGTATCTGAGGCCTGTCTTCTGCAGTTTTCCTAAAGCCTTCTGATTTTATAGATTCCCACAATTTACAGTCACCTGCTGCTCTTTGTACTCATGTGTATTTTGCTTCTGAGTACCTTAAATACACAGCTCAAGTTTTGCTGAGTCTTTGAGCCACAAAAAGTACTGCTGTTTGCTTTTTAAATGCAATGAATCATCTCTCCAGAGGCTACTGCTAAATCTATAATTTTCTAGCTACTATGACTACTATTTTAAGGTGAGTGCCTTTGTGAATGTTAGCAAAGCTCTGTTTTCTGCTTGCCCCTGTGTTTAATTGCTGTAGCTGTGCCAGATGTGACTTCTGATGTGATTGTTTCACTGCAATGGCTTCTGTTATCCCCTGTTTCTAGTTTGGATGGCCAGGTTAGCCTCAGTATTTTATTCAGATTTTACAAGCTGAACTGTGTTGCCTCAGCTGAAGAATTGTCACATGAAATAACATTCTGCACCTCACTGGTTGTTACCAGTAAGGGGCTTGTGGAATTGGGAGCATGAGGAAGACCTGGAACTATTTAACAAAAGGCCTAACTCCCCTCACCTGTATACTAAGGGCCAAATTGAATTGGGTTCAGAAGTGCTGTGTTAGGGAATTGTGCTATCAGAGTCAGTTTGCAGGTCTTTGCTGAGTCTCCATACTGTTCTAGCCAAATTTTCTCTCTTTGTGCTGCTTGCATCAACATCTGTTTTACTAAGAGCTACACTACTTTTTCAAGTGATGAACAGAAATTAAAAGAAGACCGATTGTAGTATGCCTACATAACCAATTATGTTTTCCACCCATCTTGTGAAGTTAATATTTAAAAAAGCAGTGCATTTTCAGACTTGAAAGCCACCTAACATGTGAAATTACAACTTGCTGCCATCCTGATAGAAAGTCAGTCAGGCAGCAGAATGACAGCTGAGCAGGATCCAGCTGGACAATTTTCACTTGGAAAGTAACCTGAAATCCTACCAGCGTGTCACAAGGATTGTAGTATCATGTGCAGCAAGACAATTTTTTTGTTTTTCATTGTGGTAGATGTTTAAAAACTATCTTTTCTCACAGATTAGTAAGTCAGGCTTGCCAAGCAGTGCTGAGGTGCTGAATATCCAACTTAAAGGAATGCAGGAGCAGAGCTTGTGGTAATTGGGAGTGGGGCTGGAGCCTCATCCCCAGTGGGCTGCAGCTGTGCCAGGCAGGTGAGCAGCATTGAGGGTAAGGAGCCACGGAGTGCCCAGGGGCCTGACCAATCACCCAGGGCAGCAGAGGGCACACAGGGGCTGTGCATGAGCAGGAGGGGATAAAAGGCTGGGCTGGGGAACGAGAGGGGCTGATGCCTGCAGCCTTCTGAAGGGATTCCATGTTGTACTGCATGGGCTGATGCCTGCAGCCTTCTGAAGGGATTGATTCCATGTTGTACTGTGTGGGCTGATGCCTGCAGCCTTCTGAAGGGACACCATGTTGTACTGCATGGGCTGATGCCTGCAGCCTTCTGAAGGGATTGATTCCATGTTGTACTGTATGGGCTGATGCCTGCAGCCTTCTGAAGGGATTGATTCCATGTTGTACTGCATGGGCTGATGGCTGCAGCCTTCTGAAGGGATTGATTCCATGTTGTACTGTATGGGCTGATGCCTGCAGCCTTCTGAAGGGATCCCATGTTGTACTGTGTGGGCTGATGCCTGCAGCCTTCCTGTGAGGTTGGTGTTACTCTGGGTGGGTGAGGGCTTAAAGCTTTCTGAAATTGTGTGCTGGTTCTCTGGGTGTTGTGGCCGTGTGCTGCAACAAAGGACAAGTATCCAAAGGAGGACACCTGCTCTTCAAAGAACAAAAAATGCTGGTAGTATAGGTGGAAACAGAGTGCTGTTCTCTTTTCCAGTGTTCTGTCTTTGTTTCAACACCTTGGGGATCATGGTAACCAAAGATTAAAAAAAACTTAATTCCAAGTTTGTTAAAGGATTTTTCTTGGGTGCTACCCTTCAGTTAGGAAAAATGCAGGAACTGGAAGTTCACCGAACACCATGAGTTTCTTTGGAGAGTGTGTAGGAATATTTTGATTTCAGCCTTAGGAGCTTGCCAGATCTTTCTCTTAAGGAATGTGATTTGTCACATTTTGTAGCTTATTAAAAAAAAAATTGCTGTGTTGGGTTGTAGGATAGAAGTGCTGTAGACTGGCAAAAAATGGGAGAAAGAAAAGAATTACAGCTTTCCAGATGAAAAACCAAATATGCTTGTCCTCCTTCCAGAGACTTGTACAGGAGGTAAATTATAACGAATTGGAACTGTAGTGCTAATTATTGTTCTGGAGTCTCAGTGAATAGGATAATCATAATCATCACATTCCTCTGGAAATAATTAAGCTAGAGGACAATCAATAACTTCAGATTCAGGATGGCATGTTGAGCCACTCAGATATACCTTTAACCTCTTATGTTTTTCATAAGGCATACCACCAGTGTGTTACACATCCATGGATTTAGAATCATCTATGTAAGTGGGAGATCTGCTTTCATATTTTTTCGAAGCATTAACTGTGCAGCTATTAATCAGATAATGGAGAAGCACAGTACTGCTTAAAAACTGTTTGCTGTGGAGTTCATACCACTTTTCCAGTGTGGGTTTCTTCTGGTTTAAAACTGGGCAGTCAGACAAGTCCCCATCTTGCTGAACAGAACCTGGCACCTGTGCTCTCTCTCTCCCAGGACTACAAGTCCCAGCTGGGGAAGGCAGAGAGGGAGATCAAGCCCAGTGTTTATGCTCCCTAGCAAAGTGTAAGAACCTGGGAGAATGTGAATACATCTGTTTTGTATTGAACAGAAAGCGAGTCGGGCACTGTTTGTGTGCAAGAAAACAAGTGTCCCTTAGTCCATGCAGCAGAGTGACCTTATGAATTGCTGGGATTCCCAAATTCCCAGGAGGTACAAGCATTCAGTTTTTCCTCCCTGCTCAGTTTCTCAAGTTGCAGAACTGAAGCATGTCATCCGTGGGTGCGTGCCACATACCCTTTGCTTTGGCGTTTTCAATGTGTGGAAGAGGAGGGATCTGTGTACTGACAGTGCCATGACCTGAGCTGCTGAGCATTGAGTCATAATGCTAAATGCTAATGGCTGAAAGTCATCCTGTAATCCCATTTTGGGACTCATTCACTCAGTGCTACTCTCCCCTGGTGTGCACAGACCTGCTCTTTATCCAAGTCTGTGTTTTTCCATATGAGCTGGTTTGGAGTTGCTGTCTAGGCACTAGTGGGCTGCTTTTTGGGAGAGGCACGGGGAAGGAAGGAAAAGCAGATCAGCTGTGTTTGCAGCCTGTCTCAGTGACAAAATGCACTGTGGTGGGTGTGAATTGCTGCTGGGCAGCTGTGTAAGGCAGCACCAAGGTGAGCCAGCTCAAGTGACTGTGATGTCACTCAATGCAGTGCTCCTGAGCTTTGATGTGGGTGGCCTTCCCAAGTGTGACAGCAAGTCAGGAGCTGAAAGCTTTGGATCTGTTTGCCCAGTGTGATCCCGCTCCCAGGTATCTGGGAAATCAGACAGCAATATCAGGTATGCTGTCTCAATGTGCTTGTTCAGATGCTCAGTTTGCTTGGGATGATGAGTCAGGCAAGCCAGGAATCTTCAACTGCCTGAAGGGTGGCTGTGGTGAGCTGGGGGTCAGTCTCTTTCTTTGAGCAACAACAGAGAGAACAAGAGGACACAGTCTCAAGCTGTGCCAAGGGAGGTACAGGCTAGAAGTAAGGAGGAAGTTTTTCACAGAAAGAGTGGTCAAATACTGGGATGATCTACCCAGGGAGGTGGTGGAGTCACCATCCCTTGATGTGTTTATGATAAGACTGGATGTGGCACTTGGTGCCATGATCTAGTTGAGGTGTTGGAACATGGGTTGGACTTGATGATCTTAAAGGTCTCTTCCAACCTAGAACTTGTGTGTTTCTGAGATATTCCTTATGATGCCTAGGTGTACATCAATGCTCCAGTGTAGCTTACATGATATCAGCAGTAATATTTGTCTGCTTTGCAGCTTCCAGGGCTTGCATCAACAGAGAAAGAGCGACATAAGGGGGTTGAGTTTTGCTGCTCATTACAAAAGCTAAGTGCTCTAAGAGATGCTTGGCTTTTACCAGGTGCTTGGATAGGTGAGAGGCTTCAGCTTTTCCTGCTCCAGGAAAGATTTCATTCTTAGTATGAGCAATGCTCCTTTAAATCAAGTCCATTTCTGGTTTTCTTTTCCTCAGTCTTACTCCGACATGGTTTTGTACCTTGTGTCTGGTCCATAGCATTAGCTCAGAGGTAAAGGTCTCCTTGTAGTGTCTGCCCGTAGAATGTGGAGGAAAGCTGACATCTTGTGAACAGCTTTTAGTTGCTGTTACAGAGGAAACCCTGCTAAAGAGCAAGGTCAGAGTAGTGTGTGCTTCAATGTATGCTGTAAAGCAGTTGTTATCATTAGTACTAATTAGCCTCTCTGTTGACAGAGCTGTAAAGAAGAAAAGTAAGATGGTTTTTTTTCCTGTGTTAGTGGGGTCCTTTGCTATGATCAAGCCTTGTTGGTCCATTTGCACTTCCTAATTTTATTCTCCAGGACTTTTAGCCAGGAACCTTTCACCAATGCACAAGGCACGAAAATATTTTCTACAAGAACTATCAAACAAAGAATGAATAATTTAGCATATTAGACAATTATCCTGCCGAGGGCTCTGTGTCATCAGACACCTTGCTTGGCAGGAAGAGTGTCTCCACTTCATAAGAAATCCTGTTGGGTGTTCCTTCAGCACCAGGAACTCATTCATGGCAGAATAAGAGTAGTTGAATATAACTGTACTCAATAGTAAACCTTATTTTGGATCATAATCCTATGAAAATAGGAAAAAAGACATCTGGGAACTTTTATGTCAGATATAATTCCAATTCACTAATATAAAGTGAGTAGTTTAGTTTTCATGACTCTAAAACTGCAGCTGTTTGCTCTCCAGTATCTTACATTAATGCTTGTGAAGTTGTCTTTGTTACTTGGTAATATTTGCACCCTTGAGTCCAGAAGGTTTAAGGTAACTGGAGGAGCCAAATGCAGGTTAAACTGCTGGTGTTGTTTGGCTTGACTCTAAAATTGCAGAACAGGAAACATTTGGGCAAATGGGACCTGGTTTTGTTTAGTCTTTGTGTCTTTGCTTGCACAAACTACCCTCCTTTTCAGGCAGTAGACTGCTGACCTTTCCAGTGTGTGTGCAATTTCAAGTTCTCTTTTTTCAGTGACAGATGATTGTCTCTAGCATTTGGTTCCTGCATGTGCCCATTTGCATTGCTATGGAATTTCATTGATGTGGTTTTCATTGTACTGCATGCAAGTCTCCCTCTTTCACTATAATAAAGGGCAGTACTTGAGGTGATTGGGGAGGGTTACAGGAGTGGGAACGATGTAAGTGGTGTTAGCCTGAAGGTACTTGAAGGCTGTCAACAAATCAGTACAATCAGTGGAGCAATCATGCTCGCTCTCAATCGCTCTCAATCAAGTGCCGTTTTTTAAGCATTCTTCTTGCCTGTATTGTTATGCTGAGTGAATTTCCTCCTAAAATTGCTTCACATTTGGTGGAGGACATGGTAAGATCTTGAAGCCAGTCTGAAAGGGAAAAACCAGGGTTTAAACAACGCTGATCTCTCACAGACTGGTGGAAATAAGTTTACAAAGGCTGTATCAAAATTAAGAATACCAGATGGATTTCAATGTTTTTGCAATTTCAATCCAGTTCAGACTGACTGTCTCCTTGGGTTGGTGTGTTTGTGTTTTGCCTCTTTCCAATCTCGTCTTAAATGGCAGAGAAAATTTCTGCTATTCATGACCGCAGTCAGTGTGGTTTTGGTTATTCATGAAGGTGCAATTACAGAGCTTGTGTGCAGTTTTAGATTTTAGGGAATGACATCTGTGTGTACAATTGCAGTCACACTGATGATGCAGTTACTAAATATTTAGGCAGTAGTCCCTGTGACTTTAAGCCATTGCCGTATTGAGACAATAAGTACTCTTTTGGTAGTTTACGGTTTTGGAGCAAAATTCCTTTTTTTTCCCCCCTCAAATTAGTTTTCTTTGTTTTCTAGCTTCTCCCAGTTTAACTTGAGCTCATTTGGTGTCTTGGATGAAGATTAATTATTTCTTCCCTACTTGATTATATGCAAAAAAGAACAGGCCTAGCTGTATTGGGACTGTATATATAAAAAAGGATTTGATATTTAAGTATCCAAGTTTCCAGTGTTTACTGAATAGGCTTTTTTAATTAGCTGTCTCATGAGCTGGTTTTACCACCTGAGAAACAAGAGGTGTTTTTGTTTGCTTTTTCATGCAGTTGTTGAATATGATATATCCTGAATTTTTTCAGACGTTTTTGCTGGTTATTGGTTTCAAAAACACTGGGTATAGTAGCAGAGGGGCCTTCTTAAATAATGTCAAGGTAGTTCCTTTTATGATGAATGAGAGAAAAGGAACGTTTCCATTTTTTTCCGTTTTATTGCCGTGTTACCTGAAAGAAAAGAGCAAGGAGAGGGCTTTTGCACCTTGTCACTGAGTGTAAATTGAGTAATTTATTGGTATAAGCCCTTTTTATTTGATGGCTGATGTCTGCTGCTGTAGAGTCATTGATCACCTCTGGCTGACTGGAAGGCAAGAAGTGTGTTTGGGATCTTTTCCTTTCTGGTAGACAGGTGTAAGGAAAAGAAAGGTGGGGCTGGATTATTGTTTCTCAGCTTCTGAGCTCTGACCAACTGCTGCATGCCTTGAGTTAGGAGGAGGAAGGGATTTATTCCTTTTCCTTTGTTTGTCTTAGGCTTTGGGGATTTTGTATGCTCTGATGCTGCTTTGTGTAATGCCAGGAGTAAGAGAAGTGGGGGCTGAGTGTGGCAAGTTGTGATCTTGAACAAGGTCACCACAGTCACCAACAGATCCTGAATCCCTAAACTGTGAGGTTCATATTCAGCTGATTGTTTTTTACCCTCTTAGATAGTACCAGAGAATAATGAAGGAAGCTGGCATTGAATTTCACATTTCATGGCGTAAAAGTTGTCCTTTATGGGAAACATTGCAGAAATTGTATGGTGCAGTTCTCCACAAGCTCCTGTTTCCCCTTCATGATGGCTGTGGAAAACTCTGAGTTTTAGACTTGATTGTCACATTCATGACTGAGGTTTGTAAGAAATGACCGTGGTTGTGTGCATCCCTTTGCAGGCTGTAAACTTCAGAGCTTTACCTTTTCCCATGCTTAGCTGCTTATGGTAAAAGAAGGAGAAACGTGTTTTTGCCAGGCACAACTGCTGTGTAGCAGATTAGGCTGGTAAAAAACTCAGTCCATGGCATTGCATGTTTTAAATATTGAAGGTGCCATAATTAATCACTGAATTACCCATGAAAATTAGCAGTGTATTTTGGATGTTACATCTTTGTAGCTGTGAGAGTTGTCTTCCAACAAGGATAAAAATGGGGAAGAATTTTATTTGCCGGTTTTTAGCATGGCCTCTTAGCCTGTCAGTTGACCAGCACTAGAAGTCCTGGGATCTAATCCAGGTTCTTAGGACACAAATAAATCCCTTATAGGAGACCAATGCTTAAAAAACCCCCAAAGTCAGGAAGGGCAGGAGAAATTGACTTTTTTTTGGTCCAGTTATCCAGGAAGGTAAGTTAATGTGTTGTAGTCCCTGTTTCATAAACTACCTTTAATTACCATGGTAAATGAAGTTTTACATGAGTTTTAACCCCTTCCTTCTGCTGAAGCATGTCCCAGTACTTAGAGCTCTTGCCTTGGGAGCCAGCCGGTGTCTCAGGACCTGGGCACATCACCCACAGACCAGGAATGCTTCACCAGGAGGAGTTATCCTGCTTGCTGGGCCTTCTGAGCCTTGAGATCCTTACAGCAGCAGATTTCTGTGCTTGTCAGTCCCCTCTGATGTGGAGAATTCTGTGCAGAGGTATCAGTTTCTTTGGAGATGGAAAGCTGAAAATGTAGTGCCCTTTCCCCTACAGAGCAGAGTTAGGTTTTCCTGCAGCTGTAGTTATGAGGCATTGCTCATTAATAAGGGTTTTGAAGTGCAAAACAGGGGTGAATATTCCAGCAGAGGTGACTTTTGAACTGTAGACTGCCAGTGTGGCAAGCCCTGTTCATCTTCTGATAGGCTGAGGTATTTGAAGGTAAATTCCCATCTCCTTTATGGAACAGAGATCTGAGTCTTTTCATTGGTCTCCTTCTACCATTTTACATTGTGGACATGTTGCAGTTCTGAATGTTTGCTGAAGTTTTAGCTATGGCTTATATTGTGTGAAAAAGCCAATTTTTGTGTTTCCCTTACATAAGGAAGTGCTTTGCATGATATTTTTCGGTGTATTTAAAAAAAGTCAAGTTGCTTTAAAAGGAACTTCATATATTCCTGTTAGTGCATCATTCAGAACTTGTGTTTTGGGGAACCTTGGTTTCTTTCAAGGAATTTTTTTTCATCTTCTGGTTCAAGTGTGCGAAATGCAGTGTAGAAACATCCCAGAAGGTTTTCAGTGATTTTCATCTCTAAAACTGGAGAGGTAAAAGCTGATACCATGCGCATTCCAAATGGTTCTAGGAGTACTGTACTTCATCTTGAGATGAATCAATTATTTTCACCTGAAGCCTGCCTTGTAACTGTGATGGGCAGTGGGTTGGCAGCACATTTGGTGCCTACCCTTGGCAAGACCCATCTAATTGCATCAGGTGACCTATTGAGATGAGCTCAACCTAGACTCAAGTTGTTGGTTATTTCTGAGTGGAGAAAATGTGCTTTTTGTTTTTCTCTGGAAGACTGGAAAAGAGCTGCTGTCATTGCCAGCACTATCAAGGACATGTCATTGTTCAATTTGTGATTTTTCCAGCCTTGAACAGGGCTCTTTGAAAATGATTGACACCTGCAAATTAGGTCCTTTGGTCCTGAGCTTGTGCCATTGCTGATAATTTAATTACGAAGACAGGTAAGAACTTGCTTGGAGAAATATAAAGATAGACAGGAATGGAGCAATGTGATTTTAGTCACATGGCATTTTTTCTGTCTCTAATTCATCTCAAGTTGTTATCACCAGCCCTATCTTGACACAGACTACTTGTAGTAATTGCCAGAGTTTGACTGCTTCATAGCTCTGTTTTAATGCAGTTTGGGTTATTGTGGTTTTGGATGGCTTTCAAGATGGTGAGCTACTTTGCACAAGTGTCTTTCAAGGAAGTGTGTGCCAAAATAATTAGTACATTATTTCTGCTTCCAATCCAATGTTGTCTAGGTCTTGTGGATTTGAGGAACTAAACTTGAGCCTAATAAGCTTGTCTGTTCTTTCCAGGATGAGATCAAGTGCATGAAATGAGTTGAGCCAAGTGCATGCCCTAAACACATGTGAAATCCTGTCTGTCAGACATGGAATACCAGGTGAGCCTTTGGAGGGACCCATTCCTGGTGTGTCCCAAGGCTGCAGCCCATAGGGAGCACCCCTGCTGAGGCAGAGGGAAAATGAGAGGAAGGAGCAACAGAAAAGACACTTGACTGATGAATTACAGCCCCTCATTGCTCATGCCCTCTGTGCCACCTGGCTGTGGGAGGAGGAGGTGAAGGGATAGGGAATGAAGGATTGATGTTTGGCCTGGAAAGAAGGGATGGTGCCTAGGGAAGGTATTTTGGCTTTTTTTCGTTTTGTTTTCATGTCATCATCCATCTTTATTTTCAATTGCTGTTATATTAAACTAATTTATACTTAGGTCTGTTGTGCCTATGATAATAAGTGGAAAAGAATCACCCTGTGTTTACCTTGACCCATGAGATTTTCCATGTTGTTTTATCACCCTGTTCTGCTGTGGAGAGAGAGAGAGAGCAGCTGGCTGGGTGGGGGGGGGCCTCATATCTGGACAGGGTCAGATATGACCACAGCCATTTGAGGGTGAGAGGAAGGAATATATATATTTTTTTTTTAGGTATTAGTCCTTAGATTGAGTGTACTCCTGCTTGGCAGGCTCAGTGTCACAGTCATAACACAGTCACTTTTTTTATTGCTTCTCCTGAAGGAGTAGCCTTGAAGGGAGAGAGAAATCCCACCTTCCCTGAGCAGACAAGTGTAATTGGAAACCAGGTGAGATTTACTGTTCTCTGCAGCAGGACAACTTTGTCTCCCAACACGTCTGCAGCCCCATGGCAATCAGTATATTTATCTGAAATTATGATTGCCATTTCTTCACTTACTCTGTAGCAGGAACTGCTATTTATGCAGCACAAGTGGCATGGGTGGTGAAATTGGTATCCAAGCAAATTTTGCATATTTATAGGGTTTTTGTAATCAGCTCATTGTCAGTAGTTTTTCTGAACAGTCAAATGTGTTCTGAAGTTGTGCTTATTTTTGGAGTAGTGCACCTTTTGCAAATTGTGTAGCACACAGCAAGTGCTGCATGGGAAATTGAACATTGGGAGCTGCAGAAACTGAGGAGAAGATGTGGGGTTCTTTTTGTGGTCAAGGCATCCACACTGAGGTTGCCTTTATTCAGTTTATGCAGACTGAGCATGGCTGTGAAACAGAATGGAATGAGGCAGTCACTGGATGGTGAGCTGTTGTGCTGACATGCCAATGCTAAAAAGATAACTCCTCTTATGTAGTTCAGGGTAATCCTGGAGGTTTTTGGAGCAATTACTGGATTCCCACATTCATTGCTTATGTATGGCATTTGCCTCAGAATTCCATAGAGATCTAACGAAATGATGAGAAAATGATTTATTCATAGCACATAATATAAGTTATTATGCAGCACAACCATTCAGTTTTCAACAACAAAAAAACAGTTCCTATTTAAAATACACAGTTCTATGAAAACAGATGGTGCTTGTGAACATTTTCTCTCACTGAAAGCAGATTTTAATAATTAGCTCAAAAACTGAAGTTAATATTTTTGAGTGTTGTACAAAAAAAAAGAAATCACATTAGTGGTGTGCATTTCATTACAAAAATGCTCTCTAAGCAGTTCATGTTCCTAAAATGTAAAAGAGGAAGTGACCTATATTAGAAAGTTCTTCACAGCTCTAGATAGAGTAAAAGGATTAGTATTTATGCCAAGGCTTAATCCTGTGAAAAGTTCTATCTTGATTGATATCACCTTTTCACTTCAGTTGGAAGCAGATCCACAGTAGCTATTAATCTGTTTCACAGTGGTTTATATCATAAACTTGAAGGGGTAATTGTTACCAAAATTTCTGCTGTGCCTCTGCACAGGACTGCTGCAGCTGAATGTATGGTGGCACTTAAACAATTACTTACTTGTGGATTCCGTCAACAGCACCAACAGAGCCCTTAAGTTATCGCTGAAAAAAAATTTAGGATGAAAACCTAAGAACCATGACAGGACAGGAGTGTTGGAACTAGATTGTCTCTAAGGTCCCTCCCAATGTAAAGCATTTTAAGGTTCTGTGACTAAAGTGTATGGATATGGAAATGTAGTTAGACCAGTTACACCAAGAGTTCCTTGATACATTTCTATAAATGGAGATTCCCAGCCTATAAACTCACCAGTTTTTCAGTAAGCCAGGCAGTCATCTTGTGTAACATTTTATGTTGTAGCAGCCCAAGGTGGTAAATCATCAATGAGGCTTGCTGTTGAGGTTAGGGCATGAAATGCAAGATTATGACTTGCATGTGAAGATGCAGTTTTTCAAATTTCAAGACAGTGTTCCCACAGGCAAACAAATATAAGCCAGTAACAATAGATTTTTCTTCTCCCCTTGAAATTGAAACACAGCCCTTGCCTTGAACAGGCAAAGGTAACTGGTTTGATCAATCCCGTAGCACCTATTGTGGTGGTGCTCTTTCAGAGCCAGCTCTGTGGCAGTTTAGAACTGGCATGTAGTTACAGAAGGAAAGTTTCCTGAGCCCAGTGCATTGTTTGATTGTGCACTTAGCATTGGTGGGTTAGTGCATGCTGGCTTTCAGAGAACAGCCAAGTCAGAATTGTTCTTTAATGTTCTTGCAGTGAGGAACTGAAATCCTATCACAATTCTGTGGGCATCCAGGCCCCTTTGAAATGTCAGTTGACAGACACATCCCTGGGGAGATGCCAGAAAAAGCTGTTGCTATCCTGAGTGGAATACAGGAAAATGTGTCAGAGCTGGCTGTAGATCTGTGAGGCACCAGTGAGTAGTGAACTGCTGTGTTGTGATCACAGCAATGAATGAGCTGACTGAAAGCCTGTGCAGGGAGATGAAGGGAATACAAATGGCATCATCAAGCAGCAGGCCAGAGATGACAGAGCTGTTCCTGAGCCAAGCAGGGCATGGAAAGCAGGCACAGGGTTGTTCCAGGGCAGGTGTAATGCTCCTGCTAGCCCAGGGGGCAGCCCGGGTTCCCCTGCACTCAGGTGTGTGGCCAGGCCCTGTTTCGCATGGTGGAACAGGCAGGACTGCCCACCCTGCCCGAGTGGCTCTGTGCCCTCACAGAAATGGCAGCGCTCTGGTACCTGCCTCAGTGGCTCCCTGCTCTTGGCCCAGGTGTTAGCAGGGAGCTGGGGCCTCAGGGAGAAAAGGAATGGGGTGCACTGAGCCACTGCTTTGTCTGATGAGAGGGCATGGATGTGGCTGCTGATATGTAGGGACTTCTGAGTGCTCAAATTGTGAAAGGAGGCATAATGGAGTTTGTTTGTAAGCTGTGTCCTAAAGTGTTAATTCTAAAATGCACTGAACTGATTCCTGGCAAGTAAATGGTTTTGTGATCAAATGGAGCAATCTTTGGCCAATATACAGGAGTATACAAATATTCAGACAATATAAATTCTTTTCAGATTTTAAGACAATCTGAAGGAAGAGTAGGATGGATTCTTGTTTTCTGAGGTATTCATGCTGGATTTGTCTCTCTCTGCTTAGTGATGTGCATTAAAAACAGTCCTCATGTTTTTCTGCAAGTTCTGGCTTACAGTACCTTGTATTATACAATTTTATGGTGTTGCACGTGTTCCTCTACTTCCAGCTACATCAGGGAGTTGGAAGTGTTACACAATGCTGTCACCTGATGGTAAGAAATGATGGTATTGGAGGCTTAGACTTGAAAAAGAAGGGGTTTTCTGTTTTATTTTTAGCTGGTCTTAATGGCACATCTGACTTTGTTTGGATTTATTTTGTTATGTTTCAGTAAAATGGAACACGGAAAATCATTGCTTTCCCAATATTCAGCTAGCAGCTTTACTGTTAGAAGAAGACTGTTGTTGAGATCCCTCAGCTGCATAATTGAACTTGTGTCCTCTGCATGGCCTCAGCTGCAGTTTTGGGTGTAATTGCCTTATCCAGGACCAAGAGATATTTAAACAAAAGATTTGGTATACATTCTGCAATTTTATACTGAGCAATTCAGGTAAATCTGGTTCTGTTAGTTACGACAAGCATAGGAGATGTCACTTCACCCACATGATTTGAACACTGATATTTTTTGAGGTGATTTACTAAACAGAGAACTTTATTTTTGTTGGCGAAGACCCCCAAACTATTAGAAAAACAGAGGGCACCTGTGCTGTGTGAGACACTTGTAATAAGAAGGAAAAAATCAATCTGGAACTTCACAAGAAGACACCAAAGCTGCACAGAGTGATCTGAAAGGTAGAAATGGTAAATTGTTTTCCAGAGAATGAAATAATTCCTTCCCTCTTTCCCTATAATGCCTTATTATTGGGAGCTGAGAAGTCAAGTTGCTCAGCTGTGTTAGGAAGAAAATATTGCATCTTTGAAAGTTTTGTTTTGTTTTTGCTTCTTTTTCTTGTTATTGGCCTGAACACCTCAGCTGCTTTGTAGTTTTACCTCTTGTGAACATCTGGAATAACTTATCCACTGCTCAGGACTTCAGATGAGGAAGGGAATGACATGTCCTGAATAATCCCCTTATAAACCAGTGAGGATCTAGGCAGGTAGCTTTTGTTTAATGGAATTAATGGGCTTCTCTATTGAGACATGTAAGGCAAATCTTTCACAGGTACAAGCTGAAGATCCGATTGACTTGGGTTAATGCTGCTGAATTTGATCCCAGTGATTACAAGAGCCTCCAATGTGGTGGCCAAACCAGAAGAGGCTTTAACGTTTTTCAAGCAACTTTTACTGATCTGCACTGAATAGTAACATCCTTTGAAGGCAAAACAATTAGAATTATCTAGTCTTCTTCCAGATGCAGAGTTCTTCTGGATTCCTTTAAAAGGTCCAGGTATTAAATCTGGGGATTTGAGAAGGTGTGTGAGGCAGATACTGAATTAAAGAACTGTTTCCATCATCTGATTAAGTGTACTTGATGTTATGGTTGATTTCCCCATGATATTTCAAGTTCCTATTTCTGGTATTTTTCAAGTTACTGGAATTGCTTGGTGGGAGAAGTGGGCAGCAATTTCGCAGTTGCGCTTTGCAGAAAGCACTGTCAACTTTTTTCAGTTCAGAATGAAGACAAATGGCAGAGGTGGCAGACCTACAGGTTTGCTGGAGCTCACATTTTTCCCTGCAGTTCACATTTAGCCTGGTAACGCTCAGAAAAAACCACAGGTTACTGAACAGAGCCCTGTGGACCAGTACAGGGTGAAAAGCCTTTAATAAGGGGTGTGTGTAAATACCTGCAACTTAATTCCCATATGGCAGCATTATAATAAATATTTTTTCCCTAAAGTAAATCCTTGTATGTGTAGATCCTAGTCTGCTGTATTTTTAAAATATAGGGTTTATACTTTTCAGTTTAATTATTAAATTAAGACATTTATTTTATCTTTGCCTAGAAAAGTGTGGAATATCGCCTGTACCTTTTGGGAGCAGAAGCAAGCTGGAGAGCTGCAGGGGCTACCACCTTAGATTTCAGCAAAGATGTGTGCTATGTCTTCATCAGAGATGTCAACAATTGAAAGGAGAGGAGTCTGTCACAGCAATTGGTGTTTGAGGTTATTATCAGACAAAGGCTCCTCTGGAAGGGTTGGCAGAGTGTGAAGGGAATGATTTTCCTAGTGACAATTAATCAAGTATCAGGACAAACTGCATCAAGGTAGGAATAGCTAATCCAGAGGTAGTCCTCTGCTTTCCAATCAAAAGTAACCTTAAAGAAACCTCTGCATTCCAAGTGTTTGTGCATTAAATCACTGATGGAAGTGTACTGTCCCCTTTAAAAATAGAGAGTGTGTGCTGACCCTCAGAGTGCTGAGCTCCCAGTGAGGGTACAAGTGACAGAGGAGCTTGTCCAGGGCACCAGGAAGGTGATTGCAATGCTTATTTCCAGCCTGGAGTGGCCATGCTCTTTTCAGGAGAGCTTTGGTCTACAGGGAAGCTGATCTTTGCTTTCCCTCGCAGGGATGGGGTGATTTAATCTGTTTTCTTGTGTGGAAATAATTGCCAACAGCTTTAGTGTATCCAGGTAGAGTTTGTATCACACTTACTGGAGGAGTTTAGGCTTAGGAGTTGTGTGAATTACAGTAGTGATTGTTTGTTCTCTGCTGCTTATAATAGCAAAAACTTCTGAGCAGTTTCAGTGAATATTGTTATTGAGTTTATAGATTCTTTATACAAAAGGTGAGGGGTGATTAAAATCTAACCTGCTCACATGTGAGTAGAAATTTGTTGAATTTAGCCAATGGGGCATGCTGTGTAATAAGCTGTATCTCTAATTGCCTCTTAGTTGCAAAATGGCTGCATAGGAGAAGGGAATTCTTCAAGCCTTGTGAGGAAAGCATTCCTTTAATTGTTGAATAATTAAAGTTAATAATGTGTAGTTCATATGGCGACTTTCTGCCCCATTTGTGCAACTCCCATGTGGGAAATACTTACCACAGTATTTAATTTCTGGTGTTCTCAGTCAGATTAATTTGTTACGTAATTGGGTGTTCTGCATTTTCATGTGAACCAGGTGAATTAGGCATAAGTAGGGAGGGGGAGAGGAGGGTCTGTGGTGCTGTTGTCAGACACTGTTTGTGGCAATGGTATGAGGACCAGCTTACCCTCCTGTTTCCTTATGGTCAGTTCTAGACTTTGTTGCTTTCTAAACCTCTAACTGGCAGCTGTGGTCATTCCAAGAAGTGGGTTATTCCTGGTTTTAATGTGGTGGGAGGGAAGAGATCATCAAAGTTTGTTAAGAGAGGTAAAGATCTTGTATAGATGAGAATCAGAGTAGTGGGATGGCTTCCATGTGAGGAACAGCTGCTTGCCATCTCTTCAGCCTGGAAATGCAAGAATTGGGTGGAAGGCAAAGAGGGCAGAAGGATTGAAGAAATGATGAACTCATTTCTTCTTCAGGGATGTGGTAGCTGGAGTGCCACAAATGAAGCAGCAGGTCCTGGGTTTGAAACAAAAGAGATCCCACACTGTAGTTGATCTGTGTAACTGCTTGGAATGGAATTTTGAGATGAATCCCCATGAAATCTGAGTTATGGAGCTTTCAAATGGAGCTTGACTTTGTTCTGAGTAAGGTAGCAGAGCCACACTGTGGAGGATGAGGCTTTGAGTGCAGAGAATGAGTACCAAAACCAGCTGTGGGGCAGCACAAGACATCAGTAAGTATAAACCAAGCACAGGAAGCAGCAGTTGAGTTGTGCTGTGGTTGCCTTGCCACTTGGAGGGGATGTTTGACTTTTCAAATGGTGAACAATAATACTCTGGGAAAAGTTTCATTGTTATTCAGCAAGAGGAGCCTGTTGGTGCTGCCTCATTGAGGAGCTCTTGGACACCCTGGATGTGGGAGAGGGGAACATCAAGGTCACTACATCACATCATGAGGTTCTGAGAACTCATTGTGCAGAAGATGAAGCTTATGCTTGAGGAGAGAGGAGACCTGAGCCCTTTGTCCTAAAAGTTCTATAGACATGAAAAGCTGTCATGACATATTATTACTGAATAGAAACCTTTTGGTTGCTAAAAGCCACATTAAATTTGAATGTTATGACAAGTATGTAAGAGTTAAAATATTTCAAGGTCTAAACTCCAGTTTATCCAAGTATTCAATTCCTCAAACTCTGATAGAAGGATTGGCAATACAATCCTTCCTAGGAGTCACTGTGTAAATGAGTCTTTTTACCCAGTTCAATTATTCTCTCATGACCTTGCAGCATTGGGTACTGAGGGTGTCATGGGCAGCTTCTGCTTCCTTCAGTCTCTGCTCTGGCTCAGTCTGTGCAATGGGGAGTCACTTCTGGCTGAGCCCCAGCTGCAGCTCTTGGCTCCAGTGGAATCCAGCCCAGCAGAGTGTGCTGAGCCAGACAAGGGGGTAATGTCACTAGCAGGAGTGAGCCAGAGATCCCTGGGATAGGAGGAGAATGGGAGTAAGGTTTTGTGTGACAAGGTAGAGGTGTCATGATGAAATTATGCTTATAGGCGATTTAACTTTTTAAAAAATTATCTCCAAGTTCATGAGACATGACATACTGGAGAGAGTGCTGGTAATTACAGTAAATAATCATTTTATGAGCACTTGTGTGATAGTAACCCTAATAAATTCTGTTTCTCCCACACTGAGGTCACCTTCTCCCTGTCTGTAACACATCTTATGGCAAAGTTTTCTTCAGCTGTGAAGTGCTAGAAAATACAGGAGTGATAGCACTGGAGAAGATGGAGTAGAAGTGCTTAGGAGGAAAAATAGATCAAGAATAGGTAGTGTTAAAGGGAAATAAATAGGATTATTACTGTACTCTATTGTTAAGGATTGCACGGAGAAAAGGGATGAGTAATATTTACAGAGCTGTTGAACTACAAAAGTTGGTTTGGTTTAATGTTCAACACAGTGAATGGTGGAGTCCATAGCTCCTTAACAAAGTTTCATGAGGAGCAGCTCACCAAAGGAAATGTGAATTAAGCTGAATTGTGCCTTGCCTGCTGAGTACACCTGAAAGGTAGAGAGGCTGGGGGTGTGGCAGGTCAGTAAAGTCAGGGACAGTTCAGACACTTGATTGCAAGTGGCATCTTTTTTCAGGTGTGTCCTGACAGAATCTAAGGCACTGCTGTTTTAAAGAAGAGTGTGAGATTGGCTGGAGCTGTGTAAAATAAAACCTTCCAAAGGACACAAACTGGAACTGCTCTGCTGTGCACTTGAATGCAAGCAGGAGTTTTTCCTCACTGGGGTTGTCACTGCACTGCTTAGGCTTTATTTCATAAGGTACAGTCCTAATTTAAACTTTGACTTGCTGTTACAAAGTATAAATCAGAAGATGAAAAACCTCCTGCTATAGGTTTTTTAATAGAAAGTGACAGTTTAATTTGGCAGAGTACAACTGAAAGGATGCTTAAACCTGGTAGAGAGTGCCAGCATCAGCAGCTCCAGAGTAGCTGGAAATGAAAACAGAAAGATGAATAATTAACAGATAAGCTGGAGTTCCTCAGATACTTTGCAATTACTTAAGAAAAGTTTACTTCTCCATTAAATCCTGGAGATCTATTTCTGTAGTAAACCTGGTTCTGCTTAATGAAAAATAGTGAATCTGTGTTACTGGTGCTCAACAGTGAAAGTTTGGGGTTTGTTGTTTCTATTTATTTAATGAGAAAGTACTTTTGGAGGGAAGCCCATTTTTTGACCAATAGGTAATTTCTTGCTGTCATATTGGTGTATCTTTCCCAAAATACAGCAGCCTTTGAAACTAAATTAATTTAGGTTTGTTGTGTTCCTTGAGGTCCAAGAACCTTCGGTGTTTAGGTGCAGTGAGGAATTAATGATCAATTGTGGCCCTCTTGGCAAGGCATTCCAAACCAGGGTGCAGCTTTATGTAACAAGGAGCTGTTAAACACCAGAGTTACTCCATGTGCTTATGGAAAATGGCATTGAGGGAATGATCATCATGCTAATGGCACAGGAAATACTCCTTTTTTAGTATTTCTACCATCTATTTTACTAGCTGTGAAACAGCTTCATGAGGTGGGATATGGTTCAGCCAGATGGTGGAATCAAAAGAGCCAGTTTGTCCTGCAGGGAAATGACTCTGCAGAGTCCTTGCTTTGCAAGTTTTTTTATTTCAGCCTACAGGAGGCTTTGTGAACCCAGATGGGGATTTCAGTTGAGAAATTTGTTTAGAGCATTTTGTTGGTGAAATCTAGGCAGTTTTGCTTTGAGAAAAAAAATTAATGCCAGCAAGTTTGTCTTGTCTTCCCCCCACCCCTTGTGCCACCTTACCAAGTAGGATGACAGCCTGCTTTTGTTCCAGTTTCCTCTTCATAATATTCTAATTTGGGAAATGTTTCTTATTTGATGAAGATATGTACTTTTTATAGGAAACCAATTTAACTTGGGTTCTGCTGCTCTGATTTCCAGTGTTAAGTGTATTTGTAACAGCAGTGACCAAAGTGAAGAGAAAAAGTGATGCCAGTTTTTGTGTTTTATGCACAACTGGTTAATATTTTTTGCATTAAAATCCTGCCTTTGATGTTTACCATACTGCCTTCCGTCTCCCTTATGTATCAGCATGTTCAGATATTCCCATTTTATACCTGCTCTGAATCTTTCACAAAGGATTTGCTTCCCAACATCTTTAAAAAAGAGAGCACCCTGTCTCTTAGTGCATGTAGCTTTTTGGTATTGGTGATTTTTGTGTAAAAGCACAGTAGAGTCAAATTGCTCCATCACTTTTAAGGGTAAGGAATATTGCAGGAGCAGTTCCAGCAGGATTTTTCTCCCAAGGGAAGAACAGAAGTAACTGAGGTCTCAGCCATCCTGATGATGACATCTCTGGTTTCCCTCTGCCATGACTGGTGTCATCAGTGAGGCAGGGTCAGGAGGTGCTCTAGTGAAGTGTTGGGAGATCGGCAGTAGCAACAGGTGCTGTCACTCGGTGATTATCCTGAGGCATAAAGTCAAAGGACAAATGAAAACAAACAAAACCAAGCAAACAGCCTCCAGGTATATGTATCTATCAGCAAGTCAAAGCAGCGCAATTGTAAACTAAGGGAAGGCATTATTTGGCTTCTGACCTAGTGTGAAGGGTATGTTTTAGAATGTGGAATTACTCAAGTGTGATACATTGTATTTTCCTGTTGTAATGCTGCTTAATACCATAACGAAAGGAAACTAGAGAACTGAAATGCTTTTGGGCTCAACATAATGAAGCAGACAAATGTTCTTTTTCTTTTCTTTAAATGTCAGATTTGGTTCTCATTATTTTAAGAACCTCTGTTAAGAAGCAATTGGTCAGGCACAATTTTCAGCAAGCATTTGGTCCACAAGCCTTAGCTTCTCAAATGCTAATCCCAACTGTGTTTTATTACCATTCCTATTAATGCAACAAGTATCATGGTGTCACTTTTCTTATTTCTGCTATCAGGGAAAAGGTTACTGACCAAGTACAGCTCTTGCTGCTTGCATTTTGTGACTGTTCTCAGCTTTAACCTTGAGACTACATTGGTAACATGGCTTAGAGATAAAGCTGACTTTATTACTGGAGTAAGAAATTCAAGTTTGGGGCTGGGGAATTTGATGTGTTTTTTTAGAAAGACTAAGAGCTTTGCATTACTGAAAAACTACTTATTGTGTTTGGCCAGTTAAAAAGGATCTGTTCTATTGCTTTAAGAAGTTCCTTTGTAGCATGTTTGCACTAGAGATGGTGATTTTGAAAGGAGGGGTGTACAACTCCAAAATCCTGTAGGAAATCCTGTTAAACTTTATCAAGTACTTGATCAAGTTGAGGCTAATCCCAAGTCACAATGTTTGCTTTTCCTATCCTGGAATTTGTAAGCAAATTGTGGTTTTCAAGGTAACATCTACAACTTGAGTAGATGGAGGAAAATCAAGAAGTTAAATTGATTGGAAGGAGTCTTGTGTGGAAATGCATAGATATTAAGATACAGATCAGAAAACATAGTAAAAAAATAGAATTGGTGTCACCGATTAAGTGAGTTTTGACGGAATATTCAGTGTCTTATAAAACAGATTCTAGCAGGGTTTTGGAGATGAGTTATTGCTTTTCACCTGTGCTTAGTATTGAAAAATAGAATATCCATGTTATGTGAAATTAAAGCAGCTTACTAGCAAATTCCAGGAGTTTGTTTTTGATGATAGTTCATGGTACCTTCATCATTTCTTTCTGTGTAGTGTGGTGGATGTGCTGTATCTCCCTTGAGGAGTCAGTCTGTAGTGTGGTGTAGTGAACCCATCTGTTGGTCTGTCTGAAAGCTGGATAATGGGGTGAGTAACAGAATGGCATCTGCTGGGAGTTACTGAGGCGCTGTCCCTTCGAGAATGACCCAAATGTGACTCTCATTCCTTCTAAAAAAGTCTTTCACAGCCTTGTTATTGGTAGAGGTAGTGCTCTTTAGCTGTCCATTGTCACTAAGTGTCTTTTTTGTTAACTGAAGCCTCATGCCTGCATTTGAATCTTATCTAAACCCTTCACCCGAGAAACGAGGCAAGAGGGTTTGTTTTCTGAATGGAAGGATTCAAAAACAATCAGTGTGTTGTTTCTTGTAACTTGCTGAGTAGCTTGAGTTGTTTCTTGAGGGGATAAATATTTTTTTCATTTTCTTCGTGTGTAAGTTGTCCTTTAAGGGAAAAGCAGAATACAATCCATCTGCAAGAATTTGAAGCAATTTTGTGAGTTTGGTTAATTTGCTGTCCAACAAGAATTTCTTTGTCCAGCTTGTCAGTGGGGGAGCAGGATACAATCTGGGAAACCTTGATAACACACGGCAAAGAGCTTTTAGTGTGTCTGATCTGTCATGCAAATATAAACAAATGCTGCTGCATAAAGCAGAAATGTATGGCAGGGAGGTGGGAAACTCTCCCCCAAAACAAGAGAATGAGCAAAAGGGCTGTGTTTAGCTCCACTGTCCTTTTAAGCTGTCTGAGAAGGTTGTGCAAAAGAGCAGCAGTCATTCCTCAACTGAAATAGTAAGTGTACCATGTGCCAAGTAAACATTGAATGGGTGCCAGGAGCTTCCAACAGCAGCCCCAGGTTTACACCTGGTGAGACTGAACTCAACAAGGATCTCATTAAGCTGCTCAGGGAAATGTTGAGGCAGGTATGATGCTCAGCAATTTGTGAGCGTGGATCTTACAAAGCCAAGGGTGTATCTCCTTATTCCAGATGACACTGAGGCAGCTGGGTAATGCTCACCAAACCAAATCAATTCACTTCAGAGGGCTTGGAGGGAAAGGCGTTTTGTCTGTTGGTTGTTTGGAAATGCAGCTGGAAAGCACTAGACTGGCAGTTTTTTCAGAATCAGACATTGCATTTGTGCTTGAGAGAAGATTAGTTTGGGGCTTCCTTTTTGCTTTAGGGAGAAAAATCCTTCAGTGTGTAGCAAGTTGCTGAACAAATACTGAAACATTGCAAAATGGAATTGACATGCAGATGTTGTGGCACAAGGAAATGTAATGCAGCTGTACCTTTTGGTATGAGGAATAGAAAAAGAAGGTTATGTTGGTTGTAGGAGCAGAATTCCACCCTTTCTAGGAATGACCTGAAAAACGTGAAATTTCTGTAGCAGGCTTCATCAGTATGTAATCAAAATGCAGAATTTGCCTCAAGTTCAGGACTTGTGGTTTTGATACAGGAGCTTCCCTCAGCAGCTGACAGAGTAAATAGAGAAGTGCCTGCTGGTCTGTGTGCCACAGATGGGAGCCTTTGGTTCAAATTCAGGAAACCAATGCAGAAATTGCTTTCTGGATGTCACTGCACCACTGTGTTTATCAGCAGACAAACACACCAGTCAGTGTGTGTAAATAGCCACTAATAATATGTGCTCCCAAAGGAAATGTTTTCAGTGGCTTCAGCATATTTTTTCAGGTGTGAAAGAGAAGATGGGTGGAAACAAGCTTTAAATAGCAGCCAGTGTGTGCATTTCCTGTCTTTCTCTCTCTTTTAATACTGAATTCTTCTGTTAGGAGACTAATACATGGATCATCTCTCCATATCTCTCCAAGCACCTATCCTGCCTCCCACTGAAATACA